>NW_027256882.1:53728692-54928692 GCF_029215685.1 Pituophis catenifer annectens
CCCTCATTTTAGCCCTAATTATATGGTTAAGTAGGTCAGTTGGATTGACAGAGATTGATTATCTCAAAGACAGTAAGACCAGGGGTGAAATCCAGCAGGTTCTGACAGGTTCTGGAGAACCGGTAGAGGAAATTTTGAGTAGTTCAGAGAACTGGCAAATACCACCTCTGGCTGGCCCCAAAATGGGGTGGGAATGGAGATTTTACAATATCCTTCCCTCAGGAGTGGGGAGGGAATGGGGATTTTGCAATATCCTTCCCCTGGAGTGGGGTGGGAATGGAGATTTTGCAGTATCCTTCCCCTGCCACGCCCACCAAACCACACCCACCAAGCCACACCATGCCCACAGAACCGGTAGTAAAAAAAATTGGATTTCACCACTGAGTAAGACCCATGGCTGAGTAAAGTTTGAACCCTAGATAGGGTTAGGCCGAGCATATCTTGTCAGCAATGGGAGGGAAACAGCGAAGGCCAGTTGGGCATGGCAGGGCCTGAGGAATGCAAAGGAGCTAGGCTTGGGCTTACAGTGCTGAGTTACTGGGGTTCAGTTTCACACCACTCTCCTCAGTCAGGCTGGGACAGCTGAGGCTTTGTGTGGTAGCTATGGCTTTGTGTGGCAAGCAGAAGTCCCTGAGCTATCATATATTTTTTTCTTGGTCTCCATGAGTTAATGTCATACTGCAGCCCTCCCCACTTGCACATGGACTGCTCTGGGCTTCCCAGGGTCTCCCCCCTTGTGATACCACCCAACTTCTTACCTGGAATTCCTGTTGTGGCCCGCCAGCGGCCTGCGCAGATCATGGCTGATCCCGACGACGAGGAGGCTGGTGTGGTGTCGCGCCAGCAGCCTGCGTAGCCGGCGCTTGCGTCAGACAGCGAGGAGGCTGAAGAGGATGTGGTGCCAGAGGCAGAGACTCAGCCAGGGCCTTCAGAACCTCCAGAGGCTCCTTCAAGTGGAGATAGCGAAGTGGAGGAGCCTCTCCTCAATGCTCGAGCACGCAGGGCTGCCAAAAGGCAGGAGTGGCTACTCAGGAGGAGGATGTCTCCTTGAGAGTAAGGCTTGAGGATAATTGGCCACTCCCTTAGCCTATTTAAGTCACACACCGTTAGTAGTTTCTTGCTAGAAACAACTTGTAATTATCATCAGAGCATTTTTGGAAAAGTCTTATCGTATCTTGTTTTCTGGGCTGGTTGCCAACCTTTGCCGGACTTTGGTTTATTCTTGCTACTTAATAAATTTGATAAGGACCGTTGGTGTGTGTCAATATCCTCAGGAATCCAGAGCTAGGGTAGAACAATTCCCTCTGCTTAATGACTTGTGCATTTGGACTTAACAACAACAGCTGGGGGTGCTGGGATTGCTGGCACTAAGCAATTCAGTCACGTAACATCTAACTCTATGACCGCATCACTTAGCAACAGAAACTCCAGTCTGGTTGTGGTGTAAATCGAGGACTACCTGTACTACTTCTTAATGAAGAAATATCTTTCAAATCCATTACTATGTTTTCTCAAAGCAATTATGATAAAATGCACATCAGTATTAAGATGAACAAGACAACAATGTACTAGAGGAAACAGAATCACTGTATTTCACTCTTTCCAATCTACCACTAGGGATAAAATTAACTACTACTATTACTACTGCTGCTACTGCTGCTGCTGCTGCTATTGCTAGTAAGAATAAATGTGGACAGTTTCACAAAAAAAGTATTATGTGAAGACAGGTCTTGTTTTTGACATAGTATACCACACTTCTGATCCCATTCAAGCTATGCCACCCTCTCAGAGAATTTCTGCATGCTGATCAATCTGGGAATATGATTTTCCACGATGATAAATTATATTTTTTTAAAATATAAAAATGCCCCATCCTAAAGAAATATAGAAAAAACAAATATAACAGTGAACCTTGGTGTGGTGTTTTTAAAAATAATTATTTGCATTATATTTGTCTAAGGTAGTTGAACTCAGTAAAGTTTATTCCAATTTTTTGCTTCTACACTTGGCATTTTTCTCTCTGTGGGCTTGGGGTTCTTTAGCTGAATGCACGGGATAACGTAGTAATAGCTCATGTTTACAGTCCAGTTTATTAATTTTACTTGGCTTCACATTTATACTCATACAACTCTGTTGTTTGATACATCAGCCATGTTTTGGCATCACCAATCCTGTTCATTCAAAGTTGCTATTAACTTTTGTGACTGAAATTCTGTAAACAATTTCATAAATCTCCTAGAAAAATCCAGCCAGATTCCAAACAAATTGGCCCACACACTGTTAAGCACTGGCCATAAATCTCTGCTTGATCACCACAGACCGTTTACATTTGCTTCAGGGCCCAAAATGTTACAAGAATACATTATTTTGCTTTTGCCTCTCACAGAATTAAAGTATTTTCTGAATTTAATTGTAAAGATATTAGCTTAACACTCTTCATCTTCCTCTAGGCAAACCGTAGGAGTTTGTTTACTATCCTGTTTACTGTCCTGTGGCCTTGAAAATATACCACATGTAAGAAAAACAAAGAGTCAAATGCTTTGGATAGAAGTTTACGTTACTCAATCTTGAAAAAAAACTCCATCTCTATTAGAACTGTGGGATGTATAAATGCCCTACATACATACATACATACATACATACATACATACATACATACATACACACACACAACACACACACACACACACACACACACACACACACACACACACACACACACACATATATATATGTAACCAAGGTTTTTTATAGCTCCAGCTCAGTAGAATCACATCCACTCGGTTCTGGGCTTTTTTCTTTTCTAACAGCTAGCAAGCTCTTACTGCTAGGTGGGAGACCTAAATAGATCCATTTCTAGCTCGTTTGCTTTCATCAGTAGGCCACACCCATATCTTATGTATCCTCCCTGTAAAGGTACAGTATCAATTTTCTTACTTCTTCGTAGGGTTTATGTGTGTTTTTCTTCTAGCCATAATATGCTATTATGTATTTTCTATCAACCTTATAATATATTCACCTCATGTATACACTTACTGTACAAAATAGGAGCAGGAAAAATATTTCACACTCAAATATTCTGACTTTGAAACGTTTTTTGAATATGCAAAGAGGGGTTTGGGATTGAAATTGCTGGACTTTTTCTAAGAGTTTTGAGTTTCAGACAACATGAGCTGCTGTTTTGTGAATAAAGACTATACTGTTTTTACAACCTTTCCACCTTCTAGCACGTATAGATTAACCACATCAGCTGCTATTGATTCAGATCTGATCAGGTGATGTGGGAGTCAGGCATAGAGATAAAAGGAACAGTTAAGATCGGGGTTAGGCAGAAGAAGACAGTCACTCAAGGCTGAATACTTGCATCCTAGTGAAATTACTGAGTTTATTCAGAAGCAAACAAATGTTGCTGTGATCAAGTTAGAGTTCAGGATGGTGGATTCTATCAGTGCTGTGCTGTGCTTTAATTTGCAGGAATACTGGCCCTATCCAAAAAATGCAATTCAGTGAGGAGAAAAGTAAGGCCCTACATATAGGAAAGAAAAACCAAATGCACAGATATAGAATAGCTGATATTTGGCTCAACAGTAGCCGCTGTGAGAAGGATCTATGTGCCCTAGTAGACAACCACTTAAGTATGAACCAGTAGTGTATTGCAGCTGCTTTAAAAAAAACCCTAATGCAATCCTAGCGTGTATCAACAAAGAGATAGTTTCAAGATCACAGGAAGTGATAGCATCTCTTTATACTGCACTGGTGAGACCACACTTGGAATACTGCCTCCAGTTCTGGTCATTATATTATATAAAAGAAGTTGAGACCATAGAAAGAGTGCTAAGAAGAACAACAAAGATGCTAAGGGATCTGGAGCTAAACCATATGATGAAAGATTGTGGGAACTATGTATCTCTAGTTTAATGAAAAAAAGGACTAAGGGTAATATGATAGCAGTCTTCCAGTACTTGAGAAGAACCGGTCTACCTCTTCTCCAAAGCAGGAGAAGAAGCAATGAGTGGAAGCTGAATGTTGGTGTGCTCTTTGGGAATTTTAGACATGTTGTGGTCTTTCTTGTTCTCTTATTATAAAGGTAAAAATTCCCCTTGCACATATGGGCTAGTCATTCCCAACTCTATGGGGTGGTGTTCATTTCCGTTTCAAAGCCGAAGAGCCAGCGCTGTCCGAAGACCTCTCTTGGTCATGTGGCCGGCATGACTAAATGCCAAAGGTGCATGGAACGCTTCCCACCAAAGGTGGTCCCTATTTTTCTACTGCATTTTTTATGTGCTTTTGAACTGCTAGGTTGGCAGAAGCTGGGACAAGTAATAGGCGCTTATCCCATTATGCAGCATTAGGGATTCGAACTGCTGAACTGCCAACCTTTTGATCGACAAGCGCAGTGTCTTAGCCACTGAGCCACTGCATCCCATCTCTTATTATTCCTTATGTGCTAGTGAAAAACATCAGGATTTCACAAAATACTTGTTTTTTTAGGCTTGTATTTGGCAGGGAAGCTAAAAAAAAATTGTCTAAAGAGATTTTTTTTTAATTGCCAGAAAATCTTGTGTGAGATATATATAAATTGAAGAGAATCTTAATTATTGTTTCCTTTGTCCTTAAACCTGTCACATGATCAAGCCAGAGGATTTATCTAAAAAAAAAAAAAGGAAAAAAAAAGAGGAAAGACTGGGTTTTCCGTAGGTACTTTGATAACAATTTTTGGTATGGTGGGAGCAGAATTGTATTCACAGTTCTTTCTCTGGGATTTAATGTTTTTAAAATGCTTTTAAAATCATGCACTTGGTCACATTTTCTGCACTTTGGGTGGTATATGTAGAACTCAGTGTTTATCCACCTATTCTTGAGTGAGAAAAATGGGAACAAACCTGAGGGTATTTTTACCCAACATAAGACAAAAATCTTATGCTGTTTTGAATCTTTTCCTCAAGACACTTAGTGTGTCGCTGATTTGTTCTTAACTCAGATAAAAATCTTATGCTATTTTGTGCACTGTCCTTATTTCTGTACATTGTTAGCTCTTAAACTCAAACTGTTCTGTGAAGATGAATTACATAAGGCGCATGTGAGCAAACCAGAAGCTTGAAAGTATATATGGGTTGTATGCCATTCATTCCCTTTCTTTCCTTATTTATTCTGACATTTTTGATCAGTATTTTGTTCAGGATTGGTGAGCAGAGGCAACAAGCAGCTTTTATCTCACCCCTCCCCCCAACATAATTCCTATAGGGGAAAAAAATCACTATGTCTATGCTACTATTAAATAAGGAGAAAAAGAGTTCCTAAGGAAGAGAGGGTTTAAACTTCATCCCAAGTAATGCCTGTGGAAGGGAAAATAATTTTCCCTGTGGTAAAATAATTACAATATTTATTTACATTCTCACAGCTAGCACTACCACCAAGCATGTCTCGTTTTTGAAGTATGTGAGGGGTCCTTGGTGCTCTCTGAGCCTGGTTGTTTTCTTGCAGATGTCTCATTACCCCAAATAGGCAAATTATCAGTGCTAGTAAGGGGTGAGGCAAACAATATTATCAGTGGGGCACTGATGATGTTACCTAGTTTGGCAATGAAATGTCTGCAAGAAAACAACCAAGCTCAGGGAGCGCCAAGGATTCCTCATTTCAACCCTGAGCTACAAATATTCTCCTTTCCCTGAAGTATATGCAGCCATATGCATGAGTTTGTAAAAAAAGTAGAATAGCATAGCATAGCATAGCATAGCATAGCATAGCATAGCATAGCATAGCATAGCATAGCATAGCATAGCATAGCATAGCATAGCATAGAATTCTTTATTGGCCAAGTATGATTGGACACACAAGGAATTTGTCTTGGTGCATATGCTCTCAGTCTACATAGAAGAAAAAATACATTCGTCAAGAATCATAAGGTACAACACTTAATGATAAAAAAGTATGTATGTATATATATAGACATACACACATACATATACATTTACGTATACATATCTATATGTGTGTGTGTATTCAATTATAGTAGAATGTGTGGAAAAAAATGTCCAAAGTCTGGTCCACCCATCAGTCATCTTTAATAACATCATAATTCTCCTAGAGGACTCCTAAAATATTTCCCATATCTTCTATGCAAAAATCTTATTAACTCACATCATTTTACTAATTATCAAAGGATTTAAATATTTGACCATGATAGATCAGATAACAGGGGTTTAAGATTTTAAAACTATTGTGGAATAGAAACTTTTTTAAAAAAAAGAAAAGAAAAGAGATGCAGAAAATGAACAGGCTACATTGGGGTCATTGTGTTATGTCACATATCAAAATTATTTTTTAGAATTGATCTGTGTTGTTTCATCATCCACATAACATTGGTAATTCTTTGAAACAAAAAAAATACATGCAAATGGGAAACTGTAAGTTACAAAACTATTTTTTGATATAGACAATGCTCTTTTGAACATTTATATCAGAATATTTGCTCCTTAAATGCAATTATCTTTAGCACATGTCGTCTTTCTACGCTGCCATCTGCTTTCACACACTGCTATCCAAAAGAAAGGCTGGCAATGTGCTACTAAGTGAGTCTAATTTTTTTTTTCATTTGCAGATCTATTTCTGTTTAAAACCCCAAGATCCAACTTTAGACATTTTTAAATACTTGGCAGAAATTGTTGAGGGGAAAAACATTTGTGGAATATAAGTCCTTCTCTCCCTCAACTTTGTGTGACTTAAAGAACCTTACTGAAAAGATTTCCTTGAAATTCTTCAGAATTCTTGCCCAAGCCATAGTTTTAAATTCTTTTGCCTTGAGGTATTTATTCATTTGTATTTATAACCCCTGAAAAACACTGGATGGTATAAAATATCAAAACAAAGAGAAATGCCTAGGTAATAATGGAAAGTTAAATCAAGATAAATATCAAGAACAGAATCAAAATAAAACCTGGGAAAGGTAGTAACAATCAATCATATGGGGTCAAAGACACTAAGAAATAAAACAGATTTAGCCTCCTTATTGAATGGCAGGCAGGTGAGAGCTGCATAAAGTGGGGATTTTTACAGAGAAAGCTTGTTTCTTTCATACTTATGTCCCTTTAAAAGGATCTGAATGGGCAGATTCAAACTCCAAACTCGATTGCAGAAAATATGACTTCAGCAACAGAGTGGTCAATGCCTGGAATGCACTACCTGACTCTGTAGTTTCTTCCCCAAACCCCCAAAACTTTAACCTTAAATTGTCTACTGTTGACCTTACCCTATCCCTAAGGGGCATGCATAAGTGCACCAACATGCCTACCGTCCCTATCCTAATATTCCTTTTTACTCCTACTCTTTTCATGTATTCAAATTATGTTTATACTTTTACCTGTTATCTTATATATGCTTGACTAAAAAATAAATAAATAAATAAATAAATAAATAAATAAATAAATAAATAAATAAATAAATAAGATTCAATATCCTAGCACTGTCCCATTTAGAGCTGTAAAAGTTAGGCTGTCATTTACAGTTAAAAAAAAAATAAAGCTGAATATGTTTTCAAATCTGCTCTAGTTGGAAGAGACTCTATAATATATTCCTTCGCAGGTTCTGACCACTTCCGGAGAACTGATAGTGGAAATTTTGAGTAGTTCGGAGAACCGGTAAATACCACCTCTGACTGGCCCCGCCCCCATCTATTCTCTCCCGAGTCCCAGCTGATAGGGAAGAAATGGGGATTTTGCAGTAACCTTCCCCTGGAGTGGGGAGGGAATGGAGATTTTACAGTAGCCTTCCCCTGCCATGCCCACCAAGCCACATCCACCAAGCCATTCTACGCCCACCAAGCCACACCCACAGAACCGGTAGTAAACATTTTTGAAATCTACCACTGGTGCAAGGATTAAAGAGTATAACGAACTTACTCCAAAATAAAGATGTGCAATATTCAGATCCAGAGGAGGAATGTTGCTTCATATCTGCCATGAATACAAAAATCTTATGCGACTGGGTTCAGGAGATGTTAAAGAGATTATCCAATTAATTATATGTCACTGCCTGCTTAATCCCTATGGAACTCATTTTTTTATGCTTTTGAAACTGTGTAGCTACCATAAAAGATTAGGAACAGAATCTTTAAGGTGCTTTTGGAAGAAATATCCATCTGGTTTAGTTCCAAGCTGGAAGAAAGGCACTGGAGACAAAATGGAGGCTGGAGGCTGATTGGAAAGAGGGTCCATTTATTGATGAAGCAGAATCACCAAGCATGTGTGATTCTGGGCAGCTGAGCACATGGAGTTGAGAGTGGGTGGCTTTTATACCTTCTCTTGGGCTTTGAGCTAGAGCTTCCTGTTCTTGTGCAAGAACATGTATTCCATTGGCTGTTGTCAGACTCCCATGAGGCCATGTAGGGGTCATGTTTGTCTGAGCTAAGTTTGGTTGAAGTTTGCCGGGGGTGATGCAATGTCCTTAGGAGTTTGTGCAATGTAGTGCGCTCTGTGTTTTAGTGGGTTAATCCTATTATGTCCTGAAGGGTCATGCCTTAATCCCTTCACCCTGGAGCTGAAGGTGTTTTGTTTTGTAGATAGGCTGGCCCAGTCTTTGTTAATGGGCACAAAATATCTGCTGGGGGCAAGGAGCTGGGTCTCTGAGTTTCTGTCTCCCTTAAGATTTTTTATTTCTCTTTTAGGGCAAATATAATATTCTGCCTTCTTTACTATTTCCTAAAATATTTCATTCTTCTAGGAGAGGGGTGGGTGCTAACTTTGTACAGTATCACTAGCCATTATAGGATGTATCCTTAGACTGATCTGAAGTATCCTTGCCCATTTTGGATGCAAACACCTTCACATTTATGTTCAAAAGGAAGAGATCCAGTGGGGCAATGGGGACAAATCAACAAAAGTAGCATTGCACTATCGTGACTTGAGCTTTGCCTGTTTTGTATACTGCATGTGTCATGTCATTGCACATGCAGAGAGCCATAACACAAAACTTCCAGAATGAGGCTTTTTTTTGTCATTCTTATGTAGATCCAGATGAACAGAACAGACAAAATTGGAGGAGGAATAGCATTAGATGCAAAGAAAATGCACATGTCTTGAAATCCAGGAATTTGAGCCCAAGGATCCAGTTGAGGACATTAAAGTAAGAATATAAAGGCAAGGAAAAACGAAGGTGTTATTGTGGGAGCATTAGTGATCACCAAGCACAAAGAAAATCAGGATAATGCTCTCCTGAAACAGTTTTTGGAATTTTGAGGAGAGGTGTAGAAATAACACCTGTTTGATGTTCAAATCCAATAATTCTCCCACAATTCATGACATATTGACCACAAGAGAGTAGTAGGAGTATGGATTGAGGGATAAAGTGCTCCCCTTCTCTCTCCCCCCTACTTTTTTGTCTAAGAGATTGCTACTCTGAAGTAATTTCCTTCTGCCTCTCTTAACTGGCACACAAGATGGAACATATATTCTTTGAATCTTCTCCTGAAGAATGCAATTAGCCAGGTGACAAGCTTTACTTATTCCTGTCATCCCTCTGACATCTAAATAAATCTTTTTCACTGCCCAAGTTGGACTCCAACTCCCAGGAGCACTTACTCTCACACAAAAACATTTCCGCCTCCAGGCATCTGGACATTTTCAAAAGTCTGGAAAACCAATTCAGCTAACACAAACTCTTCTGGATAAGTTGTTTTGTTTTTCAGAAAATTGAAGAAGATAACTGATTGGCTCTTCAACATCTGGCTCTACCTAATAGGGAAGAGTTAATTGGTAAGGTAAAAGCAGCAGATTGTTTCAAGAAGGAGACCACATCAACCTGAAGTTCAAGATATTACAGAAAGAAAAACTAGAGCATATTTCAATGCACACTAGAGTTACAAAGGCCTCCAAAATAAGATACTGGAAAAAGGATCGCATAGTATGACAATAAAAAATTTCTCCCTTTTTACAGCCCTGTGATTCCTTAATTCGGGGTAGAGTCAGGACGACTGGATGAAGCTGAGCATTTGCAGGCCAGATACCCTTCCTGATGCCATGCAGAGTTCACAGGAGAGAGAGGGAGAGAGAGAGGGAGGGAGGGAGGGAGAGAGAGAGCGCACTTAGGATACTTCTGTGGGTACCCTGGAAGTTTTTGTCTGAGCTAAGAATTAGCTACAAAATGGAAATCGCCCCTACTCTATTGGTCTTTTACAAGGCTATAGAAGATCTTCACGTTCCCCAGGCACTGAGGTCAGGATGTTAGCATGAGAGTTTGAGCTCAGATGTATCTGCTTAGCAGTTTTGTGCTTTTAGTGTGCCTCCAGGGTGTCTTATTTGATGGCAGAAGGTTCAATGGAATTCTTTCTTTTTATCTTTGTTTTGAGGCCAGAGATAGGTGCACAGCCACATGAGTTGGATAAGCAAGTAAATAATTAAATAGGTACAGTCACCAAGGAACTCTACCAGCAAGTTGCTAAATAACTGCACAAGGGAAGATAGAATAGCAGGAGCCAACATTATTTTATTGAGATTTAATTCAGCCAAACCAGCTTGATCTTTTTTTTTTTTAGTGACCTTTATTTGACTATGGGAATGCAGTGAATATTAAGTACCCTGACTTTATCAAAAAAATTCAGCAAAATCTCCCAGATGACAAAATGTGGCTCGGCTGTGGTACTGTACCATTAGATGAATGCAGGGCTGGTTGAACAATGGTTGTCAATAAATGAACATTAAAAGTTCTACATGAAGCAGTGAAAATTGGAGTGAAATTGGAATATTGCAGGATCCCGTTCTGTTCAACATATTTGAAAACTTATCTAGGTAGAGGTTTGGAAAATATTATTGTCTGATTTCAAGATGGCACAGAGATAGGGGAAATAGCGAACATCCCAGAGGCTGTTTTGAGAGTCAATTTGGCAGAAAGAGGAATGTCAACATAGGTAAAGGAAAAAACCTTAACTGAGTATATCTAAATAGCTATTCTCTCTTTCTCCTTTCTCCTTCCTCTCTTCCTCCTGGAAGGACGGACATGGCATGCAAAACAAAGCATACTGTCTAAAGTTAACTTCAGGGGTGTTGCACCCATCGGAGAGTTGTCAAAATGAAAGAATATATGTTGCAACCTCATGTTACAAGAAAATGTGCTCCTTACATATTTGCACGTGTCATATATTTCATAATTCGGAGGTGCACAGGTTGACTAACATAAAGATAAAATATATATCTGCAGTGTTTTGCCACTATGATGATGTCTCTAGCTGAATGAATAACAAGTTGCTTCAAGTTGAAAACAGAGGTCTGTCTCTTGAGGAGAACTGGTCTCTTCTGTGTGCCGAGATTCATTTTTTGGGTGGAAAGAGAGGGTTTAAATAGATTCATTCTGAGCCTGTGACTGCTCCTTCTCAGTCAACAGTCCCATTTACCGTGATGGCTGAGAATGATAGTAAATATAATAGCAATAGCAATAGCACTTAGACTTATATACTGCTTTACAGTGCTTTACAGCCCTCTCTAAGTGGTATCTACACAGTCAGCATATTGCCCCCCAAAATCCTCATTTTACTGACCTCAGAAGGATGGAAGGCTGAGTCAACCTTGAGCCTGGTGAGATTGGATCTGCCAAACTGCTGGCAGCCGGTGATCAGCAGAAGTAGCCTGCAGTACTGCACTCTAACGACTGCACCAGTGGTGGGTTCCTCCCGGTTGGGTCCGGTTTGGCCGAGCCGGTAGCGGTGACGATATGACATCACCAAACTGGTTCTCCCCCCGCCCTCCCCCCCACGTTATTCTTACCTTTTATTTGGTCCCACCCCCAATCTATTGCTGCCTCCTGAGTCCTAGCTGATGACTAGAGGGAAAAAAAACTGTTTAAACTCTTGCCGCAGGGCTTCAAAGGGCCATTCTATAGCTGATCAGTGTTAAAAGCAAACAAATGAGTCAGGTCGTAAGTGCAAGGACCTTCCAAAAATGACTCTGACCAGCTAGCCACGCCTACCTAGTCACATGACCTCCAAGCCACACCCACAAAATAAGCCATGCCCACAGAACCGGTAGTAAAAAAATTTAGAACCCACCCCTGGACTGCACCACCGGGGCTCTTGATCAAGTGCAATGGAGGGTAACATCTTAAAAATGGAGCTCTTATGATTATCTTATATCTCTTCATATATCCCCTAAATAGCAATAGCACTTAGACTTATATGCCATTTCATAGTGCTTTACCACCCTCTCTAAGCGATTTGCAATGTTAGCACGTTGCCTCCAGCAATCTGGTCGTCATTTTACCGACCTTGGAAGGATGGAAAGCTGAGTCAACTTTGAGCTGCTCAGGGTTGAACTCCTGGAGTGAGCAATGAATTAGCCTGAGATGCTGCATTCTAACCGCTGCATTACCACAGCTCATATTTATCCATAAATCTATCCATAAAGCTTCAGAACCAGGGGTGAAATGCTCCTGGTTCGGACCGGATCGCCCGATCCGATAGCGATGGCAGCAGGTGGTTCGGAGAACCGGTAGCAAAAATCCCTGCATGTCCCCCGCACACCATGCTCAGCGGAGCCGCACGATCATCAGAGGCTTTTTTTTTTTTACTTTTAAAAGCATTTTTTCTACAACCCGTTCCAATGAAAAAATGCTTTTAAAAGTAAAAAAAAAAAAAAAGCCTCTGATGATCGTGCAGCTCAGCTGGGATCGTCAGCGGCTTTTCAAAGCATTTTTTTCTGCAAGCTCTTGGCCGAAGAGGTGGTAAAAAAAAATGCTTTGAAAAGTCTCTGACAATCCCAGCTGAGTTTCCTGATCGGCAGGGAGGCATTTTTTAAAAAGCCTCTCTGATGATCCCAGCTGAGTTGCCTGATTGGCAGAGGCTTTTCAAAGCATTAGAAAAAATGCTTTGAAAAGTTAAAAAAAAAAAAAAAGTTGGCCACACCCACCCAATCACATTAATCCCCCCCCAACCAAGCCACGCCCACAGAACCGGTAGTAACAAATTTTACATTTCACCCCTCTTCAGAACGCCACCTTCAGTATGACTAGTCTTGTTCCAATATTTCTGAGTCTGTATGGAACATTATGTGCTCACAACTTCATGTTTGTAGACAACCTTCCCAATATCACATTAAATGCATGTCATCTCTTTCCACGGAACTGCCAAGGTGATGGTCACATCTGCTAAAGCAAACCCCTGTTCCAACAAGATTCTTCTTCCATTCTCCCAATGCAATACCTTAATTAAACGACTGTTCAAATCATTTTGTTATTCATTAAGAACAGCTCATAACAATAACATTAAGAGTGCCAGACTGGTCATAAAAAGGCCTACTGTGGACACTGAAAAATTAGATTGCGAGCTTTTTTATTCACTAACTTTCTTAGCCCCTCTCATTTTGCTCAGCAGTGCTTCTCCATTCATGAGCAAACATTTTTATTGCTGAACCATGATGAGTACAACTTGAAATCTCAATTGATGTCTGCTCATCCCCCCACCCCCCCAAACATCCTTTGAACAGTTACTTCTCATAATAGAAATTGCACACAAGGCAATTTATCCATCAACTGCGGCTGGCATCCAACATGATCATACAACTTTTATGTTGATTATATAAATTATGGGCTAATGAAATGCAGATTGACTCTCCAAATCCAGTTCATTATGGTCAGATTCCAGTAAAGCCCTTGGCAGGAACAGACTGCTGCACATTTTAGGGGACCAATGAATGATAACTATGGAACATCTGATTGTTGGGGATTTGTTGGGTCTTAAATGGGGTGGCTCAGTGGCTAAGACACTGAGCTTGTTGATCGAAAGGTCGGCAGTTCAGCGGTTCAAATCCCTAGTGCCGTGTAACGGGGTAAGCTCCGGTTACTTGTGCCAGATTCTGCCAACCTAGCAGTTCAAAAACACATAAAAATGCAAGTAGAAAAATAGGTACCATCTTTGGTGGGAAGGTAACAGCGTTCCGTGACCCTTTGGTGTTTAGTCATGCTGGCCACATGACCACGGAGACGTCTTCAGACAGCACTGGCTCTTCGGCTTTGAAACAGAGATGAGCACCACCCCTAAAGTTGGGAACGATAAGCACATATGTGTGAGGGGAACCTTTACCTTTTAAATGCGGTATATAACCCAGAAAAGAAGAACATAGTTAATATGTTGTGCAAAACAGCTAACAAGCTTATACTGCTAATTACTATAGTATAATATAGGGTGGTAATCAACATTATTGTTCATAAATTCATCTTTTTTGCAAGAAAATTTAGCTCATCTTCTCCCATTTCCAATTCTGTGCCTGCTATACAACTGATATATTTAGGAGGAACTTATTTTAATACTTGGTTATTATTTGAAGCAGTTTTGAGAAGGAGAATCTCAGTTAAGACAAGTGCATTCTCTGATTCTGTGTAGTACTAATTTGTCTCTGAGAAACAAATTGGTTTAGTGTACTGCTCATCTCGCTTACACATGGGCAGCTGGCCATTTGGTTAAAAACAATAATTATGAAACATTAAAACAGTAAATATAACACAATTAATAGTGAATTAGTCAAGGTGGAGGGAGTATGCAATGGGATGAAGGTGGGATCATCTATTTAATCTAGTAACCTGATCCAGAAGTAGAAGCACGGTGGCTCATACTGTAAGGTTAGAACACTGGGCAGCCTCGTGATTGAGACCCATTGCTCGGTGGGCAGGGTGACCCACCTGTCACATACTTCAGCTCCTGCTGACCCAGTGGTTTGAAAGCAGCCAACCACAAGTAGATAAATGGGTACCACTTTGGTGGGCAACTTCACAGGGACGTGAAAGGAGTCCTCAACTGGGCATCTCCCGGGCAATGATGATATCACTGGCAAATCCTTTCCCCACAGAAGTACCCCACAGTGATTCCAACACAAAAGTATTGTACCCCACCTAGTATGGCATGCCTCACATCCAGGCCCCAAGACCAACCAGCAGAGTCAGGTTTTTGAGGCTCTTATGGAAAGTCAAGAGGGTGGGGATAGATCTCACCTTGAGGGATAGTGTGTTCCAGAGGGAGGGAACCACAGCAGAAAAGGCTCTTCTCCTGGACCTTGCGAGAGGCAATTCCTAGGCCAATGGGGTCTACAGCATGCCCCTTCTGTTGGTGTAAGTGGGGCAGGCCAATCCCATTTAGGTGAGACAGTTCCTCAGGTAACCTACATTTGTGTCCATCTTAATCCTTGCCTTAACCCTAAACCTAACCCTAACCTGTCAGTGTAGGAATATTCATAGACTGGAATAGATCAGCCAATGAATAGGCATGGCAACTAAATCAGCCAATGGGGACTTTGGATAGACACGGTAACAGGTCAGCCAACGGGGACTGTTTAGTAACTGAAACTTAAGTAAGAAGTCTGGGCATGACTTAGCCCTGCAGCTTTAAACTCTGAGTCCGATTCTGTGCTGAGAACTAAACAAGGCTTGCTTGCTCTGAACTCTGAACTGAAACTCATCTCTGTTTTCTCCTCTGCCTGTAACTTCTACCACGTTGGAAGAATCAACGATTGGTATTGTAAAATTTACTTCATCTGTTATTATGTATATAAAGAAGTTTATGAATCCTGCTGAATCAGTTTACCTGTGTGTACTTTCTGGATTTAATTTCTGCAACAAACTCTGATATAACCCTTATTCATTAGTGTCAAGCATTTATTTAGCCTTTGCATTTCTTTTTAACCAAATGGTTGTTATGATATAATATCCAGAATGAATATTCATTCTAATCTGTCTCAACCAACTGAGAAGGAGTTCCATTCTTTCCCTCTCATCCCTTCCATTTTTCCCCCTCCACCATTCAGCCTGAATAAGCGTTTAAGGAAAACTCAGAAGATTGCTTTCTGTTTGGTTACATTTTTGCTGGTCTAGATAAAGTTATCATCCAATTGCTACTTTAGATATTTTTAACAAGGGATCACAGACATTATGTTACTTATAGTACATGCTTAATTTTTTTTCCTCCTAAATTATGTGTTCTGAATACTCTGACTAGAACAAGAAATCGGAGACCAAGAATTTACTGTAGGTTACTTACAATGTCTTAAAGGAAAATAAATGTAAAATATTAGTGGGAGCGAACTGAGCTTAAAAAGAAACCGGGGAGCAACTTATGGTTACAAGCAAAGCTGTGCCCAATTATCCAAATATAAGTGTATTGCTTTCAGTAGGAGTCATCACTAAATAATTCCACAGCATCAATTACTGCACGGAGAAAGGAAATTCCAGCTGTGATTATTTTTCAGTCTACTGGAGCAACCCAAATGATCCATAGGATGTACAAGTTATTTTATCCAAATGTTGAATTTTCTTCTGGCCAGAGAACCAAGCAAGTAACATTTCATGCTTTTTTTTTTTTTTTCATATTCCATGCCAGTAGAAGTAGACAGAACATGGATCTTCAGATTTGGCTGTTTAGAATCATAGACTATAGATTCAACTACATCCTCTTGTTATTTTGTTGCTGATGCAGAGGTGTGAAGAAATTGCATGGTTGCTTTCCTGCTGATAAATGTTGTCTTGAGTTCATGCTTAGAACTCCCTGTTCAGGAGACAAATGCATTTCTGAAAGGAAATATAATGTCAGGCCTAAGCCCAAAGACACAAGGTGAAATCCAGCTGAGTCCAGATCTTTATTTGCTTGCATCTAATAGACGGGATCTTGCCTGACTAAATCTATAACCTCCAAACTTAATAAATAAACCCTGGGAGATTCTAGGGTGTGGCTACCCTGAACCTTTTCCTCCCTCCTCCATTCAGTTCTGGGCTGTGCAGTCTCTTGTTTTGGGCCTCTCTCTGGAAATTGCTGCCACCTTCCTGGGAAGCAAAGTGCAATTGCCAAGGTTCCCTCCACTTCTTCTTCAGCTGCACCAGTGGTGGGTTCCTCCCGGTTCGGTCCGGTTCGGCCAAGCTGGTAGCGGTGACGATATGATGTCACTGAACCGGTTCTCCCCCCTGCCCTCCCCACCCCCACCCCCACCCCCTACGTTATTCTTACCTTTTATTTGGTCCCACCCCGAATCTATTGCTGCCTCCTGAGTCCCAGCTGATGACTAGAGGGAAAAAAAAACTGTTTAAACTCTTGCCGCTGGGCTTCAAAGGGCCGTCCTACAGCTGATCAGTGTTAAAAGCAAACAAATGAGTCGGGTCGTAAGTGCGAGGACTGGTCGTAAGTGCGAGGACCTTCCAGAAATGACTCTGACCAGCTAGCCATGCCCACCTAGTCACATGACCTCCAAGCCGCACCCACAAAATAAGCCACGCCCACAGAACCAGTAGTAAAAAAATTTAGAACTCACCCCTGAGCTGCACCTTCCATCACAACAGCTGCATGAAATCTTTAACAATTTAACCCTTTCGGTGGCAAAAGAATACCCATGCGTACCCACAAACACACACACACAAGTTGCTCCAGCTCATTAATACATAAAATAGGGGCGGGGAGGGGGAGAATAATTTTGTACTTAAAGGCCATCCTTTGGTTCAGGGACTAGATAAAATAAAGGAGGAATCTCACCAGAACATTCTTTTTTTCCAGTGGAGACATTGAGTGTAAGAATGTAGAAAGGGTTAGAGCACCGGTGTCAAATTTGTGGTATCACGTTGCTGTCACGAAATGTATCACAACGTTTTTCCCTTCAAGGAACTGGGGTGGGCGTGGCTGGCACGTGACGCAACCGGCCTGCAGGCCGCCAGTTTGGGTTAGAGTGAAAGTTGATACGGTGGAGGCTGAAAATAGTTTTGAATCATTTTAAGGTCCTTACTACAATCTTCCTATAAGTTCCTGTATGGTAAATATTTTTTTGTCTTATTCATCCTGCTTTCTTTACAATCAGATCTCTAGAAGTTCAAATTTGACAGGCAGGTTTTGCCCATCATCTTTTATGTGACAGCCAACATCTCTCTTTAATAGCTGTGTTGCAAAAATAAATTCATTGTTATAGCTTTCTTAGGCCCCGGTCTCCTGTCAGGAACGCTCATTATTTGAAGGCCTATAGAATCTCTACAAAATAAAAAGGAGGTTTTGGGAGTCTCTTCCAATTCCTCTCAGAACACAAATGCCTCATGGAAAAGTGACAGATGGATTGATATCCTGCATTTTCATCATTTTTATAAAATCCAAAGTAGGTTACTGTTAAATAAAGACTACCAATTAATGGTTTTAAACCAAAAAAAAAAACTTTCCAAATTTTGAAAGTATTAAATCATTAAATCATTTTAAATGTCTAAAGTATGGAACAAGATTATGAGATCTGAAAAGCTCAGCAGCTGAAACTGCTATCCATCACATCTGAGTGAGTTTTTTGGAGTATAAGATACACTTTTCTCCTCCCTAAAAGAGGGTAAAAATTTGGGTGCGTCTTATACACCGAATGTAGCCCCTATCCATCTTCCCCAGAAAATGGCGTGCATGGAAGTGGCAATAGGCTATGGCAATCCCTGCAGCCTGAAACAGCTGATCTTTGGGAGGCCGATCCAACCGACAATCAACTGTTTGTGCTAATCAGGCTGTGCTGAAGCTGAAGCTGAAATGGGCTGTTTGCTGCAAGGAGGCAAATTGCTGGGAGGCAGAGGCAGATTTTTTCCCTTTGTTTTCCTCTCCAAAAAAGATAGTCTTATAGTCCGGAGCATCTTATACTCCAAAAAATACGGTAGCTATCTATAGAGAGCACAACTACATAACTATATGGAATCTCTTGGAACAAAAGTAAACTGGAGAATGCTGTCAAAAGCTATTATCTAGGTATCAATATGAAGACATATTGATCTGTAAGGTAATCTGTACCTTCAGTAATTTATCTGAATCTCATTTAGATCTCAGGGACATTCTTCAAAATTAAAATGATTGGTTGGTTCAGCTCTGTGCCATCTTTGAGTCTGGAAGTTGAGTGATAGGAACTGGACTTCTTTTCTTGTGAAGAAGCTTCTGAAAAAACTACTTGGATAAGCTGCAAAACTTTTCAAGCCAACAAGGAGAAGAAGTCCAGATACCATGACTCAACTTCCAGACAACTCTACCTGGATGACTGAGAATCTTCCTAGACATAGTCTTTGGATAACATTGATCAAAGTGAGTCTGGCTGCTAATTTGTGTGCCCACACTTTATTTAGGATTTGCAGGATGGATACCAAAGAATACACGCACCAAAGGGAGATCCAGGAGAGCAACAAACTTTCAATAAAGTTTATTAAGAATTTTCCCTAAAATAAACTCACTGTCAACTTCCAAATGGATCAGGCCTGCCGCAGCCAACTTTCCATTTCTCAGCTCACCACACATTGGGGGGAGGGGGGAAATTTTAAAATTTTACTCAATAAAACAGTTGCTTGAGAAAGTTGAAGGTCTTGGAGTGCTGCATTGGTTGGGTTCATTAGTCAGAATGTTGGCATTCACAGAGCCAGAGGGTCCCTCCCTAATCTACCAGATGATCTCAAACTTTAAGGATGACTTCTGAAATAAGTCTCACAAAAGGGCTGGTTTCTTTGGGCAATTTTTTTTAGCCCTGCAACCTCTCTTCCCCCCCCCTCTACCCCCAGGCTTGCTTAGTTTAGGCACCAGCAAAAGAAGGTTAGATGTTAATGAGGATTAAGTATCTAGCAGGCATATCTCTTTTGCTACAACAAAAGAGAAATAATTATCTGACGGGGTTAGAGCAAAAAGTTTGTTATCTTCCAACTTGCAAGAATAAATAGGAAGAATTAGCTTGTCTAAGCAGCCTCTCTTCCAGGTGTTAATTGAAAAATGTAGGTCAGGCACAGGACAGTAAGTTATGATGGCAGAATACACTGGAAAGCTAGAATGGAGGGATAAGAAACTGCACTAGTTTTCCTTCTGCTAAATAGGTATTTAATGATACCAACTACTGTGGCCACTTTATGATAAGCCCCATAAATTCTCCAAGTACATATTGCCCCTGTCCCAAGTCTAATATGCCAGTCTTCTATAAAAATGTAATTATGCTATAAGGAATTCCCAGTTTCAAGGTTCAGTTAAAAAAAAAGAATGTACAGTACGCTTTTATTTATTTGAATGATTGATTTAACCTACTTCAGGACCCCAAAACGAATGGGTTGCCTGGCTGATCTCCCACCTCCTTGAGTGGATCTGACCAAGGGATTCAAATTTTTTTACTACCAGTTCTATGAGTGTGGCTTCATGGGTGTGGCATGGCTTGGTGGGCATGGCAGGGGAAGGATACTGTAAAATCTCCATTCCCTCCCCACTCCAGGGGAAGGTTATTGCAAAATCCCCATTTCCTCCCAATCAGCTGAGACTCAGGAGGCAGAGAATAGATGGGGGCAGGGCCATTCAGAGGTGATATTTACCGGTTCTCTGAACTACTCAAAATTTCCACTACCGGTTCTCCAGAACTGGTCAGAACCTGCTGAAATTCACCTCTGATCTGACCATTGAGGAAAGAACCACTGCAAAACCATTCCTCCCTCTCCTAAGGCCTAGGAGAGACAGGGATCAATCCCATAAGTGGTGACCTTTCCCTTTGAAAGCAACCCCAGTCCCATCACAGCTTCTTTGACCTATCACAATGAAGAATATACCTGCCTTACTTCTTGCCAACAGAATCTACCTCTAATTGATTTGCATTCCAACAATAGGTTGTCAGTCAATCCTTAAGGAAATCAATACTGACTATTCTTTGGAAGGACAGATACTGAAGCTGAAGCTCAAATGCCCACCTAATGAGAAGAGAGGACTCGTTGGAAAAGATCCTGATGTTGGGATCTGAAGACCAAGAGGAGAAGAGGATGGCAGAGGATGAGATGATTAGATAGTGACATTGATGCAATGAACATGAATTTGAGCAAACTCCAGAGGATAGGGGAATCTGACATGCTACGGTCCATGGGGTTGCAAAGAGTCAGATATGACTTAGCAACTGAACAACAACAATAACAATAGTTTGTCTGAGATTCAACAGTACAGATCATGCATAAAGTCCACCCATATAAACGCCATCATTCTGCTAAACAAATAATTCCCTCAACAATTCCCTCTTTTAATATATAAATTTTAAATCTGTTCTTAAATTATTGGGGTGTTTTAATTTGTCTGGGCCAAAATGATTTAATTTGATTTTAACTGGTTTTTTTAAATTTTTGTATTTATGTATTTTATTGCTTGGCTGTTCACTGCCCTGAGTCCTTCGGGAGTAGGGCGGTATACAAATCAAATAAAACAAACAAACACTGTCAAACTATTTACTAAGTCTGCACTATTATTAATCTTCTCATCTTCTCATCATTCCCATCACCCATCTCCTCCCACTTATGACTGTATGACTGTAATCTTGTTGCTGGTATCCTTACGATTTATATTGATATTGTTTCCTGATTGCTTATTTGTACCCTATGACTATCATTAAGTCTTGTACCTTATAATTCTTGATGAACGTATCTTTTATTTTATGTACACTGAGAGCATATGCACCAAGACAAATTCCTTGTGTGTCCAATCACACTTGGCCAATAAAAAATCTATTCTATTCTATTCTATAACATTCATCATCATAACCTTACTCATCCTTATCCAATCTATACTTCAGTCAATCTAGAGGACACAATGTAAGAGCATCCCCTCTCACTAATGAGTGAGTGATCCTTGATTTTCCTTCTCCACTTTTCTTCTCACCTAACTTCAACTAAACACTGCATTTCAACCATAAAACATCTAACCCCATTCAGTTCCTCAATCTGTACTGCTTCAGGTTTCAGTCACACACACACACAAACAAATAAACCCACACACATATTTTGTCATGGGGTTATCAATTTTACTTTCAGGCAGCAGAGTTAACAAAGAAGCAAGACTGTCAAAAAAGCAAAAGTGTTCAAGGGTTTTAACACAAATTTGGTCCAAGTTTTAAGAGCCAGGTCAAGATTTTTAGTCAGCCAAAGATTCAGAAATTGAAGAGTAGATTTATATATAAGAGTCGTGCACAAGCCAGAGGCCAGATATTGTTTTCCAGCATAGAGAATAGGGGCAGAGCAGATATAGGCTGCAGCCACTTGTCACTAATCAAAAAGTTAATTTCTTTGCTTGGTGAGGAGCCTAGTAGACTTTTGATGTTCTACTCTCCTCTAATTCATTGTGTGTGGGGGTTGGGAGATCTTATGTCATCCTCTTCTGACTCTCTCAGCTGTTGCCTGTGTTTGATCAGCCTCATGGGTCTCCTTATGAGGCTGAGAAAGCAGAGGTTCAGCTGAAGCTTTTCAGTGGCAGATTCAGACTTAGAATCTGAGTCATGAGCCTGGGCACAAATCTTAGTTTCCTTCTCACCTGCCCTATGGATCAGCTGGCATGCAGAAGTAAGTCAGACCCTCCACTCTCTGGCCTTTCATAGGTACATTAAGTCTTGGCTCTACCAACTGGACTGAAGATCCAAGAGGCGAGTCCTGGGGAGGTTAGTGTTCTCCTCTGCCTTTTTAACATAATTGTCCCTTTTAAGCAAGGGTGGGCTTCAAAAATTTTAGCAAAGGGTTCTCTGCCTGGTTGCTGGGTGGGTGTGGCCATGGTGGGTGTGGCCTAGTCGGCCCCCTGCACCACAGCAGGAGGGTGGTTTTGCCCTCCCTGCGCTCCGGAGGCTTTCCTCAAGGCTCTGGGAGGGCAAAAACAGCCTCCCCAGGCTCCGGAAGCCGTCTGGAGTCCAGAAACGGGCCTGTTTCTGGCCTTCCTGAACTTCTGGTAGGCCTGTTTTTCACCCTCCCCGAGCTTCTGTGCACACCCTGCACTTACCTGCATCCAAAATGGACCACGTGGGGACTCCTGGGAGGGGTGGGGTGGGCAGGGCTAA
The DNA here is from genome assembly GCF_029215685.1 of Pituophis catenifer annectens. Lineage (NCBI taxonomy): Eukaryota > Metazoa > Chordata > Lepidosauria > Squamata > Colubridae > Pituophis > Pituophis catenifer. The sequence continues at coordinate 53,751,474 of NW_027256882.1, forward strand.
CCAGGAGTGGGATTTGGGGGCTCTCCGAACTGCACAGAATCTGAGCTAGAGGCTTTCCTGAACGCCTGCAAACCCCCAGCAGTCCACCCCTGCTTTTAAATTTGCTTTAATCTGGTTTTAACTTGCTTTTACCCATTGCATTTATATCATTTCACTGTTTTATCTGTAAACCACCCAGGGGAATGCGAGCATGACGGGCAGTGAAGAAATTTGATAAACAAACAACAAACATTTATTATATTAGTATAAATGACTGGAGAGTCCAATGGAAGAAAATATGAGTAGCTTAGGGTTGAATTGTGGGTTCCTTGGAGCTTTGCTTTTTTCAGTCACTTTCAGGATTTGTAGCAGAGGCTATAATGCTATCAAGGAACTACAAAGAACATTCCCACCAACATTGGCAGAGCAAGTCACTTATAGATAAACAGAGAGCAAACTCTACAAATCGTCTGCAAGAAAACAAGCAAGCTCAGAGTACACCAAGGACCCCACAATACTGGAGAGTCGTTATAGGGTGCCCCTCTCCCCTGCTCATAATATCTCTGCACCTTTAACACAAAAGTTTGTAGAATCAAACATTGGAATTAGCCAAAGGACCCTAAGAAGATTCAACACTTTGGCAAGTCTGACATTGTCAGTGAAATCAGTGCTAAACAGTTCCAGTAGCCAGCTTAGACTGCTGCTAGCTGTGCTTTCTTTAGAAGGGAATTGGCCATGCTTTTTTTAAAAAAAAAATAACACTGCTGGATGATAGCCCACCAATGCAATCAGGATAAAGAAGTGAAAGGACTTCATCTCTCTCATTGCCACAAAATAGTCTTGAACCTATGCTCCATCAGATTCACTTTTATGTAACACGAAAACATAATTTTGAAATATTGATTTGTCAAGTATATTTCTGTTTTGTACTATGTGAACCGATCTGTCAAAGGGACTCGAGAGGCTCTAGTATGGTTTCTCCACTCTCTGAGATGGGTCACCTTTCTTAGCTATTCTTTCCAGCTTCTTTGGGAGGGGGACATGGCTGTACATCATTGTTTCCAAGTTATTGATGGCTTCTGCAGTACACTCATTTATAGTTTGAAAATAAGTGTTACATATAAACTTCCTTGACAAATAAATCAAGGCAGAGGGGAGCCGCACATTCTTTCTTCCCCTAGCATCTTAAAAAAAGAACAATGTTTTTGTATCTGGACCCAATGAGCTATAATCAGTGGTGGGATTCGCACCACTTCGGGAGAACCGGTTGTTAACTTTCTGAGCTGTTTGGTGAACTGGTTGTTGGAAGAAATCATTAGGGCAGAGAACCGGTTGTTAAATTATTTGAATCCCACCACTGGCCATAATTATCTTTTTGTTAAAAAAAATCATATTTTTGAGAAAAACAGAGGTTTAAATAGGTCAAGGAGAAGAAGATGAGATTTCTGCATACCTTCCATTTTCTTGCTTAAATATGCATTGGTAGAGATGTTCAGAGCAGTGTCCATAACAAATCCACTTAAATATGTGCTGGTAGAAATGTTCACAGCAGTATCCATAGCAAGTCACAATGACACCAAAATGATGTTGTACATATCATGGCATACACCCACAAAGGATGCAATTATGCAATTGTATTATAAATCCAAAATAAATGTGTAAGACACATCAATTGAATGATAACATCATGATGCATGTGTCATTATAAAATTACACATTTCATATCATTTGTAGGATGATGTCATCATGATCCATGTAATGGCACTGTGATACCTTCCAGACTCATCTATTCATCCATTTGCATTCTACCTCTCTGTTCTACTTTGGAAAATATTCAAGGTGGCTTAAAAAAACAAAACAAAAATAAAAACAGAACATAAAATGTTAAAAATACAATCAAATAAGCCCCCAAAACATTTAACAACTTTGGAAAAGAGATACATCCTGACACATTTTTTTTCCAGACTCTTCTGAAAGTGTGTATTGCATAGACTCAGAACAGGGCTGGTATGAAGGATGATATCTTCAAAATAGCATCTCTGTCAAACTTGGACAGGTGAGACTTGTACTCTTGTTGGTTATTTTTGTTTGGTTTTGCTTTACTGGAATACAAATAAGGAACTGAACTTTTAGTATGATTTATAATATCTATAATGTAAGGGTGGTGTATGGGGTGTCCAGGAAGGAGTAGCACTTTTGATGGAGAGTCCTGTGTGCCTTTTTTAGGGCTGCTCATTCAGTTTTGGTCCCCATCTGAATCTCTTTATTCACCTGTATTTTACGTTTAAAGCCCTAAATGGTATTATCAGGATTACCTGGCCCAAGAGTTTCTGAGGAGTCCTTGGTGCTCTTCTCTTGGAGCTTGGTACTTTTCTTGCAGATGTTTCATTACCCAAACTAGGTAACAGCATTAGGGCACTGATGGTGTTATCTAATTTGGGTAATGTAATGTCTACAAGAAAACAACTAAGCACAGAAACTCCCTCATCTCAATCCTGAGCTACAAATGTTATACTATCTGTACCAATAATTTCTGCCTGTCTCTTAAGATTGTTCTGGTCCCTTCTCTTAGGGAGGGTCTATCTACAGCAGGGCTGTCAAACTTGTGGCCCGCAGACCAGATGCGTCATGCGCTGGCCATGCCCATGCGTGGTTTAGCGAAGGGGGGAAAAGTCACAATACGTCATGTGATGAAGCCATCACAACGCGAGTTTGACACCCCTGATCTACAGGATCCATGAAGAAAGACCTCCTTGACTGCTACCTGACATCTTTTGACCAATAGTCCCCCAGATATTAACAGAGTAATAAAGTTGCAAGGGACCTTAGAGGTCCTGTAATCCAACCTCCTGCTCAAGCAGGAAACCCTATACAATTTTTTTTTTTTAAATCTCAGTTGGTGAAACATCGGTTTTTATTTGTACAGGTTTGCTCTTAGTAACTTAGTAACTTAGTAACTCTGGTATCCTCCCTTCCCTCTGTCAAAGATAAAACACCAATTGACACCAATTGGAGCCTGCAGCACTAGAATAGAAAGACCAATGGTTATTCAGTGAAAATTGGTTTTTTGGCTGCTGAAAAGAACAGCAAAGAATACATGAATACAGCAGCAGCAGCAGCAGCAGCAGCAGCAGCAGCCCTGGTGTTCTTTGTAAAACTTTCTTTTCTTTTCTTTTTTAAAAAAAATTATTGAAAATTATTAAAAATTACAGAAAAAAGAATATAGCAATATGGATAGAATTGCAGAGAGTGATATAATACATATAGAGTTTTAAAGCATCAATTTTTGCCTAGAAATAGTACAAACCTCCATTAAACCAAATCATCAAAAAAGAAAAGATTATCCAGAAGAAAGAATTCTCAGCTGCCATGCAATATTCCTATAAATATTTACCCACAGTCACACTAAGATTATTATTTTACATTCTTCTTAAGATTTCTTTTTTGCAGCCAAGCATACCACTGGTCCCAACTCATATATAACCCCGATTCTTGTCTATCTCACAAAAGTCTGGTAAGCTTGTCTGCCTCTGCACAGTCCATGATCTTTGCGGTTAACATAGCCTCCGATGGGATATTTTTGGATTTCCATTCTTGCGCAAACGAGATCTTGGCTGCAATGATGATGTGGAGAGCGAGATACCAATTAGATTTGTTTAAGTTCTCTGGTTTCATGCCTAGTAAAAACATTTCTGGGTTCAATTTTATCCTACATCCTATGATTTCTAAAATCCATTTTTTGAATTCTGGTCCAATATTCTCTTACTCGGGGACAGGTCCACCAGATATGTCATAAAATGGGGCAAAACTCACTTAACAATGGTCTTACTTATCAAGAGAAAGTTTGGACTCAATTGTGGTCATACCAGAGGTGAAATCCAGCAGGTTCTGACAGATTCTGGAGAATCGGTAGTGGAAATTTTGAGTAGTTTGGAGAACCGGTAAATTTCACCTCTGGCTGGCCCCAGAGTGGGGTGGGAATGGAGATTTTGCGATATCCTTCCCTCAGGAGTGGGGTGGGAATGCCATGACTACCAAGCCACACCATGCCCATCAAGCCACGCCCACAGAACCAGTAGTAAAAAAAATGGGATTTTACCACTGGTTCATACGTACAGGACTACCTGTAGTATATTGCTAGGATTGTAGTTCCCAGTGCCAGCCATGGAAAGAGGTGCCATTGGAATCATTTTTCCTAAATATATATACATACAAGGAACAGGACGGGATGTCACTTGTGAACGTGGAATCTGGAAACACTAATATCATTACTTCCTTTCCGTCCATTCCCCCAAATCAAGATGATTATGTATTTATTCACTAGTTAAATCTGCTGGTACTATTCCTTCAGAGCAAATTATCTCATGGGTGAGATGGTGTGTTTGTGTATTGGGGGAGAAATTTGCAAGGCAAGAATAACACAAAACAGCAAACCTTGTAAAATCAGTTAACAAACAGGAGAACAAAAATGTAAATATTGAGAACAAAATCTTCCAAGGGGAATTAAATGTTTTTGAAACTTGAGAATAAAGAAATGTTCAGCTGATAGGAAAAGCTATGTGAAATGTGAGAACTGGTTTAATGCAGTAGCTAAGGTGCCAGGCTAAAAACTGGGAGACTGTGAAGTCTCATGCTCCATTGGCATTAAAGTTGGCTGGGTGACTATGAGCCATTCACTCTCTCTCACCCTAACCTGGCTTGCAGGACTGTTATTGTGAGCAAAGCAGGAGGTGGCAGGTGGGGGGGGGGTAAGTGTATACATTGCTTTAGTTGAGCCAAATAAATTCAGGAGAAAGGTTAAATAAATAAATGAAAAGTCATACAGGGAAGCACTATGCCAGTGATGGAGAACTATGGCACTGTTTTGGTCCGCCAGCAGCCTGCGGAGCTGGCAGCAGAGTCGGACAGCAATGAGGCTGAGGAAGAACATGGGCCAGTCCTGGAGGCTGGGGAAGGCTCTGCGTCAAAGGCAGAGATGGGGCCAGGGCGACTCCAAAGCCTCCAGAGGCTGACAGCAGAGAGGGAGAGGAATAGGAGGAGCCTGTTCCTAGTGCACGCATGAGAAGAGCTGCCAGAAGGCAAGAGCAGCTAAAGCAAAAAGGACGACTTGGGAGTAAGGCCAAGAGATGATTGGTCCCTCCCATAATGCTTAAAAGACCAGCAACAGCTCTTGGGCTCTTTGTCGAAAAACAATGTTGATAGATTTGTTTCTTGTCTTGCTGCATTTATTTCTTGTCCGCATCTTCTGCTTCTGAACTTTTGCCAAGAAAAGCCTTTGGAGGGTTGCCTAATTAGACCAAGGTTGGTGATAAGGCTGAAGAATTGTGTTATGAAGAATTTGTTTTGAATTAGTTTGGACTACGCTGAGAATGAGTTAATTCTCAGCTGTTCTAATAAAGTCTGTTTTCAAACTGATTGCATCTGATAATACCTGCTGGGTCTAGGTCATAATAGGCACGTGTGCTGGAAGTGGCATGCAGAGCCATCTTTCCGGGCACGCCAGCCATCGCCCGTTGGTCTTCTGGGTTCCAGTGTGCCGGCCAGATGGTCTTCGCGTGCGCGGTAGCACCGGAAACCAGAAGAGCAGCTCCCTGGTGCGCTGAGGTCCCTGTTTCTAGCATGCACATGCGGGCTGGCCAGCTGGTTTTCACGTGCGCATGTGTGCCAGAGACAGGAAGACCATATGCGTGCTGAAAACCAGAAGCTCAGCTTCCCAGTGCACACATGCATGCCGGGAAACTGCTCTTCTGGTTTCCAGCACTCCACTCCCATGTGTGCGTGCCGGGGAGCTGCTCTTCTGGTTTCTGGTGCTCCCCCCGCATACCTGCACACTTGGTGCCAAAAAGGTTTGCCAACCCTGCGCTATGCAATTCTTACATTATAAAGAATATTTTTTTTCTTGAATTAAGCTTTACATTGGCCAATGTAGTTCTGTTGACCACAGTTCAGAAGTCATGTCCCATTGACTTTTTTTCCATGATGATGAGGATGAGGGAGAGAATGAGGATTTACTTTGGGGTTTCTGCCTGGCATGGGACACTTCCTGGATGTGTCATTCCGAATGGGATGTAAATGATATTGTGGGAAGCCCACCCCCCCGGGAATGAAATATTTTGGGGAATATTAAGAGGCAGAATATTATATTTCCCCTAAAGGAGAAGAGGAGAAACATGTTCTTAAAGTCAGAAAGCAGCCCCAGTCTTCCTGCTACAAGAAAACAGCCTTAAGCAGAAGCCTGAAGTTTTTAGAGATGGATGTTTTGTACCCATTAAGAAAGCCAGGCTACCCTATTCATAAATAAAACACCTTCAGCCACAGCTCTCACAGAAGAGTGGAGCTGATGGGATTAAAAAGTAGAAAAACAAAGACTCCTAAAATCTACATTACACACCCAGCTCCAAGGACAGGGCATGACCTCCCAGTGTCAGTCCTGGAAGCCATCTTTTATTTTGGATCTTCAGGGCTGCCACATTTAGTGCTGTGGGAAACTGGGAGGGGGCATTGTATGGAGCAGGGGTGATATATATTTATTTTATTTATTTATTTATTTATTAAATTTTTATACCGCCCCCTCTCCCGAAGGACTCGGGGCGGTGAACAGCCAAAATTAAAAACACACAATACAAATATTAAAATACATTAAAACAAAATTAAATTATCTTAGGCTTCTCCAATTTAAAACCCCGTTACCCATAAAATTCACCCAATTAAAAATTTTTTTAACCCAGCCCGGCTTGCTGAAATAAAAAAGTCTTCAGGGCCCGGCGGAAGGTCCGGAGGTCCGGGATTAGTCGTATCCCTGGGGGCAGCTCATTCCAGAGGGCGGGTGCCCCCACAGAGAAGGCTCTTCCCCGGGGGGTCGCCAGCCGACATTGCCTGACAGACCCTCTCTGTGGGAGCGTGTTGGCCGTGGGAGGTTATCGGAGGCAGAAGGTGGTCTCGTAAATAACTGGGTCCTAAGCCATGGAGCGCTTTGAAGATGAGAACCAACACCTTGAAGCGCACTCGGAAGACCACTGGAAGCCAATGCAGCTCGCGCAGGAGAGGTGTCACGTGGGAGCGCCATGCCGCCCCCATAAGTACCCACGCGGCCGCATTCTGCACCAGTTGGAGCCTCCGAGTGCTCCTCAAGGGGAGCCCCATGTAGAGAGCATTGCAGTAGTCAAGGCGGGAAGTAACGAGGGCATGAGTGACCGTGCATAGGGAGTCCCGATCCAGAAAGGGGCGCAACTGGCGTATCAGGCGAACCTGATAGAAAGCCCCCCTGGCCACGGCCGTCAAATGCTCTTCTAAGGACAGCCGTGCGTCCAGGAGGACACCCAAGTTACGCGCCCTCTCCGTGGGGGCCAATGTCTCGCCCCCAATAGTCAGCGATGGCACCAGCTGACTATATCGGGACGCCGGCAGCCACAGCCACTCAGTCTTGGAGGGATTGAGTCGGAGCCTGTTCCTCCCCATCCAGACCCGCACCGCCTCCAGGCACCGGGACATCACTTCAAGGGCATCGTTGGGGTGGTCTGGGGTGGAGATGTACAGCTGGGTGTCATCAGCGTACAGATGGCACTGCACCCCAAAACCACGGATGATCTCGCCCAGCGGCTTCACATAAATGTTGAACAGGAGAGGCGAGAGGATCGACCCTTGTGGCACCCCACAAACCAAGTGCCTTGAGGTCGACCTCTGCCCTCCAGCCAACACAGACTGTGACCTGTCGGAGAGATAGGAGGAGAACCACCATAAAACAGTGCCTCCCACTCCCAACCCCTCCAACCGGCGCAGCATGATACCATGGTCGATGGTATCAAAAGCCGCTGAGAGGTCTAATAGGACCAGAACAGAGGAGCAACCTCTGTCCCGAGCCCTCCAGAGATCATCAACCAATGCGACCAATGCCGTTTCCGTGCTGTACCCGGGCCTGAAGCCAGACTGGAACGGATCTAGATAGACGGTTTCCTCCAGGTACTGCGGGAGCTGTCGCGCAACCACACTCTCAACAACCTTCGCCAGGAAGCGAAGGTTGGAAACTGGACGATAGTTTGCTAAAACAGCTGGGTCCAGAGAGGGCTTCTTGAGGAGGGGCCTCACCACCGCCTCTTTCAAGGCGGGAGGCAAGAACCCCTCACTCAAGGAAGCATTTATAATCCTCTGGAGCCAGCCTCGTGTAACCTCCCGGGTAGCCAGCACCAACCAGGAGGGACACGGGTCCAATAAACATGTGGTTGCGTTCAACCTCCCCAGCATCCTGTCCACGTCCTCGGGAGTCACAGGGTCAAACTCATCCCAGATAACTGTCTCAAGACAAACCTCGGACAACCTGCCTGTACCTACCCAGTCGGAGTCCAAGCCTTCCCGAATTTGAGCGACTTTATCGTGCAGATAATGCGCAAAATCCTCAGCACGACCTTGCAAGGGGTCTTCCCGCGCTCCCAGATGGAGAAGGGAGCGAGTCACCCTAAACAAGGCAGCTGGGCGATTTTCTGCCGACGCGATAAGAGCGGAAAAGTAATTACACTTCGCCGCCTTTATCGCCACTAAGTAGGTCTTGATATAAGACCTCACTAGTGTACAGTCAGATTCGGAGCGACTGGCCCTCCAACTACTCTCTAGGCGTCTTTTCCGGCGTTTCATCCCCCTCAGCTCCTCGGAGAACCAAGGAGCTGGGCAGATTCGGCGCCGGGTCAGAGGCCGCAAAGGCACGACCCGATCTAAAGCACCAGCGGCCGCCCTATCCCAGGCGGCCACCAGGTCCTCAGTCGAGTCGCGTGCCAGAGTCTCAGGAAATGGCCCAAGCTCCATTCGGAACCTATCAGGATCCATCAGGCGCCTGGGGCGGAACCACCTAATTGGTTCTGCCTCCCTGCGGTGGGGCATAGCGGTCAGGAAGTCAAGTCTAAGGAGAGAATGGTCTGACCATGACAAGGGTTCAATAACTATATCCCCTGTATCTAAGCCATTCAACCACTGACCAGAGATGAAAACCAAGTCCAGCGTGTTTCCTCCTATGTGAGTGGGGCCCTGAATTAACTGGGTCAGGTCCATGGCCGTCATGGAAGCCATGAACTCCCGAGCCACCTCAGATGCTTCACCGATGGACGGCAGGTTGAAATCCCCCATGACTAAAAGCCTGGGGGTATCAACCACCACCCCGGCTATAACATTGAGGAGCTCGGGCAGGGTCGCTGCCACGCAGCAAGGAGCCAGGTACGTAACCAGCAGGCCCATCTGCCTCCCATGGCCCCACTTCACAAGGAGAGACTCACAACCGGCTATCTGAGGTACAGTGGCCTCCCTAGGATCAAGACCTTCCTTTACAATAACCGCCACCCCCCCCTACCCTGGGCCCTTGGCTGATGGAATGCGCGGAAACCCGGTGGACACATTTCTACGAGGGGGACCCCCCCTCCAGGCCCAACCAGGTCTCAGTAATACCCGCCAGGTCCGCTCCCCCCTCCTGAACCAGCTCACAGATGAGGGGGGCTTTATTAGCCACGGACCTGGCATTGCACAGCATCAGCCTAAGACCCAGGCTCTGAGACTCCGGACAACCCAGGGAACGAGAAGAGCACTGGGGGCCGGAGCATGTCACCGCAACAGTCTTAACAACATTCTTTTCTCTGAGAGTCAAGGACATCCTGCCCTGCACCTGGAGCAGTGGGACTGGGAGGCATCTCCAGTTGGGATGGTGTCTTGATTGGACCATGTGATGGACATGTGGGTGCTGGGACAGGGACTTGAACTTTCTTTTGGGTGGGGAAAACCTGGAAGCTTTCAGAGTCGGGTTTTCCCAGATGTGCCAATATGACATCTCTAATAAAATGGAACTTTGAGGAACTTCTAGTCTCGGAGTCTTCTTTCATTGGGGCAGGGGAGTACCCTGACATGCATCTACAATGGGAGTCAGGCAACAATAATTAGAATTATTGTTATCTAATCTAATTTCATATCTAATAATTAGAATTAGAAAGGGCACACTCAAGCATAGGTCAAAGTACATTTCACAACGAACAGGCATCTCAATCACAAAGCCCCAAAGAATGTGTAAAAACCCACCTATCTCAACCCCATTTAGTCAGCCGCCCCAGAAACATGCTGCTATCATTGAAGTTTCTGGCATCCAAATAAACAGAGATCTTCTTTCCTGCAGCCAGCCTCCATTTTATTTCCAGCATCTTTCTCCTGACTTGGAACCAGACCAGATTTTTCTTCCAACAATATCATGCCAGCAACTCAGATATAAGGCATCAATTGAAATTCTCTAATTCTGCTCTTATCAAAGAGTTGGGTCACACATGTAAAAGTAGTCCTGACTTACATTCACTTAGAAACTGTTCAAAATTGCAGTGACAGTGAAAAATGTGTTTTACAACAAGCCCTTGTACTTACAACCATCAAAGCATCCCCATAGTCCTGTAGGAAGTTAAAACCCACCCCTCTCTTAGAAAAATGAAATATTTTAGGAAATATTAAAAGGGCAGAATATTTTCCCTAAAAAGGGAGGCAGAAACTCAGCCCACACCCCACCTTTGTTACTGGGATATTAAGGCCTGAGCCAGTCCATTCTACATAAGAAAGATCTACCTTCTTCAGGCAGAGCCATTTAATTGCCCTTCATTGCATCACCCATCAAGATTCAACCAAACATAACACACAGACAACCTAAAAGGCTAGCTATGATCTCTGACAGCAACCAATCAGGATACTCTTCCTGTGCCCCAGGAAGTTCAGAGCCAGAGAGGGTATAAAACCCAGGGACTCTCAGCATCTCTTCCCTTTTTGTTCACCCAAGATCTCCAAGGCATGTGATCCTGTTTATCAATAAACCTTCTTTCCAAGCAACTTCCATGAATCCAGTAACTTTTTCCCCACTTGGAACTGAACCCAGAAGGATATTTCTTCCAACAGTCACATGACCAATGTTCAGGAGCTTGGCAACTAGCGTATATCTACAATGGTTCCAATGCTCTAGGGTCATGGGATTGCCATTTTATTTATTTATTTATTTATTTATTTATTTATTTATTTATTTATTTATTTATTTATTTAATTTTTATACCGCCCCCTCTCCCGAAGGACTCGGGGCGGTGAACAGCCAAAATTAAAAAACATACAATATAAACATTAAAATACTATAAAAACAAAATTAAATTTATATTGGCTTTAATTTAATTTAAAACCCCTTACCCATAAAATTCAGCAATTAAAAGATTTTTAACCCAGCCCGGCTTGCTGAAATAAAAAAGTCTTCAGTGCCACTTCCCTAGGGGGCTTCTGACAAGCAAAGTCAACTGAAACCAAATTCACATAATCACATGATTCCCTTAAGTACTGCAATGATTCCCTTAACAACTTATGGCAAAAAAAAAAAAAGTCATAAAATTGGAGAACGACTCATTTAAAAAAAAAAAAAAACTTGTTTCGCAACAGAAATTCTGGTCCCAGTTGTGGACTATCTGTATTAGCACCAAGCAGAACATTGAAAACCATCAAATAGGAGTTTGAAAAACTCCTCGATCTGAATGATATCCAACATAGGATATGAAAAAATGAGAATACATGTTTGGAGAAATTTTGGGGCTGGATATCATTACACCCGAAAAAACTCTGCACTTACAGCAGTCTCTCAGTCTGCAGATCAGCATTGCAGGAACACCCCCATTTTCAGTGCATGTGCCAGATTCTTAGGGTGAAGGAGTACTTGTGGGAAACAGTTACATTTGCAAAGGCTCACTGAGAATTTCAGGGTTCGGAACATGCCAGAAAATGGCCTCTTAGAATGAGTGCTCTTGCTATCGTAGCTTTGCTGCCTTGGCAGGGCACTATACGGCATTTTCAATCACCCACAATGAGAGCAAACTTCTTCCATACTGTCCTGAATCAATGGCACTGGGAGAAATCTGAAACTAGAAACATGCCCTGACATGCCTGCCAGCATAAAAGCAGCCTGGAGAGATCTCCAGAGAGCAATTGAGCCAGCTGCACTTAGATACCGAAGAAGCATTTGACACGTTATGCAGACATATAGTCACACCATAAGCGCTAGAGACTCTAATACCCATTCTTCCCTATGTTATTTGGAAGCCTGATTATATCTCACCTCGTTGACCCCGGTTATAGCTTCTTTAACGGAGCTTATTTTGCAAGTCATGTTGTTATTTTTCAAATGTGGCATGAATAATTTGGTGTATTTTCCTTTTCGGCTTGCAGTGATTAGCATTGAAGAGATCTTTCTCCTTCTCCCCCATCCTTTCCCAACTCTTTTGTGTTTTTGGAGCTCAGAATATGACACAGAGGCTCGATCTGCTACACACAGCCTTGTTTTTACGGCTTTCAGAAAGTGCTGATGTATAAGACAAGCAGGCAAAGGGAACCCTTCAAAGTGCTACTCTGAGCTAATTTACAGCTGCAGGTAACAGCCATGTGTATGTCTAGTGGGATCCCGGGAAGATGAGTTTCCTCTGCTTTGTGTTTTCCCTGGAAGTTAAAATTGGCAACCACAACTTCAAAGCAGGTGTGAAAGCAACCATTATGGTATATGTGCTAAGAATGTATTTTACTGTTCTCAAGGAGATTGAAAAAAAAAAAAATTAGGTCAGTTAACACTCTAAAGAGTTCAGTTTATTTAAAATTCCCTGAATACCAATTGCTCCATGAACACCAACCAGCATTCAGAAGATACAACAAAAACTCCTCAATCTCACAACATGTGGACAAACTCAACCATAATCACAACTGGGAAACTGTGAGCATCCTAGACCAAGCTAAATCTAAAACCACTAGGAAATTCCTGGAAGCTTGGCATTTGGACAAATAATCCATGAATATGCCATAAATAAACCATAAGAAATAAACCATATTTATCTGCCATTCAAAAGTAATGATTAAAAAAAAAGTTAAGAAGAAAATAAAAGACCAGAACATATTCTTTTTTTTTTTTTGCAAAAAGTTTTTTTTTTATTTTTTTTTCAAACACACAAATTATATCTTTTTGGAACAGAGCTTTGATCCAGTCATCAATTTGTTCAATTTTTGTCATCTTTAACAAAATTTTATATATTCTATTTTGCCATAACACTTATTTCTTAATCTTAAATCACATATTTCAACTAATACCATCTTAGAAAAAGTTTACTCATATTTACTTAATCAAAACTATTACCCTTCTATTAACCCACCTTAAATCTTAATTCAATTAATACCTCATACTACATTTCACAATTCTTACCCTAAATCCTCACTATTAACAATACAGCAGACCATATTCTTTTCAACACCCAACACCCAGATAAGCAAGGATTAACACCTGAGAACCAACCAGGGAGAAAGCAATACCCTAATCAAGAAACTATCAAGAAGAAAACCACACTCCTACTAAAACTGGCAGGGCAAGCTACTGTTTATAAACAAGGTGGAAACCCCACACTCACTGGCACTGATGATGTTCCCTAGTTGGGTAATGAAACATTTGCAAGCAAATAACCTTGATCAGAGAGTGCCAAGGATTCCATAGTTCAACCCTGGGATATGTGTGCTCTCTTCTATTGGATACATTTTTATTTTGGAAAAGAAGAAGAGATGTGCATTTCATCCTGGAGTTAAAGAGATGGAATAACGCTCTTATTACCTGGCTGGCAAGAAAACACCGATTGGTTTTAGTTCTTTGTGCTCAGTTATTGGTCACAAAGGACTGATTGATGAGGAGTTCTTTATTAGCTCACAAGTATATATAGTTGGAAGGTAGTCAAAACAACCTAAATCAGCCTTGAGTGCATTTTAGTGGAAGTGCCATCAATGTAACCCCAAGCTCATTTTTATGATTCTTGCACGCCCCCCTTCCAGCCCTAGATCCCACCACTGAGATTTGGTGCCAAATTACCCAATTACAACAAAGCAATTTCCTTTTGTTTTTTGGCAGAAAAGAATGACAATGAAGAATAGGGTAGTATTTGACAAGCTTAGCAGAGCTACTAGTATATAAAATAGCCCTCTGAACAAAGGAATGAACATTTTAGTTGTGTTCCCTTTGAAGATATTAGTATGCCACTGTCTTACCTCCTTCATTTCTCAATGCTAATTGATATCTCTGAAACTTAGCAAAGAAGATTATTGGCATAATGATAATTGTAGCTGTTTATTAATTGATCTGGCAAATGGGATAATTTGCATGTTAAAAAGGAAAGAACATTGTGAAAATCTCAATCTACCATTCATGAATCATCTATTCTAGAGAAATTCCTTGATATGGAGAAGGGGTGCAAGGGACACAAATGCTGGTGGCTTAAAGCCGGAGTGAAGGTTACGGTAGATTTGAATTGGTGGTGCATTTTGGAGCTTGTTGTATTGCTACTGAAATAGTGCATGCCTTCATGTCAAGACCTTGTATGTAGCAGAAAGCAATGTATTTTAGCTGATACCTGTTCACTGGATGTACTTACATCTCATTAAGGAGCTGGCATTCCTAAACTTGCTTAAGTCAAAGGCTTAAACCCAATTCTCTGTATGCTTATTTGGTTTGTTATTTGTTCAACTGAGGTCAGTGAGACTTGCTCACCAGAATTGCAAATATGTTGTCCATATTGTCAGTATAAATATAAGAGAGGAGAGGAAAGGAGAAGTAGTTCTGCAAATTGCCTTTTAAAATGTTGGCATCAAATAAATATAACAATGCAAAAAATGTTCATCAAAGAAAGCCCTCATGTAGGGCATGATCAGAGTGGAAAAGAGAAAGCACTTGTTTTTATCCCCACCCCCACCCCCCAAAAAGTTGTCCACACATACTGCACTGGTGAGACCACACTTAGCATACTGCATCCAGTTCTGGTCACCATGATACAGAAAGCATTTTGAAGCCCTAGAAAGAATGTAGATAAGACCAGCAAAGATGATAAGGGGTCTGGAGGATAAGCCACATGATGAACAATTGAGGGAATTCATATGCCTAGTCTAACAAAGAGGAGGGTTAGAGCAGGGGTGAAATCCAGCAGTTTCTGACAGGTTCTGGAGAACCAGTAGTGGAAATTTTGAGCAGTTCGGAGAACTGGCAAATACCACCTCTGGCTAGCCCCAGAGTGGGGTGGGAATGGGGATTTTGCAGTATCCTTCCCCTGCCACGCCCACCAAGCCACACCACACCATGCCCACCAAGTCATGCCCACAGAACCGGTAGTAAAAAAATTTGGATTTCACCACTGGTTAGAGGTGATGTGATAGGAGTCTTCCAGTACTTGAGGAGTTTATCACAGAGAAAGGGTTGATGTATTCTCCAAAGCACCTGAGAATAGGAGAAGAAGTAAAAGATAGGACATCATCGAAGAGAGATCCACTCAAGTACTAAGGAAAATTTTCCTGACAGTGAGAAGAATTAATCAGTGGAACAGCTTCCCTCTGAACGTTGTAGGTACTTACAGAAAGTTTTCAAGAAGAGTTTGGACAGCCATTGATCCAGAATGGTCTAGGGTATCCTGCTTGAGCAGGATGTTAGAATAGAAGCACTCCAAGGCCCCTTCTAACCGTATTATTCTATGTACTATGTCCTTCACTGTTTCAAAACTAAAATACAATAACATGTCTTGCAAAATTAACCAGTGTTTTCTCTCATTGATCCGAGGAAGTGAGATGTTTACAAGTTTTAGCAACTTTTTCCATTCAATGGGAAATAAATCACAGTTGATTTTGGCTGGCTTATGTTCATTTTGTAAAAAACCAGTATTTAGCATAAGTACTAAGTGCAAAGTCCTCTCTCTCTCTCTCTCTCTCTCTCTCTCTCTCTCTCTCTCTCTCTCTCCCTCCCTCCCTCCCACCCTCCCTCCCTCCCTCTCTCCCCCTCTCTCTCCATTCTCTCTCTCTCCATTCTCTCTCCATTCTCTCTCTCTCTCTCTCTCTCTGTGTGTGTGTCTCTCTCAGTTTTCTCTACAGGACTCTTTTCAAGGCAACCACACCTAGTAAACATTATCCATACCTCAGCGGCAACACACTTTTGACTACTGCAATGTTCTGTAAGCAGAGCTACTCTCAAAATATATTTTGAGTGCAAATGATGAAACATGTGCTAGCTAGGCTACTTATGGGGAATCATGTGATGCTTCTTCTGAAAGATCAGAACTAGCTTCTAGTGGCCTTCAGAATATTGGTATTGACCCATCAGCTCACATAGCACTCACTGGAAGCTTCTCCAAGATCAGGAAAGGCTTCTGTTGTGTTCAGAATATTGGTATTGACCCATAAAGCTCTCAATACCTTTGGGATTAACCATCCATAGATCTGCCTTTCCTGCTATGAATTTTCCTGGATACTAAAATCAGCAGGACAAGAGGCCTTCGTTTCAAAATTGAAGATCACCTTCCAATTAGGAACTTGTCTGTGGGGTAAGCAGGAAAGGTTGCTTGGCTCCTCAGCTGTTGAAGATCCGATTTGTCTATGTTTTATTTTAATTCTGAT
Organism: Pituophis catenifer annectens; assembly: GCF_029215685.1. NCBI lineage: Eukaryota > Metazoa > Chordata > Lepidosauria > Squamata > Colubridae > Pituophis > Pituophis catenifer. Next base: position 53,767,887 of record NW_027256882.1, read on the forward strand.
ATTAGCTGTTAATGTTGTTTTAATTTATATTTTGTGTTTCTTTTCATTTGGATTGTTTTAATTTATAAGTTGAATGTCTTTGTCACAGCTCCAAGCTTGGTACTTAAAACAGAAACACAGGGTAGAAATTCAAGAAAGGAAAAAGAAAAAAAACCAACAATATTGAATCAGTTTTGGGAGCACATAAATGTCAACAGTCTTGTTTATGATTAATAACTTAATTGTGAACATTCACATCTGCATGAAAGGTGTGTGTGTGTGTGTGTTTATGTATAGGAGAGGGAGATTCAGAGCATTATCATTTGACTGCCAATAATTATTTTGGATCTCTAATTTAATATATAACAGTGATGGTTAAAAAAAATGTGCTCACCTTCTAGAGATTGTTGGCTGTACTTATTTTCAGATAACTAAAGGCTTGGGTATTGACACAAAGCTAGAATTGCCAACATTTACACACTGATCAGTTTTTAATCATTTGCAATCATGTACCCCATTGGGGGACAATGTGGACGGTGACCAGGATGAAGAAAAAGAGGGATGGTGTCTTGATCTGGTTATTATGTCAACTTATACATTCAGAGAGTTACTGGTTTCATTTAGTCAAATTCCTTTGATCGGATGCACCAAAAAAAAAAAAAAAAAAACACCTGGCTTTCCCTCTGATGGGAGTGAAAATAACACGACCATCACCCTTCTGTCTCTCTGCAAAGTGGCACAGGACCCCTGGTAATATTAAGGAAGGGGTGTTGTGTATTTCTCCAGGGGGATCGGTAGCCACCCTCAAATGCCAAGCAAGCGTGCACTCTAGGGAAAAAGCTGACGACTCCGTTTTGCACACTCCTTTCCTTGACGACTAATTGGGTTACCTCTCTCTCCCCCTCTCCCGCCCCCCCCTCCACTCTTCCCCCATTGCCTGGTCACATTTTGAACTGCCGACGCTTTCCTGCCCATGCTCAGCCTGCTTCCCCGGGGTTTTCCCCTCCCTTCTCTCTGATGCTGCGGGGAGGAGGGAGAACCCCCTGGCTGCTGGCTGGCTGGCTGGCTGGTTGGCACACACCGAGTGGCAGAAATGCTCAACCCTGCCCGTCTTTAAAAGGCAGCTTTCGGGCGGGTGTGGAAGGCAGGAGAGTTGAGCAGGTGAGGCAATTCGGGGCTGCTGGTTACCTTCAAGGGGGTCGTGTCCCTTTAAGAGATGCGAGACTTTCACCGAACCGGGGATATATTAAAACAGACAATCGGCACCGGGTATTGCCAGGCTGGGCTTTAGCCTAACGGTACATTTATCTGCTTTTACTCCGGCGTTCAGTACCTTGGAGAGCGAGCGATTGAGCGAGCCCGGTCTGTCATTCAACGGCCACCGCTCTTCCAGCAGAAGTGTCCGGGAAGCCACGAATTATCTCCAGATCACTCCAAAGGTCTCCTCAAGCCAGAAGGGCGACGCTCGGGAGAGTGGTTTAAAGGTGAAATGACGGGGGTTTTCCGTCCCACCAACCTTGGCTACTTTTATGAAAGCCTGTGAGAGACCCGGAGCAGAGAAGAGCCAGCTTGGATGTCTCTCTAACAGTTGGACGGAGGAGTCCTGCCAGCCAGACCGTGGTGGGGTGGGAGAGAGAGAGACGCCGACCAGCCCATCCGAGACGCCTGGGGTTGCCTTTGGTCTTCAGGAGAAGACATCCCGAGGAAAAAAAACAGACAATTTTTGCTTGCCCCGGAGGGCTGAAGTGGATTTCTATCGCCCCCCACTGTGGTCCATCCAAATGGATTTGAAAAAGTGTTAAAATCTTTCCAATGTATGCTTCCAGAGCGCTCTGCTTTGGCTTGCAGTACTCAGGTAAGGCAGCCTTTTCCCAGACTTCAGAGGCAGCCGAGCGCAAACCGGGGAAGAGCTTCCTCCGCCCGTAGCTTGCGAGGATTTCGGTGGGGTTAGGAGAAACAAGAATCGGGCAGGTTTGGGGAGGAGCGGAGGGGAAGGAGAAGGCGAAGCATTCCTCAGGAAAGGCAAAGAATTGGAGCGATTTCCAGAAAATAAAAGTTTATTAAAATGATGACCTCCTCCCCCCTGCCCTCTCAAGATGGATGTTGGGAGGCTGAAACTGGAAGGGGGGGCAGATAATAAGAGGAAGGGGATTTAAAATAATGTCTTCCATGCGGTTCAAAGATCATAGTAAGGCGAGGGGGGGGTGTTCATCAGCTCTTTATGTTCCTCCTACCACCTCTTTTTCGTTCTTCTTTTGCTCACTGCTTAGCTGGTGAAAAATAATAATAATAATAAAAAGTTCAGGTTGAATTAGAGCACTGGAGGGATGGAAGTCTCCGCTGAGACTCCTCTTTTTCTTCCTTTAATGTTTGTTGATGTCATAAGTGAACCCCTCCCTTGCAAAGCAGGGAGGGAGAGAAAGACCGCTCTCTAAATCGATCCAGTTCTGCATGGGTTTGGATATGATGACTGTAGGATCGCAGGATGCTTTGTTTGGGGAAGTGGGGTGTAAAGAAGGAAGCAAAGAGAGAGGGTCTTTCATTTGGAGTGAAGTGAAAGTCAGAAAGAAAAGAAAGAAAAGAAAGAAAGAAAGAAAGAAAGAAAGAAAGAAAGAAAGAAAGAAAGAAAGAAGAATGAGCTGTGAAGCTATAAAGTAAATTGCTGTTTACTTGGGCAAGTATATTAGATAGGCAGAGACGGCGATTTAAATGGCAGCTGCTGGAGACAATCGTCTCTTGCCATTTTGCAATATTAAGTGTCTCCTTTAAAAAGTTGGACTTGAGCTGTCCTCTTTCTGACCAACAGCCTTTTGCAGATATCCTTGTTAAACGATGCTTAAAAATAGTTAATCGCAAAAACATAAGTTACATCTCGGCTTGACATTGACACACTGCAGTGGATCAGATCTTTTCTGCTTAACCAAAACAGAAGGGTGATTCTTTCTCCCCCCCTTTCTTATTTTAGCCTTAGTCTTAACTGCTTCCAAATTAACCCTGAGAAACCTGAAGGAGGTTTCTTGGAGTCTGGAAATCTTTTCTTCCCCTCGTCTTCAAAAAAAAAGAACGATGCTCCACTGATTGGGTTATTAGAAAGAAAATGCCATCTTGTCATTGGCTGAGTAAGGACTGTGCCTGTGGTTTGATTAATTTGGCAATGTGAAAAGCAACAGAAGGAGTTGCTCGAAATGCTGGACGGTGCATGGAATAGCCAACACTTGGCAGGCACCGAAAGCATTGCAGAGAGGCTGTGAACTTTATACATGCATTCACACGCATACGTACACTTTTACATAGAGGCCATCTGAACCATACAATCGTTGATGCCACAGAAATGAAATCAAGGGTTCACAAACCAGGCCTTGACAAAGAAGGACCTTCCATTTTTGGGACGAGCGTGTCATTCACACTAATGCTCTTTTCTGTTAGTTGCCAAAGGGCACACAGATGAGTTTTTGTGTTTAGGTGAATTTAGATAAAATACAAGGTTGGAGCAAAGGTTGGCAGCTTTGCTTTGTTAAAATGGGGGAAGGAAGCATATGTTTCTGAGAAACCGTTGCTTTGCCTGGCAGACCAGATGATAATAAAATTTTAATGGCTTGTGAGTTGAGCCTGATGCAGTTAAGTATGATACTGAAAGGTATCAGAATTCCCAGACTGGGCAGGGAGATTATACGCAATAACTTTCAGCTGTACAGCCAGTATTTTATGAAGCTTTGAGATTGTACTTTGATGTATGTAAATGGAAGAGTTAGTGCCGTAATAAGCAATCCTCAATAGCAAAAAGGATGTTGTAGGAGTGATACTCCCATTTCCTGTTCAACAGAATGTAACAAGGAGAAAATAGCCTCAGACGTGCCCCTTGGGCTTCTTTTTACTGCTGTGTGGAATAACTCTTGAAAATGAGAGTTATCCTTTCAGACAAGTTGACTGTCAACAGGGCATATCCACAACAGAAACGAATGGAAACGTTAGTGTCACTTATAGTGGATGACTGAAAACCTAAATTACTGCAAAGTATAAATGGCATGGTTAATATATATGTGTATAATTCAACTGCCTAACATGCAGGAAGCCCAAGTTCGAATCCGCGTAAGGGTATCTGCCTTCAAATGTGCCCTCCGGAAGACCAGCCCTTTAGTGTGACTTTTGCAATTCAAGCCAAGCTCATCAGCTGCAGCTTGGCTTCCACTAGCCCTGGGCTTCTTTTACAAATAAATTTCATTTATGCTCCTGAATTATTTAAAGTTGGTGTAGAAGCAGGTCTCGAGGTCTCTTGAATATGCTCTTTGATATATGAAAACCACAGCCTGGATGAAAGATGGAAAGAAGAACTAATAGACCTGAAAGGAAGTAGAAGGTGATCCTGCTTGGTGGGAATGCTAACTCTTGCCTTTCCTTTCCTTCAGAGAATGGCCATGGTCTCTGCAATGTCCTGGGTCCTGTATTTGTGGATAAGTGCCTGTGCTGTACTGCTCTGTCAAGGGTCCCTTCAGCAAACATTTCAGCAGCATCAGCATCTGCCCAGACCAGGTAAGATTATTCACAGTGGATACTGCTAGAGATGCCAGAATAGGCCTGTGAGTATGGATTCTGTACAATCAGCTCACGTTTAAAAAAAATCTGATATTGTAGGCAACTCAATGCTTGCTTGTCTGGAAGGGAAGTACAACACTTGTTTAGGTTGTGTATTTGTGTTTTTCTCTCTCTCTCTGTGACTTCTTTTTCCCACTTTACATTGGAAGGTCACTGTGGGTAACTCATACCGTTTACAATTCAGTCTTTACTTAATACACTGTGATATATGTGGGGGTGGATAGAAAATCGACCTTATTAAAAGTCACAGGTTACAAAGCTTAAGGTATAGATTTTATTGGCTGGGGAGTAGGCAACTGAGGCATTAGAGCCCTGTATTAAAAACAAATATCCACAAAAGGACCAGTGCTTAAATTGTAGGTCTTGGAAAAGTAGGAAAGACCAAGGAGAAAGCAATATCTTTCCCAGTGGGTATATTTTAACACCTTGGAGGACCTGTCAGAAAAATGTCAGAGAAAATATAAGCATATATTATACATGATATGCATATTCTTAGTTCTATTTGTATACCATGGTACCATTTGGACTTACATTCTGGTAAGTGAGCCTATAGTTGCAGCTTAAGTCATCTTTTGGCGACCCTTTACTTTAATTCCCATGCTGTAAAAATATTTGTTCTCCCAAAATGATGGCACGGAGTGTGAACAACAGTGAGCCATTGCCTGAATTTGTCACAGATGGTGATTTATGGTCATTCAATGAGAAGTATTTCTAAAGATGCTTGGAGGTTGAAGGAAGGAAAGGGATATTTGTGTTGGAAATAGAAATTGATTAGGGTAAGATTGAGTTTAAGGCATTTCATTACAATGCTATTCCTCAAGTGGAGATCAACTATGCAATATTTCAAAGCTGACGGTTTGTTTGGGACTTGCTTCATGGCTTATGATTCAGGAAATGATCAATCATAATGATCAATGATGAGCTATATAAGACCACTCTATTGGAAATCTGTCTTTGGAAAGAAGGGTTTAGGAAAACAAAATGACGATGGCGGGATTTGTTTGTTTGGGCTTTGTTGTTCCAAGATGAAATGACCATGATACCATTTTAAAATCTACTCTCAAAGATCAGATCTAAATGTATGAAGATGGATGGATGAAAACATGGGTTCATACAATGTGGGCTGAGAATTTAATGTAGGATTCAACTTCAGACTTCACTGAATCTCTGATCCAAGATGGAATAGTCTGAGAAAGAATGACTAAGAATAATTCATAAGGACAATAAAAAAATGATTGATTGAAGACTTTTCCTAGATGAGCCCAAAAATGTCAAGTTGCACTAGATCACCCATTTTCTTTATTGAAACATTACTAGTACATCCATCATTTTAATAGAGGAGAAAATAATAATGGTTGTGTTTGATGCATTCACAGTTTTAAGCTTTAAACATTGATTGCTCATGTACGACTTTCTACTTTTAATGATTAAAATGACAATTATTAGGTGAACTGTTTAGATGTTTTCCTCTGGAAGAACATCAAAAGAAGTATACCAAACACCTATAGATACAGAAAAGTGCTCTCTGTTATATGGCATTGATGACGACACAATGGATTAGCAAGTCCATGAATAATAATTTTTAAAAAACAGTGAAAAGGAAAATGAGATCTCATTTTTGCACAATCAGATGAAACAAGCGACATGATGAGAGAGAGAGAGAAAAAAAAATGAGGGATAGATATTCCTGTGGCTTGGAGTATTTGCCTAAGCTTGAAAAATTGCCTCCTTTATTGAAGTAGAAGAGAATGGCATAGAATGCATACAGAATGTTGAAGAAATGGGAAATATGACATGTCTTGCGCAGGGGCTGTGAATATAGATAGAGTGAAGATTTTACAACTGTCTCATCACCTGCTTAGGAACAGCAGAGCTGTTCCTCTTGTGAGACTTTGAAGCAGTCAGCCTGCACCCTACATGAGTAAGATTGATGGTGTTCTGATCCAAAGCAACCAATTTCAGTCTCTCAAGAAATAATCCACTACTCTGACAGATGAGTGGAATTTGACAGAAATGCTCACGATGGTTTCACATTGCTACAAGTCTGCAGAGGGCAAGACTCCAAGGAACCTCTAGAAAGATACAGCTGCACGGGGTTTTTTTGGGTTGGGTTTTTTTTTTTTTTTGAGAAGGTCCTGTTGGCATAATGTGGAAATTGTGCACACAGACACATACACATTGGTGATCTGACTGGATAATGCATGTGGGAGATATACCCAGCAAAGAATGAAAATATGCTAATGATGAAAACGAACTGAGGTTTTTTAACATATTCAGCTTGGTCTCCAAGCATTTGCTATTTTTCAGACAGATATTATTAGGAATTCATCATTTAGTCTGAGTTAGCCACTTTGACTTAGCCACTGTTTAAGGAAGATTGAAACATTGCAGCAAGGGGGAAAAACAGGGAATTAAAAATCAGACAAGTTGGATAAATAGATATTTTTTTTAATGTGTGACTTGTTTTATGACACTTCGCTGTTTTTAACAGAATAAAACCAGCCATAATTGACTGTATCTCCTCCTCCATCATCATCATGAGCTACAATATTTCATTGCTAGTTTATAATCATTGTCAGGGTCCCTAATTTATAAGAGACAAGAGCCTGCTACTCCCAAATTTGTGAATTTGGGAGTAGAACTATCAAAGTGCAAAGAAATGGAAGAAGACAACTTGTCTCTTGCATCCTTGCCTCTGTAAACTAAAGATCAGTGTATAGCATGTTAAGTATTATCAAATGTAAACAACTTCTATTGTTCTTGAACCGGGATTCATAAACATGGGTTAACATTTATTTTTTTAAAAAAAAAAACCTGAAAAGTTAATACAGCAAAATTGGAGCACAATGTTCAGTTGTTTTAATTAAATTGTATTGGCACAAAGACATGTAGGGCATGCTTGATAGTTTCTACTTCTGCTCTCAAAAAACAGGCTTAGATGTGGGGTTTTCATGATGAAACACCTGCTGTTTCAATTCCATGGCTCCCCTGTAGTGGTTTTGTTGGTCCTCTTTAGCACCTGGCTTTCTGTTGGATCTATCCAACCTTTCTCTTCAATCCTGAGTCCATTGAATTGGAAACAAAAAAGTACTTAAAGGGAATAGGGGGAAAAAAAAGAGAAAGAAATGGGAAGGGTCACCACAGGCACCATTTTCTTGGTTTGCTTAGCACATGCTAGCTTCAAATGCCTGTAATGCAGTTTTGATGTACAACATCTGCTGCCAAAAGTAGGAATTAATCTTTTTGCTTTCATTTTGTTACCCATGTGAAAACGACAACATGACAGTTAATTACTAGCCTCAGCACTTGCAGGCTTTGCGTGCACAGTACATTCACTCACGAGTACCTGAAGTTTACCCATTTTGCTTGATTTTCTGAGTTTGCAGAACATACCGACACTCCAAGAAATCATACAAACTGCTTTCAGAATACATGCTTAGCTAACATGTCTTTTTAGTGCCAAGTTAAAAAAAAAAAAAGTGGCTAGACTGGCTTCTGGTTTTAAAAGTAGGAGGCTTCTATCGCAGCTTCCCTTGCTCTACAGAATTCCTTAGGAATGTACAAGGTAGCTCAATGTCTACGGAGATTCTCAGTCATCCAGATTGTGGTTGTCCCAAAGGAGAAACTTCTTCTGCTCTTCTTGGATGAGAAGCGAAACATCTTCAAAGAAAAACAAGAAAGTCCAGTTGCCTCTTGAAAAAGCACCTTTGGTACAAGGTGGCTATTATTATAAGGTTACTTCATATGCAGAATCACACATTGTCTACTTAGATCAGGGCTGTCAAACTGAATTTCTTCGAGGGCCGGATCAGCAGTGTAGTTCTTTGCGGGATGGCTGGGGTGGGGAAGATGGAATGGATGCCTCCTGCAGCACTTTGCCAGTCAAAACTGGCCGCACAGCCCTCCCGCAGCCCGTTTTGGCCAGCAGAGAGGTACAGGAGGCCATCCAGGCCAAAAATGGGCCACGCGGGGCCACACACATCCTCCCACACACTGTTTTGTCTGTCAGAGGCACTGAGGGCCACTCTTTGCTATTTCCAGGCCAGCCCCACGGGCCAGATTTAAGCACCCTGCAGGCCGGATCCCCTGACTTAGTTGCAATAGTTTGCTGTGCTTTTTAATGAATTGTAATGAAAGCTGGTGTCAAGGTTTGAGTTCTTTATTTGTCAGGCACAACTGGAATCTGCTACACTTGCTCTGATAAGTGCAATAAAATGTCTGCTTTGGGATGGGGTGTAAAACTGCACAAGGGAAGAACAACTACGTTCACCCAAAAGCCTTTTACTTTATACAGGGGACATACAGGAAATAGATTTGAGAATGATGTCACCAATATATGTGTAAAACAACAGAACAAGCCAGAATCAGCTATCCAAAAGCATTAGAAGCACAGAGGAAATTAGAAGTACAAGCACAAGGAATGTAAAGGAAAACATCAATTTACTAGTTACTGAATTAATAAACAAGAGCAGTCTTCTCCAAGCCAGAGCTTTCAAAATATCCTGAAATATAATTCTCATTATCCATAGCTAACTTGGTAGGAGATAACAAGATCTGTAGTTCAATATATGTGGATGCTAATATATTGTGGAAGGCCATGCTAGAAAGATAAATTACTTCTTAATTTTTCACTTTAAACCCCTGGTAGAATAAAAAAGCAACAGTGGAATAATTATAGTAATCTACCTTAGAGTTTGAGGATTGTCTTTTACTTAAGGTTGTTAACCTTTGGGTTTCAAAATTATGGAGCAGGGAGAGGCAACAACTAGATGGGATTGGGTTGTCTATTAGAAACTTCACTCTCCATAACATGTAGTGATGGAGAAGTTTCTATTGCAGAGGAAATGCATGATAGGAATACTACTTCTAAGTTACTTCTTTTGGTGCTCTCTGTTCACATTGCCCATTGTAGGGAAAAAAAAAATAGATGGGCCTTTTTTTGTACTCAACATGATGAGCTTGAATGAGCCTAGCATCTATAAATTGTGGTTCACTACGTAGTATATGACCCACAGCCAGGACCATGGAAACTCTTGTTCTTATTCGCTCATCCTGGAGAGGCAGCATTAATTTTACATCTATTAGCATGCATGTGGTTTGCACTTGACCTGAGAATTCACAGAATATGAAAACCGGCCCTAAAAGGGGGAAGGCCTTAAGTGCCCAGCCGGTTCTTTCTGGTGCCTTGTCATTTGCAATGTGAGATGCATTTTCTGGCCCTCTCCCACATTGACACATCATGCTTGGCTTTCTTGAAGTGCAAATTTGGAAGCCTGGCTGATTCAACCAGAGCCTTTCAACACTCAGAGCTGTTTGTGTATTTGCTGTCATTACTACAAGGAGGCATTGCTTTGATTCTTCAGGCCTGAGGAAAATTACAAACTGACAAATGCATCCCTCAAAGGCGAGATCTGCATTCTCTGCTCTGGTTGTTTCAGATGCTTGCCTTTAATTATTAGCTTGTATAGACTTACCATGAGTGGAAAAGGTATCTTTTCCACTTAAGAACAAATGATTATTTATGTCTTTCCTCTTCCTGCAGTTGTAGCAAACATATTTTTTTAAAAAATACATTTTCATTTCTAGTCCGACACAAAAATGAGTTTTGCTAAGAGCAAGGTTTTTCCTCCTTCTGGGATTTTATATTTTTCACTAGCTTCAGAGGCTCTAAACAGAGCTGTTCTGTATTGCTAAACTTTATTTAAGAGTTAAATGTATGGGGAACTCCATTCCTGTTTGTTTTGGGCAGGTAATTGCAGTTTGGAATGCAGCATACATTGGTATTATGGTTCGCCCCCTCTAAAAAATAAATCTTGTCCTGTTGAAGAATTTTGGCTATTAATGGAAGTGAATTAAGTTACTAAGCAATAGAACAACTCTTTGCAGTCCATGAACGAAGAAGTAAGCTGCAGGATTTGGAATATTCCGTCTAAAATAAAAGGAAGAATGAAGTATGTCCATTCATTCTGTATAAATGAATGTTTTATGTCTACCAAACAACATTCATGTGCTACTGACCTCCTTTTCCAGTCTTCTATTGTTGTAATATCTCCACCTCACTTCTTTCTCGTATTTGTAGCTTCTAAAGAGAGGAAATTGAAAATTTGCAGAGGCGTCTGCCTATCAGAAACAGTTCAGCAGCAATTGTAAACTCAATTTTTTTATATTGTCTGTAGAATCATATAATAAAGAAAAGGCCTACCTGGATATGTAACTGAATCCCAACACCAGGAATTTAGGAATAGCTTTCCTAAAAGGTTAAAAACGAAATCTTATTTATACATTTGCATGGAAGTCCAATGAACATCGGTACACTATATTCCTAATAACTCTTTTAATTAAGATAATACCTTTATATTAAGGGACTCTCATCATCATAGATTCAGTGTTCCTGAACTTATAAACCATGGTTTATTAGAATAAACCTGTTGAGGATACACTTTTCTTTCCCCTCCACCCACATTCTTTCCATTAAATTTAACAGGGCAACTATAATTTTAAAGCTTGTTGAAAATCTGAACCAAACTAGAATCAGGAAATTGCTTCTTCACACTGATACAAGACAAACGGGTCACACTATTATCTCTCTTTAGATAGATATCTGTCTTTTCTATGAAGATAACAGCTGTAAATGTACAGAAACGTTAAAGGTTTAAACATGGGATACCTTTTAGAACTTGTAAAGGATTGGCATTTCAAATATTTATAAGTGTGTCAGATTACCATAATTATAGCAGATAACAGAGTGTGTTATTTCTTTAGCATCCTTCCAAAGAGAGGATGATACACATAGAAGATCCCTCAAGGAAGGGGACTTACCTTATCAAAAAACCCAAAGCACAGTTTTTTGTTTTTTGTTTTAAATTTGATTTATATGCCGCCCTTCTCTGGAGACTCAGGGCGGCTTACAATGCATTAAGCAATAGCCTTCATACTTTTGTATATTTATACAAAGTCAGCTTATTACCCCCACAAACTGGGTCCTCATTTCACCTACCTTAGAAAGGATGGAAGGCTAAGTCAACCTTGAGCCTTGGAGAGATTCGAACCAGCAGTAATTGCAGGCAGCTGTGTTAATAACAGGGTGCTTAGGGTTTTATATAGTGAAATTCTATTATTACTTCTGGACTTGTATTAGTCCTACCATAAAGGGATTTCTGGATTTGCAAATTGTGCCCAAAAGAAACTGCCCAAGTTAATTGTGCATAAAGGAGGTCTTCATGTTCAACTCACAATATTAATAAGAGCCGTGCTGGCATAGTGGTTAGAATGCAGTTTTGCAGGCTGACTGCCCACTGCCAGGAGTTCGATCCTGACTAGCTGAAGGTTGACTCAGCCTTCCATCTTTCTGAGGTCAGTAAAATGAGGATCCAGATTGTTGGGGGCAATATGCTCTGTAAACCACTTAGAGAGGGCTGTAAAGCACTATGAAGCAGTATATAAGTCTAAATGTTATTGCTATTGTTATTCCTGCAAATTAAAGCACAGCACAGCACTATTGCTATTGCTATCAGAGACAGCCCAAGGATGTGATGCTTAGGGCAAAACCTTCAGGAACTTTGGGAGTACAGTATGGGAGCCACCCATACATGGGGAATTAGACAGCTTGCTCTGTTTAGCTCACTATTCCTCCAGTCCTTAAATGTCTACTGAACCACATGGAAACTTGTAATTGGCTCTAATTGTTTCTGCTGTAATGATGCAGATATCAATATATCAGGCTGTAAATTCCCCAGTTTTGTCCCCTTTAAAACCTTCTTTTAGGCTGTATTAGAATAGGCATTCAGATTTTGTTCTGCAACGATATCTTGCTTTGTTGAAACGTATAGTGTACTCCACTCTTGCCTCGTTTCATTCTACTGCCTCTCCCAACTTTCATTCAGTATTCTGTAACTGCTAAACAGAATTTCTTTTACATTTATGTCTCCTTAGGGTGCTTTCTTGTTTCTGAGACTTAACAAGATTACTCCAATCATGATTACCCCACTTCTTGAGTCTCAGTCACCCTTGGTCTGTACTGCTGCTATAACTCACTGCATAGGTGGAATCCCTGCCACAATGTCATCTCTGATCTGAAATTCATGATTGGATACTGATGGAGGAAAGAGAGAACAAGGCATTTATGGACTACAGAAAAGTAAAATGTTGATAAAAGCTATTGATCAACAATAGATGGAAGTACTGGGCTGACTATAATGTTTTGATACAATAGAATATCCCTGACTGCTGAAAACCTGACAGGTTTCTTTCTTTCTTTTTTTTTACTATTTGAGGAGGGAACCATGTGAATATTGCAATGGAAGGCCTAAAAGAGGGACAACACCCAACAAACTTTCCGTACTTTCTCCTCAAACCATAGTTCCACCCACATTTGTGTGATTTGCCCCCATCTGCTTCATCTCCCTCAGCCTTCCCAAGATTTTAAGTTGGTTAGCAAATGTTTCCCACCCACCTTTGCACTTTAAGAGTAAAAAATAAAAGGCGGGGTGGGAAGCAACAAACATTTTCAGAACATTTTTCAAGATGTTATTTATTTATTTGTTCTCTTCACATTTCAAGATGTTATTGATTTGTTTGTTTCCAAAATGTATTAGTCATCGTATAGCTGCAGATTAATAAAATGTATTAATCATGCTTAGAGTGTAATAGCAATGGAAAGAGCTAAAATGTGCATTAAAAACTGGGCAAAACAGTAAATTAATGTGTTGACAACTGTAGACTACATCGTAGAACGGATACAGAAATTTAAGATTCTGGTGGAAGAATAGATGATTCTGCCTGGTGTATCTAAAAATGCATTTTTTTCCTAATTTTTTTCTTCATTTTCAGAAATAATATAGTATAATGTAATTTTAGTTCTTTTTGAATATTACATTTGGCCATGCATGTTTTTTTTTCCAATATGTTTTTTTTAATTGGCTGATTGACAAGTTTCTACAGCATCTGTAAGTTTCCTAAAGATGTAACTGCGACATTTATATACTCACTATTCATTAGATTCACATCCTGCCTTTCTTTTAGGACAGAGGTGGGGAACAATGCCCCCTTTATAACTTGTGAACTTCAACTCCCACAATTCCTGAGCCAAGATGGCTCAGGAATTCTGGGAGTTAAAGGCCACAAGTCATGAAAGGGCCATCGTTGCCCACCCCTGTTTTATGTCAAGGCACAGTACTTTCCACTCTTTCCCTCCTTTTCTCCCCATAACAGCAATCTTCTCTGGTAAATCCATCTAAAATAGAACTGCCTTCAAATGAACCTGTGACCTTCCTAGACCAAGAATGAATGTGAACCATGTTCACGCTGGTTCTAATCCAATACTATTATTCATTATATACACTGGGTGAGCAGGTTTTTACTGATAACAATCCAAGATTTTGTAGGGCTTTTCTCTTTTCTCTTAGTTGTCATAGCAAATGTAAACTTTACAGAAAAATGGAATTAAATTCTTTGTTTGAACAAATAACATTTATTACTTGAATCTCAGATACTTTCTGTTTAATTATTATGGGTTTGATGTGTCTTTTGAGCAGGTTCCATTTCTGAACTTGCATTTCATTCTTGGTAGATATATTTGGTAGCCTCATTTGAATTCCACCTCTTAAAACTTGTGTCTGATGTAAACAGAGAAATTCTCTGGGATAGTCCATTTGTCCATCTACTTATTCCATTCAGGCTTTGTCTACCCGAATGGTCCTTTATCTCTCCTGTTTCATTAGTATGAATCTCATTTTGTTGCAGGTCAGGTTTTCTAGAATCTGTGACCTCAACAAACAATGGAATATCACTATATCTTACCCAGAGTGCAGTTTATACACTAATATCTGCACTTTTCCAAAAGTAGAAAAAAATGGTATTAAGGAAAATTGTGTATAAAATTGCATTGCATTAGAGGAAATTGCTTTGCAATATATGTATAGTCAGGAAAAGTACATGTGTGTGTGTTTTAAGTAGTATACATTAAAAAAAAACTGCAAATGAAGAAAGAGGATGAAACTATTGATGGGACAATTTGAAACTGAATTTGGCAGAACTGTCCTTTTCTCTTAAGATGCTTGCGATAATATTATAAAACTTAATAGAAACTGATTTTGTGTTCATGTCCATAGAGAGGCTTTTTATGTGTATTTTTGCTGATTACAGGTGACACAAGTAATATTTGTGTTGTAATAAGCATCTGGAAATGGGAAATAGAAATGCCAGAGTTTTGTCTCTTAACCAGTGCTCCGCCCTCACAAAAGTACTTTTCTCAAATCTGTCTTTCCATGTCAGAACAATCAAGCACAATTATTCCTGCTTCTGAATCAATATAATAAATAATTATCTTTTTGTACATAGAGAAAGGGACCTCGAATGTTGAGATTGGAGTAAGAGGATAAGGTCACAATCCATAGGTTGTTGAGGTAGACAGAAAGGGGCTACATCTTGTCTACAAGTTGAAATCCCCCCCTCCAATCGCTGCTCTTCAGCAATACAAACATAGACATACCTTTCTAAAAAATAAAATAAGGTTGTATAAAGGAGGTTGGATTTGAGATTGTATATAGGTGGTATTTCTGCTTTTGGACTGATCTGAAGGAACTTGTCTAGGTGAACCACCTATGAGAATACTAAAAAAAATAAATCCATTATTTAATTAATGAGTGCTAACAAAGATGTGCAGTTCTTGTCCAAATCAGGCTTTGTAGAATAAGGATAAAGAATGAAAAGATGCTTTGGCCATTTTGTTTATGTGAATGCTTTGACAGTTCTACATGACTGTTCACTTTGATGTAGAGATCACCTTAGCCACTGCATTTTGGAAATCTCAGGGAATGATGCAAACAGCCCTAAGATGAGAATTCAGCTCTCATTTCAAAGTTCCACATTTTCCTTCCTACCAGCAGGACCAGATAAAACTTTTATTGGGCATGAAGAAGGTGAGCATGGTTGGTGATAGTGAGGCGACCAGTCAGACTAGTGCCTAGAGGTGTTATGTGTCTTAGTTGTTGATGATAGAATAGAACAGAACAGAGCAGAGCAGAACAGAACAGAACAGAACAGAACAGAACAGAACAGAACAGAACAGAACAGAACAGAACAGAACAGAATAAGAGAGTTGGAAGGGACCTTGAAGGTCTTTTAGTCCAACATCCTGCTTAGGCAGGAAACCCTCCACCATTTCAGACAAATGGTTATCCAACATCTTCTTATAAACTTCTAGTGCTGGAGCATTCACAACTTCTGGAAGCAAGATGTTCCACTGATTAATTGTTCCAACTGTCAGGAAATTTCTCCTTCGTTCTAAGTTGCTTCTCTCCTTGATTAGTTTCCACCCATTGCTTCTTGTCCTACCCTCAGGTGCTTTGGAGAATAGCTTGACTCCCTCTTCTTTGTGGCAGCCCCTGAGATATTGGAACACTGCTATCATGTCACACCCTGATAGTGTGTCTTGACCTACCTCTGAGGAAGGAACATATGGAAAAACCTAGTCCTTTAGATATCCTGAATGTCACCCATTTAGGCTTGCGTAGGTAATAATTCTCACTTCAAATTGCTCATGTTATTAACTGGTCTTTCTGAGCTATAGAATGTGTTGAATGATTTGGATAATCCCCAAGTTCTTCCTCAACTATAAAATGTGTTCTAATTAAGTTTTGAACAGCCAGGTGGAGCTGTGACTTTCGGCACATTCCTATCAATTCACACTTTCCTATTGTCTCTGCAGTCACTTCAGACAAAGGATTTTAAAATGTGCTTTGTTTCCTTCATGTGTTGGAATGCCGTCTTTTCTTGAGTAAGAATAATTATTGGTTCCAAATTGCCCAAACAGATATTAATCCAAAAAAGATGATCCATTAAAAAAAAATTCTAAATATTGTTTAGGTTTTTATTTTCTTCTTTCCTGCCTCTTCTCCCCAAACCATCTCTGTATTCTGTGAAGAATAGGAAGTAGCTTATGGATGAAATAAAAACTTTAAATTAATTTTTTATGGATTACAATGTTTTGATGAGATAGGGGCAAAATTTTATAAGGAGCTGGGTATGCTTATGGAGTAAAAATAAATTAATGAACGCTACCATCTGTTTCTCCCTCAAAAACAATTAATGGATTCCTTTAAAAAAAAAATAAACACATACACACATGTCCCTGTCCTTTTAATCAAGTTATATCACTGAAAGTTCTACTTCAGTGTTTTTCCTCACTGCGGTAAAATGTCCATTGAATAAAAAAATATACCAAACTGTAACATCATGCCTGATTTATCTGTTTCCCTTGCTTGATCTAAAGCATATTACGGTATAGAACTGTGCCTTTATATTGCAACTTGTACATGGTGCAAAATAGGCGTAAATGGGGGAGAAATTTTACATTTTTTGGGGGGGAAGATCAGGACTTCCTGGTAGTATTTACAATAGTGTGTAGTTATTGGAGAAAAAAAATAGGATGAATTATCTTATTATGATTCCTTATTTGATATGTAACTGAAATGTGTAAATCAGAGAGGCTGCAGGCAATTGGTGAGCTGTACAAGGAAAGGAAAAATATCCAAATACTGGGGATCTGATAACTCACAAGTGCAAGAATACTTATCCACGGGAATTTCTCTGAAGTTCTCTTCCCTTCAGAAATAATTTCTAAACCACATTTGCTTTTATGATTAAAAATAATAGGGAAAATGCCAGAGAATACCCGTCAGTATTTCTAACAGACCAGTTGAGTAACAAAGTGCTGTTAGAAATATTTCCAAGGATATCAAGGAGGTTTTCCCTCCCGCTCCCCATTTTTCATCAAGAGACAGACTTTAAAAGATACATAGTTATTGTTAAAGCTATGTGACATTGAAAAAGATCTCAGGAAGCTGGTGGATAGATTAATGGCACGAACTAGAAAGAAGCCATATTCAAACAATCTACCTTCCCGTAGATGAGCCATTTGTCATACTCATGAAAAAGGGCACATACAGTTTCCTCTGAATTCATCGAGAATCGAACGTTCAAATTAAAAGACCAGGTCTAGGCTGAACCAACTAGAAGCTACTTCTCAGCCATCTGACAGAGTTTCAGACATGTTTCAGAAATGAAGTGAAATATTTTTGTAAGAATTAGATTGACTGAAGTTTAGCTTTCCTCAGAAATCCTTATTATGAGACTTTTTAAAGATAATCCCAAATAGTACCCTTCGTAAAATGCTCCATGATATTCTGGAAGCTTTTTTATTATTATTATTATTCATTTATTTGACAACTTTAGAGACTGCCTATCTCATTTTCAGAGCTATCTGTCAAGAGTGAAAGATTGGCAGCTACGTGCCTCTTCATTTCAACTTGTCATTAGAATAGAGGAGGGGAGGTGTTGATTACAAATGGGTTAGTTGGAGAAACAACATTTTTGCAGTTCACTGAAACTCATGAGAGTCAGGAAACTCTCAGATCAACGGGTGTGAGGAAGAAAGTAGATGGTTCCCATAACAAAGAGAACTTGTTTACATGGTCTACATCAGGAGTGCCAAACTGGAGGCCAGTGGGCCAGATGCGTCAAATAAGCTTTTCTGAGAAGGCATGATCCTGGATTTTTATTTGGATACTTAAGTTGGATGTTGTCACTGTCATTACAGTAGGGCTACCAGGTTTGGGGTTCCAAAAATTCAGACAATTACTAAATGGCAACAAAGAATAACAGAATTGGAAAGGACCTCGGAAGTCTTCTAGTATAAAGCAGGAAAACCTATACCATTTCAGACAAATGGTTGTTTAATCTCTTCTTAAAAACCTCCAGTGATGGAGCAGCCATAACTTCTGGGGGCAAGCCATTCCACTGATTAATTATCCTAACTGTCAGGAATTTTTTCCTTATTTCTGGATTGCTTGTCTGCTTGATTAGTTTCCATCCATTACTTCTTGTGCTGCCTTCAGGTGATTTGCAGAATAGGTTGACCCCCTCTTTTCAACATCTTTTTATATATATATATATATATAAGAAAATTCCTGTATTTCTTTAATATCAATTAATAAGGGTTTGGATTACTGCAACCCAAATCTGCTAGTCGTAATTACGATTATTATTAATTATGTGTTACTAAGTCAGTGTCAGGCATGCCTCCTTTCAACACTCAAAAAAGAAAAACCCCGACTCCATTTTCATAGTGAAAGATACTTTTACTGAGTGAGAACTGAATGCAACCAAAGAAAAGCAAGGTCTGAAGCAAAGGCGTGAAAATCACATATAGAAAGCATCCCCCCCAACTGTCCAGCGTAAATCACCCAATCCACATTTTCTCCAGAGGTCATGTGGGTGCAAACGTCTGGTAGTGTCATCCTCCTGCTATGCTACGACCATTGACCTTGAGACATTACCAGCTTCAAGGAAAACGCTGCAGCAAAGTTTTCTCTCTTCCTTCTCCTCCAGCTCACTTCCCCCCTCCCAAGAATTCCAATAGCTCCCCCCTCCCCCCGTTTCATGGCAGCCGGGCAAGTAAGCAATGAAAGAGTGGAGGCTGACAGTCGGTGTTGACTCTTAGTCACTGCATAGGTTTTCTCCAGGATGGGTTGTTCTCAGTCTGGACCTTCAGGTCTTCTAATGTTGCACCCTTTGCTGCTGTAACTCACCTGACTGCTGATCATCCTCTTTTCTTTCTCACCATCTTTTCCAGCATTAAAGACTTCTCAAGAGAGCTTGGCCTTTGCCTAATATGTCCAAAATATAATAATGTGAGTCTGGCCATTTGTGCCTCAAAATGAGAACTATGGATTGATTTCTTCTCTGAAGCTTTAATTATACTGCATTCTAATTAGAGAGTATAGAAGTAGGATGAATAATTTCTTAGCAGCCATCCCAAAAGAAATATGGTAAGAGGAAGAAAATGTATTACTTCGTTATCCCTTTAAATCTGACTTGCTAGACTATGGGGTTTTGGGGACATTAGCAAATATATATTTGGATTTGTCTCTCTTTCTCTGGCTGTGTATGTGTATACGTACATGATTGTATGTAAACTCAGAGTAGGCAGCATTTTTGGACCTCGAGATGTACAATTTAGAGACCATATGGTAGGTATAGCCATAAAATGAGCCATGAACATTCATAAAATACTCAATTACCAGAAACCAGCAAACTGCTGCTAATTAATATGATGTTGCAGGCTTCTGTTTTATTTTGCAGCATACCAGCTTCCTAATTCTTATTATTTCATTACAATATTTTTCAAATAAGTTAGCTGAAACACAGCTACCACATAGGCGCCAATAAAATGCTTGGGGAAGATTGGTGCCTTAAAAAGTCAGGTTGCTTATTGCCTTTTTGTAAATGTAAAAGACCAAATAAAAGATGCTTTATTCAAAAATAAATGCAAAGATTTAAGGGGAACTCCTTTTCCTTCATCGGTCAAGGGAAAAAGAACCAAAAATCAACAATGCAATGCTTTGCACATCTGTTTAGCAACATCTCCTGCTGGATTCAGTCAGGCTTCTTTCCAGATGTGTGTGCTTAAAGGATCAGCAAAATCCTTCAGATAAACCACTTTAGAAAGTGATACCATTTCATAATACCATTTCTTATCCTCAGTCTATTGGAGTGAATTACTTAATGTTTCAGGTTTGTTGGGTTTATCATCACTCACACTTTTGTCACTTCCCAGTTGGACTACCACAATGCACTCTACATGGCTACCCTTGAAGACCATCTATCAATTTGGTACAGAATGCAATGGCATGAGTAGTTATGGGCACAGCTTGCTATACCATATAACACCAATATTCTACAAACTGCAGTGGCTGGTGATAGACTTCTGGGTGAGTTTCTAGCGCTGGCTGTTTCCTATGAAGCCATACATGGCATAGGAATAGGATATTTGAAGGACCACCTTCTTCTAAGGACATCTGCCAGTCCCAAATGCTCCCACATAGTGTGTTCTAGATTTCCTTCTTTTATATCTTGCACTTTATGTGACCTAGGAGCCCTGGTGGCACAGTGGTTAAAATGCAGTATTGCAAGCTAACTCTGCCCACAGATTGGAGTTCAATCCTGATGTGGCTCAAGGTTGGCTCAGACTTCCATCCTCTTCTGAGGTTGATAAAATGAGGACCTGGATTGTTGGGGCAATGCGCTGACATTGTAAACCAGGGGTGTCAAGCTCATGTCATCACGGTTGCATCATGTGATGTATCGGGACTTTTTAAACCCTTTGCTAAACCAGGCATGGGCGTGGCCAGCATGTGACGCATCTAGCCCATGGGCCGGGAGTTTTAACAGCCCTGTTTAAAACATCCAGAGAGTGCTTTAAAGCACTATGAAGTAGTATATAAGTCTAAGCACTATTGCTATTGCTAGGAAGTGTGCCTTCTTGGTAACTGCCCCTATTCTCAGAAATAATACAAAAGTCCCCTACCCTCCTCACCTTTTAGAAAAGTCATTAAAACCTTCCTTCCCCCAAGCATTTAGGGCTATTGACTGGAATCCCCTTATTGTAGTTTATTATGGTATTGGTCATCATTTTATATTTTGTATGTCATACTCATTTTGGCTTATTGTTTGGGGCCAGGGTCGCATTGCTTAAATTGGGAGGCCTTAGAAATCTAGCAAACAAACAAAATATATTTGTTCCCCTCCCTTCTCAGGCTTTTATTGCAATCACTAAGCTTCTCAATTTTTGAATGTTTTGGTAGCCTTCTTCAGAACCCAGTTGCTACAGAAATATTTAATTGCATTTAAAACTCTTGAAACAAAAGCCTCCTTACAAACATAGTTTCCCTTCTGCCTTTCCCATCCAAACATTGCAAATGATCCCCTGCTGAACAAATGGGGTTTAAATGCCATTTGCGAAGTTTTAAAATATACAAAAGCAATTATCCTTCCGCCATTATTGAATTAACCTTTGCAATTATCCAGTTGTGCTTGAATAAAACTGTAGCGCTGTTTTGTGTGTGTGTGTGTGTTTAACCTTTTAGCTCTACTCCTCCTTTGATCCTGCTCTCAGATTACATTGGTATCAATGCAACAGTATTACCATCCACTGAAGTAAATTTGTCTTGAACACAGATAATTCAATCTGTTCTCTTTGCTAAGGATCAAATGCATGGAAATAGCTTAAGAAATGGTGTTTTCTTGAGCAACAAATGTGCTTCACTTTACCAAGTCTCAGTATGTGCATCTGCATAATATTTTATTATTAGTTGAAACAAAGCTCCCTATTCAGGCATCATATGCCTGATCAATGTATATATTGCACCTGTGGAAAAGAAGGGTAGCAACAGCACTTAGATGTATATACCGCTTCACAGTGCTTTACAGCTCCCTCTAAGGGGTTTACCGAGCCAGCATATTTTCCCCAACAATCTGGATCCACATTTTACTGACCGCAGAAGGGTGGAAGGCTGAGTCAACCTTGAGCCTGGTGGGATTTGAACTGCCAAATTGCAGGCAGCCAGCAGCCAGCAGTAGTAGCCTGCAGTATTGCACTCTAACCACTGCGCCACCATGGCTCAAAGCAAGTGGTCCTTGGTGCTCTCTGAGCTTGCTTGTTTTCTTACAGACATTTCATTATCCAAACTAGGAAACATCATCAGTGCTAGAAGGGAGTTGGATTTGCTGCCAGTTTATATTCTGAGAAGTGTGGGAAAGAAACCATGTATTACATTGGCCCCGATGGATGGCTACCTAAACTCTTGATCATTAGTTGGTTAGGTCTATGGTATTGTTTCTATTTACATTCAACATGATGGCACAGTTATTAGAATGCAGTATCGCAGGCTAATTCAGCTCACTTCCAGGAGTTCAATCCTCATCGGCTCAAGGTTGACTCAGCCTTTCATCCTTCCGAGTTTGATAAAACGAGGACCCACATTGTTGTGGGCAATGTACCGACTCTGTAAACCACTTAGAGATGGCTGTAAACCACTATGGAGCAGTATATAAGTCTAAGTGTCATTGCTATTGCTAAGTATAGGAGATAGCTAGGGAAAAAGAGAACTTGCAACATTTTCCTGAGTCCTGCCTTAAACGTGAAAAGTCCACATCTCAGAATCCACTGCTCACCAATAACATCTGCTTTATAGTCAGAACATCCCTAACTATCTAGAGTACCAAGATACACTCCAGCAGATTGAAACTAGTCCTCCCAAAATTCATGGTTGTGATGGCTTAACACATCTGATGGGCACCAGGTTGTGGAAAGCTACATGGATTGGAGAAATAGATTTGGCATAACAAAGCATCATGTCTTAGTCAATTTCTATGTTAAACCCCTCAGTCTTATTCTGTCCTATTGGTTTTGTTTGCTATCATCATTTCTTAGGTGGCTGAATACTATCTTGCCTCTTATTGGAAAAGCTGGTACTGCTTAAGTTTTTTTTTTTCCCCAACTACAAATGATCCATGGGCAACAGAGACAAAGAGGAAGAGGAAAAAGTAGGAGCAGAAGTGGAAAGAACAGGAAGCTTCATTGTTTTGGGTCTACACCAATTCTCCATGGCCAACTCACCTCAGCCAACTCCCTGTGGCCAACTAACCATAGGACAACTTGTCATGGGGCAAAAATTATACTAATATTGAAGAAACATTGGAATAGAATCATTAAAGAAAGGATTCCAAAGGAGAATGGCAAAAATTAAATTATTTTTAAAATTATTTTTAAATAATTAAATTGAATTGTTGAATTGTCCCTCAGGGAGTTGTCCTGTAGCGAGTTGGCTCTGATGAGTTGGCCATGGCAAGTTGGCCATGGCAAGTTGGCTGTGGTAAACTGTCCCATTCTGTCATTATACCAGCTTTTATGTCATTGGCACAGTCAGAAAATCAAGAAAGAAGGCAGGTTTCAAGCTCTAGAATTGTGCATTGACCACAGATTCATATGGGTTAATGCTCCTTTGCAAGGAGAAAGAGAAAAAGAGAAAAAGAAAAGAAATCCTTCAAGGGAGAAAGAAAAGAACTAAAAAAAGTCCGACATTTGTTGCAGATGAAATCAGGGCTTTGAAAAACACTGATTTTTTTTCTTTAAAAAAATAACTTTTGTTCTGAAGGTAAAAACCTAACCCAATGTTTTTAACAAAAAAGTGTTTCGCATTTTAAGTAGATGATGATAGTTTTGTCAGATGGAGCCCTTTTCTTAGCATGAAGAGATTTGAAGAGTTTCATTCAGGAAGGCAGCTTAGCAAAAAAATGAATAAAGAGGAATACAGATTTGCAAATAATGATTTGTGTGTGTAGGTGAAAATTTTAAAATGGTGATTGTAATTTAAATAGAAATGCAAACTACCTTGTCACTGGGAAAGATGGTAACCAGGTATCTGCCCTGTTCCTGTGTGGAAAACTAGTTAGGGGCAAGCTGCGGTCCCCACTTAGACCTATAATTTGTAGCAGGTCATTTACCTTTCATGTATCTGGGAACTCAGATTTTAGTCTGAATAATTTCAAACACAGGAAATGTCTTTTTTAGTTTCTAATAGATAATTGGACTCAGGGGTGGGTTCTACTTACTGTACCTTTACTACCGGTTTGCAACGGGGGCTGCGCGCATGCACAGAAGCATTTTGATGATGTTGGGGTCGGTGGGTGGAGCCCCCCACCGGTTTTACTACTGGTTCTATAGAACCGGTGCGAACTGGGGGCAACCCACCACTGATTGGACTGAATAAATACTTTTAGGAGGGATCTCAAACTTTTGATACCATAATAGCCCTATACTGGAATATTACTTTCATTTATTTAATTCCCACTCAGTTTAATATTAAGCAAGAATCAAATATATAGTAACCTCTTATCAAAAGATAAGGTACTTTCAACTTCACAATTTCTGAACTTAGATTTACTTTTATCAGCACTATCAGCAGAAAGTCATCATTACCTTTTCTCTTAATACTCGGCAAAAATATTTTCCATTTTTATAGGTAAGAAATTGTAAACAGTGGATAAAAATACCAAAGCTCACCAACACGTAGGCTTTTGTATGCTCTCCAGAGACTACAAATATACTGATATACACCAGTCAGCATGAAAGCAATCACTAGTCACTCACAGCATGGCTTAAACTTTGTGTTAGGTAACTCTAGACCAGTGATGGCTAACTTTTTTGCCATCCCGTGCCAAAAGTAAGGGGAGGGGGTGTTGCACGCATGCATGCCCACACCCATAATTCTATGCACCCCGCCCCCATGCATGTGTGCATGACCCCTCTGCTCCCCCCCCACTCCTGGCACGCGATGGCATGGTGGGCCCAGTAGGGCCGTTTTTCTCTCCCCAGGATCCAGAGCCTTTCTAGGAGCTTGGGGAGGACGAAAACGGCCTTCCCCATACCCCCAGAGGCCCTCTGGAGGCCAGAAATGGCCCATTTGCTGACTTCCAGTGGGCCCAGAAGGCCCAAAAATCAGCTGGCCGGCACACACATGCATGGCATAGCTGAGCTCGCGTGCCCACCAATATGGCTAGGCATGCCACCTGTGACATGTGTGCCATAGGTTTGCCATCAAGGCTCTAGACTGACTGCTGGTTTTCCCAGGCAGAGGAGAACAAATTTTGAGTAACTGCTCATTTTGTCTGCCAAAACCTGATTATTATTGTCTGCCAAATTATTAATATTGTCTGCCAAAACCCGATTATTATTATTTCCTAAATTTCCTAAATTATTATTTTATTTTTTAAAAGGTGACACCTTCCAAGTTGTGAATCAGTGCTGTTTGAAACCCTCTGAGGTATAATATTTTTATTTTTAAAATAAACCTTTTATTTGCTGGATTGCTTTCTTTTGAGGCAAAAATAAATTATGATAGTTTCTTAGAAGAACGTCCTGTCTTTCTAAGCATTCTTTCCTGCAGTCAGAGCTGCCTGAAATCCACTGATGCTTTTGATGGCTGCAGCCCAGCAGCGGCTTCTGAATAACTCAAAAGCATAGTTTAATGATGTGTCTGACTTAAAGATCTCATTAACACAATCCTATTATCTTAAATATGCTTTAAGGCCAGTTTTAGCCACTTACAATCGTGTGTTACAAACTGTGACCTTATTAATCAAGAGGGAGAAAAATCAAAGAACACGACTTCTCTTCTTGTCAAATATTCTGCTGGCTGATCGATCCGTGGCCATGACTGTTAGAATAAGGAAATAACAAATGTGGCTGCACCTTTAGCCTAGGGATGGAAAAGAGTGTAATTCATGTTATGTAAAAAGAACTTCCGCAAATTCTTAAGTACCTTCCTTAAATACAAAAGAACTCAACATTCAAAGATGGCAAGATAGCAAAACCGAAAGATTTATCCAGAAAGAGGGCTTGGAAGGTTGGCCTTACATATACAATCAAATGTGGTGAGCCGCCATTTTTTTTTCCAGTTGGGTTCTCATTTTTAAAAGCTACATGCTAGGCAATTTAGACTATAATCCATTCCACAAAAATGAATCAAGCACATTTTAATATGCTTGAAGTAGTTAATACGTATTCAGGTAGTCCTCTACTTATGACCACAATTGAGCCCACAATTTCCATTGCTAAGTAAGACACTTGTTAAGTGAGCTTTGCCCCATTTTATGACCTTTCTTGCCATGGTTGTTAAGTGAATCACTGCAGTTGTTAAATTAGCAACATGGTTGTTAAGTGAAACTGGTTTCCCCTTTGTCTCTGCTTGTCAGAATGTCACAAAAAATGATCACATGACCCCAGACACTGCAACTGTCATAAATATCGGTCAGTTGCCAAGCATCTGAATTTTAATCAGGTGACCATGTGAATGCTGCTGTAGTAAGTGTCGAAAAAATGGTCATAAGTCACTTTTTTTAGTCCTGCTGTAACTTTGAACAGTCACTAAATCAACTGTTGTAAATCAAGGATTACCTGTGCATTCTTAAATCAGGTTGTTCCCTGGAGTGCTAAGGGGAAACTTCTGATTCAGTTTTTTTCTGTATTCATACACAAAAGTTCTATTATACTTTCGTTATATTGTATTGGATAATTTGTTTCATTGCCCTTTAGTGTTCTGTTCCAAAATTACCTTGGATTCTAACCAATGCTATGTTAGTAATGTTTAAGACTTGGCTTTGCTGGATTTGTGGACACCAGATGCTTTTAATCATGGAACAATTGATTGGCAAAGTAGGTATCATAGCTCAGTTCTGCCCTCGGCTGACTTACAAATCCCCAATAATTTAGCAACAGGCTCTTGGGAACCAGTATGCAATGGCTCCAACACACCATTGATCTAACCCAAAGAAATGGAGATTAGAATAGTAACTAAAAGTAGTTGCCTATGGCAGCCTCTTCATATTGGCAAGGAAAACTCTGAATGATTGTTTCATAACTTTTTCCCCTTGGCAAAAATATATCCTGATTATACAATTGAGAAGACAGATGAGGATTATAACTCAATGCATTTCTTCGTGGATAAGTGAAGTTTATTCGTGAACAAATGAAAAATTGGCAAAATGACTGTCAAAGATAACCTTTAACCCTGTAGGCACAACCCATTTCCACAAGGCGATGAAGGATCGCAAAAGTTGTAAGATGAAATGCTAGAACTGAAACCTCAGTCCAGGTATAAGTCAAGGTTTCAAAGAAGTCTTCTGTATCTAGAGTGCAAAATCTAGACTATCAATATGCAATACTGGTAGATATTCTATATTATCTCTTTGCTCCCATCTAGTGATCATCTGACTTACTATAGATAAGATATCTGACCCTACTTAAACTTTGGAGAGCTGATATTAATCAGTAATAAGTGATATTCAACTGGACAGTCCAATGACAGAAGCATTTTATGTTTCAGTGAAGTAGTAGTCACACTTTCTTCCATGTACAATCAAGATTTTTAATGTATGCAAGGAAACACCTGATATTTTATATGTAAAAACAAGTCAGAACAGCACTACACACGGAATATAACAGCCCATCGTACATGTAAATTGATGCATGAAAGGACCTTATTTGACTTATTTATTTATTTATTGGTTCGATTTATATGCCGCCCTTCTCCGGAGACTCAGGGCGGCTTACAATGCGTTAAGCAATAGCCTTCATACTTTTGTATATACCTGCTTAGTAGGGCTTTTGCCCCCCCCAAGTGGTGTTCCTTTTTATACAAAGTCATCTTATTGCCCCCACAAACCGGGTCCTCATTTTACCTACCTCGAAAGGATGGAAGGCTGAGTCAACCTTGAGCCTGGTGAGATTTGAACTTGCAGTAATTGCAGGCAGCTGGTGTTACTTAACAGCACTTTAGTCTGCTGTGCCACCAAGGCTCTTCTTACTTAACTCCATGCTCAGTTGCTGCACTTCGTACAGGCTGAGATTTTTCTGGTGATTTCTCCAACTTTCCTGATTCGTAGCAGTCTCTTTAGGGGCCAGAAAGTTCCCCCTGGATTAGATGAAATGTACAAAGAACACAAAATGCATAGGTTGTAAATCAACCAATTAGAATAGAGTTGATAGGGACCTTGGAGGGTCCCTATACCAGTGATGGCGAACCTTTTTGCTGTCACATGCCAAAAGCGGGAGGAGCGCGGGGGGTCGTGCGTGTGCCCACACCCATAATTCAATGCGCCTTGCCCCCCGTGCATGCACACGGACCCCCCCATGCTCCCCCTGTTTTTGGCACTCAATGGCACAGTGGGCCCAGTAGGCCCATTTTCCACCCTCCCCAGGCTCCAGAGCCTTTCTAGGAGCCTGGGGAGGGCAAAAATGGCCTTTCCCACCCCCCTGGAGGCCCTCCAGATGCCGGAAATGGCATGTTTCCTGACTTCTGGAAGGCCTGAAAATCAGCTGGAGCTAAGCTAGGGCAATGCTCGCGTGCCCACAGATATGGCTCCACATGCCATCTATGGCACGTGTGCCATAGATTCGCCATCACAGCCCTATACCATTTCATACAAGAGCTTAATTGTTTTCTTGCAGATATTCCAATACCCAAAGTAGGTTACAGCATTAGGGCACTGATGGTGTTACCTAATTTGGGTAATGAAATGTCTGCAAGAAAACAACCGAGCTCAGAGAGCACAAAAACTCCCTCACCTCAATCCTGAGCTATAAATATTATACTATCAGTACCAATAGTTTCTGCCTGTCTGTTAAGACTTTTCTGGTCCCTTCTCTTACAGCGGGTCCATCTACAGATTCCATGAAGAAAGACCTTCTCAGTTGCTACCTGACATTTTTTGTACAATAGTTCCTCGGATAGTAAGATAGCAAGTAACAGAGTAACAGAGTTAGGAGGGACTTTGGAGGTCTAATCCAACCCCTGCTCAGCCATATACAATTTTAAACAAATGGCTGACCAATCTTTAAGAACTCCAGTGATGAACCACCCACAACTTCTGAAGGCAAGCTGTTCCACTGTTAGGAAATTTCTCCTTAATTCCAGGTTGCTTCTCTGCTTGATTAGTTTCCATCCATTGTTTCTTGTCTTGCCTTCTGGTGGTTTGGAAAATAAGTTGACCCCCTCTTCTTTGTGGCAGCCCCTCAAATATTGGAATACTGCTATCGTGTCACCATTCGTCCTTCTTTTCTCTAGAGTAGCCATACCCAGTTACTGCAACTGTTCTTCATATATGTTTTAGTCTTCAGGCCTTTAAATCATGCTAGTTGCTCTACTCTGCATTTTTTCCAAAGTCTCAACATTGTAATGGGATGACCAAAACTGGATGCGTTTTCAGGTGTGGTCTTACTAAGGTTTTATAAAGCAGTACTAATATTTCACGTGATCTTGATTTTATGCCTCTGTTTATACAATCAAGGATTGTATTAGGGTTTTTTTGGCTGTTGCTGCTGATGCACACTGCTGGCTTATATTTAACTGATCGTCCACTAAGACTCCAAGGTCCCTCTCACAGTTACTGTTTTTGAGCCAGGTTTTGCCTAATATGTATTTATACCTTTGGTTTTTCCTGCCTAAGTGTAAAACCTTGTTTTTCTCCACATTAAATTTCATTTTGTTGGACAGGGCTCATTGCTCAAGTCTGTCAAGATCTTTTTAGATCCTGAGATTCTTTTCTGAAGTGTTGGCTATTCTCGCTAGTTTAGTGCCACCTGAAAAATTTTCTGTAATCTGATAGGAATGGAGTTGATCACAATTATCAGTCCAACAACTAGCATGTTTTCCCAAAAATAAGAGCCTGTCTTATATTTTTTTGAACCCCAAAATAAGCACTTGGCCTTATTTTTTGGGAGGTCTTATTATTTTGGGGCGCATGGAGCAAGACGGGGCTCTTCTTGCCATCTTACCTGATTTCCAGTTCTGCATTTAAATATTTTTGGGGAGGGCTTATTTTCAGGGGGAGGGTTATTTTAGTGCATGTGCTCAAAAGCCCGATTGGGCTTATTATCAAGGGATGTCTTATTTTTGGGGAAACAGAGTACAATGTAGGGAATAAAATCGAAATCTTCAAACTATGATCCTGAAATAATTAGAAACAAATCAAATCTTAAAAAAATATTCATTTTCAGCACAAAAAAAATTGATCAATAATATTTGAAAGAGTTTTATCCTTTGGGAGAAAATTTTATCCTCTTCCTCCTGCAGAAAATGAAACAGCTGGACCATTGCATGAAAAATATAAAACTGTACATTATGCATTGAATTTTCTATCAATTCTTTTCTGGTCCTTGTTCAAACTGATGATATATTTCTTCCTTGTGACATTTTTTTTTCCTGTGAATTTAAAAAGAGGAAGAAAAGAATGCATGTCAGCTTTAGTAGTTCAAGTGTGAATTTCATTAACAATCTTAAAACATTTTATCCGTCTTCCTGTCATTTTTTTTTATTTTTGTTTCCATTTCTTAGTTCCTTTCTCTCCTTTTCATCTCAGGTATTCTTTTGCACTCATTCATTCTGAAAACATCTACAGGCCCTTTTTGTAATGCCACAATAAATTAAACTATTTGATTATATAAATGAAGTTGAAGTCTCACAGCAGAATTTATGTTAACCCCTCTATAATTTATTTAATCAGTTCTGCTACCAATGAAGGGAGAGGGACTCTGAGGGGCAATTTCTCTCCATTTAGGGAAAAAATAATCTCCAATTTAGTTGTACCTTTTTCGTTTTTTATTTATATCACTAAAGAAGAGGTGTACATATCTAACCCTTCACTAGGATGATGCCAATGTCAGAAAAAAGGCACTGTGACATCACAATGCAAGCTTTGTCATTTCATGATTGGATTGCAATATGTTTCATCACTTACCCTCCTTCCCCACTCCCTGCATGCCCCTGTAGACTTTATCAAAACAGCATTTAGATGCACGAACAGTCTAGCTCAGGTACAAACAACACAAAGCTGTTGAACCCAAGAGTGTCTTCTCATGTCCTGCAGGCAGGCTTGTTCTGAACTCACAGTGCTTTCTCTTTCTCACATAACAGACTGAACAGTCACCTCAAAGGTGCAGAACATTTCAAAAAACACAGCACACAATCAAGCCAATTCATTTTCCTCTTCTGTTAACTGCTCTCAGCAAGAAGTCTCAGGCAGGTAGCTTCTCTGGCTGCTGGCTCCTTCCCGTTGAGAAGTTTTGCTTTGTTCATTTGATTCTTTAATTGCTGCCCAAACCTCAACAATCCCAAAGGTGATCTGGGTGATTTCAAGAGGTTTACAAGAGGAAACTGGACAGCTATTTGGATCTCCTGCTTGAGCAGAGGTTGGACTAGAAGTTGGGAGTTTCATTAGTGAAGAAAATAGAATAATATGGTTGGAAGGGACCAGTGGTGGGATCCTGCCAGTTTAACAACTGGTTTGGTAATCACACGCTTTGCGCGCATGCACAGTTTTACGAAAACTTACCTTCTGCGGTATTGCTGGGGAGTAACACAGCTGAGGCGCGGCAATCCGCTCTGCTGCATGAATCAGCTGAAAAGATATAAGTCAGTAAAGTGCAGAGGCGGGCGGGTGAGCCCACCTGATCATCGGAGCAAACTGGTTCATTCCCAGCTGATCGTTGGAGCTACTGGTTCGCCCAAATCGGTCCAAACCAGTAGGTCCCTTCCAGCCCTATTATTCTATGTTCTTCATTAATGAAACTCCCAACTTCTTCCTCTTTCTGTTGGGCAAGCTGCCAATTCCTCTGAATTCTTTGCACATCCCAAATTTTCCTTTTCCCTCATTAGCTGCTCAGAGTGATGTCCCATCTGAGCAAAGTTTTGCAGGGAGAAAAATAGATCTGTTACTTATTCATGCAGCCTTTCTGATGGAACATTTCCTACTCAGCTGCTTCCCATCACACCTTCTTTCTTCTTTTCTTCTCCACCACTCAACAACCTGGGGATTTGCTTTGTTTCTAAACCAACTCTCTGCCCTCCTCACAAATTTGTTCCTCTTGCCCAACTAAATTCACTCTTTCAACTTCAGGGATCTGGTCACATCTTAACTACAGCATCAGCAGCATGTCTTGAAAGAAGTCAATTATCATTACTCTAATTTTCTATTAACTTCAACATCTCAGAGGTTCTTTTTTTCTCTGCATCCTGTGGATTTTAAGACAAGGAGACCACCTTTATACTAGCTTGTATCAACTTTCTCTGTAATCAGTGGGTTTTTACCTGTACAATATTTAGGGTATCAGAGAGCCAGGGTGGTGTGGTAACAATGGGAAGTGGCAGAGAAGTTATACAAAATAGACAGAGCTGTGTTGTGTGCATGTAAAACCTGTCCTTATTTGAGAGTGCATATTCTGACCTTTCTCTTTTCTTTTCAATGTTTTGAATCGACTGTAAAATTCCACTAGATTTTCTAATGAAACATGGCAAGAAGTGACAGCATAAACCCCACTCCCTCCAGTCTTGTGATGTACGATACACAGGTTATCCAGGAGAGAAAGAGTAGAGTTGACAAGTGATATAAACATTTGGGATAGGAGAGTTTGATCCTTCTGCTTAGCAGGTAAGGTAGCCTCCTTGGGGGAGTGGGGTGTTAGGCTTTCCAGCCAAGATGTGCCACCTACTGTTGCTCTTCAGTTCATCTGGGAGAAAGAAGAATAGTAGACATATAATTGTTCAGGTGCAACATCTGATCTTAACCCATAAAAGTAAAAAGGAGACAATGGAGAGTTATCTACTGAATATGAGCAGCTGTTCTCTTTGGAATGTATCTTCTCTTCTGTCTGGGTGGACCAGATAGTCTTTTCCTATTCTTTCCTACTAATAGTACAAGCAGACACAATTAGGACAAGATTAGAGTTGTAGCTAAGCAAATACTTTTATTATTGTGTGATCATTATTAATCATGATGATAATGATGATGATGATGATGATGATGATGATGATGATGATGATTACTGTGTTTCCCCAAAAATAAGACCCTGTCTTATATTTTTTTGAACCCTGAAATAAGTGCTTGGCCTTATTTTCAGGGAGGTCTTATTATTTTGGGGCACATGGAGCAAGACAGGGCTCCTCTTGCCACCTTACCTGATATTCAGCTCTGTCTCCCTAACCCTAACCAGAGGAAATGGCAGGGACCGGCTCTTGGCTTCGTCTCTCATCTGGTTCGTGTGGCATCAATAAGACCCAAACAATGAAGAAAGTGTGCAACGTTTTAATTTCGGTCAATCAGCAATTTGGCCAGAAGAACAGAACAAGCCGGATTATGGAATCAAAGTCAGTGCTACACGCAGCCGCCGTGTAGTGCTATTTATTGCTTATGTGCCATAATAGCCACCATCTGGCACTTAACTACAACCCCCCCATCAGCTGTTTGGCGGTAAGAATGTCGGCGCTTTCATGATGTCATAAGGAGGCGACGACGTTCCTCGGCTTCTGTGTGATGTGCCGAGCTCGCCAAGGTTGCCTGCTGTGTATCATCAAGGCACGCCATCGTCCGAACAGACCTCTCTCCAACGGGCCAAGTGTCCGGACGGTCAGCACTCCAACCTCTCCGTCCCCCCAGCGATGGCGAGTCCCAGCCAGAGCTCGACAGGCTGCGCATGCGGTTAAATATTTTTGGGGAGGGCTTATTTTCTGGGGAGGGTTTGTTTTCAGGGGAGGTCTTATTTTCAGGGAAACATGGTACTATTTCTCAAAATTAACTGTACCCAGACAACACACTGTATATGTAGACACTGAATTTTTATGTTTAATAGTAATAAAAAAATTAAAAGGTTAGAGTTGTAACCTGGCACAAATATTGGTCTAGGATTGAAAATAAAAGATTTGCAAGGCCAAAGACTTAATATTTGAGCTAAATACTAAGTACTCCAGCATGTTTGAGGGAGAGCTGGAAGAGCCAAGACATGAATTCAAGGAGAGAAAATATTCATAATCCTTTGTTTTAGAATTTATGCGATGCCTTTCAAAATAAAATACTGCCATCATAAGGAAAGGATATTTACTACTGTAATTGTCCTTGCTGATCATTTGCTCTGAGTGTAAGACTTGTAAATCTGTTCTTCCTGCTACAAAGTCACATTGTTTGAGAAAGCAATGCCTGCTGAATCCAAAAATCCCGAGGCCCAAACAACAAATGCCTTTGTTGACTAAAGCAACCTGGGACTCATAAAATTAAAATATCCTCTTCTTGACTGCACTGCATGCTTTAGGTTTTACCGGCTCCTGTGAGTTGCAAAATATTGGCTACTAAAGTACCAGCTTTATTGCAGAGAGACTTAGCCTGTCATAAAGTGACAATAGAACAGGCCCCCATGCAGAATATCTAGCTAGTTTCGGGAAATCCTTATAACTGTAAAGATAAAAAGACAATGACTCTCTCAGGATAAACTCCTGGAATTTACATAATTCATGTCATTTTTGGGGCAACGATACATCCAGAAAGTTTTTTCCTCAATCTAAATTCAAATACTTTGGCCACCTAATGAGAAGGAAGGACTCACTGGAGAAGAGCCTAATGCTGGGAAAGATTGAGGGCAAAAGAAGAAGGGGACGGCAGAGAATGAGGTGGCTGGATGGAGTCACTGAAGCAGTCGGCATGAGCTTAAATGGGCTCCAGAGGATGGTAGAGGACAGGAAAGCCTGGAGGAACATGGTCCATGGGGTTGCGATGGGTCGGACATGACTTCGCAATGAACAACAACAACAAAATAGCCTACATTCCTTGGTTGTCTTCCATATAAGCATTAAACTAGGGTGTCCAACCAGGGTGTCCAACCTTGGCAACTCTAAGGCTTGTGGACTTCAACTCCTAGAATTCCCCAGAACACCAGCCATCTGAATTCAAGAATGGCTGGACTTGGATTGCTTCTGGCAACATAATCACTCCAGACTGATAACTCTTTTGACTCCATCCCCAGGTCTGCCTCTATTTCTCCTAGGGTTCCTCTGTCATTGGTACATTCTAATCTCTTTTCTTCCCGATCATATCTTCATGTTTTGCATTTGAATTACTCAAACTGTTCTTATTTGAAATAGATTTTCCTTCTACTTTTCTAGCTACATCAGTCCGGGTTCTATGTTAGAGAAGGCTGGTGTTCTGCCGATAGATGAAGACCTTTCTTTTCAAAACACATTGTACCTTCTGTCTAAGCAATATCAAGTTGAAAAGATGCTTTATTTTGGCTTTGCATACATTATCATCTTTATCAAATGTTTTATTTTTGTAAGTGTTTTTAGGCTTGTCCCTAGGTAATTTTATTTTGAGGAATTTTAAATATCGTAAATGTTGCATTGATCTTCAGTGTATTAGGTCATTGTCCTGAGTGAAGCTTGTAATCTGCATTAGAAGGGTATGTACAGAATTATTTAATATAAAATAAGATAAGCAGTGCATTACATTTACAGGCTTCCCAATAGGGCCACTAAGCAGCTGGAGGGGAGTCTTGGTGTTGTTGTAGCCAGACAAAGGATACACAGGGGAGGGTTGGAGTGGAGTGGCCTGGTGGAGGAGAGCAGCTGGTGCTCCTTCTGCTTCAAGTATGGGCTTTCTTGAGCTGTCTCAAAAGATGGCTGGCCACGTGCTGATTCTGCAGTTGCAGTTCTCAAAGATAGTGCATGAAACTTCTATGTAGCTTTGGAAGAAAATCCACCGTAGGGAGTGATGGATCTGGAGAAGCTGGAGAAATGTCAGAGAAAGATAAACTCAAAGAACAGTGTCCAACCTCTGGATCTGCTCCAAGCAGAGGTGGGTTTCAGCAGGTTCTGGTTAGTTCTGGAGAACCAGTAGTGGAAATTTTCAGTAGTTCAGAGAACCGGTAAATACCACCTCTGATGGGCTCCACCCCCATCTATTCTCTGCCTCCCAAGTCCCAGCTGATCGGGAGGAAATGGGGATTTTTCAGTAACCTTCTCCTGGATTGGGGAGGGAATGGAGATTTTACAGTATCCTTCCCCTGGAGTGGGGTGGGAGTGGAGATTTTACAGTATCCTTCCCCTGCCACATCCACCAAGCCATGCCACGCCCACCAAGTCACACCCACAGAACTGGTAGTAAAAAAATTTGAAACCCACCAGTTTCAAATTTTTGGAGCCAGTGGCTCCAAGCCTATGATGTCACCACAGTCCACGGGCAACATAGCAATATTGCTGATTTTATTTAGGCTATTTTATTAATCGAACTTTATTAATCGAACTTATATACCGCCCTTCTCCTTTCGGACTCATTTTATGCCACATGGTCATCATTTTTCGAGAAAGAGAGAGAGAGAGAGAAAGAGCATGGAAATTCCATAAAGGATGCTGTGCAGCACCAGAGTCTTCACACTTACAGAGGCCTCCATTGAATTTGACACAAAGACTAATATCCTTGAAGATAAGGCACTGTTTTATAATAATTTAGTTCAATGGCATCCTGAAAGCAGTTCCAGAATGTCCTAATGGACATTAGCTACATAGTTTTCCGGAGGGTTTATCTCTTCTGTATCTATCAAGGATTGGTTTCTTTCTGTTTCTTTATCTTTTAGCTATGGGCCATGACTATAAAATCGCAATAAAAACTGCATAGTAAGCGTAGTATCATGGACCCCCCCCCCAAAAAAAAATAAATGCTTGTGGAATTCTTTGGGAAACTGCCACAGCATTTCCTTACAGGTGTAACTACCGTATAAGAGATAAAAAGATGATTTTATCGCACAGAGGTTGCACTATAATATTTTGGGGCAAACAAGAATATAAGGGAACACTGAACAAGAATATATTAAAAGAATCTCTCTCCCAGTCATGCACATAGCCGAGTATCAGAGTGTTTAATTATTAAACTCATTATGCTGCAGATCATTGAGGTCTCTTGGTGGCTTACGATAAAACAGAGTATCCAACTTGAAACCAGGAAGCATTAAAGCCAGTTTCAAATGGCAAATGAGAATCATTAAGAACAGTAGCTATTTCCCTGTTTTAAAAGGTATATTTTAGGCTGTTTTCAACTGGAAACAAAGAATTTAGTCTCCCAAATTCAGCAGCCAGGACACTGCAAATAGCAAGATAGGTCTGGAGAAAATTTAGCCACTCACTACTACAAAAGGAGCAAGATGGGGCAAATCTCAAGTAATCCAAGGAGCAGCAGATGGGATCATTTCAAAAAGGATCTTCTCTTTAATCACCTGAATCTGATTCATCAAGAGCATTTTGCATTTCCCCAAAAGGTGTAGAGATCTTAGCATAGATATAACTATGCTGAGTTCAAGAGAACATTTTGGCTGATGATTTCTGTAGCAATCAACTCTTCCAGTCATAGCACAAAGACAAAGATCTGCCATATTTCAATAGCAGTATCCTCAAATATCTCTTCTTAATGTCTATGAGAATTCTCAATCATTCAAGTCATGGTTGTCCCAAAAGTGCTTTTTTTCCAAGAGGTAACCGGATTTTCTTTTTCTTTTTCTTTGAAGACGTTTCCCTTCTCATCCAAGAAGCTTCTTCAGTGACCGACTGAATAGTGGAGAATAGAAGGATTTATATTTATACTCAAGACATGGGATAAATTTTATGATTGGTTAGAAAAGAAATATGAATAAGGACATAGAGATAAAATAGATAGAGAATAGATGGGAGAAAACAATTAGAAAAATAGATACCCAGATGATGTCAAGTAAAAGGAGAAAGGGGAGGGGGGGATTAAAAGGGAAAAAAGTGAGATATTATAAAAATGTACGCAAATGATGAAATAACAATAAATAATAATTGAATAAGAAATTGAAATGAGAATAAAAATAATTAGGAAATCGGGGCTGCTCGAATACCACTTTAGATTGAACTGAAAAGGGAAACAACAGGAGAGAGGGGAAGGAGTAGAGAGAGAGGAAGGGAGAAGAGAAGAGAGGAGAGGAGAGAAGAGGAGAAAGAAGAAAGGGAAAAGAAGAGGAAGAAAAGGGAGGGGAAAGAGGAGCAGAGGAGAAGGTTAGAAGGGGGAAGAAGAGAGGAGTGGGGGAAGAGAAGGGGAAATAGGAAAGAGAAGGAGAGGAAGAATGAAGGAAGTAGGAGGAGAAACAGGAAGGAAAAGAAGGGGAGGAGAACAAGAAAGATTGAAGTAAAGGGTAAAAGAACAGCCCCGAAAAAGTAAAAATGAAAAATGAAAGTTAAAAGAAAAGATGAATGAAAAATGATAGAAATGACTGTACATGTAAATGTGTTTATGAAAAATAAAAATAAAAACTTTATTGATAAAAAAAAAGAAGGGTTTATATTCCTGGTGATTAGCATTCTCTCTGAGAGTCCTTGAGGCCACTTGGAGATTTATCTGTGCCCTTTGCACTATTCAGGTGACCCTGAGGGCACAGATAAATTTTCAAGTGGCCTCAAGGACTCTCAGAGAGAGTGCTAACCACCAGGAATATAAATCCTTCTATTCTCCACCATTCAGTCAGAACTGAAGAAGCTTCTTGGATGAGAAGCAAAATGTCTTCAATAAAAAACAAAGAAAGTCCAGTTGCCTCTTGAAAAAGCCCCTTTGGGATCTCTTCTTGATGTAAACAGAAAACAATCAGTCCACAGCCAATTTTTAAAGGAAAAAAGTGCAGTGATTTCTATTGATTTTAGCAAACACATCTGAATATGCAATGAATGTCTCTCCAGTCTGTCTTTCTCACTGTTTATAGAACAGAACCCACTGTGCTTTTCTTCTTCTTCAGATAGTACCTTTCAGATTCATGAAAACTGAAAAGCTTAAATTAATCTTTGCAAACATTTGGTGACAGCCTTTCCTCCGAGCATCATTAAAAATCTCTTTTCCAGCCTGGTTTCATAACTGAAAAAGCAAAACCATGATAGTTAGATTGGCTGCTTTATTGAAGATTAGGATGAAGCCATAAACCAGAGAAAACCTCCTTATTTTACTTAATAGTAATCCACATATACCTATTTACCTTATTTAAACCATTCAGACTTTATGGAATAATTAATCACTGAAATTCATTATCACAAAGGGGACTAACGTGATTGTCTTTAAAAGCAGATTGGATTTATTTATGAAGACAGATAAATCAAGACTTTGTGGCCTTGAACACAAAAAATTACCTCAGGGTTCAAGGCAACCTTCTTTCAGACACCATGGTGGAAGGGACACATGTCATCACTGCTTGCTTGAAAGAAGCCCAGAAGTTTCTAGTTGGCCACTATAAGAAAAAGTTGAACTAAATTAGGACATGATCCGATCCAGCAAATCTTATATCCGATCCTGCTATCTTATATTTTTGTACCTAAAACTGAGTCTTCTTGTAAAATCTCTTGTGAAAACCCATTTGTACTGCTGAGCAGAAATAAAGACGAAGTAGACAACCCTGCGCTTTTTAGTGAGGTGCTTTTAATCATAAGAAGTTGTATCTAGGCAGAGGGAAAATGGCAGGATTGTCAGTAGCATTCTGTTAGTTCTTCCTTTCCTTCCCCTAATAAATGTTCTCCTAATTAGGAGATTTAATCCTATAGTTTAACAGCAGGTGCTAAATCAGAATCGATATCATTTATTAAATGAAAGCAGGGGGAGGGGGAGACTCTTTCCAAAATATTTCTAAAATTCTCATAAATAAGAATTAGGTATTATCTGGCTGCAATTATGTTATTTCATTGCGCAAATGTTTGCTGTAAACGGGCGTAAAATCCTTGCTGATGATGCTTAAGCTGTGGCATGGATTCATTGTGATGTGTGTAAACTATGGTCATTGAAGACCACATTTCAGATTAATATAAATGTTCTGCAACTCTAGTATACAATTGAGAAGTATGGGATGTAAAAAAATGATAGATCACGAGAGGCTTTCTCTGCTGAAAGACTTCTGATTTTAAACATAGAAATATTTGTAATATCTGGGATGTCGGATATTATACAACAATACATCCGGAACAGCCTTTCCTGAACTTTCCCAACATCCATCCAGATGTTTTGGATTTTACTTTCTATAATACCTAAACAACAGGGGCAGGTTCCAAATCCCATCGCTACCGGTTTGCTCGTATGCACTCATGCGCATGCGCAGAAGTGTCTGGGTGGGTGGGCGGAACCTCCTGCCGCTGCCGCTACAGGTTCACCCGATCCGGTGCGAACTGATAGCAACCCACCACTGATACACAACATGGCTAATGGAAAGCATGATATTGGGATAAGAGGTGGGGGGTTTAAGTGATAAATTGTTTTTTTTTTAATTGAAAAAGTTTTCAAATACAAATTTTACCCCCTTTTTTTTCTCCCCCCCCTCCCTAACCCCCCCTCACCACCCCTCCCCCCGTGACTTCTTCACAACGAAAACCTAATTCATAACAGATTACATAATATTTTACCATCCCCTTACTCCCTCCTCTAAATACTGACACTTACTTATTAAAAATATTATTAATATTGTTACTTCCCCCTTTTCAAAAAAAGCATTCTACTATAACATTGTGTGATAACTTCTAATTTAGCATAATAATATTATAACTCCCAATTTAGCAATAAACTGCCCTTTTTCTCCTCCCCCAAACTTATATCTGTATATTATTACAACATTTCAAAACAACCTTCCACTTTAAGACTATATAATAAATCCTACTTTAACATTTAATCTTTTGTGTATATTAATATAACATTTCAAAGCAGCCTTCCCCATAAATCCTAATTTAACATTTATTCAATCTATCCATTTCCTCCACTCCCCTAAATATATCACTTAAACATCCCTTTTCTTAAACTAATCAATCAGTAAACTAACCTATTTCCACCCACTTTCCTACAAAATTGCCATGCACAACAATTCTTAATATCTTTAATATCTTTAATCCACTGCCCACTCTGCTAATATATATATATATATTTCGTTATATTAAAAAAAAAAAGACAATGACTTTAAATTTATAATCCATATAATATCTTCTTTGATGTCTTTCAACTGGATTGTTAAGTCCATCATCCATAATAGGGTAACATAGCATCCAGGTGCAACAGTTGGTCCAAAATCTTCAATCATCATCTGCCCCCATCAGTAATGAATATCCTCATATATATATAAAAGTAAAAACAACCACCCGAGTGACATTATGATTATATTCCATATAGTTGTAATTGTGGTTTTCATCAGGATTATTAATTCCCATCATCCTAGTGGGTAATAACCAGATCTTCTGCATGCCCCAGCGTAGCTCTCTTGCCTTGTAACTCAGGATAGTTATAATATATTTATCGATAAAAGAAAGAAATCCAAAGTAGATAATTCAAATCCAACAATTTAAGGCTCTTTTCACACCCCAAAATTACGGCATTGCAGAGGTCTGTCACTGTCCTCAGGATAATATTAACCAATACTTCGCCTCCATTATCTTTTCATATTTTTTAAAATCACTGGCTTCACTGTTGCTTGATTTAGAAATTTCTATTTTTATGAGACCTGTTTCTTTTTTTCTTTTCTTTTTGTGGGTTTAATTTCCATCCTGGTTTTCTTTCTACAAGTTGTATATCAGCTGATCGGTTTTCATTCTGCTTTATAACTTGATCTTGTTGGTTTTGTTTTTGTATCTCATATTTCTTTTTTGCCAATTGTATATCAGCTAATTGGTTTCCATACTTGTCTTTGACTTGATGAATCATCACGTTAGAGTCAGATGCCACTTCTCTCATGTTTGTAGATAATCCAGCTGGGGTATCTAAAGAATCCAAAGGCAATTTGTCTACCGCAACCTCTGTAATTCGATGTTTTCCCTTTATTTCCAACTCCTTCTGCTTATCCTGTATTGTGCCTAAAGATGTTAAGTTCATTTTCAAAAATTTTTGATAAAATTCTTCCGCTTTTTCAACAGTATTTAGTTGGTATCTTTCTCCTTGATATCTCAATATTATACCAACTGGGGCATCCCACCCAAATGGAATATTTCTTTTTTTTAACTCAGACACCAGAAAACCAAATTTCTTCCTTTCCGTTAACATCTTGGGCGGGAGCCAAATCTTTCTTCCATACAATTGCAAAGTAGAATTGAAGGAATTTTGCACAATATTATTCCTAATTTCTTTATCTGTAAAATAAATCACCACATCTCTAGGCAATTGCCTTTGCTTTGCAATCCAGGAGTTTATTCTGTAAACTCTGTCAATCCTACAAAACACCTCCTCAGGTTGAACCTTTAAAATCCCAGCCAGAAATTCAGAAGATATTTTCCTTAAATCATCTCTGTTGTTTTCCTGCAAACCTCTCAGTCTAATTGCATATTCAGTAAAATTATATTGCATCTTTAAAACTTCTCTTTCAATCCGTTGTTGTATATTTTCTGCATTACAAGTCTTTTGTTCAGCCTCCATTTTAGGTTTTTCTTCTGAGCTATTGTCTTGAATGTTTGTCAAATCATTTTCAATTTTTTGTATTCTATTGTCCAAATTGTCCTCAATTTCTTCCACTTTAGACTCTAATAAGTTAGTATTTTCATGCAACCTGATCATAAATTCTGCAAAGCCATCAGCCATTTTTATAATCTTTCGATACAGAGTATCAAACTTTAATTGCACTAATTCTTTAATTTCCTGCTTAAATTTTTCAAAGTTCTGATTCACAATCTCATCCCTTCTTACAATCTCCTCCAAAAGAAATTCAATTATATTAAAATCAGTTTTCTGAGACTGGAGCTTTAAAACTTGTTCACGTAATTTATTAATGGGGGAATCCCCCCCCACTGCTTGTTTGTCCGGCTTTGCAAGCTTTAATTTAATTAATTTAATTTAAACAAGCTATTTTAAAAAGAGGAAAAGAGAGGCAAAAGAGAAAAAAAAACTTCTTTCCAACCAAGATCAATATCAGATCTCCAGGAAGAGAAAAACACAAAAGTAAAACTTTATTTTCAAGTGTAGCCAAAAGTATTTATTCCGCTACTTTGTATCTCAATAGGAGACGGAAGGACTCTCCCTTTCAGCCCCTTCTCAAGCCTCAGCAGTCGCCATTTTTAAAGATTCTTTTTTTTTTTCCTTTTCCTTTTCCTTCTTCAATAACTATTGTAAAATAAGTAAAATACTTGCGATTCAGGGTCACAGGTCCAGCTCATATCCTTTTTGATTGTTCTGTTATTTTTTGTAGGCTTGATCTTGTCGCCTAGCTCTGCATAAGCAGAGGTCTCCCAACGCCCGGAGCAGCGGCAAGGGAAAAAGGGAGCGTCATCTGCTTCGTCCCCAAAAGTAAAAAAAAAACTTTTGGGGCTATGCAGAGAGCTCTACTTGCCCCCGCCGGCTCTATCTCCATTTCCACATGGAAATGGAGTTTTTTCGAGCCGCCTTTCAGATGTAAAGGCGGCTCTTTACAGGCAATGGGGCGGCGATCCTAAGGGATCGTCTAGCAGCGGCCGATAAATTGTTATATAGTGACACAAGATTGAATCATACAGCCACTTTACTAGAACCTCCTCCCTTTCTGAAGCTAGGGAGAAATCATACCTGCACAAATTATGCTGTCTCTTCAGCATATACATCCAGAAGAGGGCCGTATTGTGCTGCTGCTGTCCGTGCAGCTGTTCTGTGTGACCCTGTAAGACCAGTGACTGGCAATTTTCTCTGGCTGAAAATCAAATGTCATCTAGCCCAATTCAGAAAAGCTGCCACCAATCGCCATACAAAACGTAGGCCAGAGAGGTGCTTGTAAAGTCCAGCTGCTCCATGCAATCATTTCTAAGATTGCCCTTGGATACTTCCACATCGTTTTCCCAAAGCAATTCTTCACCTGTCAATCTGTTCAACACTAGACTGAAGCAAAGAGTCAGAGGTTTTGTCTTTCTTAGCTGCCATCTAACTGTCCAGATTGCTGCCACTGAGATGATACTGCTGGGTAAAAACGGCTAAAGAGTTGGAGTTTGAGAAATCTCTTTCCTGATTTCTGAACATCCATACAGCTCTGATCATCCAGAATATAGAAGAAGAAAGAATGTGGCTGTATGTGGAGGCCATTTCTGTGTCAGGTTACATCCTACGATAGGTTGGACTTTCAAGGTTATTTTATGCAGAAATGAAGCAAGGAGCCAGGAACTTCCCTGAGAAGGTAATCATTAGGAATGGAATTCTCCATCAGGTAGTCTATAGGAGCAAGCAAATCAGTCACATTTTCCATAGCATATCTTAGACTTAGGACAAACTACTTAGTATTGTTGCAAGAAAAATCTGGTCCAGTTCCAAGCTGGGAGAAAGGCGCTGGAAATAAAATGGAAGCTGATTGAAAAGAAGGATTCTGTTTATTGATGAGCAGAAGCAACAACAGCATGTAGTTCTGGGACAGCTGATGAATTAGCTTGATGAGTACATGAGTTTTTATAGGTTTCTGAGATGCTGCAGAGAGTTGTGCAAAGATACTGTAGAGGGTTGTGCAATGTAGTGAGCCTTGTGCCTTTTGCTATTCTAATGGTGATGAGTTAATCCTATTATGTCCTAAAAATCATGTCCTGTCCTTCTTAATCCCATCATCTGGAGCTGAAGGTGTTTTATTTGGGAATAGATTGGCCCAATCTTTCTTAATGGGCACAAAATATCCATCTCTAAAGCCTTCTGCTGGAGGCTATTTCACTACCGTATACAGGAAGACCGGGGGTGCTTTCTGCCTTTAAGAACATGTTTCTTCATTTCTCCTTTGGAGGAATATAATATTCTGCCTCTTTTAATACTTCCCAAAATATTTCATTCTCTGAGGGTGGGGGCTTCCCTGCAGTACCACTTGTAGCACACTTTGTAGCTTTAAACCTGCTGAAAAAAAGAAATTGAGACAGAGAGACAGACCGTAATGGCTGTGGAAGCTGGGGTTGTGGCTTTCCAACCAGAACCTTGGTCTCCAAACCACAACATTGCCAAATAGGTGTCAAGTCTAGAAAGTGGATTGAAATGAAAAGTTCCACTACAAACTTGCTAGGCCAATTGGAACTCATCAGATTTTGCCTCCAACATCACTCAGGATCATCATCATCAT
Organism: Pituophis catenifer annectens; assembly: GCF_029215685.1. Lineage (NCBI taxonomy): Eukaryota > Metazoa > Chordata > Lepidosauria > Squamata > Colubridae > Pituophis > Pituophis catenifer. The sequence goes on from NW_027256882.1 coordinate 53,812,675, forward strand.
CCATGTGCCATGAATTATCCAGGTGGGCAGATTTATTCCATTTCTCTCAGAAAAATACTACTTGCATCTCTTTTGTGTTCAGCAGTGTGGGATGCCTATTAGATGGGGGAATCCACTGTCAGGGAAAATCCTCAGCAAATAGTAAGTGAGGTGTACTGTGATAAGCAAACCATGTAGCTAAATTTATAAAGCTTGCATATGGATTGATTCTGTTTCGGAAATTTTCATAGCTCCCTGAGTCAGGAACCAATTCCTTTCACATTTAAATTTAATCTTCCATTCTTCACTCCCACTTCAGTGTTTAGAATAGCCATTTTAACCATAATCACCATATCACATTTCCTATAAAATTTAAATGATTTACACGGTTGTTTGGAGTTGTCCTTTTCTCCGTTTGCTTGCAACTGAATTTGAGCATATTTAAAGTTAGATGCAACCTCAGTCATTTATTCTGTCATTTGAAACATACAGATAACTAGAGACTTTAAATTTTTTCAATGCAATATATTGTTCTAGAAAATGTACTTAACCTCAGAGTAAAGAGTCTTTAGATTTGGCGAACACAAGGACATTTTGAGCTAGAGACTTCATATAAAAGTGTCAGATGAATGGAAACCCAGCTTTCGGCACCATGAGAGGATCAACAATGCAAGAAAATGAAGAAGAAACACTGCCTATGGCACTTCTTGTGAAGTATGGAACACCATGGCTACCTATTGCTTTTAAAATTAGAAGTCTCAAAAAGATTGTTCATGCATTCACCTGAAGTTAGAACAAAATAAGTTAATTGGTTCCTAATCTTCAAAACAAATAGAGAAAATACTGTAATTATTGGTCGCAATTTCAGCCTGGGAATGAAATTGATAATATGGTTACATTTTGTTGATACACTGAAGTTTGGGTTATGACACAGTGTTAACCTATAATCAGTAATTGGATGCTGACTTTCTCACATTTATATGTTTCCAAAAGTGAATGGCCTCAAGTGCTCTAGAGGAAGCAAAACCAATGGATGGTTTTCAAATTAACAAAGACCTGGGTTTTGAAAATGTGTGTATGGGGCCATAAGAGACAGTTTGGAGTCTGGGTGTGACTTAGACTTGCTGAACTGTATATGAGAGTTGGTTTGGCCTCTGTAATGGAAGCCTCTGTACAATATATTAGCCTCTATATCTCTCTACTCCGTAATGACTTGCTTCTATGAATATTGCTTCTGTCTTCCTGATATTGTATGTTGAATTCTGCTGTATGGTATTGTATATAAAGAAGTTTCTTATATATAATTGAATCCTGCTGCATTGTCTGATTGTGTATGCTGCAACAAACTCTGACACATTTGCTTATAGACATGTGTTTGATATGTATTTGACTGATCGCTCAGATCCAATTAATAAATTACAGAATCCAAATTAATAGCATTGGAATGGACATTGGAGGTCTTTGAGTCTATCTCCTCTGCCCAAGCAGGAGATCCTATACCAGTGATGGCTAACCTTTTTGCCATCGCGTGCCAAAAGCGGGGGGGGGGGTTGCACGCGTGAGTGCCAACACCCATAATTCCATGCGCTTTGCCCCTGCACATGCAACCCCTGTGTTCCCCCACTTTTGGCACGCGATGGCACTGTGGGCCTGGTAGGCCCATTTTTTGCTCTCCCCAGGCTCCAGAGCCTTTCTAGGAGCTTGGGGAGGGCGAAAACAGCCTTCCCTCCCCCGGAGACCCTCTGGAGGTTCGAAAGGGCCCATTTGCCAACTTCCGGTGGGACCTCATGTGCCCACTGATATGGCTCCATGTGCCACCTGTGGCACTCGTGCCATAGGTTCGCCATTGCGGTCCTATACCATTCCAGACAAATTCCAGTCTCTTCTTAAAAACCTCCATTGTTGGAGATCAACTCACAACTTCTGAACGCAAGCCTTCTCCACTGGTTAATTGTTCTCACTGACAGGACATTTCTCCTTAATTAAAATTGTTGAGGTCCTGAAAAGTTTGTTCATTCCCTTTACCTGCATTGTATCAGAACGATAGCATGCTCATGGGCAATAATACGAAATGTGTCCTCGCTGTGCAGACATTTGTATATCTAAAACACAAGGCCATTATTTTTCAAAGGCATTTCTCCTGTGCGATTGACTGCAACTGTAAATGTATTTCTTGAATGTGTGTTATGATCAGATTGAATGAAAACCTCAGATAACAATAACCACAGAGTACTTAAAGAAAAGTACTGGGGACACAGCAGTAGGCCTTGAGTATTTCAGGAACCGTAGTCACAGCAAAGAAAGCACTGCAAAAGGAAGGAATTTATAAAAATGATATTTAGCAATGGGAGACTGCTGGGTAGAAAAAGAAGATAAAAGATGACTCATTCTCTTTCAGAATGAGGTCATAACTCCCTTTCTGCAAGAGAAAAGGATTCTGTTCTCTTTGATGGATCCATATACTCCATGTCCTTAGAGGCTGAATATGTGCATTATCCTAAGTCATAATATATTTTGATTTAGTGTTCCTAGACCATTTTAGTTTATTCTGTAGCAATGTACCATTAGTAATTTTATTTAGTTTGCCCTTGAAGCAATACAGGAGGTATGTGTGTATTATTTAGTATTTAGGCTGTCGGTTTTCCCAATTGTCCCATTTATGAAATGGTTTTTCTTTGAGAAATCTACACTTTTTCTTTCCTTCAATGTTGTTTCATCTACATGTGTATTTCAACAACTGAATTCTTTCCTTCAAAGAGATGAGGAACTGGATCCAAGTGTTAAATAAATGTGTACAGAACATGTAATGAGTGTGACGTTTGTTCTTTCAAATTGTCCCAAATGTGCTTTTTCAAGACAACTGGACTTTCTGGTTTTTCTTTGAAGATGTCACGTTTCTCATCCAAGAAGCTTCTTCCGTTCTGACTGGACGATGGGGAATGGAAGCTCTGACTGACTATCAGCTTCTTGGATGAGAAGTGAAATGTCTTCAAAGAAAAATTCCAGTTGCCTCTTGAAAAAGCGCCTTTGGGACAACCATGACCTAGATGACTGAGAATCTCCATAGACTTTCTTTCAAATTCTTTTTCTATTTTTTTTTTAACTTAACTGCATTTTTAAATTGAATTATTGGAGAATTCTTATGATGTTTAGTTTAGTTTAGTTTAGTTTAGTTTAGTTTAGTTTAGTTCAGTTCAGTTCAGTTCAGTTCAGTTCAGTTCAGTTCAGTTCAGTTCAGTTCAGTTCAGTTCAGTTTAGTTTAGTTTAGTTTAGTTTAGTTTAGTTTAGTTCAGTTCAGTTCAGTTCAGTTCTGATTTGGTTTTAATTTTCAGCAAAGCATCACTTTTTTTTATTTGCAGCACTCAAAATAATAATATACAAAATGTAGATACTTGCTAAGGTGAAAATGTGGCTGAAGAGGTGCGCTAATTTTGATGGCAATATTTATACTTTTCTATGCATTTCGAGCACCAGTTTGGAATGGAAATTAAGTGCTGGCTGGATCTGCCTTAGGCACAAAGTCACCTTGGGCGAGTTCCTCTCTCTCACCCTGGGAAGAAGGCAAAGGCAAACCAATTTTAAAAAATCTTGCCAAGAAAACTACAGGCAGTCAACAGGAGTCAAGACTAACTCAAAGGCACCTTAACACATACATTCATCTAAGTTCTATACTCGGACATTAAGATGCAGTATACAATAAGCCATTACGAATGAAGGCAAATATATGTGTCTCAGGGATATTGTTGCAAGATCTAATCTGGATCTGACACCAGGACCAGAAGTTTAGTCATCCAAGCTTTTGGACTCATGCTGGAGTCCATCCTCAGGAAAGAAGTTCCTTAAAGATGGACTCCAACACGAATCTGAACGCTTGTAAGATTAAACCTCTGGTCTTTGTGACTGACTCAGATTGAATAAGCCATTACCTCATTTCTCCCATCCATACTTTAAATAAATCCCAGATTTATTTCAGATCAGACACAATGGGAAACTATACTTAATTTAAAAACAGAAGAGAGAGGTTTTGATCTCCTCCCATTTTTGATAGTTGTAGGAATAGGGATGGAAGAGGGTGTGGAAAAAGACTAATTTATATAGCATTGAATTATAGCTTAATGGAAAAGATCCAACAACGTTTATTAGATTTATGTCCCATCTTTTTTTGCACCCTCGATTTATTGTTTCTCAGAATAGCCAGGTGACTCAAGGCCTGAGACATAGAGATTGACCCAGAGTCATCCAGCAAATTTCCTTGGTGGAAGGTTGAAGAAATATGTATATATTCTCAATTATCCAGGTCATGGTTGTCCCATAGGTGTTTATCCCAAAAGCTACCTGGACTTTCTTGTTTTTTTTTTCTTTGAAAACATCTTACTTCTGGTCCAAGAAGCTTCTTCAGTTCTAATAGACTGGTGGGGAGTGGAAAGAATATAAATCTTTCCATACCCCATAGTCAGTTAGAACTGAAGAAGCTTCTTGGATGAGAAGAGAGAAAAACCAAGAAAGTCCAGTTGCCTTTTAGGAAAAGCATTTTTGGTCTCCTTGCTCCTAGTCCAGAGGTCGGCAACCTTAAACACTCAAAGAGCCACAAAGGTCCTAACTGGAAGCCCCCGTTCAATTTTGGAGCTGATCGGAAGTCCGGTTCCCTCACCAAAGAGTCTCTTCCTAGCGCAGCATCCTTTTTCCGCTACCCGTCCTAACCGAAAGCCCTATCAATTGTGGAGCTGACCAGCAACAGGGAGCCGCAACAGAGGGATGAAAGAGCCACATGCAGCTCCAGAGCCGCGAGTTGCTGACCACTGTCCTAGTCCAATACCTTAATCACACTTGATTATTCTAAGACTCTTCCCAATAAAAAATGAAATAGGTACAACGTGTTTTACTGAATCTCTGAAAACGTTGCCCTGAACATTTTTTTTCAGTGATTCAAAACTAAAAGGAAAATATTTCTCTGTTCATTAAAGTATCTTCTTGCAGTGATAGTTTGGATAGCATTGGTTTGTCATAGTCATAGCTTATATATCATCCACTTTTTACAATTGATCTATACTAGCGGTGTCAAACTTGATTTCAATTGAGGGCTGCATCAGGGTTGTGTTTGACCTGGGGGACCGGGGTGAATGTGGCTGGGGTGGGCGTGGCCAGCTTGACATCACTCATGTCAGTGCCCGGAGCACTCTGCCAATGAAAACAGGTTCCTGAGTTCCATTTTTGGCTGCAATGGCTTCCTGCAACCCTCTGCCAGCAAAAACAGAGCTCGGGAGGGTTGTGTGTGGCCCTCCCAAACCCTGTTTTCACTGGCAGAGGGTTGCAGGAGGCCGTCGCAGCCAAAAATGGAGCTCAGGAGCCCATTTGTGCTGGCAGAGGCACCGTGGGCCAGTCCTTTGCTGTCTCCAGGTCAGCCCTGTGAGCCAGATCTAAGTACCCTGTGAGCTGGATCCGGCCCCCGGGTCTTGAGTTTGACACCCCTGATCAATACTAAGATCCAAGCCATCAACCATAATTTTCAAAAATAAAAAAAAAATGGGTTCAGATATCATTCTAGCAAAACCAAAATACGTTACAGTTGAAAGTGATATAAGAACTAATCCAACAAATAATTCTGACAAATAAGTCAACAAGTAGCTGGTACAGATGATATTTTGCAAATTTGCAGCCAGCTGTTTTTAATTATAATCTGGTTTTAGGATAATTTGTTTTTCATTCCTGGGGTTTAAAGAAGTATGTGACCACTTATGCATACCTAAGTGATCCAGGCTTATATTTCCTGAATAGCAATGGCTGATACTGCAAAAGAAACTACTTTTGAGAAAAAGGGGGCTGGGTTTTTTTTTTTTTCAAAAGGAGTTTATAATGCAGAATGAATAACTGATTTCTCTGCTGATGCTTATCTCTTTAGGGATGGTTTAGTAATTCTTTGAATCCCAGCCAATGCAATGTCTTTGCATTGGCAGAATCTAGTGATCGGACTATCTTTATTTTTCACTTTTATATATTGTCAAGTAGTTTACATATTTCTGATCCCACAATGCCTGTCCTGCCGGGTCCCATTCACTGACACACATAACAGTGGTTTAGGGGGTTTATTGCTATTCCCCAGCAATTCCCTTCACCAAAAATGAAGCACTGTCCCAATTAAGTCTAGCCAAAAGCAGACCAATGCTAGTCCACAGACCAATGGCCAATGAGTCCACAAGGTACTTGACAGTTTCCCAAACAAGATAAACCCACCAGGCAAAATTCAATTCACAATACAAGAGGATTCGTGAAGCAAGACAAGTCCAGAGTTCACAAGGCACGATCCAAGTCAATCCAAAGCAAAGCAGAAATCACAACAATCTTCAGCCAAATAACTTTCAGCTGGCTGCTCAGAGCCATTGACCAACTCCCCTCCAAACATGTTTGGAACTGGTTCACCCACCTCCAAGATGACATCTGGAGTGGTATATGGGAAAGCATCCAGGGGAGTCATCCCACTGCCCCTCTACACACACACACACACACACACACACACACACACACACACAGAGAGAGAGAGAGAGAGAGAGAGAGAGAGAGAGAGATTGCATACAACTGTTTGCACATTTTCATGTCCGTTCATCTTCCTTCAAGTAGTCCTCGTCTTACTACCACAACTGAGCCCAAAATTTATGTTGCTAAGTGAGACATTTGTTAAGTGGGTTTTGCTCCATTTGATGACCTTTTTTGCTACAGTTGTTAAGTGAGTCACTGCAGTTGTTCTGTTAGTAACACGGTTGTTAAGTGAATCTGGCTTCCACATTGACTTTGCTTGTCAGATGGTAGCAAAAGGTGATCAGCTGCAGGTGTTTATAGTGCCTACATTTTTGCTGGCCATTTTCAGTGTAGTCCAAACTAATTCAAAACAAATTCTTCATAACACAATTCTTCAGCCTTATCACTAACCTTGGTCTACTTTGGCAACCTGCCAAAGGCTTTTCTTGGCAAAAGTTCAGAAGCAGAAGACGCCGACAAGAAATAAATGCAGCAAGACAAGAAACAAATCTATCAATGTTGTTTTCTGACAAAGAGCCGTTGCTGGTCTTTTAAGCCTTATGGGAGGGGCCAATCATCTCTTGGCCTTACTCCTGAGTCGTCCTTTTTACTTTAGCTGCTCTTGCCTTTGGCAGCTCTTCTCATGCGTGCATTAGGAACAGGCTCCTCCTGTTCCTCTGCCTCTCTGCTGTCAACCTCTGGAGGCTCCGGAGTCCGCACATCACTCCCCGATAGCCCTGGCCCCATCTCTGCCTCCAATGCAGAGCCCTCATCCGGGCCCCCCCCCAGCCTCCAGGACTGGCTCATGTTCTTCCTCAGCCTCCTCACTGTTTGACTCGGTTGCCAGCTCCGCAGACTGCTGGTGGACCACAACAACTGTCATTTCTCCTCCCTAGCTGTGCTTACAGTTGTTCCTTATTAAATTATAACATTTAACTAGGATTCAAGGGCTGGCCCAATTAAACACACAGATCAAGTGCTGGCACACTTAATTGGATCAATAAAAGTCACCTCTCCTATACCAAGAGATATACCAAGAGGTACCCTCCTATACCTCTCTTATAACAAGAACTAGGATTGAGGTTTTGGTTGTTGTTGTTTTCTTAAGATATTATGTGAGTAATTACATGGCAGATATTACCAGCCTCCTAAATCATGGTTAGATCTAGAGTTAGGTTTCATGATCAAGGTGGGCCTAGAGCACGGGTGTCAAATCTCATGGTGTCATATTGCCGTCATGTGATGTTTCACGACATTTTTTCCCTTTGCAGAGCTGGGGTGGGCATAGCCTGCGCATGATGCATCCAGCCTGCGGGCTGCCAGCTTGACATATATTATGTCACAAGAAAAAAGCTTGGTTCCTTTTTTTTAATCTAATAGACAGAAGAGTTTGATATTGTTCATAATCTGGTTCATCACTATGCAAAGCATGGGGAATGAGTCTAATGGGATTGGTAAGCTATTCATCGACTGCAGGGGACAATTTCAGGGAAGCTACCATTTTTCCCCAAAAATAAGACCTCCACAGATAATAAGCCCAATTGGGTTTTTGAGCGCATGCTCTAAAATAAGCCCCCCAAAAATAAGCCCTCTCCAAAAATAAGCCCTCCCCAAAAACATTTAACCGCGTGCGCAGCTGGTCCCCACCATTTCTTCTGGTTAGGGTTAGGGAGACACTGGAAATCAGGTAAGATGGCAGGAGAAGCCCGTCTTGCTTCCCAAAATAATAAGACCTCCCCAAAAATAAGGCCAAGCGCTTATTTCGGGGTTCAAAAAAATATAAGTCAGGGTCTTATTTTGGGGAAAACACGGTACTTCTAAGAGGATACTTCTGTTTTCATGAACCTGTAACATGCCAGTAATCATGTGGCAGATGTCACTAGTTTCTGAACTCATAGTTACACTTAAGAGTTGGTTTGGTGATCATATGGGCTCATTGGGATGTTTACAAATGATCTTTTTAAAAGATCCTATGGATTACTTTCAGGCAAATAATCAACGAATCACATGATCAGAAAGGACTTGTAAAGTCATCTTCACCTTCTGCCAATGCAAACGAGACACTGCTGTGTTACTAGTGATAAGTGGCCATCCAACCTTTACTTCCAAAGTGGAGGAAGTATCATCAGGATGTATTTCTAATAAGAAAAAGTCCAGTGCTGGATCACAAAAGAGATCATCCTATAAATCAAAATTTTCCTGAAATCTCTAACAGCATTGGAGCAGCTTCAGCATTTACGTGACTGCTGTTTAAGTGCAATTAATTTACTGCTCTTTAACATACTCCCTGAAGCTGTTTATTGTTCTGCTAATATGTCAGATAATGTAGCTGCCCAACTAAGAATAGTTGTACATTGAAATACATGGATGTCCCTCAAGTCGGTTGATTTCAGCCACCTTATGAATTATGCTGACTTATTAACATATACTTCTTTTTTTCTGCCTTCACGTCAGTCTTGATTCTTGCCAACTGTCTCAATGGGTCCTTGCAGTTTTCTTGGCAACAATTTCAGGAGTGAATTGCCCTTGCCTTGTTAGGCCTGACAAAGATTGACTGGACCAAAGTCACCCAGCTGGTTTTATGCCTAAGGCTAGAACTCCTGGTTTCCTGGTTTCTAGCCTGATACCTTTAACCACCATCCAGTGGTGGGATTCAGCCGGTTTGCACCACTTCGGGAGAACCGGTTGTGAACTTTCTGAGCAATCTGGTTGTTGGAAGAAATCATTAGGGCAGAGAACCAGTTGTTAAATTATTTGAATCCCACCACTGCCACCATCCCAAGCTGGATCATAGGGATTTTGCACAACAGTAGGTTAGTTCATGCAGGAAACTAAATCAAAACAAAAACACTATATGTGACACAAACCCCCAAGCAGCTTTTTCTTTCTATTGATTCAAACACACGTGCAGCCAAAATTCAAAACTTTCTCTGCTGAGCTTTCCTTTCTTTTCTTTTGTTTTAAAACTTGCTAGATTCTCTTTGCTTTGTCGACTGCGCTAATTAATTACTTATCTGCAGGTCCTCTATTTTTTGTGTGTGTGTGCGTGTAAAGTAATTGGTGTCTATTGCTGATTGGCCACTTTTGTTATTTTCCCTAGAGAAACGGAATTCATTTATTCACATATTATCTGAATGTCCAATCAATTAAATTAATACCAATTATAACTTCCTAGACTCCCATGAAGTATTCATTTTGTAGAGGGAATTGAATTTAAAAAACATTACAGTAATATATAAAAAGGTTCTGTAGAGAATTTTCTATAATTGGTTATTTGGTTATTCAAGGACAATATCTCACATTGTGTCATAGGAAAGTCATTTTGGTTCCCTTGTTTATTTCTTTAACACCCAGGAAAGTTTGATATTGTTCACTTGTGTGTAATAAGGCTCTGGAAAGCATGGGCACTCTTCTGCTGGGACATCAGAGAAACTTAGCAGCTGTCCATGCACAAACTTCCACAGGCAGAATCTTCAACACAGCTGCTCAAGCCTTCTGGAGGACGCAGCTGCAATGAGGAGTAGTAACACACACAACATCACAATACAAGAATATTTGTTAGCTCAGGGTTGAACGGTGAGATCCTTGGTGCTCTCTTACCTTGGTTGTTTTCTTGCAGACATTTAATCACCCTACTCGGTAACATCATCAGTGCAATGCAGTGCTAGCTCAGAGAGTACCAAGGATCTCGGGCTAACATTCTTTATGAAATACTTCTTCTGAATAATTTGCACATTTCATTCATTGCACGAATGAAACCAATAATATTATGGATGGGCTTCACACAATGATTGAGAAGTAGTGGATATCACTAAGAATGCTGCTGTTTCAATCTCCCTCTATGTATGTAGTTCTGGGAAATACATTTTTAAATTTCCTACTCTCCTTGAGCACTAAGCAATGATACTGTTGGGGGCATTTTCCAACATGCAAAGTGACGACTATTTATTTGCTTTTGCAAAATATTTACAGACAGGACAGCAATCAAGATAGGAAGTCCACTAAATAGCATTTTGTTGAGAATGCTCTCCACCCTGGAGTTGTCCCTGTTAACACACAAGGACAAGCACCCATGTAAATATTGATAGTGTGTGTTCCTACATTCAGTACATTTCTCACCTATTCCTTTCACAGACCATTTCAGTAGTCTCCTCTGTGACTTTACTAGTAGGACACAGACACAGTTAAAATAAATATGTTTTGCAAAGGATGAGCCAAGGCCAAGAAAATAAAATTGCCTTGTGTGAGTCTTCATGATATGAGATTTAAATCAGGGACTCCTAGCTGACTCTCGGGCTTTTCCCTAGGAAATCCTCATGCTTCTCAACCAATATATTGATCTCATTATCCATACAGTGCTCAAACTCTTGTGTCGATTTGATACTTTGTAAGCATCAGTTGGGTGACATGCTGCATCATAGGACAAAACTTTGTCAACAAAGGTACTTCAAATGGGCTTAAAGAATGCCGGGTCCCACTACTGCTGAGGGAATGAATTATATTTTTGCCACTTCAGCACTTCTGTGCTGATGCTATTCAATGCTGCTGCTGCAGTCAACCACAATCCAGTAATCTTCATTTTCAACGCTCCCTGCTTCCCACAAGTCAATGGAGAAGGAAGTGATACAGTTGTCAATGCTCTTATACTCCTTGCCACCTTCCCACTAGCAAAGTTGCTTATGAGAAGTTTGCAGGGAGAAAGTCAATGGACAAATGGTCCAGTCCATCTGTGCTCATACTGGGCTATTCATTTTTTCATTCCCTCCCACCCTGCCTCAACAGCAACCAGTTACCTGCCTGGTGGAAAGGGAAGGGAAAGGAAAGGAAGGGAAGGGAAGGGAAGGGAAGGGAAGGGAAGGGAAGGGAAGGGAAGGGAAGGGAAAGAAGAGGAAGGGGATTTTTAACACTTACTGCCAGCTGCCCACAAAGAAAACTAATGGGGAAGGTGGCAGGATTTCAGAAGTCACTCCTGATCCAACAGGTGTGCCCACTCTTGCTCATTCTGTTTTTGTGTTTTAGGTAAGGAAGTATTTCTGAAACAATGACCCAATCGGGCACAATCTGTCTAGTTATATATAAAGGGAGCATTAAGCAAGAGTGGAGAGGGTGCTACTGTATTTTTCGGAGTATAAGACGCACCAGAGTATAAGACACACCTTAGTTTTTTGGGAGGAAAATAAGAAAAAAGCTGATTGGTGGGTGGATCGGCCTCCCAGAATACCCCCAATCAGTTGTTCCCAGAGGTGAATTTTAGCAACAGGTTCCTTGGTTGTGAGCTCTGTGCCTTGCTTTTTTTTTGCTTTTTTTTTTTCTGCCTCTGAAAGCCTCCGAAACAGAGCTTCAGAAAAAAAGCCTCTGAAGCTCTGTTTGGGGCTTCTTTTCTGAAGCTTCGTTTCTGATGCTTTTTTCAGCCTCTGAAATCTCCATTTGAGAAGCTGGGCGGGGTTACATTTTCAGAGTATAAGACACTCCGAAAGAGTGTCACCCTCTTTTTTGGGGGGAAAAGTTTTGTCTTATACTCCGAAAAATACAGTATTTCCAATTTTAGATACAACCTTTTAAAGAGAGTTTCAGATATACTGGATCTGGATGATCAGAAGAAACTTCGGAAACTGTGCATGTTTACAGCTTGAAAATAGAACAAATGATTGAGGGACATTCCATTCATTAAAATTGTTCAGAAAGGGGATGGCAAGCCATCTGTCAGGAATGTTTTAACTGGGGATTCTTGCATTGATCAGGTTGGGCTTATGGCCTAAATGAACTCAGCTAACTCTTAATTTTCTATGATTTACCTTGTTTAAGACACCACTGTTATGTTGTGGGCTGCAGTAGGCAAGAACAGACAGCCTAAATACAGCAGCATTTATTGATTCAACTGGAACTGCTGAACAACAGGCAAATTCCTGTAATTTATACACTGGGCCCACAGGGCCTCACCCAATCATAATATTTGAAAAAGCCAGCTCAAATATGATGTTCTAAGTTTTCCTCCAAAACAGTTGAATTTAACAGTTAGGGTCATCTAAAGGTTAGTTTCACCTTAGCAGGGCTTTACACAACTATATGTATTCAATACGTAACAGCCACCATCTTTGTTGATTTACTCATGTTGTATGTTAGAAGACCAGAGTTCTCTCAATGACTTGCTTTTAGAATTTCTTCTATCAGCATTATGGTAACCAGTAGTGGGTTGCTCCCGGTTTGGTCCGGTTCTATAGAACTGGTAGTAAAACCAGCAGGAGGCTCCGCCCACCCAACACAACGTCATCATGGTTCGCACGCTCCCGTTGTGAACCAATAGTAAAGGTAAGTAGAACCCACCCCTGATGTAACATGTCTATTCTTCTCTCTCTTCACATGATATGAGTTGATGTGGAGAGGGCACTGTGGAGAGAGGGCACAGGGGTCTTCACCTAATATAAGACAGTCCTGATCTCTAGCTGCTAATCTGCCCATAAACTTTCTTGAACATGTTGTCTTTCCAAACCACAATTACTTTTGTTTCTGCTTGGAAACCGCTTCTGGACTTTGTGCTTGAGATGCAAAACAAACAAACAAACAAACAAACAAATGTTGATTTTGGGTTTTACTGATTAGATAGATTTCTTATTGAGCCATGGTGGCGCAGTGGTTAAAATGCAGTACTGCAGGCTGCTTCTGCTGAGTGCCTACTGACTGCAGTTTGTTAATTCGATTCCCACTGGCTCAAGGTTGACTCAGCCTTCCATCCTTCCGAGGTGGGTAAAATGAGGACCCAGATTGTTGGGGGCAATATCCTGACTCTAAACCGCTTAGAGAGGGCTGTAAAGCACTGTGAAGTGATATATAAGTCTAAGTGCTATTGCTATTATTATAGAAATGGCTGGTTTATACTATTATGTAAAAGTAAAAAGCTGAGATTTGATTTTACTGTTTTATTCTACTGCACCAAAGGGAGTCATGCCTTTTCTTTCTTTTCCCCTTCTTTTCTACACTTTTCTCTTCCCTTTTCTCTCCCCTATTTTTCCTATTATTGGTTTTTGTATTTTTATTGTAAACTAATAAAAAATATATATATATTGTCTTTCCAAAATATGCGAGGTTCCTTTTTGCCACCACAGATGTATCCAAAGATAGGTCACAATTGATAAGATAATAAAGCAAAATAAAAAATAAATTTGATTATTAAGAGAATACATGATTAATTACCTCCATTTGAGTTTGTGTTTGGAAATATTTCAAGGATATCATTGTAAAACAATAGTATCAATAATAAATGGTAACAATAATAAAATGGTAATAAAATGAGTTCAGAAGCCAACATGGAACTGATTTATAGTTCAATTCATTTAAAAGCGAAGGTGAGAAAAATACAGTGATTTACCTGTTTCTTTCTTCAGTGCTCTGCCAGCTCCATAGCATGGATTTTTACATATTCAGAAAGTTGTTTACTCTTAAAGGCTCTCAGCAACTGGCAGTTCTTGTGATAAATTTATGTACCTGTTTAATTAACATCCTGAAGTTTGTTTTTTTTAACAAAAGAGTGCTAACAGTTCCAATGTTAATAATACAAAATCATGATCATCAACTAGTTCCACAGAACTGGCATTTTGACATGACAATGGAAATTTAAAAGAGATTACTTTTACTGCCCATAAAGTCCAGTTGCAGTAACTTTCACTCCCTCTGCCTCGCTTCAATAATAATATTATTAATCTGATAGGACCAGCTGGTAATCCTTAGAGATCAGATATTGTTATTTAATAATGGCCAACAAATTAACAGATAGATTAACAGATTAACAGAGTTGGAAGGGACCTTGCAGGTCATCGAGTCCAACCCCTTGCCCAAGCAGGAGACCCTACATCAGTGGTGGGTTGCCCCTGGTTCGCACTGGTTCTATAGAACCGGTAGTAAAACCAGCGGGAGGCTCCACCCACCGACCCCGACATCATCAGAACGCTTCTGCGCGCGCAGTCCTGTTGCGAACCAATTGTAAAGGTAAGTAGAACCCAACCCTGCCCTATATCTGCCTCTACCTAGGATCAAACTCACAACCTCCTGACTGTGAGGCAGGAGCTCCACCTCTAGGTCACTGGATCTTAACGGTCTGAGGTTACAATCTTCTTTTTCTAACCAGGATTTAGATTAGGATTACTTCCTACTGACCACCAGAGTCAGAATCTATAGGTAGTGGAAAGTGTCATTTTAGTCATTTGTGTGTGCTTTTGGTTGTAATACTCATGGTCACTCATGCCCTAGTCATCTCCTGGTTGGACTATTGCAATGCATTCTACATGAGGCTTCCCTTGAAAAGCATCTGGAAAATCTAATTGGTTCAAAATGCCACTGATTAAGTAATTATGTGTGTTTCTGGTAGAACACACATTATGCCTTTGTTTCATGAACTACATTGGTTACTAGTCTCTCTCCAGGTCCAATTTAAGCTACTGGTGTCAACCTTTAAAGTTCTTCATGATATGCAACCAAGTTACTTGACTGCCTCTCAGATTTCATCTTCCCATCATACTAGACCCAGCAGAAAGAGTATGCTATGGGAGTTGTGAGCTAGGCAGCTACATTTGGCGGTCCCTAGGTGGCAAGCCTTTTCTGCAATAGAAAGTGAGAACAATCAACCAATGGAACAGCTTCGGAAGTTGTGGGAGCTCCATCATTGGAGGCTTTCAGGAAGAGATAGGACTGCCATTTGTCAGAAATGGTGTAGGGTCTCCTGCTTGGGCGGGGGGGGGGGCGGGTTGGACTAGATGACCTACAAGGTCCCTTCCAACTCTGTTAATCTAAGATAATGCAGTAGTGAGATGAGATGGGCCTCATCACTTCTGAGCTTCCAATAGGCGCTGAAGACTTGGTTATGCTACCAAGCCTGGGAACCCCATGAGGCTTATGAGATGACTTCTGAGATGGCTCCATTATTATTAACATCCATTATTATTAACAATAACAATGTTTGATTTTTCTATGTTTGTTCTGTTTTTTATAGGTTTATTAAAATGTTTTTATAATTAATAATGATAAATGGTTTTATGAATTTATTCACTATTTTAGCTTTGTTGCATACTGCCCAGAGTCACATCTGGTGAAATGGGCAGCTACACAAATTAAATAGAGACATAGTGATAGAGATAGAAATATAGAGATTAGTGGTAGAGGTAGAAATGGAGAGCTAGAGAGCTAGAGCGAGAGTGAGAGATAGAGATAGAGATAGCGGTAGAGACATAGAGATACAGATACACACACACACAAAAGAATATAGAGAGATTAGCGATATAGTTTAGAGATAGAAATAAAGACAGAGTTTAGAGATAAAGATTAGAGATAGAGATGACAAAGATGGTAGATAGATAGATAGATAGATAGATAGATAGATAGACAGATAGATATAGAGAGAAAGGTATATAGATTAGAGACAGAGATTAGAAATAGAAATAGAGACAGTGATTAAAGATTAGAGATAGAGATGATAGAGATGATGAGAGATAGAGAGAGAAATAGGGAGAGAGAGAGAGAGAGAGAGAGAGAGAGAGATTAGAAATAGAAATAGAGACAGTTTAGAGATAGAAATGACAGAAATAGAGATAGATAGCAATTGCGATAGAGCAGGGCTGTCAAACTCGCGGCCCGCTGGACAGATGTGTCACGTGTGGGCCATGCCCCCACCCGGTTTTGCAAAGGGCGAAAATGTCCTGATACATCACTTGATGCTGCTGTGACGACGTGAGTTTGACACCCCTGCGATAGAGCTAGAGCTGATAGAGCTAGAGCTAGAGATGATAGAGATGATAGAGATAGAGATGATAGAGAGATAGAGACGATAGAGATAGATAGAGATGATAGAGATAGAGTGAGAGAAAGACATAGAGAGATATATAGAGATAGATAGAGATAGAGATAGAGATAGAGATAGAGATAGATAGATAGATAGATAGATAGATAGATAGATAGATAGATAGATATAGAGATTCCAATCCATTACATTGCAATTTTCTGCGGCAGACCTATTTCATTCCTTAGCAGCAATCAGTTAGAATTTAATTAGCACTGAGTCCCCCTTCAGATAAACCTTCAAGTGTGACCTTCAAAGAAGAAGAAAAATAACCAGAGAAACACTTTTAAACTTCTAATTAATGAGTTAGAACTAATAGATATGTGGTGGGATATCAATGCAGCAAAAATTATTCTACTGCCATTAAAGTTCCTGCTCCTCCTTCTTGTATATTGATTATATCTTTATCCTAAAGGAACAATCATGAGACTACAAGTGCTTTCTTATAATTCTGTAGATCAAATTACATATCATATTACAAATTGAGATTATGATCTGGAACATGCACTTCTTTTATTTTAATGATGCATGGTGATATCCAGTAAATATGAGAAGTGAGACTTGCTGACTCCAGTGAGACAGGTAACTTGATATTTATGATGGATGGAAAATGTGGTTCTCTAGATATTGTTAAATTACAAATTTCAGCACTCCTCACCACTGATCATGCTGATTGGGTCTATTGGGGGTTGTAATTCAGCAATACCTGGATAGGCTGATTCTCTACCCCAGTGTATGGAATTTAAAGGAAGACTGAATAATAATTTCAATCATAATTAAATGTTAAAAAATTCACAGTATGCTTACAGAAAACTGATTAATATCTGTGTTTTTGAGAACTCTGTTTCTGATAGCTAGAACCAGATAATGTGTCCTGGCTTTGGATCCTGCCCATTTCATGAACCCTGTACATTCAACCAGATCTTTTCCTATTGACTTCTGGACTGTCCATAAGGTTAGACTTTTACTGTTAAATTCTGGATTGTTTGTCTTGGCTTCTGCTTCTATTTAATATTTCACCTTGGATGGAATCTATGTTTGGTCAGACTTTCCATTCTGACTGATTTTAATAGTGTCTGGATGGGCTTACTACTTTCTGGACTTCACTTTTAATAATGTCAGGACTGCATGTGATATTTACAATAACTATATGTACCTCTCAGACTTCAACTCATTCATCTTAGAGTCACTGTGTTATTTCCATCATAATCCAGATGCTTTTAGCATGAAATAGAAGAGAATATATGTAGCTCAGGGTTGAAATATAGAGACCTTGATGGTCTCTGAGCTTGGTTGTTTATCTCCAGACATTTTATTACTAAGTAGATAATATAATCAATGCTAATTCTCCCTGTTTCTGTACAATAGCTTGCCCTACCAGTGTTGGTGGTTTTCTCCTTTGCACTTCCTTTATTAGGGATTATTTCAGCTAGATTGTTTGTCTGATGTTAATCCATTATTATTTGGGTGTTGACTGCTGGAGATAATGTATTCTGAACATTTTGTTTTCTTCTCAGCTTTTTTATTGTCACTTTTGAATGGTGTGTAAATGTGGTTTACCTCTATATGTCTATTGATGGCTGATTTGTCTCAATGCCAAACTTCAAGGAATTCCCTAGTGTTTATTTGTTTAGCTTGGTCAAAGATGCTTAGACCAACAATTTCTCAACTGAAAATATGGTTGGATCTGTTCATGAGACTCTATTGTTAGAGTGACCAAACACGCTAAATCCTTCTGTTTCCCATTTTCCTTTTTTTCAGAATGTGGTAGTAGAACTAGGAATCAATATTGAACTATAATCACATTCTACAAATTTATAGGTTTTGTAGCCCACAAGTCTCATAATTCCTTCCAGATGAATTGCTAATGAGAGAGAGAATTGTAAAATAGCAGATCTGAAGGATACAAGGTTTGGGAAGTCTGACGTATTAGACACACTAATTCTTTTAGTTCTTGTACTTTTAACAAAGAATAATTAAATGTAACCACACTGAAGTCAAGAAGATTAGGAATGAATACATAAGGACAGTGAAGAAGCTCTTAAAATCTAAACTCAGTGGAGGAAATGCCATCAAGGTAAATTAACACCGGACAATTCCAGTCATTAGATAGACTGATAAAAAGTTGGATTGACTCAAGCAGAATTAAAAGCCATGGACTCTAGGAAGACTAGAAAAATAATGAAAATGAATCATGATTTTCATTCACATAGTAAGACTTTACTTACCAAGGAAAATAAGTGGATGTGGAATGTTGCAAGTAATTAGTAGTTGAAGAAGAAAAGAGGCATTGGAAAGAATACCTGAAGGAAGAAAATGCACTGAAGCTAGTATATCATGGCAGGCTTACTGAGTATTGGAGACACCAAACTGGCCTATAAGAAAGACCAAACGAAGAAGGAAAAAAGAGACTTGGCAAAGCAAAGTATTATATGGCCAATACATTTATATAAAAAAAAGCAGGCAAAGTAAATAACAACAAGTACTGGCAAAAGTACTTGAGTCGCCCTGTGCAAGTAGGTGGCAATATAAATTTCCTAAAATAAAATAAAAATAAATAAAAGAGTAGAAAAGCTGAAGAAAGAGATAAAGGGGCTAATTGTGACTGGGCCTTAAGAACAAAGCCAAGATTGAAAAGACATCAACAGACAGCAAATGCCACCTTTGTGAAGAATCTGAAGTGGACCACCTAGTTACCTGCTGCAAGAGGACCAAACAGACTGTCTTCAAACAACAGTATGACAAAGTGCATTGGAAGATCTGCAGGAAATACCATTAGATTAGAATAGAACCATAATGGCGAACTATGGCATGTGTGCCCGAAGTGGCATGCGGAGCCATGTCACCTGGCACATGCGGCATCGCCCATTCCTCTTCCATGTTTCTGGCATGCATGCGTGTGTGATGATCAGCTGCCCTTTGTGCATGCGGCAGTGCTGGAATCTAGAAGAGCTGGTCTTCCATTTTCCGGTGTGAGCATGCGCGCCTGCCAGCTGATCGTCACATGCACATGTGCACTAGAAACCCAGAAGACTAGCTGGAAACCGGAAGTTCATTTTCAGGCACGTGCATACGCCCTGGGCAGTTCCTCTTCCAGGTTGCAGCCCAGACACACACACAGGTGCTCCCTTTTTGGCACTCGGAGCCAAAAAGATTTGCCGTCACTGGAATAGAATAACAGAGTTGGAAGGGACCTTGGAGGTCTTCTAGTCCAAACCCCTGCTTAGGCAGGAAACCCTACACCACTTCAGACAAATGGTTATCCAACATCTTCTTAAAAACTTCTAGTGTTGGAGCATTCACAACTTCTGGAGGCAAGTTGTTCCACTAATTAATTGTTCTGACTGTCTGGAAATTTCTCCTTAGTTCTAAATTGCTTCTCTCCTTCATTATTTTCCATTTCTTGTCCTGCCTTCAGGTGCTTTGGAGAATAGTTTGACTTTCTCTTCTTTGTGGCAACCCCTGAGATATTGGAACACTGCTATCATGTCACCCCGATCCTTCTTTTCATTAAACTAGACATACCCAATTCCTGCAACCGTTCTTCATATGTTTTAGCCCCCAGTCCCCTAATCATCTTTGTTGCTCTTCTCTGCACAGTTGCCTGCAAGGAACAACTGGTGGGACCACAAAATAGATAAAGTAATAGAAAATGAAGAAGCTAAATTGCTTTGAGACTTTAGAATTCAAACAGACAGGCATCTGGGCCATAAAACCTCAATCTTAAAAATTGGAGATAAGAAAGACAAAAAAAAATCTGGATATTACCTGGACAGTGGCAGGTATATGTGGCAGTACCTGGAGACAACAGAATAGAAGACAAAGAACTGGAGAAAGTTACAAAATATAAAGACCTACAAATAGAAATAGAAGGATTGTGGCAAAAGAAAGCAAAGATAGTATGAGTAGTAATAAGCACCTTGGGTGCAACTCCAAAACATTTGGAGCATCACTTGAACACCATCAGCATTGGCAAATTCACCGTCAGTGAACTGCAAAAGACAGATTTACTTAGGACAGCTTAAATCAGGGGTGAAATTCAGCAGGTTCTGACAGGTTCTGGAGAACTGGTAGCGGAAATTTTGAGCAGTTCGGAGAACCGGCAAATACCACCTCTGGCTGGCTCCAGAGTGGGGTGGGAATGGGGATTTTGCAGTATCCTTCCCCTGTCATGCCCACCAAACCACACCACCAAGCTACACCCACAGAACCGGTAGTAAAAAAAATTGGATTTCACCACTGGCTTAAATCCTGGATGATATTTGTAACCCTATCAAGCATCCACATCTGCCTAGCCCAGATCTTTGGGAAGGATTCAATAGGCACTAAAAAGAGAGAGAGAGAGAGCCAAATCCAATCTGAACAGCTGGCTGTGCAATGAACCATAGTAACTATGGTGCAAAGAACATAGTAACTTCTGGCAAGAAAAGAATTTTCATAACCATAGACAATAACCACACTTCTTGTATTTATCATTGTATAAAATTCATATTATTTTATTTATTATTATTTATTTATTTTATTTATTTATTAAATTTGTATACCACCCTTCTCCTTTATTATAAGCACAATGTGGCCCTCTGAATTCAGCTGTGCTGGCATCAAACAGGGCGACAGAGAATTATAGTTCTGAGTGCCTGCTGCTCACCTTGAATATGCAATAGATTCTCAAATGGATTACTGGATATTTGAAGTAATGTTTGAAGGACTTCAATATGCCATTCACCGGAACAAAATAATGTTAGCGACAATTGTGCCTATGATAGGATCACAGTTCAGTTAGGCATTTTATAAGCAAGCTTCTAGTTTGAAAAGCGCTCTAGCACAGAAGAAGAAGAAAAAATATCAAACTTCAACACCTACGTTTTATGAATACAAAGAAAGAATACAAAACCAAAATCAAGCTTTAGTGCCTATAATGTGTGGGTGTTTAATCCAGATGATAAGTATTTCAATATTTCTTCCAGTATTTATTAACCTGTAACAATTGTCAGTTTTATATAGGAAAAAAAAAAGCTCTTACAAATGGAAATAATTTCCAAAGTTCAGTTGCTACTAAATGAGATGTTGAACTCCTTTGCTCAGAAATGCTTAACATAAATTATGACCTAATTAACATTTGCATGGCAATCTAGACTTCCTACAGCTTATTCTGCTAATTAACACATGACAAATGATAAGGCATTAATATTTCATTGCAACATAACTTGACCGAAAAAGCCTATTCATGTGGCACAGAACAATTCTACTCCCTTATATTTTTCTATCTGTTAGAAAAACAACACATTAGATTATTTTTTGTCATTAAATGTTCCTCCACACATAAGCACATGTATATATACACACACATATATACACAAATGCTTAAGTGTCAGACTATTTATTTATTTATTTATTTATTTTACTGATTTTATAGATGAGGAAACAAACAAGGAAAACTGCAGGTGTTTCAGAATGGATTGGCCTACTCCTTTTCCCCCTGCAGGTCTTTTAAATAATTAATTAATTAGCATCACAAAGTGGTTGTCTTAGAATCTGGAATCCTGGATGTCATTCAAAGAGTAATGACTATCAATAGAAGAGAACATTTGTAGCTCAGGGTTGAACTGTGGGGCCCTTAGTGCTTTCTGAACTTGGTTGTTTTCTTGCAGGCATTTCATTACCCAGCTAGGCAACACTGTCAGTTCTAGAAGGGAGTGGGGTTTGTTCTCTGTTTATATACCTGGTATTATACAAGTGGTTTGCTCTCCCAGTGTTGGTCGAAATGTTCTTGCTGGTTCCTTTGAATAATGACTCAAAGTCCTTGAAAAATAAGGAATGGAGTCCCATGGCCAACAATTGCAAGAAGAAAATGGCCAGAGAGGGGGTGCACCTATTTATACTTTTGCATATTGATCCTCTCAGTCTTCTAAAGGCAATGATCACCACTTCTATTGTATTACCAGGAAAGCTGGGTGGAGCAGTGGTGGGATTCAAATAATTTAACAACTGGTTCTCTGCCCTAATGACTGGCTGGGTGGGTGGGTGTGGCTATGGTGGCCATGGCCAGGGGGTGTGGCAGGCAGCACTCAGCCTCCTGCACTCCCCTGGGAGCAAAAATGGGCTGTGGGGGGGGGGGACATGCCCCCGTGCCTGATTTTGAGTCTAGTAGGCCTCCCTGCAGCCTCCTGGGAGCAAAAATGGGCCACGGTGGAGGGCACTGCATCCCCCCATGCCCCTTTTTGGGCCTAGTAGGCCTCTCTGCACTTACCCGGGTGCCAAAATAGAGCACAGGGGGCCTCCTGGAAGGGCTGGGGAGGGGAGGGGTGGGGCTATCCAGCAATTTAACTACCAGTTCGCCTGAACTGGCTCGAGCCAGCTGAATCCCACCATTGATATGGAGTTATTTACACTCAGCTCCATGACAGTCTTATCTTCTGTTCTTTCTAAGTATTGGGTGAGTTTTCCTTAGGATTGATACTTGAGTGATTGATGACATAGTATTTGAGGAACTAAACACATTTTAACTCAGGAATCATTTATTTGGCTTCAGGAGTTAGAACACACATATAATGAATGAATTAAAGAACTGATACAGATTGAGTTAATTCATATAAAAGAACCCAGTTTAAGTATGGTGAGTAGCTGCCTAGGAAACAAGAATTTTCAGTGAGTTCAGAATGGCTTTTTCAGTGAAGTATGGCTGCTTCCTACTTGATTACTCTTCCATTCCCAGGAAAAGATGTTTTTTAGTTTCCCAGGTCTTTTAATATACCAATATCATAACAAAAATATCACTAGGCACCACACCAGCAGATTAAAATCTATATGAATTCACAGCAAATTCTGGCTATCCTACAGCAACTGGCAACTATGTGGCCTTTACATACTTTGAATTACAATGCCCATAAACATGTGTCAATAACCATGCTGTCTGGAGCTGATGGAGTTTGTAGTCCAAAATATCTGGAAGGTTCCTGCCCTGCTTCCTTAGAACTTAGTGCTCAAATAGACGAGCTTTCCTTCTCTATAAATGCAACCCTTAAATATGCTGGCTGAGGTTTATTAAGCATTATAACCCACATAAAGGGTGGTAGACTATTTATTTCAAATATTCATGACAAAGGGAGGTTTGACAGCTCACTTAACCTCTCAGGTGTGGAAATATGTGGACAACTTAATTCTTTACAATGTGCTATGGCATTTTAAAAGTGTACACTAGCTGCTAGTATTGTTTATATATGTGCAATTTTTAATAAATGATTTAATTTTAGCATTTTAAAAGCTCATTTTAGAATGTTATGAACCATTGAGCAAATTGGCCCCCTTGTGGGTATTTGATATGTTTGGGTTGTTACTGTAATATGCTTTTTTATTATATTTTTTGTGGTGGTTATGCTTTGAAATGCCTAGAGTCAAGTAAAATAAATAAATATTTTCCCAAAGTAAACAAAATTTTAACTAAAGGAATGAATGAATGAATGAATGAATGCCTAATCTTCTTAAATTTGCTCATGGAGGCAATGTAGATGAATGTGTGTATGTAACTCCTATTGAGAACTTGTTGGCCTTTTCTGAAAGAGCCCCTTCTATGATTGCTATGTTGGCAATCAGTAGGAAGGGTGGAGATTCACTCCACTCCACTTCACTCAACGCCTCTCCATTCTTACTCTGTTTCTTTTTTCTTTTCTCTCGCTTGTTGATGCTTGAAGTATTGCTACAAATTCAGCAGAGAAGCTGATTATATCAGAACCCTGTAAAACTACAAGCTACAAAGGATGGATGCATCAGCTATCCCTTGGAGAGATATTACAGGAAATTTTGGGTGGCATTTAATATAATAGAGTAGGGTAGGGTAGGGTAGAGTAGGGAAGAGTAGAATAGAATAGAATAGAATAGAATAGAATAGAATAGAATAGAATAGAATAGAATAGAATAGAATAGAATAGAATAGAATAGAATAGAATAGAATAGAATAAGCAGAGCAGAGCAGAGCAGAATTCTTTTTTTTTTGTTTAATATTTGTTAAATCTGACTGAAGTCTACATACCGTAGAAAGTGTAAATATCATGTAAAGTTCCTGTCGCGATCATTTGTTTGACTATTTCTTTTTCTTGATGTATTTTTTTAAATAAATAAATTTAAAAAAAAAGCAGAGCAGAATTCTTTATTGGCCAAGTGTGATTGGACACACAAGGAATTTGCCTTCAGTGCATAAGCTCTCAGTGTATATAAAAGATATAAGTGATAAATGATGATCATAGTCATCATAAAAATACATTCGTCATAATTTTCATTTACATATCATTTCAGCAGTGCTGGAAATGTAGTTTGATGTTTAGCACGGCCATAGTTAAATACTGAAGGAGTTGGATGTCACAAAATCCATTGCTGCCTACTTATTGAGGGGAATAGGTAACATTTTAAAAAAAGTTTAAATGCAACTCTTTCACTCTGCGTTTTAGTCTATCTTCCAGGTGCCTTCTCATTTCCCATAAAAACAACAAGTTTGCATAAACACTAATAGGGAGGTGAGAATAAGCCCCATTCCATTTCTTACCCCTCTGTTCATCTTTTTAAATCAATCTGATTTGCACGTTTTTTGACCCCTTTGACTGCCATAGGATTATGGAGTTGGAAAGTCATCCAACCAAACCTTCCAAGTTATATTACTGTATGTCGCCAATATTTTTGATACCAGTTATTCTGATACAGTTGTTATTGGAGAAGGAAGACAGGGAGAAGAAGAGGGAGAAAAGGCATTCCATGTTGCTATCTGGTAAGTGGATGCTGGAACAGGAGTCATTAAAAAAAAATAGATCATGCCCCAAAACAGAAACATTTACCTTTCCAGTAGTGACAGGGAAAACTTCCTTTTCTTTCATTTTGGCCAGAGGGATTGAATTGATACAATCTAGTATTATCAATAAATGGCTATCAACTGAAATGGCCTAGGAAATTATCCAGATTCACTGATGCATTGTTGCGTGTAGATAATTAGCACCAAAATAAACCATTCGAAATAAATCATGAAGCCAGTATTAGAAAGGTGTGTATTACAATATCAATAAGGCACAAAAGACATTAGTTCATTTCTCCATTTAATTTGAGGAAAATACAAGGTAATACCACTTATTTCTTGCATTATCTAGCCCGGTAAGCATAGCCAACATATGGCTACCTTAAGCAGAAAGGGAAGGAAATGCATTAGCAAATTAATAAATTATAACAGTGCAGTTCTTTGGCCAAGAAGCTGTGAACTATTAAATTTGTTTCTATGCTGTCCTAATTGCAAAGTAAGGCTCCCTGCTAAGATACATATTGTAAAAACAATGGCAGAAATTAACCTCCTTGTACATCAGCTCAGTTTTGGTTGTTGATTGAGAGATATCCTGGCACTTAAATAGGAATGTAGTCCATTTTTTTCCACAAGTATTTAGCTTTTTCCTCTCTATTTGCTACCATCACTTAAACTAAATGCTGTCACTTTCCCACCAAAGTGGTACCTATTTATCTACTTGCATTTTCATGCTTTCGAACTGCTAGGTGGCCAAGAACAGGAGCTCACCCCATTTCCTGGCATCTGGATCTCGAACCTGAACTGTCAGCTTTCCAGCTGTCAAGCTCAGCATCTTTAACCACTCAGCCATCACGTTCCCCCCAATTTTTACTTGTGTATCAATAGTAAAAATTGTCCATGAAAGTGTTGTTAGTAATTATTTGATTGACAGATTGAATCCTTGGTTATTTACTATTGTAAATATTGTAAACACTATTGTATATTGTGTTCTTTTTCTTGAATACTCAGGGAGGGGTATGTGTGAGCAATGATTGATTCATTGCTAACAAAAACTAAACTAGTGGATTGAGGTGAGAGAATGACTGATTCCCTGTACCTGGATCAGGATTTGAACATGTTCCTTACTAATCCTAACCCAAATCATTATACTAGCACTTATTTCACATCCATCTTGTTTCATTGACTTTGCATTAGGATAAAGTTAAGTACCTATGGATAATATAGTAATTATGGTTTCCTGCTTTTACATTCTGGTCTTTCATGAGGAAACTAGTCTATTTCCTCTCAAATTGCTGTAAGTAAAACAAGCAAACTTCATTGTTGCTCAGTCAAACTTTTGACAGCACAAGGTAAGGTTTCTGAATAAACCAGGAAATGATATTATTTATTTCAACCATCTGTTTCAAAAATTCATTCCAAGGGGAATGGAAGTGAATCACCTTTAATTTACTAAAGACAAAAAGTCTCCTTCATGTTGCTCTCAATTATTCATGGACTCCTGGACCCAACCATGCAATTTTCTTGATAATGATATGGAAGACATTTGGCACTTCTTCCTTCTAGGTATGTTTTTTTTTTTTTTTTACTTCTCAGTCTCTCCACAGCTCAGGTCCTCTCCCATCCAATACTAACCAAGTAAGATCCTGCTTATCTTTTTAAGATCAAACAAGGTTCATTGGTTAATTAAGTAAATCAATGCATCAGAAATGCCTGTGAGAAAAAAAGGCAGCAGAACTCATTTGGCAGTGCACAAGGAACTAGATTTAGGAACAGGCACAACTGTTGAATGATATTGAGTTGTGCAAATACACATGAATGCCACCCACTCATTAAGCAGAAGTTGTGAGTCTAGCAGGACCCCCAAATTACACACGGGGTCTGTTTGGGGCAGTGGAGCCCCATCC
The DNA here is from genome assembly GCF_029215685.1 of Pituophis catenifer annectens. Classification (NCBI taxonomy): domain Eukaryota; kingdom Metazoa; phylum Chordata; class Lepidosauria; order Squamata; family Colubridae; genus Pituophis; species Pituophis catenifer. Next base: position 53,839,676 of record NW_027256882.1, read on the forward strand.
AGCACCAAAGGCAATATAGTTCTAGAACTGGTGGACTCCAAAACACAAAGCCATTCAGTCTTTCCAGTGTTCAGTTGAAGCTGTTGTTCCCTATCCAGACTCTCACTGTCTCCAGACACCAGGATAAGATATCCAGAGGATTACTTACTTGCCAGGAGCAGAGATGTACAATTAGGTGGCAATGGATGAGTTTACCAGCAGTTTCAAGTATATGTTGAATCGGACAAGTTAGAACACTGCAGGGGTAAAATCCAGCAGGTTCTGACAGGTTCTGGAGAACTGGTAGTGGAAATTTTGAGCAGTTTGGAGAACCGGTAGCGGAAATTTTGAGTACCACCTCTGGCTGGCCCCAGAGTGAGGTGGGAATGGAGATTTTACAGTATCCTTCCCCTGCCACTCCCACCAAGCTGCACCCACCAAGCCACACCACGCCACACCACACCACACCACACCACGCCCACCAAGCCACGCCTACAGAACCGGTAGTAAAAAAATTTGAATTTCACCACTGGAACACTGATCACTGTGTCACTCCACATAATAGGGGCTGAGAGTGGATCTCCTCCCCAACTTGAATTAACCCTGGAGAAGGGAGGTGAATCAGCACAACATTATGCTGACCACTGCTAACCATCTGAGTTAATCCAGAAGGATACACTGTCAATGATACTGAAAGCCACCTAGAAGTCAATAAGGCAATGATGGAAAATTATTTTGGGAGGTGGGGGTAATTTGTCTTTTATCAAAATGAATAAAAACTGGTAAGAAAGCCAGAAAGTGGTAAGAAAGAAGAGTAATTTGTCTTCCATTCAATTGAATGACAGCTAGTAAGAAAGAATGAAACTGGTAAGAAAATAGGGAGGGAGGGAATTTGTCTTTCAACAAATTGAATGAAAACTGGTAGTAAAAAAAGCACAAGCCCCTAAACTGAAATCCACAAAAGGATTCATGATACCATAGTTGAATTTTGTTTCCAGAGTGAGAGCTGAGTTCATAACAGGTTGCAAACACAAGAAGAGTTTCAATGGGACTTCAAAGACAATGCATTGATAAGCACTTAAGCATTGGTTGATTGCCGTCCACTTCGTGATTGGTGAAGCTAGACTTTACTTGATGGAAGGAGCTCACTCTTTATCATTGAAGCAAGGCTTTGCAAATTGAAAAAACCCTTGGCTCTTTCTGTCCACGTTTTCCTACTTCATTGAAAGAGTTCACTGAAATGGCTTAAAAACCAGTGAGAGGGGCAGAGCCAAACAAACAAACAAACAAACAAACAAACAAACAAAATGGAAATGACTAACCATGGGACCTGAGAAACACAGAATTCCTGACCTGAACAGAAATCTGTATTTGCAGTTCAGCTGTTAAAATGCAGTTAAATGTTACTTGGATTCTTTTTCCCCACAACAAGACAGTTACAATGTCAGTGTTGCTTGCTTGTGTGGAGGAACATCTCAAGTTATTGAGGCCATTATTAATTTCCTTCTGTCAGATAAGAAATCTGACCAGTAATCATGTGTCAGTAACTGACAGGCAAATCCACAATGTCCTAAACTTCTGAGTTGTAAAGCGTTTGATGTTTCCATCTTCTGCATACATCACTCTGGAAAAAAACAAAACAGTGTTATCTATTACCCACAGAGTCATTTCCTCAGGGATGGAGCAGGGACAACCATCAAAACATCAGTTAAAACGGGGGGGGGGATATTTATTTAAATGTAAATAAAATTTAATGCTGGTGTATTCAATGTTGGCAGGCCTTATTTCTGCAAGCAGGATATGTACAATATCTTCAAGGCATAAGTCAATCTCTTTGCTTGTCAAATTACCAATGTCCCAAATAACATAAACCATAGAACACCACCATGATTCCGAATCCTAATCTCCGAATATAAATTGTAAAAGAAAAAAAGAGCGGGAACGCCAAAACATAATTTGTTTACTAGAATCAGTTTCTCTCCTTTGCACACAGACACACACAAAACAGGGATGGATGGATGGATGGATGGATGGATGGATGAATGGATGGAGGAAAGAAGAAAGGAATTTGAAAATGATATATTTGCAAAAGGTGCACAGAACATAAAGTTTGTTTAACAAGGTTTATGGCGAATTGTCTGGGCTTCTATGGATTTTAAACATTTTGATTTAGTATATTTTAATCTACTCAATAAATATTGTTATTTCAAACAGCAGAAACAATCAAAGGAGAGAGAGGAGAGAGAGGGGGGAATTCAGGGAGATGCTGTAGATAGCTAGATAGAGAGACAGACAGATTGACAGACAGACAGACATAGCTAAACAGGAAAAATATGAAGCTTGCATGAAATATAGCTATACCTTCATTCAGTTGAAGGGAAGACATTCAGTATTGAACTGTGTAAAGTCTATTCATCAAAGAAGGTTGGGGCTAATAATAAGAGGAGCGACCTTAATCTATCCATCTGATTCCTCTGTAGATTCTGCAGCCAGATCCTTTGGATTTGATAAGGAAGTTAAGCAGAGTGGGCAGTTATGAGTTAAGTAAACTTTAATGGGTAATAGCAGTAACATTAGCTTTTATTGAAATATAGTCAAAAAGTAATATTGATTCTACTAATCAAGAGACCATGATTGTTATTTCCAGAAATGTCCCTCTAGAATTAATTGGTATTGTCATATTCCAATATCTCTTCCCATCCTTTATTTCTCATTTTACTAATACAGGGCTGGGTCTGTCTAATGAAGAGACCTGCTTTTCGTGATAAAATAGCAGAAGGCAGAGAAGAAGGTTCAAATAGTATAACTGCTCTTTAGATGATTAGAATAAAGGCAAAGATAAAGGTTTCCTCTGTCTAATTGTCTCTGAGTCTTGGGGGGGGGGTGTTTACTCATCTCCATTTCTTAGCTCGTGTTGTCTGAGGACACTTCCATGTTCATGCGGTGAGCATTACTATATGCCAAGGGGAACAGAATGCTGTTACCTTCTCATTGAAGTGGTACCTATTTATCTACTTGTGTTTTCATGCTTTCGAAATGGTAGGCTGGCAGGAGCTGAGGCAGGAACATGAGCTCACCCCATCACACGGTACTTGGGTCTCGAACTGCTGACCTTCTGGTTGACAAGCCCAGCATCTTAACCACTAGGCTACTGCACCCCTCCATGGTTAGAATAGCCAGCATCAACTATTGTATCTCTGTTCATTGAGTTAGTTAAAGATGCTGATGGAGTTGTGAACTTCAAGAATTAGTGCCTGTATTTGCTTTTTTTTACTTCCCCTATCTCCCTATCTCTTTCCTTTGATGTCTTCTTTTAGATTGTGAATTAATAAATATTGTATATTCTGGTAGCAAAGGAAGACTTATTATTGAATTACATGGCAGGTTCTTTTGCACAAAGGTCTGTGTATTATATTTGGCCTTAAACAATCTGGATGACCATTCCACTTAGAGCTCTATAATCTCCTTGCTTTCACTAAAAGTATCTTTGTTGTTGTTAGTTGCGAAGTCGTGTCTGACCCATTGCTACCCCATGGACAACATTCCTCCAGGCCTTCCTGTCCTCTACCATCCCCTGGAGTCCATTTAAGCTCACGCCGACTGCTTCAGTGACTCCATCCAGCCACCTTATTCTCTGCGTCCCCTTCTTCTTTTGCCCTCAATTGTTCCCAACATTAGGCTCTTCTCCAGTGAGTCCTTCCTTCTCATTAGGTGGCCAAAGTATTTGACTTTCATCTTCAGGATCTGGCCTTCTAAAGAGCAGTCAGAGTTGATCTCCTCTAGGACTGACCGGTTTGATCGCCTTGCAGTCCAAGAGTCTTCTCCAGCACCATAGTTCAAAGGCCTCAATGCTTTGGCGCTCAGCCTTTTTTATGGTCCAACTTTCACAGCCATACATTGCAACTGTATCTAGCAGTATCTAGATATGGCAGCCCTATGTAGGGCTACTTGGTATATTACTGTGTGTTCACAGTTTAATGATACTTTGTTGAGGAGATTGCAGTAGGTATAGATTACCCATAATTTACTAACTGCAATATATGGGTTCATAGATGCATTATGACAAAACCACACAAATATCATTGCAGTTTAATATAGTACATGAACCCCACTAAATATTATAGTCAAAATGACCTTTTGCACACGATAAAGGACTATTTAATGTACGACATTAAGAGCAAGAGTAGAAGACACTGGAAAATGTCTATGTCTACTATATCTGGCTCCAAAATTCTAGTTGATCACTAGATTGTAGCAAATATACAGAAAACTCTCTGCAGCTATCTATCAGTTTTTACAACCCAGGTATGACCCAGGTAGTCTATGAAATGTAATTCAGCAGATTTTTCTCTTCAGTTTTACATCTTCAGTTTTATTTCAGTTGAAATAAGCATCTAATCTTGAGGCATCCATTCTGCAGACTGATCTAATTATATTTGAGCAGATAGAAATGGCAGGGCAGCAAAAAAGGATAATGTTATTTTATCAGGATCCTTGATTAAGGAGTACTCATTGAAACATAATGGCTTTTTTTCCTTTATATTTAAAACAGGGCTTTCAAATCTCCAGTCAACATTGTTTGCAGCTACATTGTGTGTTACTTGCAAGGTGTCTTTTGTTCCAAATAGAAGATTGTGATTCTGTCTAAAATCACAGGTGGATTCTCTGTGTTTTGCAGTTATCATAACCCTTGTTATTCTGACAGACAATAAAAATTAAATACCAAGGTGGATGCTATTGTATCCTTAAGAACATCAGAGTAGCTTCTCTAAGAGTCATGACAGATCAGATCTAAAAGCCATTTGGGTCCTTCATCCTGTACCTACAGTTGGCAGTTATGTGCCTATGGGAAACTGTCTTGGTTCTTGATTCAAAATGTTCCCTTCACGTTTAAGAGGCACAACCTTGTCATGTCAAAAATGAAAGTTTCTAGCATACTTTCTGATACTCTACCTTTCACCTACAGGGATTTTCTTTAATGCTGGATAGTGTTCAGAAATGAGATATGGTGGCACTTATTTAAAGTGATAAGTTCCTACTATCGTCTCTGCTCTTCTCCTTCTTGGATTTTGTTCAAAAAAACTTGAGGTTTTTGAACAAAGGTTTAGACTGCAGGTTCATAATATAAATAATGAAGCCCCATTGAATAGTAGCACTCAGTGACGTTGGCTGATTTAGAAAGCTGAGTAGGGTAGGGTCAGAAGCATTTGAGAAATCCAGGGCTGTGAAAGGTTAATTGAGAACAACACAACAGCAACAAAGCATTAAAACAATAAAAGATAAATATGATTAAAACGATAAAGATGGAGTTACAATCAAAAATAAAATTATAGTTAAAAGATGGGGAAGGGGGGCAGGGTGCATGGGGAGGGGGGAGGTAGGATTGCCTCTTAATTCATCAACCACTTCCACTGTGATATTCCCTTCTTGGGGACCCAAGCCATCTGGCAGACCCTTCAGGCCCTTACAGAAGGTTTGTTCCCAAGAAAAGGCAAGCAGATTGGGGGGAGATTCTTGTATTATAGGTAGAATATAATAAAGTAAGTCAACTTGTACCCTTCATTTGTGGATCTGGTTGTTTGCACTTGACAAGTCATGGGATGCCATGGGATGTCCATGTAATGCTACTACTTTGCAAGTTGCACTAGCAAACTATAGGCTTCCGAGTTTAAGAAGTTGATTATTATGTATAAAGCCCTTCAAGGCATAGGGTTGGGTTCAGTGGTGGGTTCCTCCCGGTTCGGTCCGGTTCGGCCGAGCCGGTAGCGGTGACGATATGACGTCACCGAACCGGTTCTCCCCCCCCCGCCCTCTCACCCCCCCACCCATGTTATTCTTACCTTTTATTTGGTCCCACCCCCAATCTATTGCTGCCTCCTGAGTCCCAGCTGATGACTAGAGGGAAAAAAAAACTGTTTAAACTCTTGCCGCAGGGCTTCAAAGGGCCGTCCTACAGTTGATCAGTGTTAAAAGCAAACAAATGAGTCGGGTCGTTAGTGCGAGGACCTTCCAGAAATGACTCTGACCAGCTAGCCACGCCCACCTAGTCACATGACCTCCAAGCCACACCCACAAAATAAGCCACGCCCACAGAACCGGTAGTAAAAAAATTTAGAACCCACCCCTGGTTGGGTTATTTGTGGGACTGATACTTCAGGGCCCTTCTCTCATACAATGTGGGAGCTAGAAAATGTGTCCTCTGTACCACAGTGCCTGGCCTATAGAATAGTTTTGCCCTTGAGATTCAGATGGTCCTGAGTCCCTTAGCCTTGTATAACGTCCTGAATGTCTGTTTTTTCCTACTGGCTATTGGACTAGAATGATGAATGGGCCCATCTAGAAAGGAAATAGTTTGAATGCAAAGGTGCTATGATTGTCTTTACTTATTAGATATTTGGATTCTATTTTCTATTTTCTCTGTTTTATGATTGTAACTCCACGTAAGTCACCCAGAACCATTATTACAAGTTGGGTGGTGGTAAAGATAATCCAAATAAACAGTAGCATTAAAAAAAAAATTGGCACAAAAACAAATGAGTACACACATTTTATTTATTTATTTATGGAATACATTTGTTGCCTCAGTCACCTGGGATTTTAGGCAATATAAAATATCCATAATGAATAAAACATTATAATGTGACCTATATAATTACAATATAAAACAAATTTCTACAGGTTTATGAAATCATTCTGGTAGCAGCAGCTGCACACAGATTAATCCGCAAAGATCTTCTGGAAAAGCAAACTTTGTATAAACCTATGGAAGGCTATGAGGGTAGGAATCACCCTTCACTTCGGGGCAATCTATCCCAGATAAAGGGAGCATCTGCAGAGAATGCCTTTCCCGATCACACTTCTCAACAGAAAAAGACTTAATCAGCCTGGTATTGCCTGGTTACCCAGACTGAATATGCAGGATATACCTGAGAAAGATATGTAGATCATAGGCCCTGAGCCAGGGGTGCAACCCAGCAGGTTCTGACAAGTTCTGGACAACCGGTAGTGGAAATTTTGAGCAATTCAGAGAACCGGTAGTGGAAATTTTGAGTAGTTCAGAGAACCGGCAAATACCACCTCTGGCTGGCCCCAGAGTGGGGTGGGAATGGGGATTTTGCAGTATCCTTTCCCTGGAGTGGGTTGGGAATGGAGATTTTACAGTATCCTTCCCCTGCCACACCCACCAAGCCACACCATGCCCACTAAGTCACACCCACAGAACCAGTAGTAAAAAAAATAGTATTTCGTCACTGCCCTGAGCCATATATGGCTTTATAGGTAACAGTCGCACTTAAATTGCCCTCAAAACCATACCAGTAATCAATGCATCCCCCATAGCCATGGTGTATGTATGAGAGCCAAAACTGCTGCATTGTAGATGGGCTAATCTTCCCACTTTGTTTTTCAGGGGCAGCCTCATCTGGAGTGAATAACATTAATTCAATCAGATGATGACAAGAACATGAGTGGGGGTTGGACTAGATGACCTATAAGGTCCCTTCCAACTCTGTTAATCTAATCCAATCATGTGTGGCTGTCCTTGTGTCTCCAAGTCTAGTTAACACTATAACTGACAAGCCAATTGGAGGTAGGCAAAACTGTCTTTGCCACAGCTTCCAGTTGCTCTTTCAGCAGGAGATGCGAGCCCAGAGAGATACCTTGAGTTGTAAGCCTGCTTGCTCTGAAGAAGCACAGCTCTGTCAAAAGTGATTCAAGGTGTTAGTTATCACCTTTAAAGCGCTCCATGGCTTAGGACCTGGGTACCTACAAGACCGTCTTTTGCCACCAATAGCCTCCCACCGACCAGTTCGTTCTCACAGGGAGGGACTACTCAGGGTACCGTCAGTCAAATTATGTCGACTGCCGACTCCCAGGGGGAGGGCCTTCTCTGTGGGGGCTCCAACCCTTTGGAATGAACTGCCCCCGGAGATACGGAATATCCCTGATTTCCGTGCTTTCCGCCGTGCCCTCAAGACCCTGATGTTCTAACAGGCGGGGCTAAACATACAACATGTGAATGATTTTTTAAATGTTATCTAATTCTGGGTTTTATTTAATTGACCAAACTAAGTAATAATTTTAATTAGCAATTTTATGATGTTTGTGTGTCTATATTTTTCTTGACTGTACACCGCCTTGAGTCCTACGGGAGAAAGGCGGTATAGAAATATAATAAATAAATAAATAAATAAATAAATAAATAAATAAATAAATAAATAAATAAATAAATAAATAAATAAATAAATAAATAAACAAACAAATAAATAAATAAATAAATAAATAAATGTCAAAGTTGGTATCACCCTGGAGTCAGTAGGCTTCTGAATTACTGGTTGTTTCATTGTGGTTGAATGGAGTTTTAGTTTTTCCTAATCTCTGATATATCCTTTGGGCACTAAGGAAGGACTTCAACTTCATCCCTGATTTAGCCCAGCTTAGAGATACTGCATATAACTGGATATCATCTGTGTATTGCAAATTACCGAAATTCTAAAACGCTGAAACGTTCCAAAGGTTGGAAGAGACCTTTCAATGTCTTCTAGTGCAAACCCCCTGCTCGAGCAGGAGACTTTGATATTGAAATATTGATTATATTGAGGGATGCCCTCTCCCAGTGGCTTTATGTGGATGTCAAACAGGTTTAGAGAAGGGATTAAGTCCTGGGACACTCAAAATTGGAGTCCCAAAGGGACCAAACAATCTTGTCTTGTCACCACTGATTGGATTCACCTGTTCAGGTAGGCATGTGCAGGTCATCTCAAAACAAGGAACAGGAAAATGCTAAGTACTTTAAGAATTACTTTCTAATTATGTACCACTTTATAATGCCTTGGTAAGGCCACACTTGGAATACTGCATTCAGTTTTGGTCACCACGATGTAAAAAAAGATGTTGAGACTCTAGAAAGAGTGCAGAGAAGAGCAACAAAGATGATTAGGGGACTGGAGCATAAAACATATGAAGAACAGTTGCAGGAACTGGGTATGTCTAGTTTAATGAAAAGAAGGACTAGAGGAGACATGAGAGCAGCGTTCCAATATCTCAGGGGCTGCCACAAAGAAGAGGGAGTCAAGCTATTTTCCAAAGCACCTGAGGGCAGGACAAGAAGCAATGGGTGGAATCTAATCAAGGAGAGAAGCAACCTAGAACTAAGGAGAAATTTCCTGACAGTTAGAACAATTAATCAGTGGAACAACTTGCCTCCAGAAGTTGTGAATGCTCCAACACTGGAAGTTTTTAAGAAGATGTTGGATAACCATTTGTCTGAAGTGGCCTTAGCAGGGGGTTGGACTAGAAGACCTCCAAGGTCCCTTCCAACTCTGTTATTCTATTCTATTCTACTTCAGACATATCAACAGGGAACAAGTGCCACTATGAACCTCCCAATAACTAGTAGGATTTTCCCCTTAACCTGCCTTTGTAGCTCTATGCTTGATTGATACTTTTGCTTGATTCAGCAGCATGCAAAGAGTATGTGATAAAATTTGAGGGTGTCTTTGAACATTTTTTTCCCTTAGTTGTAAGTAGGTGCATAAAAATGCAAGATTCATTCACTAGCAAAATCAGTTTGATTTATTTGATATTATTAAAAAAAAAAAAACCTCTTGGTTTGCGGAGTATTCTTGGCCCACCGATATAGAAGGATAAAATATTTCCCAGTGCATTTGGTGTATTGTTTTCTAAAGAAACATCATGTACATTTCTCCTTACATGAAGACCAGCAGAGATTATTATTATTATTTTTTCTGATCAGCAAAATCAAGATGAAAACAAAATGTGGGAACACTTTTCTACTTGTAAAGTTGGTGAAGCTGTTGTCACTCTTGTTTGGAACAAAAGAGCTTTTCTTATTTTCCAGCAAGTTCTTCCCAGGAATCCCAAGACTGCAATTACATTCTGGGCGATAGAAACCTTGGATGTTTTCACACACTTTAGAGTTTGGCATTTGTGGCTTTTAGAGCAAGCATAAAATATTGATGCATTCAAATGTTGCTGTTTAGTTACTGTTAGATATCTGTGGAACAAAGAGTGAATGTTGAATGACTCAGAACCACATTATAGAATACATACTGCAGTGTGTTTTTGCATATATTAAAAAATCAGCAACCTTCAGATTTCTTCTGACATTATGTGCACAAATATGTATGTAGATAATGGGCTAGGTTGCTTTAGAATTTACAGCTATTGTATGGTCAGGTTGGCTCGTGGTTTTGCAGATGTTCTTGATAAATCACATCCGTTTAGTCATGATCATCTGACTTCTCTGATTGAGACTGCAACCCTATTGACTGGTAGCCAAAGACCATACAGAGTGAATGTATGTATTTTTTGTTTTATAAAAAGATAAAAACAGGTTTCCCTGTCCTGTTGTATCTGACTCTATGTGTGTGTGTGTATGTGTGTGTGTGTGCTCATCTGTGTTTCCTAGCTGAGGGAGCCAGCGTTGTCTGAAGACACTTTTACCTTCCCACCAAAGTGGTATCTTTTTATCTACTTTATATTTGAATGCTTTTGAATTGCTGGGTTGGCAGGAGCAGAGGCAGAAATGGGAGCTCACCCTGTCACATGGTACTTGGGTCTCAAACTGCTTACCTTTTGTGTTGACAAGCCCAGCATCTTAACTACTGAGCCACCATGCATACCCATTTACTGTATATATACAAGCACACAACATGTTATCTCTCTATCATCTAGCTAGCTAGCTAGCTAGCTATCATCTATCTATCATTTATCTATCTATCTATCTATCTATCTATCTATCTATCTATCTATCATCTTATATCTCTCATCTCTCTGTGTGTGTATGTGTGTGTGTGTGACAGGGGTGGGTTCCATTTACCTTTACTACTGGTTCGCAGTGGGAGCACGCGCGTGCGCTTCTGCGCCTGCGCAGATCACCCATGATGATGTCATGGCAAGTGGGTGGAGCCTCCCATCGGTTTTACTACCGTTTCTATAGAACCGGACCGAACCGGGAGCAACCCACCACTGGTGTGTGACAGTTTACTCTAGTGGTTAAGACACCAGGCTAGTAGGAGACAATGAATTCTACTCCTGCCTTAGCCATGAAAGCCAGCTGAGTGATTTTGGGCCAATCACTCTCTCTCAGCCCAACTCACCTCATAGAGTTGTTGTTGTTGTGGGGAAAATAGAAAGGAGGAAGGAGTATTGTGTGCTTGTTGCCTTAATTTATTCATAAAATTAAAAAAAGCAGGATATAAATATGCAAGAAGATATAAATATGCAAGAAGACATAAATATATAGGCAAAGCCAAATTTCTCAAAGTCACTGGAAACCAAAAGCTGCAGTAATCCTCCAGGCAGAGGGTAGGAAGGGAGAGAAAGAGATCTGGATATAAGGATGTTTTATCAATTAAATTGATGTAATTGCTACAGTAAATAACAGATTGAATTATGCATACCTTGCATATTCAGAAATAATGCTCTCTTTACCTGGGTAATTCCTAATCATAGCCTATAACCATAAACTTATTTTTTAATTCTATTCTTATTTCTACAGCTATTTTCTTCCACTAAGAACTAAGTAGAGCAGGACCTGGCTTCCTTAACTTGCCTTTAGCTATTTTAATCCCATTACTTGATTGCTTTGCTTTCTGACATTAACTCCCCTCTGATAATAATTTGACCTTATTTTCTTTTTTTCTAGCATGCTAGCTTTTTTAAATACAAAGTGGAGGGAGAAGACTCAAAACAGCTTTCCTTCCTCTCTCTTCCTTCTTGAAAAAGCTGACCATTTTCAATTTTGTTGTGACTCCCGAAGAGCTTCTTTCCTCAACGCTACTTAGCTCTCTTTCACCATGACCATTACCCCCTTCAGATGTTGCTGTCACTTCTGTGGTTGGGAGAATCTGCATGTTACCATCACACACACCACAGACTCCATCAGCTTCTTCCCACCCACCCACCCCCTTTTTTTCCCTCTTCAGCATCTTCAGTTCCCTGATCCCTCAGTGAATGGACAGTGCCATCAGTGGATCAAGAAGAAAATATTTTGAGTTCCAGACTTGTCCACTTTAGGGCCTACGCCAAAGGCCTACATGCCCACCTCTCACAGGACCTTTGATCAGTAGTTGACATATTCATTCATTCATTCATTCATTTTCTATAGCCACCCATCTCAGTCGATGACTCTGGGCAGCTTACAATTCCAAAGTATAAAAACAATTTAAAACAATAAAAAAACCTTTGAAAATTAATATATACAGCAGCCAAGATCATTGGCCATTTTACAGTAAAGCCAAGAAACATGGTTCTTAACACATTCAGCACCCCCAATTCGGGAGCACAGCCAGGTTTTTAAAGCTTTATGTAAGGCCAACAGGGTTGGGGGCCATCCTAATCTCCGATGGGAGGATATTCCACAGGGCAGGAGCCACTGCAGGAAAGGCCCATCTTTTAGTCCCTGCCAGTTAACATTCTTTGGCTGATGGGACCTGCAGCATGCCCAATCTACAGATTGAATTGGATGGGTAGAGACTCTTGGGAAAAGGCAGTCCCTTAGGTAACGTGGTCACAAGCCAGGTAGGGCTTTAAAGGTGACAATCATCTTTCTAGATGTACCTTCAGAACTCCTACTGTGCAGAAGAAGAAGAAATATCAAACTGAAATTTTAGAAAGATGGGGGGGGGAAGGTCTTGCCCCTGTCACATATCCTCTAAAAAAACAGGGTTGAGCTTTGGATATAAGTAACTAAATATTAAATGCTTCCAGGTCCATAAAGTGTTGGTTATTACCAATAAAGCCCTGCATGGCATGGGTCCTGGTTACATGAGGAACCAGGCCTGCCCCACCAGTGCCAGCAAAGGAGGCACACTGCAGATCCTGTTAGTCAAGGAATTCTGGCTGGTGGGGTCCAGGAGAAGAGCCTTCTCTTCTGTGGCCCCAAACCTTTGGAACATCTTGCCCCCCTGAGGTGAGCTTGGCTCCCACCTGATCTTTTGCAAGAGCCTGAAAACCTTGCTCTGCCAGTTGACTTGGGGGCCCCAAAGGGGGGAGTATCACACTGGGGGGTAGTTGATAGACCAATATCGGATTCCATCTTCCCCCCTGTACAATCTGCTTCTTTCCTTCCCACCTTTGATGTATAACCTGCATTTTTATGGTGATTTTGTATACATATGTATATGTACATCAAGGGTGGGTTTCTACCGATTTGCCCCGGATCAGACGAACCGGTAGCGCTGGAGGTGGGAGGCTCACCCATCTACCCAGACGTCATCAAAAACACCGGCGTGCTACTGATAGCAAACCGATAGCGCCGGGATTTGAATCCCACTACTGATGTACATGTACATTTACAAGTACATATATACTTGTAATATATACATATCAAATTTATATTTTGCTGATAAAGAAATAAAGGGAGACTGGTATAGATCTATTTCAAGCTACTTAGCTCTCATCAGCTAGCCATACCCTTACTTGGATTCGAATATAAATTTGGTATAAAATGGTTTGTCGTGAAGGGCTCCTGGATTGGAGCTGAAAGGCGAAAAGGATGCAGTATGTTCCCTCCCACATGCTGGGGTAGACCAGGTGTCTCGATAGAAAAACACTTTATATATAATATATAATTTTGATGTTGTAAGGCATCCAGAGTCACCTTGCAGCAAGATGGGTGGCAAACAAATGTAATAAATAATTAATCAGTCAATGAACAATAAATAAATGTTAACACCTCCTCTTTTTTTCTCCAAAGAATCAGCAACTGTTCAGCATTTCCTAAAGGAATTCAAGGTTTCTTTTCCTTATCTAACACAGTATCTCTTAGGTGAAGCTGAATGATGGTTACACAAAGCCATCCCATTGAGCTTCACTATTGAGTGGAGATCTGACCATTTTTGTCAGATATTCTAACCCTCTGTGCAAACCAGAGCAATGTTAAAATATGGATGTGGTTTGCGTATGGAAATTGTTTAGCTTCTGTGGGAAATCTCCATCTGTGCCTGATCGGAAGAATGCTGGGATGGTTCCCCTGAGTAGAAGGAAAGGTAGCAAGAATCGATGTAAAAACTATAGGGGAATTTGTTAAGTATGGCTGAGAACATGCCAGGCAGAATTCTGTTCATAAAGGTGCAAGAGGTGATGGTGAACAAAATTTAGAGAATGCATTGTGGGTTTTTGTCAGGCAAACGGACCAGATTTTAAAGAAATATATGAATATGAGAAAGAACATTTATTGCACATTTCTTTGTCTAGAGAAGTGAATATAGAGTTAAAAGTGGGTTGATGAGTATGAAAAGAGCTGGTATATAATGGAAGAGAAGTGTGTGGGTGAATAAATGAATAAATAAATGCTTAGCAAATGTTTCAATATTAGGAAGGGAAGAACGTGTGATTCTTATCCTATTATTTTTTTAATGCAATGGTGAATAATTGTATAAGGAATCTTTTTGGTGATATTAGAGATAGAGGACATGAATGTAATTTGAGAAGGATGTTTTGTTGTTCATTAAAAACCTGAGTGATTTGTAGCAGTCAGGTAGATTGTACGATGTAAGGAGGATCTGACAGAAAAAAGTGAATTATTGCACGGTGAAAATGAGATCAAGTAGGTGAACTTGTGTACCTTGGTAGAAAATTGTTAAAGATGGGGGAAAGGATTGAAGATATTTTCAGCCATGCAAATCTGAGCAGAAAAGGATTAGATAACTCTTGGCCTAAAGTCAAGAAAGGATATTTGCCAAGGAAGCAAAACTGCGTATAAAAGCACATTTTCCCTATTTCATTATAACAGAAGTGAGAGTTAGGTCTGTCAGGAGATATATAAAAGTTGAATATAACAGGAACAGGGTTTTTAAGAATAAAAATAAGAAAGAGATAAAATCAGGAATGATTGGGTGATGAATGAAGGTGGATTGAATTTAAAAGTGAGCAACCAGTGAAAAAGGAACCTACTGAGATTGTTTAGCTATATGGAGAAAATGAATGTGATCAAATCCCAAAACACAAATACAAAGGAAGAGTGAATGCATTGAGTAAAAGGGGGAAACCAAAACAATTGTGGTTGTGTAGAATTGATGAGATCTTGAAAAAAAAATAGGTAGTGAGCATTTGAAAAAAATAAAGGCACTGTATAAATCGGTGTATGGACTTTCTGGGTACAAGATTGCTTTGCCAGGATAGAAAGGCATCCAGAGGGTGTTTGAATGATGTGGCTGTAGATTAGATTTAGCTATTTCCCCCATTCCTTTCCCTTATTTCATTCCTTTAATTTATTTCTTACTCCTTTGCTTAATGCTGTTTACTCCAAGAAGGAATAAAATGAAGAACATCTATTTAAGCACATACATTATTTGATTGTGGAATAGTGCGGTGGCCTAGAGGTGGAGCTCTTGCCTCACAATCAGGAGGCTGTGAGTTTGATCCTAGGTAGAGGCAGATATTTCTCTCTCTGGGCACACTGAGAAAATATCTGCTGAATATAACTTCGCATTGGCAACAGGAAAGGTATCCGGCCAGTAAACACTCTGCTCCATTCAATTGCCCAGACTCCACCACGCAAGGAATTATGAGGTCGTTAGAAGGGGATGAAGATTATTTGATTGTGGAACTTGTATTAATTACCCTACAAAGGTAATTATGGGCATAGGATGCTGTGTATTAAGTAAATTCTACCTCATATATGCAAATATTACCTACCCAATTTGCAGTGTTTGCTTCCTATTTTGTAAATTTTCATGGGAATGTTTACTGAAGAATCTATCTCTATGTTGCTCAGTGATATCCCTGAAATGACTTGACTTTGTTATTGTTTGTAGCCCTGAAGAATTAAGCCTATCAAGTTAGGTTTGTTCTTTCCTCATGGATGGTTAGAAATGTCTTTATCATTAGAAGGAAACGGCTGTGTCTCACAAGAGTAAAGAGATTTTTAATCATGAGAAATAGTTCAAGATTTTAACTTTTAATATAATAAAAACAATGGCATAAAACACTTCTGGGTAATTGGCTTTGTTCCAGTAGTCTAATCTTTTATGTTACTGGATCCTTGAAATATAAAAACCTATTCTTTCATATCTGCTCTTCAGGAGTCCATGTGAAATGACATTAAAGCTAGTACCAGCCCACAATTCTTAACATAACCTTATAGTGTTATATCCACACAAGAAAAGATGATACTGATATTCTCAGCAGAGAGACAGTTTGGTATACAGTGGTTAAGGCACAAGGTTAGAAACCAGGACACCCTGAGTTCTAGTCTTGTCTTAGACACAAAACTAGCTAGGTGACTTCGGGCCAGACACCCTCTATCAGCCCTTGGAAGGAGGCAAGGGCAAACCAATTTCAAAAAGTCTTTTCCAAGTAAAATTAAGAGATTAGTCCAGGGATTAGTCCAAACAGGAGTCAAAGCTGACTTGAAGAGACACAAAACAAAAACCTTCCTCCAGTTGTTGTGTTTAACTCCAAGAGTCCAAAGTGTGTACACAAATCAGAAAATTGGGGGGAAAATGATTGGTTTCAAATGTTAAGAGAGGACTATGTACTTTTGTCCCATCCTTCTTGTCATCTGGCAAGAAGAGATTAAATTTTTTTTATTTCTATTTTTAATACATTTTGTTCCAAGGTTGACATAGGTGACATAGAGAAAAATTAAGCTTTTTATCCCCTAAAGTTTTTTTCTAGCATGCATGGCATTAATTAAAGGTATTTTACAGAATACAGAATAATAGAGCTGGAAGGACCTTGGAGGTCTTTTAGTCCAACACCCTGATCAAGTAGAAAATCCTATAGGATTTCAGACAAGTGACTGCCTAGTCTCTTCTTAAAAGCCTCCAGTGATGAAGCACCCACAACTTCTGAAGGCAAGCCATTCCACTGTTAAATATTCCCACAGTTAGGAAGTTTCTCCTTGGTTCTAGATTGCTTCTCTCCTTGATTTTACTAGGACAAGAATCTGGAAAGATGAATGGTAAAGTCCCAGACATATTTTTGCTAAATCTCAATCTCTTTTATCTCTATCTTTGTCATAGATTGCTACTGAAAGTTTTTCTTTTGCACCTAATAAGTTTGGAAGATATATTTGGCTCAAAACTGATAAGTTCTTGGCCCCTTTTCATATACAGGCTTTTTGTGCTGTTCCCATTAGTATGTTTCCTCTTTTCTATATATACATATTTTCTCCAGTTATTAAAGAAATGGTTGCTGAAATAGTCCCAGGACCTCCCTATATAATGTGTCCTTTAGTTCCTTTCTTTTCTTTCTTCTATTCATCTACTTTATTCTTCCTTCTTTCCTGATGTTCTTGGCCAAACTCTGAGCCACAAGTTCTCCTCCCTTTATCAGCTTGAGCCAGGGGAGAGATTAAGTGTTTTTCTGTCGAAGCACCTGGTCTACCCCAATATGGGACTTAATCTCTCCCCTGGCTCAAGATGATAAAGGGAGGAGAACTTGTAGCTCAGAGCTTAATACAATTGCCTAATATGCAGGCAGCCCAAGTTTGAATTCTAGTAAGGGTATGGCTAGCTAATGAGAGCTAAATAGATCTATACTGGTCTCCCTTTATTTCTTTATCAGCAAATATAAATTTGATATATAGATAACAGTTCCCATACATAGAACACATAGAACACAGGATGCAGGATGCAGCATGATCATCTACAGTTGGGTTTCTAATGAGGCCTAAACCCATGTAAATATTGCAGATTAGCAGAAGCATAAAAAGGGAAAAGCTCGACAACTTGTTTTTAATCTTTTTTTTTTCCTGGTTTTTTCTTTAGTTTTTCTTTTATTATTTAGTATTTCAAATTTGCTAAGCTTGCTTTATTCACCTGCTTTTCCTTTATTGACATTAGTATATATTCACCCACCCTGCCAAGCAATAGCATGATGAAGATTTAATATCTTAATATTAATTAAAAAAAAACATGTTGAGATTTTGGAAAAAGTCCAAAGAAGAACAACTAAGATGATTAAAGGCCTGGAGACTAAAACATATGAAGAACAGTTGCAGGATTTGGGTTTGGTGAATCTAGAGAAAAGACGGACTGGCGGGGGGGGGGGTGGGCATGATAGCAGTATTCCAGTATTTGAAAGACTGCCACAAAAAGGATGGGGACAATTTATTTTCCAAAGCACCCAAAGGCCAGACAAGAAACAATGGATGGAAACTAATCAAGGAGAGAAACAACATAGAATTAAGGAGAAGCTTCCTGACAGTGAGGACAAT
The DNA here is from genome assembly GCF_029215685.1 of Pituophis catenifer annectens. Lineage (NCBI taxonomy): Eukaryota > Metazoa > Chordata > Lepidosauria > Squamata > Colubridae > Pituophis > Pituophis catenifer. The sequence continues at coordinate 53,857,842 of NW_027256882.1, forward strand.
TAACCAGTAGAACACTTGCCTTCAGAAGTTGTGGATGCTTCATCACTGGAGGTTTTTAAAAAGACACTGGATAGTCACTTGCCTGAAATGATATAGGGTCCCCTGCTTCAGCAGAGGGCTGGACTAGATGATCTCCAATGTTCCTTCCAGCTCTATTCTGATTCTGATTCTGATCTATTAAATTAGCTTAAGACCAAACCCTTATTATAAAACAAATAACTTGATGTGTGCTCTGCCTTTATTTTTTCATTTCATACCCAATGTTATATTTAGCTTAGTAGAAAAAGTCAAATAATTGTATTTCATATGGATAGACATTTCTTTTTCTCTTACCTATATTCATTACTCTTGAAGCACCTAAATAACAGAATATTAAAAATTTAAGTAAATTATATCAATATTGAATTGAAATAACATATATTAAAACTGAAAAGGTGGCACAATGAAAGGTTTATACTATAGGTAGATTTAATAATACGGTAGGTTAAAAGATTGAATCAGTTCTATATTAATACTTTACAGATATATTTTTAATTTCTTTAAATGTAACTCATATAACTACTATTTGTATATTCTTTTTGGATTATATTAGTAATGTTTCTTTTTATTATACTTCTTCATATCTTCTAGTTGTTATACTTCACCAATAAAACATTTACATGTAAAAAAGAGGAAAAAACAATTGCTACCAGCCTGCCTTCAATTGAGGACCTGTATACCGTACGAGTTAAAAAGAGGGCTGTGAAAATATTTACAGACCCCTCACATCCTGGACATAAACTGTTTCAACTCCTACCCTCAAAACAATGCTATAGAGCACTGCACACCAGAACAACTAGACACAAGAACATTTTTTTCCCGAACGCCATCACTCTGCTAAACAAATAATTCCCTCAACACTGTCAAACTATTTACTAAATCTGCATTACTATTAATCTTCTCATTGTTCCTATCACTCATCTCCTCCCACTTATGACTGTATGACTATAACCTTGTTGCTGGTATCCTTACAATTTATATTGACTGTTTCCTAATATGATTTGATTGCTTATTTATTCCCTATGACTATCACTAAGCGTTGTACCTTATGATTCTTGACGAATGTATCTTTTCTTTTATGTACACTGAGAGCGTATGCACCAAGACAAATTCCTTGTGTGTCCAATCACACTTGGCCGATAAAGAATTCTATTCTATTCTATTCTATTCTATTCTATTCTATTCTATTCTATTCTATTCTATTCTATTCTATTCTATTCTATTCTATTCTAAAACATTATTGAACAGATTGTTCTTACCCAATTGCTTCCTTATGGGCAAGTCAATATTTTTGGGGCTCATTTCAATCAACCTTTGGGTCCATCATTTTACTAAATCAGTCCAGGCTTGGGTTATCAATTATATGTTGATGGCTAGGGCAAATCACCAATCCCCAGTATAGTGCTGCTAGATTTGCCTGTATCATTTGTCATCCGTGATCATAAAATAATGCAATCTTCTGTAACTTAATTAGTCATCAATGATACAGTTTCTCATTGGTTTCAATCTTAACATTATTCATTGCATATTTCTGGCTAACTGGAAAGCCTTTGCATTAGCTTTTTCACATACCTGTGGAGCTCCTTCAGGATTTAATTTTAATTTAGCTTGTACACGTTGTCATTAGTTTTTTTTTATTATTATTTCCCTTTTAACTATCAAATCTGTGCTGATATTAAACAAGCTTTTGCCTCAGTCTTCCTTCCCTAAAAGCATAGCTGAGATCTCCAATTGGAGATCTCTTATAACCTTAATCCAACTTTTATAGCCTTAAATTAAACAAGGAACAGATTGATTTTATTACTTTTCATCCTCATCTTTCTTCTCTCTCACACTATCTTGGTTCTTTTGCTTCCCAGAACTGGTGGTTACTGCAAACTTCAATGATGTTTGATTTGGGAATTCTTAGAGACAAGAAGCTTAATTTAAATCCTTTCATCAATAAATGTTCAAGAACTTGAACTTTTTGTCTTCAGTATACTTGAAGAATTCAGTCATACCTTACTTTAGAAGCAGCTAAGCAGTTAGTTCCTGCCTTGGTAGTGTCCCACCTGGATTATTGTAGTACTTTGTTTAGTAGGTCTTACAATTTCTGCTCTATCCCCACTAATGCAGGTCCAGAAAAAAGCAGTTATTATGCGGTCTTCAATCTCTCCCAGTATAGTTTTTGTTTTGTTTTTTGCCAGTCACTACAGTTTTTGGATCTTCAGGAATATTACTAGTTTAAATTGCTGGTACTGACCTCTTAGACGTTTTATACAGTTATTTGACTAACTTGATTACTGTATATAACTTTTTCCTATGCAAAGATAAAGATAAAGATTTCTCTGGCCAGTCTAGGGGGAAGTTCTCATCTCCATTTCTTAACCGAGGGAGCCAACATTGTCCAAATATGCTTCCATGGTCATGTGGCCAGCATGATTATACACCGAGGTGTGTATAACACTATTACCTTCCCACCAAAGTGGTACCTATTTATCCACTCACATTTGCATGCTTTTAAATGGCTAGGTGGGTAGGAGCTGGGTTTTCCTATGCAGTCAACCCAATTCTACAACCAAGGTCAAATATTTTTCCTCACATTAAAATTCTTCATGTTGAGATGCCAAATCACATTTTAGAGTTTTTGCCATTTAGCTTCTATTCTTTGGAATTTACTCCCCCTTGAATTCCCTCTGAAGTTCAATCTTTTGAAGGATCTTTATGAAACTTGGAGGGGAATCCAATTATTTGATAGTTTAGTTTATACTAAAGTTCTGCTAGTACTAAGAACTATATTGATTATTATACATTGATTATTGTGTAGTATTAAATGTAGTTTGTACTGATTATTATATTGTGACATTGGGTTCTATTCAGTGGTGAAATTCAATTTTTTTTTATTACCGGTTCTGTGGCTTGGTGGGCATGGCAGGGGAAGGATACTGCAAAATCCCTATTCCCTCCCCATTGCTGGGGGAAGAATATTGCAAAATCTCCATTCTCACCCCACTCTGGGGCCAGCCAGAGGTGGTATTTGCCAGTTCTCCAAACTACTCAAAATTTCCGCTACCAGTTCTCTGAACTGCTCAAAATTCAGTATGCTGATGACACCCAGCTGTACATCTCCACCCCAGGCCACCCCAACGATGCCCTTGAAGTGATGTCCCAGTGCCTGGAGGCTGTACGGATCTGGATGGGGAGGAACAGGCTCAAGCTCAACCCTTCCAAGACTGAGTGGCTGTGGCTCCCGGCATCCCGATATAGTCAGTTGACTCCATCACTGACTATTGGGGGCGAGTCATTGGCCCCCACAGAGAGGGCTCGCAATCTGGGAGTCCTCCTGGATATGCAGCTGTCCTTGGAGGAACATCTGACGGCTGTAACCAGGGGGACCTTTTGTCAGGTTCGCCTGATTCGCCAGTTGCGGCCCTTTCTTGATCGGGATTCCCTGTGCACAGTCACTCACGCCCTCGTCACCTCTCGCCTTGACTATTGCAACGCTCTCTACATGGGGCTCCCCTTGAGGAGCACCCGGAGGCTCCAGCTGGTCCAGAACGCAGCAGCGCGGGTAGTGACGGGAGCAGCATGGCGCTCCCATGTAACACCGCTCCTGCGTGAGCTGCACTGGCTCCCAGTTGTCTTCCGGGTGCGCTTCAAGGTGTTGGTTATCACCTTTAAAGCGCTCCATGGCATAGGGCCTAGCTATCTTCGAGACCGCCTGCTGCTACCAACGACCTCCCATCGACCCGTGCGCTCCCACAGAGAGGGCCTCCTCGGGGTGCCATCAGCCAGACAATGTAGGCTGGTGACCCCCAGGGGGAGAGCCTTCTCTGTGGGGGCACCTACCCTCTGGAATCAGCTCCCCCCAGAGATACGGAGAATCCAAGACCTCAGTGCCTTCCGTCGCGCCCTTAAAACCCATTTATTTAAACAAGCCGGGCTGGCTTAAGATGAAATTTTTAACTGTTTTTTAAATGTTTTAAACGTTTTTAATTGGTAATGAGTTTTAATTGGGCCAAATTTATATATCTTTTAATTGTTTTTAATATTTGTTCTGCATGTTTTTTAATCTGGCTGTACACCGCCCTGAGTCCTCAGGGAGAAGGGCGGTATAGAAATCCAATATAAAATAAAAATAAATAAATAAAATTTCCGCTACCGGTTCTCCAGAACCTGTCAGAACCTGCTGGATTTCACCCCTGGTTCTATTGCATATACTTTTGATTTAGCTATACTGTGCTTAATCATAGTATGTACAAAATAATACCACCACTACAGAATAGATGTAGAATACAATTTTTCCCCAAAAGTTTTGCTTACGATAGACACCTTCAAACTGAACACAAATATAATTTCAGAATGACTGTATCATGTAGAAATCTTGAGAAATATGAAATTGATTTTAAATGACTATAATGTATTGAATTGCATAATTTTCCAACACACTGCATGTATTCAACAAGACTAAATGTGTTTTGCTGTTGGTTTTCATTTGTCCTCCGTGTCTGGTGCATCTCACTGCAGTGAAAATGCAGAAAATGGATCTTCAGTGACATGTTTCACTTCATGGTCTTGTATGCTGTAAAATGGTTGTCAACCAGTTGAATGTAGTTTGGTGCTCTGTAGTAGCCAAGAAAATTCTCAGTGACATTTGTGCTTTTCAGGGGATTTTCTCTAGTTCCATCAACAGTTTCTCAAACTGCCTGTCATTGATGATGTATCTGATCTGTGGACCAACAACAATGTTTTCCTTGATCTTGGTATCAATTATTCTTGGAAACATCTGAGGGACATGGTCAGTTAAGAAATATGAAAAATACATACATACATACATACATACATACATACATACATACATATATCTGTCTCAGATAACAAAAACCTTCACCTTCCTTGTTCAATGCTTTCATGAAATTTTTCATTAGTCCAAGTTTTATGTGAAGCAGAGGCATATCTTTGTCAGCTCAACAAGTGGTTCATGTAGTTGTGACCTAGGCCCACACAGTTGATATTAAATGCAAAATCGTTCCAAAAAAACAAACAGATTTTATTTAAACATCTGAGGATTAACTCATTCTCAGCGTATTCTAAATGAAATGAAAACGAAGTCCTTAAAACACCAGTCTTTAGTTTATTTCTGACCTTGGGATAATTAGGCAAACTGATAAACTGACAACTGTTTCTTGGCAACAGTTCAGGAACAGAAGAAATAACTACAGCCAAACAAGAAGCAATTCTCTCAATGGTTGTTTTCTGGCAAAGAGGCCAAGAGCCGTTGCTGGCCTTTTAAGCCTTATGGGAGGTTTAACTACTCCTGAGTTGTCCTTTTTGCTTGAGCTGCTCTTGCCTTCTGGCAGCTCTTCTCATACATGCACTAGGAACAGGTTCCTCCTGTTCCTCTGCCTCTCTACTGTCAGCCTCTGGAGGCTCCAAATCCGCACATCACTCCCTGATGGCCCTGGCCCCATCTCTGCCTCTGACGCAGAGCCCTTATCCGGGCCTTCCCCAGCCACCAGGACTGGCCCATATTCTTCCTCAGCCTCATCACTGTCCGACTCCACTGCCAGCTCCACAGGCTGCTGGCGGACCACAACACATGTGCCATGTTTTATTTTATGCCCTGGAACCAAATTCTTTTGGAGAAACCATTTCTTTTTAATGTAATGCAACTCTCCTGTATGGCTGTCCCATTCACATATGTAACAACAGTACTTGGTATAGCCATGCGCGTTCCAAGCAGGAGAGCCACTACTTTTAGATTTCCACAGATATTTCAGCTGTACTTGGTAGGCTGAATGTACTTCAACAACAATTCCATAGTTTTGTATGTTTCTGTCATGTGTTTCTGTCACAGCTAACAGGCTCTAAAGGGTGTACATTGCCACTGTATAAAAACAGAGGATTTCTATAAATCAGTTCATGATAAATTACAAGTTATTTTCATGATCAGCAATGGAAAAATCTATACAATACACCCAAAAGTGTTCAGGAAGCAAAATATTTGTTGTCCAGTGTCATCACTATAAGCTATATGTGCACAGATACCCAGAGGTAGTATTCAGCCGGTTCGCACCAGTTCACACGAACCAGTAGCAGCAATCACGGATGGGCCTGCCCACCTGCCCAGGCTCCAAGTCATGCTATTTAGGTACATTTTAGAGGCCGGGCACATGCACAGAAGGTGCACGAGTGAGCAAAGTGCATGCATGGAAGGCCGGGTGCATGCTTGGACAGCACGCATACACGGCGAACCGGTGGTAAAGGTAAGTGAAACCCATCCTGGAGATACCACACAGAGAGACAGACAGACAGAGGGAAAGAGAGACAGAGACAGAGACAGAGACAGAAAGAGTGTGCTAGAATTGTTTCTCAATGAAATTTCATGCTATCCCTGAAAAATGGATAGATGTATGAAAAATATCTACATATGCTAAAAGATTTTAATAAGGCAAATAAAACAGCATATGACAAAAATATTGGAAGGAGTAACAGCTTTGTGCTAAGTTGATAAGTAGGATATCTTTAGCACCCTTTGATTTTTGGAATAAAAACATCAAAGAATTAAAGGCAATTTACCTTTCAGTATGCTTATAAATGAAAATAATGTCTGTTTTAAATTACAGTTTTGTTGCTAAAGTGTATGGCTTAATAATACCTTCATTTTGAAGCATTTCTTGTCAAAACTAAATACTTTGGTGACTTCCAAACAAATATCAGATTAAGTTGCTGTAAATGGCATAAATAAATTTAATATAAAGTATTATTGCTTGCTCTATATAAAGTATATGGTTTGCTTTCAGACTAAAGTTGCTAGATTTTGTTAAAATAAAATGGTGAGCTTAAAGGTACACACTACTACACACTATTAAGAATCAAATTAAGGATTAAAAATATATGTTTTATTATAATACTTCAAATTTGGAATCTCTCACTCTATAAATAACCTATCTTGATCTTGATTGTTGCCAAATAGAGGATTATATACTCTACTCAATGCCTGTATAGAAGACTCTAAATGCTGGCTTACTGAAATTTGTCAGCTGTCAATGTTTGAATTAGCTTTCTATCAAAGGAGAGTCAAAATATAATTTCTCTGGAAGCTGCAGTTGATCCAAAACCCAGCATGTCAGTGTATAAGAATTTATGAACTGGAATAGCCATAGCAACAAGTCAGCCAATGGGAACTGTTTGGTGACTGAGACACAGGATTTGCTGTGTGAACCATGTGAGATGGCTTGGAGCCTGGGCGTGGCTTAGCTTAACTGTTCTGTGCTGTGAGAGTTTGTTTGTCTTTGCTTGAGAGTACTTGCTACTTCGTCTTCTCTCTACCAAGTTGCAAGAGTTGTATGGGTATTATATACATGCATCATGTTTTATGTTTTTGTATATAAAGAAGTTTCTTCTATATAATGAATCCTGCTGAATTATTTGCTTGTGTGCTGGCTGGATCACTACAAACTCTGACACAGCAGTTAGGAAAATCTCATTTTAGTAGAGTAACATTACACTATTAAATTGATTGCACTGATTACCTGCAGGTTTCTGGGTCCAATTTAAAATGCTAGAAAGTCATTAATCATAAAGCATGGAGTTACCTTGTATCTCTTTGTACCAAGATTGAATTTGCCCATCTCATAAGAACATTGCAAGAAGGCTTGCTTAGAGTCTCTATGTGGTGAGGTGACAGAAATATGGACTGGTTGGTAGATTTTCTCGCTTGAAGCTGTTGTACTTTGGAACGCCTTACTTTCTGAAGATCCAACACTATTTCATCATGCTTCTATTCAAAATTGAAAACTTGTGGCCACCATCTGGGTGATTTCTATTAGTTTGTCTCTTCCTTTCTAGTCTGATAAGTTTATTAGCTTATTGCCCAGGGAAGGTTAGGTTAAATTAGGTCAGATTCAGTGGATATTATTGCCCAATGTTTTATTTCTTTTTTCCTGCTTTCTATTTTTTCCTTTTAGATACAGTAGTTTAGTTTCTTTCTTCTTTTTTAAGCATCTAGTCTATTAAATAATAGTTAAGTTCTTTCTTCTAAACTATATAGTTGTTTATATGTTAGTAATATAGTTATAGGGTTTACATACAACTTTATTAAGAAATGTTAATTGTAATGTGTGAAAAACTGAATAAAATTACTATCAGTTTTCCTTTTTTTAGAGTCCAGTAAACAGGCTTATGAACACACATCTTGATAAGATGGGATAGAATCAAGATCACGTGAAGTGTTAATACCATTTTATAGTGCCTTGGTAAAGTTACACTTGGAATATTGCATTGAGTTTTGGTTGCCACGATGTAAAAAAGATGTTGAGACTCTAGAAAGAGTGCAGAGAAGAGCAACAAAGATGATTAGGGGACTGGAGGCTAAAATATATGAAGAACAGTTGCAGGAACTGGATATGTCTAGTTTAATGAAAAGAAGGACTAGGGGAGACATGATAACAGTGTTCCAATATCTCAGGGGCTGCCACAAAGAGGAGGGAGTCAAGCTCCTTCTCCAAAGCACCTGAGGGCAGGACAAGAAGCAATGGGTGGAAACTAATCAAGGAGAGAAACAACTTTTCTGACAGTTAGAACAATTAATCAATGGAACAACTTGCCTCCATAAGTTGTGAATGCTCCAACACTGGAAGTTTTTAAGAAGATATTGGATAACCATTTGTCTGAAGCAGTGTAGGGTTTCCTGCCTAGGTGGGGGGTTGGACTAGAAGACCTCCAAGGTCTCTTCCAACTGTGTTATTCTGTAAAATTACTCTGCATGACATATGAAGCCATCATAACATGCAATATTACCATGTCACGCTTGAAGTTATTAGCCATCCCTAATAGTATGCACAGCACTTATGCATAATCTTCCTTGAGTTATTGGATGTGCTGTAGGAGAGGCTCCAGAAACATCTCAATGCGGCAAATTGTGTTGTCAGTCTGCATGCTGCAGTGCAACATGTCAACAATGTGGCACCAAGCACCTCTCTGAGGCCAAATACAGCTGCCTTGCCAAGATCAACTTTCCAGCAGTCCTCTAAGGTCAGTAGGAAATGTTGACAAATTTTGCTGCTTGTTAATCAGCTTCAAGGCCAACCACACATCTTGAGGGAAATACCTAATTATTTCATTTCCAGCATTTCCATGGTGTGGTTGAAAACTAATTTCATGTCTGATAAATTTCCAAAGCTGTACCGAAGTACACTGGGTAAGTTTAATTGGAATTTGGCTAGGTTTAATTGGCATTTGGTGGGATGGGAGAAAATACATCTTGAAGATTTATTCAAACTTCTGAGGCAACACCTTCATACAAAAGTTGTTAACCCATGGCCAAAGGAGTATGTGAATTCTCCAAATCTATGTTTGTTCTCCAATACATAATGCCATGGGCAATTCTCCAACTGTGATCATGTATATACATAGGTATGTTTCAAGGAAATAAAAGTGGAATAAATATGTTAAATCTCTGCTAAGATTAATGTGCCAAGTTTACTTTATGCATGCACACACCCGACATAACAGAGGTCAGATAAATCAGCTTTCTATGAGGCTGCTGCAATTGTTTGTTTGTGTGTGTGTGTGTGTGTGTGTGTGTGTGTGTGCTTGGGGACTGATTTGTTTTTTATAAAGTGTAGGGCTTCCCAAGTTTTTTTTAAAAAAGGCCTTCCAAGTATCTCACTTCTGCTTTAAATAAAATGTTCTTTATTTTTCTCTGGGATATAATTAGTCTTTCATTACAAGCAAACATTTGGGTCCCTAAAATTTTGTTTATTTTATTAATTATTTATTAAATTTGTATGCTGTCCATGTCACTATGAAAGTTGACTCTTTTCCAGAATTTTCTTCAAAGTGTAATTGTTCAACTAGGGAAATATATAAAGACTGGAAAATGCCCAGAAGGCCTTTTCATATGTCCTCCTTCCCATTCATTTTTTTAAAAAACAGAAATATGAGAGAGAAAGACTCAAACTAGACTTGAAAAGTATTTCAAATAGTCCAAGAGCTAAAGTGTCTATTCTTCTCAGTAATTCAGATTTCCAAGAAATCCATTATTCTCCATGCATTGCTTCCTTTCCTGATGGATCAATTAGTTTTTTGACATAATTTTTCTAGTCCTCTACATCACGAACAAAGAAGTGATACTAAACAATGATACTTACAGATACTTACAGTTTATTTACACACTTGCTGGTATAGTGGAAATACTGTTTAAATTCTGAGTCCAGAAATTCACCATCTTACAATATGGTTAGAGATTACAAAATTCAAAGTCTTTATATTTTCCCCCCTCAACATTTATATTCTACTGTATTTTTCACATTCAGAGACACTGAAGTGAGATAGGTCCAGAGGTGGGTTTCAGCAGGTTCTGACCAATTCTGGAGAACTTGTAGTGGAAATTTTGAGTAGTTTGGAGAACCGGTAAATACCACCTCTGACTGGCCCCGCCCCTGACCCCATCCATTCTCTGCCTCCCAAGTCCCAGCTGACTAGCAATGGGGATTTTACAGTATCCTTCCCAGTGGTGAAATGTAAAATTTGTTACTACCGGTTCTGTGGGCATGGCTTGCGGGGGGAGGTAATGTGACTGGGTGGGTGTGGCCAACTTTTTTTTTTTTACTTTTAAAAGCATTTTTTCTATAACCTCTTCGGCCAAAGAGGTTGCAGAAAAACTGCTTTTAAAAACCTCTGACAATCAGGCAACTCAGCAGGGATCGTCAGAGGCTTTTAAAAGCATTTTTTTTCCTACAACCTCTTCCGCCACATGATCATCAGAGGCTTTTTTTTTTTTTTTACTTTTAAAAGCATTTTTTCAGCGGAACAGGTTGTAGAAAAAATGCTTTTAAAAGTAAAAAAAATCCCAGCCTCTGATGATCACATGGTTCAGCTGCGCATGGGGGGGGCGCACAGGGATTTTTGCTATCGGTTCTGCGAATCACCCGCCGCCATCGCTACCGGATCGGGTGATCTGGTCCAAACTGGGAGCATTTCACCCCTGATCCTTCCCCTGGAGTGGGGAGGGAATGGAGATTTTACAGTATCCTTCCCCTGCCAGGCCCACCAAGCCACGCCCACCAAGTCACACCCACAGAACCAGTAATAAAAAATTTTGAAACCCACCACTGGGCAGGTCATTGCTAAGAGGAATTATGTGAGACGTCACTAATCAGCTGAGATTTTCCTTACTAAAATGACTTGAGAATGTAGCCAAGGAAATCCTTGGAAATTTTGTTTGGATCTGTTAAACTTTCCAGGCAAATCTTCCAATCCTGTAACAATATTCTTGCCAATATTTCCAATATCCTTTCTGGGATCCTTCGCTGTCTTTTTTAAGCTTGTTGTTTCTTTTCTTTTCTTTGTTTTTGCTGAAACTATCACTTTCCAAAATTGTTTCTGATTGTTGCATACAGCTTTAGGAGAGAAACTGAGAGATATAACAGACATCAATCATATCTATCACAGATAATATTGATTTGGGAATGTGGTGTATATTTTATCTGCAGCTTTATTCATTTATATAATTTCAAGCCTATTGTGTGCCTGGTATTCTGCTAAGACTTCTTTGTATTTGTATTTGTATCACTTGGCTGAAAATGATCTTTAGCAAAACTTCTTCTTCTTGTGCCATATCCATCATCGGATGTCGGTGATCATATTGGCGATCCGATTTTTATCAACAGCTACATGAAAAAGGGCTGCTGAGTTTTGTCCGAACCAGTCCCTTAGATTTTGAAACCATGATGTTCTTCTTCTGCCTGGACTTGGTTTGCCTTCAATCTTTCCCTGGAGGATTAAGTGAAGAATGGCGTATTTTTCTGGATGTCACATCACATGTCCGAAATATTCTAACTTTTGCTTTTTAGTGGTTTTGATGATTTCCCTTGGCTTTCCCATGCAGCTTATCACCTCCTCATTTCTGATTTTGTCAACCCAGCTTATACGTAACAGCTGTCTGTAAATCCACATTTCAAATGCTTTTAGTTTCTTCAAGGGACTTTCTGTCAGAGACCAACTCTCTACTCTACTCTACTCCGTAGAGCAGGATAGAAAAGATGTAACATCTGACAAGCCTCATTTTCAGTCTTAGGCTTATGTCGTGACTGCAGAAGACCTTTTTCATTTTGAAGAATGCTGTTTGTGCTTTCTCTATCCTTGTCTTTACTTCAGTGATTATGTCCCAGCTTTCATGTAAATTAGAACCGAGGTACGTGATCCTTTCACCGTTTTTTTAGTGGTATTCCTTCCGAATTGATCAGTAGAAAATTAATGGGTTGTTTGCTGATGACCATGATCTTGGTTTTTTTAGATGTTAAGCTTCAAGCTGTATTTTTCAGATATTTGGTGGTGCAGAATGCGGCTGCACGGGGGATTATGGGAGCGACGGGGCGCTCCCATGTGACTCCTCTCCTGCGCGAGCTGCATTGGCTTCCGGTGGACTTCCGGGTGTGCTTCAAGGTGTTGGTGATCACCTTTAAAGTGCTCCATGGCTTAGGGCCAGGGTACTTACGGGATCGCCTTCTGCCACCAATAGCCTCCCACCGGCCGGTTCGCTCCCACAGAGAGGGCCTCCTCAGGGTGCCGTCGGCCAGACAATGCCGGCTGGCGACCCCCAGGAGGAGAGCCTTCTCTGTGGTGGCACCTACCCTATGGAACAATCTACCCCCAGAGATACGAGTGATCTCCGACCTCCGGATTTTTCGTCGGGCCCTAAAAACTTATTTTTTTCAGCTAGCCGGTCTGTCCTGATTTTAGGGTTAGTTTTAAAAATTTTAATATTTATTTTAATTGACAAGTTTTAAATTATGGGCCAAATTTATAAATTATTTTAACTTTATTTTTTAACTGTGATGTTTGTATAGATGTTTTTTATCTGGCTGTTCACCGCCCTGAGTCCGAAAGGAGAAGGGCGGTATAGAAATTCGAATAAATGAAATGAAAATGAAATGAAATATTTCTGTGACTCTGTTGATGAGGAGCTGAACTTAGTAGCAAAACTTAGTAGACATTAAATATTTATCCATCATTTACAGTACAGCTATTCCTTATGAAGATAATCTGCATAGAAAGCCATTTCTGGGGGAGAAAAAGGGAAAAAAAGATAAAGTCATGTTCAGAAACTGTACTTGGGTATCCTCTGTTTCAAGCAAACTCTCATATATAGAGAGCCGTGTAGCAGGATTATTTTCAGAACCGTGTCCTGAACATAGCAAATTTTTATACTTTCTTTTCATTACCCTGGGGAACAGCTACTGCTGATTTCTAATCTGGGGAATAATTTGTCCAAATTGCCATTCTGATTCTTAAAGAAAAGGAATTTGTTGGTCTGATAAACATTCATGCTTTTATACTATGGGGAAGAATTAGGTCAGGCAGGCATTCAAGTTCAAAAGACTTACCAGCTGATTGTATATACCCAAAGGCATGTAGAATAAGAATAATAAAAAAAAAAACCTGGTTGAGATAAAATGTTTGCACTGTGTCCTGTGAATCAGAATACTAGTTCTAGCTATTTTATCTTTGTGACAGAAAAGCCCAAATGGGAATGTGGACATGCATAATGAATTCTCCATGGCATAAGGATGAGAAAGGAGCAGGCAGAGCCAAATCTCTTGATGATCCTGGAGAACAGAAACCAGATGGCGATTTTTCCTTTGGTAAAAAGGGAGGTAGTATATGGGCACTATAAATGCCATTGTGTGTTCTACAGATAGGCCTTGATTTACGACCATTGTGCATTGTACAGCTTGACTTACGATTGGTGGCCTAATGTTGTGGCCCGTTGGATGAGGAAGCCGAGTGGGAGTAGGGGCCAGCATCAAGGCAATCTGAGAGCTCTGAGGGGGAAGAGGGAATGGAGCTGTCTGAGATAAAGATAGAGGCGGAGCCATCTCTTAGCCCCCAGATGGAGAGTCAACAGCCCCCAGGTCCAGAGATGGCTGATGAGGAAGAGGAGGAACAGCTGGGTCTAGTGCCTGACATGCAGATGCGCAGAAGGCAGAGGAGAGGAGAGCAGCGGAACTCTATGGGCTGGTCCTCAGGATAGAAGAGCACTGCTACTAGCTAAGCCCCACCCTAGCTCTGGGGTAAAAGGCAGGAGGTGGAGATGAATACTTGTGGCAGACAATTATTAATCTCCCTGATAGTCTGAACTTCTGAATCCTGTCTGGAACTGTATTGGGCTGCTTTCTTGGAATCTGTGGTGCTGAGAATTGGGCGTGCCTTCTCTCTCTCTCTCTCTCTCTCTCTCTCTCTCTCTCTCTCTCTCTGTGTGTGTGTGTGTGTGTGTGTGTGTGTGTGTGTGTGTGTGTGTGTGTCTGCTACTGGAAAAAGAGCAAGCGCACCTTCCAGGACTTTCGTGACAAGGGTTCAGGGGTGAAATGCTCCCTGTTCGGACCAGATCGCCCGATCCGGTAGCGATGGCGGCGGGTGGTTCGGAGAACTGGTAGCAAAAATCCCTGCCCCCCCCATGCCCAGCTGAGCTGCGTGATCATCAGAGGCTTTTTTTTTTTACTTTTAAAAGCATTTTTTCTTCAGCTGAAAAAATGCTTTTAAAAGTAAAAAAAAAAGCCTCTGATGATCGCGCGGCTCACCTGGGATCGTCAGAGCCTTTTAAAAGCATTTTTTCTACTATCTCTTTGGCCGAAGAGGTTGTAGAAAAAATGCTTTTAAAAGGCTCTGATGATTCCAGCTGAGTTGCCTGATCGTCAGAGGCTTTTCTTTCTTTCTTTCTTTCTTTTTTTTTTAAAAAAATGCTTTTTTAAAAAAAAAACAAAAGCCTCTGACGATCAGGCAATTCAGCTTGGCTCATCAGAGCCTTTTAAAAGCATTTTTTCTACAACCTCTTCGGCCAAAGAGATAGTAGAAAAAATGCTTTTAAAAGGCTCTGACGATCCCAGGTGAGCCGCGTGATCATTAGAGGTTTTTTTTTTTACTTTTAAAAGCATTTTTTCAGCTGAAGAAAAAATGCTTTTAAAAGTAAAAAAAAAATGTTGGCCATGCCCACCCAGTCACATTAACCCCCCCACCAAGCCACGCCCACAGAACTGGTAGTAACAAATTTTACATTTCACCACTGCAAGGGTTGGTGAGTGAGAGAGACTCCTGGTGTGTTGAAGCCACTTCGTTTAGTTAACAAACTGCGTGCTTGTCATGTCTGGGAACCAGGTCAGGAACACTTAATGACCATTTGAAGTTATGACAGACCCTTTCCACCAAAACGTATTTATGACTCACTTCTGAAGTTTCAATGTCCAAGCTCTCCCTCTGTGGTCACATGACCATATTTCAGTTGCTTGGCAACTAACCCATATTTATGGCTGTCTGCAGTGTCCCATGGTCACGTGTCCACAATTGTCGATGGTTTTGCCCCAAACTACTATTTATTTCTGGTTTCCAACAAAAATGCCCCATGACAAACAATGGGTTCATTTAATTTCTGTGGTGTTTGCTTAATGACAGCTGCAAAAAAAGATTTGTAAAATTGGATTGGTCACTTAGGTGACATGCTTTGCGATCATCATGACCTAAAAACTTTAATTGGCAGGGTCAATTAGAGTTGTAAATTGAGGGCCACCTCTTCATGATTTTTTTAAATTAGGGACACCTGTAATCCCTTTTACTGGGGTGGAGTCAAGGTGACTGAATGGAGCAGAGAGTTTACTGACGGGATGCCCTTCCTGATGCCTATGCGGAGTTCGCAGCAGATATTTTCTCTTTGCGCTCTGATGGAGAAACACCTGTCGCTGCCTAGATTGAACTCTCAAACCTCTGAGTGGGAGGTGAGCATTTTCTCGCCCCTGTGCTGCTTCCCAGTAAACTCCTTTAATCTGGACAAATTAGAGCACATAAGAGGGGAATGTGAGACCTAGTGGGATGGTAGGAAGATGATGGCTGCTTTTGAAAAGTGGGGGTAGAAAATATAAATAAAGAGACAAAGCTTTCAAATACAAAGGAGAAAGAAGTCCACCACTTCCAAGCTCAATCTAGAACACAAATGTCCCAAAAGGTCAGGGAAATTATTTATTTTAAAGGCATCATGGGGATACTAAGTGAAAGTTAAGTCATTATTTGGCACCATGGAGAAGAGCAATTTGATTAAAATACTCTGAAAAACAGTTAATAATTACAAGATCTTAGTTTGTCTCCAACTGTTCTCTAAACCATGGGCCTCAAAAGCAGAATTTGATTTCTTGCTGGCAAACATTAAAAAAAAAAAAAAAGACTCAAACAGCAAGCAACCAAATTCATGCTTTGGGTTCAACAGCAGCTTTGTCAGTGGGATAAAAGGATCCATCCAAGCTAACAAGCCAGTAATGGTCTTGAGGAAAAGAAAAGAGATAGTACTAGAAAAAGAGTAAAGAATGTAACATGTTAGCATTTTGCTTAAGTTGATGGAAGGATGCAGAAACCAATGGCAATGGATGGATGCCACAAATATTTTTGCATGATTGTAAGGTCAATGTATGCAGTTTTATGGTATTTCCCTTGTTATTTTGGTATTTTTACATTGTGAGCCATTTTGTTCTTGGGATGGAAAATAAAGAAATAGAAATTAATTATGCATGCCAGCAAAACTGTCAAGGACAAGACATGGACACATTCAGATCTCTTTATTTCACATATTTAAAATACCCATGCATATGCCTCTCCTTCAGTTTTCCCTGATGTGTGAGCCAAGTGTTTTAAAATATGCATCATCACATACAGATAGTCCTCGACTTACAACCTTTCATTTAGAGACCATTCAACGGCACTGAAAAAAGTGACTTGTGACTGTTTTTCACACTTACAACAATTGCAGCAATCCCCATGGTAATGTGATCAAAATTAGGAGATTGTCAATAGCATATATGTATGATGGTTGCAGTATCCTGGGGTCACATGATCATTTTTTTGTGATCTGCTGACAAGCAAAGCAATGGGGAAGCCAGATTCACTGAACAGATTCACTTGTTAATAACTTAACAAGTGCAATGATTCCCTTAACAACTGTGATAAGAAAGGTCATAAAGTGGGGCAAAGCTCACTTAACAACTGTATTGCTTAGCAGTGGAAATGTCAGGGTTCCAAGGTTACCATCAATGAAAGAAAACTCAAAGCTACATTTTATTAGAGATGTCACATGGGAATACCCAAATCTGAAAGTTTCCAGGTTTTCCCCACCCAAAGAAAAGTTCAAGTCCCTGCCCAACACTCACAAGTCCATCACATGATCCAATCAGACATTGTCCCAACTGGAGATGCCTCCCAGTTCCAGCCTTCCAGGTGCAGGGCAAGTTGGCCTTGACTTCTTGAGAAAAGAATGTTATTATGACTATATATCACCCATGCTCCATGTAATCCCCCCTCCCAGTTTCCCACAGTAGTAAACGTGGCAAGTCTGAATACATCTAATACAAAAGATATCTTCCAGACCTGACACGAAATTTGAAGCTCATCTGTGGTCATAAGTCAAGGACTACTTGTGCATTTTCTTCCCCAGGGACGTAAAGAGTCAGACCATTCATGCATCTAATTCACTACTGTTGATTGACAACAAATACAACTTTGCACCTTCAGCAGACTAAGTAAGTGATCTACCATTGAGCTTATAGCAATGGATCTCCAATTGCAGCATCTAGTGGTACCATTATTTAAAAGAAGCAGATTGTACTTGCAACTGGTGAGCTTTTGAAATATTTATTTCATAAATAAATAAAAATTCTGTGCATTTTTCACAGAAGATTTGAAAGTGCTTTGAGCCTTGGTGAAACACAAGAGTAGACTAACTCCCAGCTAGTTCTCAAAACTGTCTCCCTTTTTTTCAGACTTTGTTTGTTTCAAACAGACAGACAGACAGACAGACAGACAGACAAACAAATAAATAAAGGTAACTGCTTTGAAGAGCTAAGTTTAATGAGTCAAATCCTTAAACAGCAGCAACTCTGGGAAAGTCAAGCTTTTTCAGTGAATAAAAAAACGCTGCTGTGTTGATGTTTGGGCAAAGACCGAAGCACTTTTCCTGAATTATTTTCAAAGAGTTCATTTATTATGGACAAAAGAAATGACCCTATTCCTAGTTTCATCAACACGTTTCCGCTTCTCCAGGCTAGTATTTGAAAGTGTCATTTTCCTAGTCAGCCTAATCATTTCTTCTCCATTATGAACCACATTTTAACGGCATCCTCAAAATCTACTTCAAACGCAATCAAAAGAGAAGGAATGAATGAGATCAAATCTTGGCTTTCTTCTCAAATCTGAGCTGAGTATTCTATAAAAGAATGGGCAGATGGTGCATTTCAGAGTGGCAAGGCAGAGTACTAAATATAAAAGTATTGATTTAAATATTTCCTCACTGTTTATTGTGCATTATCTATGCCCTGTACAGAACATCAATTGTTTGGATAAATGGAGAACACAATTTTTCAAATTATGAAAATGAATCAAATGAAACGTTGGACTGTAAAGCAGAACAGTTCCTACATTATTGGTCAGCATGGATGGAAAGAAAAAAAGACCTTTTTTTCTGGGGGAGGGGGAGGAGGGAGACAATTTGCCTCTTTTTCTTAAAAAAGAAAAAAAAATGATTTTGCGGTAGGAGTGCCTGCACATGTGCACATGGGGTAAGAAAGATTTCATGATGTGTTACAAAAACATGATGCTATTTGGAATTCTGAAAAAGTAGAGTCGGTAATAAGAATAGTGAAAGGTTAAATAATTATAAATGTCAGGGGAAAAAAGGCAAAAACACTTTGGAGAAAGAAATCAGTGTAGCTAAAAAGAGTTTGCCTAAAGTCTGAGGAGAATGAAGATCTATTCTTTGAGAAGGATCGATTGAGAAGGAACAATGATGTATTTTATAGATCCATAGGCTTTGAGGGGACCTCTGGGTTCTTCTAATCTAATCCAATCTCCTCTTCAAGGCAGATGATTTACACCATCCCAGTCAAATGGTTGTCCTGTATGGAGCACCCACAGCACCAGTAATGGAGCACCCACAACTCCAGGAGGGAAGCTATTCCACTAATTAATTGCTCTCACTGTCAGAAAAAAATCTTTCTTTTAGGTCGCATCTCTCTGTAACAAGCTTCCACCTATTATTTCTTATCCTGCCCTCGGGTCCTTAGATAATAAGTCAATCCCCACTTTTTTGTGACAGTCCCTCAAGAACTGGAAGGCAGTTATTTATGTGCCGCCTGACCCTTCTGAAGAGGAGGAACCTGGTCCTTCATAGGGGTGGGAGATAAACAACCTATTTGGCCTGATAGGTGAAGGGATGAATCAAACTATTCTGGGATCTTCTTGAGGAATGTAAGAAAAGAAAAGCTTTGCCCAAGGTCAGAGGTCGGCAACCTTAAACACTCAAAGAGCCACAAAGGTCCTAACCGGAAGCCCCCTTTCAATTCTGGAGCCGACCGGAAATCCGGTTCCCCCATCATAGTCTTCTCCTAGCGTGGCACCCTTTTTCCTCTACCTGTCCTAACTGAAAACCCTATTAATTATAGAGCTGACCAGCAACAGGAAGCTGCAGCAGAGGGATGAAAGAGCCACATGCGGCTCCAGAGCTGTGGGTTGCTGACCCCTGCCCAAGGTGGAATGAGTAGGAATGAAGAAACTATCTCATAATTAAAATCCATCATCTGAGGAATGGTGATGTGGGCATTAAAAACTTCTTGGAGAACTCTCATTCAAAAAATGTTTTCTTTGAAAGAATAGAGGAATACCAGAAGAATCTTTACGTTTAACTTTTCAGGAATCTTTTTGGTATCCATCCAATATATCTGACTTCACCTCCCAACAGCTGAGTGTTGTAATCTAGCATACATGGAGGGCACCAGTTGGAGGAAAGCTGTTTCAATAAGAAGCAGATTGCAGCCCAAACATTGTTTTCAGAGCTTCCTCTTCTTCAATTCTGTCTATAGAAATCAAGGGAGAAATTTTGTCTCCGTCAATTTTAATAGGGAATTTGACTTGACTTCAAAATACAACAAGCTATTTTCTTGAGAATGAAGGAGAAAGTCAGCTTATTCCAAGCCAATCTGATGCAATCTCTAGGGAGTCAATTGATCACTGATGATGAGTATTTCACCTTTCTTCTTTATTGAAAGGTGAACACATTTCTCAACCCCCTAGCATTTCCTATTGATTTTTTTTCTTTTTGTGCCCATCCTCTTAGCGCTTCCAAGAGACACATATCGGTATTCATAATTAGGATGTTGTACTACTTTATGATAAGCTATGAACAGATTCTGCATCCTAGAGGTTTAATGGTCACATCTCAGTCTTAGAGACTGTGGCTAATCATACCACTGCTTGTTGCAGTGAATCTAATAAGCAATTAGATTTAGATTTCACCATTATATTCCACAAGCAATTAGCACTGGCTCTCACCAGTGTACACACGGCCTTCAGGGTATAAGTTGAAGGTTTATGCTTAATTGTTTGGGATGGAAAAAAATTAGCAAGGGACTTCAATATCTAACCCAAGGCTCTGCGGTTAAAGGGCAGCCTTTATTTATATATTTGAACATTTCTAATTTGCACTTCAGCAAGCAAATAAATATATTAAAACACCCACAGAATAGCTTATGTAATGAATTGCAATGAAA
Organism: Pituophis catenifer annectens; assembly: GCF_029215685.1. NCBI lineage: Eukaryota > Metazoa > Chordata > Lepidosauria > Squamata > Colubridae > Pituophis > Pituophis catenifer. The sequence goes on from NW_027256882.1 coordinate 53,878,442, forward strand.
TCTCTGACATCAAGTTTATCATCTCTAAAAACATGTAAAAATTTAAAAATAAAAAATATGACATGAAAGTGGCATGAGGAAGAAAGAATTAAAGACATTTTTGTTGTACAAACAACAACAACAACCCCAGTACATTTTTTGATCCACCTGGAAATAATTTTGAAGGAAGGAGAGGCTTAGGGGAGCTTTCAGAAGAATACTGGTAAATGTATTTGGGTTATGGGTTTACATAGTTGGGTACAGACCATAGACAGCAGAATGTAGAATTGTTTTTGACTCACTAGGACAGAGGTGTCAAACTCAACTTCATTCAGGGCTGCATCAGGTGTTGTGGCTCGCCGGCGGCCAGTGGAGCTGGCAGCAGAGTCGGACAGTGAGGAGGTTGGGGAGGAAGTTGGGCCAGTCCTGGGGGCTGGGGAAAGCTTGGACGAGGGCTCTGCATCGGAGGCAGAGAGGGACTTAGACAGCAGCGAGGCAGAGGAACAGTATGTGCATGCGCAGAGCTGCCAGAAGACAAGAACAATTAAGAAAGCAAGGGAGACTCAGGAATAAGGCCACACCTTGGAGATGATAGGCCCCTCCCATAGGACATAAAAAAGGAGCAAACAGGATGTGGGCTTTTGCAGGATGCAATTAGTTCATCTCGTTTCAAGATTGGAAAGTTCTGTTCGTGACTCTAATAGACTTGGTGCCAAGTTTGTTCTGCATTTGGAAATTGGTTCTCTGGCAGCGTTCCAAGTGATATAAGGTGGGGGTTGATAAACATTCCTCTGAAAGACTATTTGCCAAAGCCTTGTTGACTGTGAATGAACGGAATTCACAGTCATGTTAAAAGAAGAGGTTTTACCAGGATTAAGACTTTGCTTCACGCTTTCTAAGGAAGCCTAGGTCAGAACATCATGATTGTGTTTGACATGGGGGGGCAGGGGGGGGCATAGCCAGCTTGACGTCACTCGTGTCAGGGTCACCTGTGGTGGCCTAAGTGCTCTGCCAGCAAAAACAGGCTCCCATTCTCCATTTTCGGCTGGGACGGCCTCCTGCAACCCTCTGCCAGTGAAAAAGGAGCTCAGGAGGGCTGCACGCAGCCCTCCCCAGCTCCGTTTTTGCTGGCAGAGGGTTGCAGGAGGCTGTCCCAGCTGAAAACGGAGATTGGGAGCCCGTTTTCACTGGCAGAGGCACTGCGAGCCGGTCCTTTGCTGTTTCCAGGGTGGCCCCATGGATCAGATTTAAGCACCCCATGGGCCAGATCCAACCCATGGGCCTTGAGTTTTACACTCCTGTACTAGGAGGTTGTTTCAGTATACAGAATTAAACTCCTACTCCTTACTTATTGGTAGTGGTATTAATGGTAATTCTATGTTTGTGTCTATATCCTACTATTAATCTTATTACCTATCTATCCCAATCTAGAGCCTATAAATTAATCTATGACCATCAGTTGAAATCTTGCTTTATCTATTGATCTCTTTCTATGATGCATATGGCAATCTTTGTAGTTGTAGCTCTACATTTGCCTCTTTTGACTACTAGCTCTCTGAACCCTCCCCCCCCACATGTCTTCAGCTCTTATAGCCAAACTCCATTCATTCCCATTGAAGAATTATTTTTCTTCTTCTTTAGACATCTTGTCATATGAAGAAAAGCAGCCCGAAAGCATAATTATAGAACTCTTTATTGGCCAAGTGTGATTGAAGACACAAGGAATTTGTCTTCGGTGCATAAGCTCTCAGTGTACATAAAAGATATAAGTAATAAATCATGATCATAATCATCATAAATACATTCATCATGAATCATAAGATACAACACTTAGTGATAGTGATAGGATACTAAATAAGCAATCAAAATAAATCATACTAGGAAACTAAATAAAACAATATAAATCATAAAGATTCAAGCAACAAAGTTACAGTCATAAGTAGAAAAAGAAATAGGTAATAGAAAGGATGAGAAGAATAATAGTAATAATACAGTCTTAGTAAATAATTTGACAGTGCTTCATTGTGGGTACGGTGTATTTTTAGTGGTGCACAGTGTTCTTTTTGTGCCAATGAAACTTTTTGGAATTATGGCCAAAAAATTCAACCTTGGTCTCATCAGACCATAACATAAATCTTAGTTTGATTTTTGTACATCTTAAAAACCTGACATTTTAACAGGGGCGTATAGAATTTTTATATCTACTGTACCTATTACCACTGCAACAGGTCTCTTGCCTTGTTGGTCATCATCTTATCTTTCATTTCACCTTTCTGAGTATTAGAAAATATTTTTCCGGAGAGCTAAGTCTTCACATAAAGTGATCAAAATAGGATAGTTTGAGTCTGATCATTTGTGTTTCAAGTGAGAACTTTAATTTGATTTGTTTGATGATCCATTGGTTTGTTTTCTTCACTGTCCATGGTTTTCTCAGAAGTCTTCTCCAATACCAATATTGTTCCTATCCTGCTTATTCAATTTTTGCTTCCACAGAGTGCCACAAGGAATACCATTGCTGACCCTATTCTGATCTTTGTAAGTATAGATACTGTACATTGTTTCATCTGAATATTTTTTTTCTAAGACCTTCTTTACTATTTGATTCTTTACTGTTTATGGCTGAAGCTATCTAAACTTCAATATCTTCATGGTCAGTTCAAAGGCTGGTTAAAAATGAACCTATTTTCATTCATTTGGTTTTCTTTATGTTTAATTTTTAGTCCCACCTTTTTACTGTCCTCCTTGACTTTTGTTACTGTAGATCCTTTGCATTTTTGGGCTATCGTTTTCAGTAGTTTTATCAGCGTAGTTCTGGTAATTGATGTTTCCTACCCCAATTTTAAAATTATATTTAGCTTGTAATATAGTTTCCCTTAATATATATTTAGCATATAAAACAAACAAACGAACAAATAATTCTAGAACCTCGTCTTACTCTTTTGGCAACTTGGAGTCAGTCTGTTCCACCATGTTTTATTCATATTGAGGCTTTGTGACCTGTATATAAATTCCTAATGAGAATAATGAATTGTTGTTGGACTTCCATTTTTCTAAGTCCGTTCCATTGCTTGACATCATTGACACGACTGAAGGCTTTTCTATAATCAATGAAGCCTGTACTGACTTTTTTATTCTGTTTGGCTTTCTCAATTATCCAGCATGCATCAGTAGTTATGTCTCATGTTCCTCGGCCTTTTCTAAAACCAGCTTGAATATTTGGCATCTCCTTTTCCATGTAGGACTTTAATCCGCGCTGGATAATCCTAAGAATTATTTTGCTAGCCTGTGAAATGAAGGATATTGTTTGATTGTTTGCACATGGTTAAATCTCCTTGTTTTGGTGCTATTGTTCATCTCTTTCTTTGCTGCTACTTATCATCTGTTTCTCTTGCTGGACTGAACCTCAAACAATTAAAGTTGTAGCTCAAAATTTGAGAAAACACAGCTCGGTAGCACAGCTCATGTTTTGCATAGGTAGAGATCAAATTCAGTTCTTGGCATGCAATAGCTAAAGTTTTGGTGACACAGTTGCAGGAAATTATAGTGAAGTTATCCAATGAAGCAGCTTTATAAAATCTAGGATGAGAATGAGAGAGAGAGAGAGAGAGAGGCAGAGAGAGAGGGAGGAGGAAGAGAGAGTGACAGAGAGAGAAAGAGAGAGACAGAGAGACAGAGAGACAGAGACAGTGACACATACACATGTAGGAAGAAATATCATTCTGGGTTCAGCTCCAAGTGGAGAAAAAGACATTGGAAACATGGAGACTGCTTGGAAAGATGGTTTAATGGAGGACAGGATCACATGGTTTGAGTTCCTGAACAGAAAAGGGGGCAGATACAGTAAATCCTTAGGTTTTTATGCTCTCTCTGGCTTTGCATTTCCTGGGGCCCCGAAAGAGTATCCTGATTGGTTGTCAGACTTCCAGGGGGTGGGGGGGTCTTAGCTAGCCTTGCTGGCTGATGTAATCTTCCCAGGTGCCATGCGGTGAGTTTCTGTTTAGATGGGTCCCATTGTCTTGCAAATGAGATTCATTGACAAAGATTGAGTTTCTGCCTCTGGCCCATTAACAAAAGGGTGGGGGCAGGAAGGTGGGAGCTGCTTTGTCTTTAAAAATATGCTTCTCCATTTCTCATACAGGGAAACATAATATTCTGCCTTTTTAATATTTCCCAAAATATTTCATTCTCCTAGGAAAGGGGTGCGTGCTAACCTCCTACATACATACAGACACAGACACAGAAGGAGAGAGAGAATTTCCAAAACTGAAAATTTTCTGTACACGGTGTTGCTCCTAGTTTTCTACATTGACCTACCAGTATGTATCATCATCACCAATCCCATGCATGATTGTTTCTTCTCCATAATGAAGAAGAGTCTCCGGAGAAAGGCGGCATATAAATTGAACTAAATAAATAAATAATGCATCCTCTTTTGATCACCAAAACTTTGTTCCCCTTGGGAGATGCTTCTGTGCCTTGATTCCCCATGCAATGTGAATTCTGTTTGTCATAATAGAACTACTATCTCCAAAGACTTAAGGAACATGTCAACCGTTTGTTTTCAACTGTTGAAAAAGCTGTTTTCAACTTTTGTTTTCTTGTTTTCTAGTAGCAATTAAGTGTAGTACTCTTCATGGAGAAATGGAGGGAGAATTATAGTCTCTGATTTTCATTACAAGACCAGTTGTAATTTACATAATTTATATTTTCACCCCAGTAGCTGGTTCTGATGGCAAGACATCTATTATGAGTGATGGCAGGACATCTATTATGATTCTAAGTCTTAATTTCAAATCTGGGCATGAATCATGATCACGGAAATTAGTGCAGCTTTTCCTCCTCATGAAAGCAAAGCCTTCACTGCATGAAAGGTAATAAAATGTGAGTTGCTTGGAACCCAAAAGAAGAGTTATCTATCCATTTGGCCGAAGGCCTGAAATAAAACATAATGTTCAAACTGAATTTAAAAAATCTTGAGAGGATTGGGGAGGGCTGTTAACTGAACACAAACTACATTTTTTTTTAACGGAAGGACAACTTTTCCAGCTCACTTTATTAATATGAGCTGAGGAGTGGGAAATAGAATAAGGATCCTCTTTTATAATGAAATTATATATTTAATTCTAATAGAAGAGAATACATGTAGCTCAGGATTGAGCTATGGAGTCCCTGCTCTCTGAGCTTGGTTGATTGATGATAGATGTTTCATTACTCAACTAGATAACAACATCAGTGCTGGTGAGTGTTGGGTTTGCTCCCTGTTTCTATACAGTAGCTTGCTCTGCAAATATTGGTGGTAGTTCCATGATTAGGGTACTGTTTTCTGCTTGATTGTTTGTCTGGTGTCAATACCTGCTTGTCTTGATTTTGGTTGCTGGAGAGGATGTACTCTGGTCTTTTTGATTCTCTCTTAGCTTTTTCATTGCTTCTTTCCAATAGTATGTAAATATGGTTTATCTCTAGGTATCTGTGATGGAATGTTGTCCAGATTCCCAGGAGAGAGGGAGTGCATTCCAGAGGAGCAAGAGACAATGCCGCTTAAATAGTTTGTGTGAGAGAAAGAGGATGAAGATGACTTTTCCTTAATAGATCCCAGAGTATGTTTTATGGTGCAAGTAGTCTGCTTTAGTTTGACAAGATTAATGTATGGAGGTGAGGAAAAACTTCTGCTTAGAAGAATTGAAACATGTCTTTCTTGGCTTTGAGAGCCTAATGGTACCTATTGAAGGCTGTTTGTCTGAATGCCAAGCTTCAAGGAATTCCCTAGCATTTTTAGATCTAGCTGGGTCAGAAACAGCCAGAAGTTTATTACAACCACGGGTACTGTCATAGCACACAAATCAAACTACAGCCTTTCAAAGCATCCTAAGTAAACCTAAAGAGCCAGTAGCCCAAGGGAAAAAAAACCAGGACTCATCTACAACATAGAATGTAAGGGCTGTGACAGCCACTATGTAAGACATAGGCAGAAGACTAGCAGAGCGCATCCGTGAACATCAACTAGCAGTCAGAAGATATTATGAAATTTCCTGCATGTATTTAAGAAGAAGTTAGACCATTAGATGTGGAATCAAAAACGACTGAACTCCTCCACTGTAAAAAGAGAGTTTCTACACTTTGGGGTTTCAGTAGAAAAAGTCTTGTATGGAAATAAAAAAACAACAACTAGACTACAAATTTTAGATTTGCTCTCAGTTTGTGAGTCATACCCCATGCTGGGTATGGGTAAGGCGCACGATGGCACAGGAGTTAAAGATGCTGAGCTTATCAGTGGGAAAGCTGACTGCCCGGGTTCAAGACCTGAGCACCATACAATGGGGTGAGCTCCTATTACTTACCTCTGACCCTGCCCACCTAGCAATTTGAAAGCATGCAAATGCAAGTAGATTAGTAGCTACCACTTCACTGGAAAGTTAAAGCATTCTGTGCACCCTGGTGTATAGTCATGCTGGCCACATGACCATGGAAATGTCTCTGGACAACGTTGACTCTCTCAGCTAAGAAATAGAGATGAGCACCACCCCCTCAAGTTGGATAGAACTGGACAAGGGAAACATTTACCTTTAACTTTTACCCCATACTAACTCATACCCTGTTTCTCCCAAAATAAGACATCCCCTGATAATAAGCCCAATCGGGCTTTTGAGCGCATGACAATAAGGCCAAGCGCTTATTTCAGGGTTCAAAAAATATAAGATAGGGTCTTATTTTCAGGGAAACATGGTAGTCGTGCAAATAATTCCATCATTGGCTGGACCCATTCACAGAGGACATAGTGTACAAATTGTAGAAACTTGTAAGGGGTTTGGATAAGACTTAATACTATAGGATTGAGATAGTATATCCCAAAGAAAGGGAAGAAATAGATGTCTATGGCATTAAACTCCAATACTAGAACTTTTCTCCAACACTGGAAATTTTTAAGAAGAGATTGGACAACATTTGTCTGAAATGGTATAAGGCAAGGGTCCCAACCTGTGGGCAATAGCCCATTACCGGGCCATGGACTCTTGGCCACCAGAGTGCCAAGAGTCACTCCATGAATGGCTGGCCAGTGTGCTCACATGTGTGTGTACAAACACACCCAACTTGCACTAGCATTGCGTGAGCCCCTACCATCACCGTGAGTCCCATGCGGGCACTACTGTCACCACGAACATCGCGTGCTTGCAGCCCTGTTCGCTCATGCGTATGCGTGCCTAAAGGAGCCTGTTCCTTCCCCCCCCCACTCTGGATGGCCAACCCAGAAAGGTTGGGGAACTCTGGTATAAGGTTTCCTGCCAGAGCAAAGGGTTGGACGAGAAAACCTCCAAGGTCCCTTCCAACTCTGTTATTCTATTATTCTGTTAAACTGGTGGGAATGAATGGGTCCACACGTTGTGCCAAATTCATAATGTTTGTGTTTACTTTGTGTGAATCAAGCCAATTTTCTTTTAGTCAAAATATAATTAAACGTATCATAACTTAGTATGCTGTACAAACCAAGAACCCGAGATATTAAAGCCTTTCCTGAAAATGCCGTACGAATTAGTTAAAAATTATACACACTTATCTCTCTTTCAAGAGATTGCTTGGAGTGATTTTAGAATCGCTACTAAGCTTGCTTTCCTGCAAGGCTGTTTGTTGTCCTTCGTTCAGAATATAGCTAAACACAATGCTAAACCATCTGCCTTCCAACCAGAGGTTCTGCATTCACAACAATGGGAAGCACAAAGCTTTCTTTCAAAGCTTTTAGAGTTTGCAGGATGCCTTGAGAATGATTGTTAACTCTTTTTCAAAGCAGATTAAATTTTTTTCAGTGGATTTTTCTTTATCCTGGTAAATAATTGTTTGCTGGTGAGCTGATTTGAAAATAGCATTTTAGATTTACCCCTTATTCAGGCATTGCAGTTGCAGTGCTATGTACAAAGTGCTACTTTAAAGTGGGGGGGGGGGGGTAGGGAAGGATGGTTAAATCTTGAAAAAGACACACAGAAATTGTTCAGAATTGTCAAACCAATCATTGTTAAAACCTGGGGTTTTTTTCATGCCTTTATTGTGAAACATAGTACTGCAAATATATGCCTATGGGTAGGTGAATTAGCAATAGCAGTAGCATTTAGACATTATTATATACCATGTCACAATGCTTTACAGCACTTTCTGAGTGGTTTACAAGGTCAGAATATTGCCCCCAACAATCTGTGTCCTCGTTTTACCGAGAAGGATGGAAGAATGAGTCAACCTTGAGATGATCAGGATCAAACTCTAGGCAGTGGGCAGAGTTTCCCTGCAATACTGCATTCTAACCACAGCGCCACTATGGGATTATTGGAATTATGATCATCTTATTTCTAGTCATGTGAACCTTGACATCATTTAATTAGTATTGTATCTGCATAGCCTAAGGCAGTGTTTCCCAAACTTGGCTATTTTAAGATGCATGGACTTCAATTCCCAGAATTCCCCAACCAGTATGCCTGGTTGAGGAATTCTGGGAGTTGAAGTCCATACATCTTCAAAGGGTCAAGTTTGGGAAACACTGGCCTAAGGAATTATTTTGAACGGCTACAGTAATTCCATTGCAATTGATAATGAGGGTGATGTTATTGTGAGTCCGAGAAGGATTTTTGGGGGAACAATATGCTGTTTCATCTTTTAAAATATAATTAGAAAATGTAAAAAGCATAAAAAATACATAGTTCAAGATGAGTATCATATTTCTAATAGTTCCTCAATCAAACTATACTGAATTATTGACCATGGTATTGTTTTCCTAAAAACAATCTGAATTAGGGTCTCCAAGAAATGCTTTTAAAACAGGGCAAAGGTTCTTCAACATTACCTCAGCTGAGTTAAGGAGGAGAGTGGGGTGGTTAGAGAAAAAAGATAGTAGTCATGACCAAAATCAAAGTCTTGCGCTTTTTTATACGTGTGACTTTTTTGTATATTGTACCATATTGCAGGTGGGGCCAGGACAAAAACTAGATGTGATTTCATTAAATTGCCATGTAATCTAATTAAAGTCAATCAAAGATACTTACTACAATTATCCTTCTTCCTCGTATTTAATTTTCCATAAAGGTAAAGGTAAAGGTTCCCCATGCACATATGTGCTAGTCGTTCCTGACTCTAGGGGGCGATGTTCATCTCCGTTTCAAAGCTGAAGAGCCAGCACTGTCCAAAGACATCTTTGTAGTCATGTGGCCGGCATAACTAAATGCCAAAGGCACACAGAACGCTGTTTCCTTCCCACCAAAAGTGGTCCCAATTTTTCTACTTGCATTTTTTTTTTTTTTAGTTGCTTTCAAACTGCTAGGTTGGCAGAAGCTGGGACAAGTAATGGGAGCTCACCCTGTTATGCGGCACCAGGGATTCGAACCACTGAACTGCTGACCTTTTGATTGACCAACTCAGCATCTTAGCCACTGAGCCACCGTGTCCCATATTTTTATATTGAAATATAAGTTTTATTTATAATATTGTCGTATTAAAAATTACTATTGAATAACAACTTTTAGATAGGCTCAGAAAATTGGAGTGTATTGCTTGCACATTGCTTTGCTGTGAATAAAGCAGAAAGACTTTATTCCTAATTGATGATTCATAAATTATCAAGTTCTTATTACTCATTACTCATGTTTGGCTCGATACAAAAACACAATTACTCTGCTTTCATTTTAACCACAATGGGGAGATCGAACTCGATATAACAAGTTTATATGGATGCTTTTTTTAAAAAAAAATAATTATTATCAAGCATGAGAAAGAGAGTGTGATTAGGGATGAAATAGGATGAGAATTTAGCCCTTTGCCACCTTTTCTTTCTCATCATAGCTGCTATTTGCAAAAGCAAGTGGTAGGCTTGGATGTGGTTGCGTTCTTTATCATTTCTATTTACTTACAAGATTCAATGCATTCCATTATTTATCATATTGCATGCTCACAAAATTAGATGAGTGAATAAGCAAATTGAGTCTTATGAACTAAAAACCAGGCAGGCATTAATTCAAAATTATTAATTAATAAGGTTCAATAAGGCAGGTCAACATATAATCAGCCAGTTCAATGAAACTTTAATTTAATGGACAATTTGGGATGAGGGTTGCCTTTTATTCCCGAATGTCCATCAAATCACAAATTTTCTCACTTATGATGATAAATGTCATTTACATAATGATGTCATTATAGAAAGAGGCAAATAACTTTTAAGTCACAAAATTATTGACTTAATTGTTCTGGTTTACCACCATACTCCAGGAAGAGCTTACAATGTCATCCGAATCAAAATAGCTGTCAAACAAAAACATAAAATGATGAAAGTTGATGAGAAAACCACTTTAGCCAGCATTGGCAAACCAAGTAAATGGCTATTATTAACAGGCCTGACTGATAAGACTGATTTATTATTACTCATGCCTATACACCGGAACCTACTCAATTAACTGTTAGCACTATTTTGGCACTATTAAGAGTCAACAAAAATCAAGATTGGTTGGATTTGGTCTGTTGGTGGCTCCATAGCGACCATAGGTTGATCCCACTTTTGATTCTGTCCCCAGGCTTTCCCATCTCCTCTCCTACAATATAGATTAAAAGTGTTCTATCCAAACTGCCATCTGAACATTAGTAGAGAGTGTGCCACCCAAAATTCTGGGGGCTAGCTGTTCCAGAAAGATGGTGGAATGAATGATGGAACAAATATTACCTATTGCCTTTTCACGAGAAAGGCAGTAGAACATGCAACATCCCTTGTTGAGATGATCTGCCTGGACATTTTATTTGATAGAGCTGGAATCATCCTGGGAGCCAAGCCAAACATAACTGACTTTATAAAACGAGCAGTAAATATTCCTTGGAAAACCATTGGGAGCTAATGCAACACCTTCCAAATTGATACTATATTTTGCAGCAGGTCTCACTTGCCAAGAGGGAAACCACATTTTAGACCAATTGTAGTTTCTGAATAATTTGCAAAGAAAGATCTCCCCTAGGCATGACTGCTGCCAGGATCTCCCATTACAAGAAGACTGCAATTAAAACACCAGCCAAACTTGAACTAAGGCTCCCTAGGACCTTTCAACAGCAATTCTGAATCTTGGAGAAGACCAAGTCACAGATCTACTGCTTCAGGGAATTTTCATCCTGTCTGGAGTTATAGCTGGAGAGGATAGAAAACAAAATTCCAGTCCCATCTTATAAAGGTTCTACTTGAGATTGTCCTTCCATTCTGATCTCTTTCTGTCTCTATGACTTCCAGAATTTTAATTCTGCCTAGTGTTGACAGAGTCATCAGCATACAGGTGGCATTTCACATCCCAAGCCCACAAATAATTTATCTGAGAGAAATCTGCACGTTCTACTTTGGTGTAACCACTTAGTCATCTATCCCCAGTATCAACTACTAATGTCACAAAACATTACCCCAATCACCTCATGAAACATATCCATTCTCTTTCTCCTTCAGTTTAGGGGAAAAAAATCAACGTTGACTGTTTTCAAAGGAAGAAAAATAATTACTAAAATTCATATAAGTGGGGTGCAGGTTATTTTGTGGGATGGATAAATGGGATGTGAGACAATTCTGCTGTTTCATTGAGCAACAGTCCATTATTTCCACTCCAGTTAAATCTCTATGGAAGACATCATGAAGAAATTTCAAATCAGAAGTCTAAGAACTGCGGTGGCACAGTGGTTAGAATGCAGTACTGCAGGCTACTTCTGCTGACTACTGGCTGCCTGCAATTTGGAAGTTCAAATCTCACCAGGCTCAAGGTTGACTCAGCCTTCCATCCTTCCGAGGTGGGTAAAATGAGGACCCAGATTGTTGGGGGCAATGTGCTGGCTCTGTAAACCGCTTAGAGAGGGCTCTAAAGCACCGTGAAGTGGTATATAAGTCTAAATGCTATTGCTAATGCTATAATGGGCATCCTCAGAAAGCTACATAGAGAAAATGTATAATTGGAAAATACAAAAACCAGAAGTCTCTGCTATTTTGTGATAGTAAAATATTTCCAAAGGGAAAAAAAATAATGAACATTGGTAATATATATAATGGAGTTTTTTGGGGGTTGAGTGGTGGTGTGCCTTCATATTGGTTGGTTCCTGGCAACTGTCTGGATAAGTCCCTGCAGGGTTTTTTTTCATAAAGTTTTTTGGGAAGTGGTTTCTTTTTGCTTTCCTAGAGAGAAAGTGACTGGCCCAAGGTCACCCATCTGGCTTTGTGCCTAAGGTGGTACTAGAACTCACAGTCTCCTGACTTCTAGCCTGGTGCTTTAACCGCTGCACCAAATTGGTTCTTCAATTGAGTGGCTGCTGTTATTATTGTTGCTGCTATTGTTTGGAACTTTTTCCTTTTCTGTTTTTTCCTTTTTTTCCCTTTTTTTTTCTTTTGCTGTGCTTAATTAAAAAAAATATTCTAAAAATGTCCCAAAGCATGAAATAGAAAAAAGAAGTGTTTTGTCACAGAGAAAAGCAAAAGCAAAGTCCAATACATTGGAAAAACTGATTAGTTTATGACCAGGGAATACTTGAAGTTGTCTAACACATGGTTTTACATCCCAGTGCCTGAATTGGGCTTTTGGAAAATTTGAACTCTGTGCTTTGGTCCATTACCATTTTCAGTGAGCTATGATATCGCTCCCAAATGAACTGTGGGATTAGTTTGTGAGTTTCCATTGTTGTCTGCATAATTCTGTCCATACATTATAAATGCCATGTAAATTGGAAAAGTACCTCTGAGTGTTTTCCTGCAGTTGTGCTGATTAATGGCTGGATTCACTTTTCCTCGCCATCCACTAAGAAACTTTATCTTGGCTGTTTAATTTGGCAAGAGATTAGGGTACATTTTCAAACTTGGCTGGAATCCAATACCACAATTTGTATTTTTGTGATGCTACTAATTAACAGAGCAAGATTTTAAATGGTGAATTAGAATTTTAAAAAAAAAAAGTATTTCAAAACCCATCATTCATTGTTTTTAATTTGAGCATAATTTTTTTTTTCATGCATGTACGTAGCCAAGGTTTTTTTGTAGCTCCAGCTCAGTAGAATCACATCTACTTGGTTCTGGGCTTTTTTCCTTTCTAACACCTAGCAAGCTCTAACTGCTAGGTGGGAGACCTAAATAGATCCATTTCTAGCTCGTTAGCTGTCATCAGTAGGCCACACCCATATCCTCCCTGTAAAACCTGGCTAGAAGAAAAACACACATAAACCCTACGAAGAAGTAAGAAAATTGATACTGTGCCTTTACAGGGAGGATATGGGTGTGGCCTACTGATGACAGCTAACGAGCTAGAAATGGATCTATTTAGGTCTCCCACCTAGCAATGAGAGCTTGCTAGGTGTTAGAAAGGAAAAAAGCCCAGAACCGAGTAGATGTGATTCTACTGAGCTGGAGCTACAAAAAAACCTTGGCTACGTAGGGAAAACCTGGCTAGAAGAAAAACACAAGTAAAAGCCTACGAAAAAGGAGAAAAGACATATATATACAAAAAAAAAGACATATATATAAAAAAAGACATATATATAAAAAGACATATACAGGGGTTTGGACTAGAAGACTCCCAAAGTCCCTTCCGACTCTATTATTCTATTACTTAAAGTATTTGCTCATTTAGTTATTTTTGAATACTTCCAGTTAGCAGAATACAGCTGTGTGGAAGAATAAGTGGATGGATGGATGAAGATAGATAGATAATAGACAATAGATTGATAGATAGATAGATAGATAGATAGATAGATAGATAGATAGATAGATAGATAGATAGATAGACAGACTAGATAAGTAAGCCAATATTTTCCAATATTGATTGATTGATAGATCGATTGATCGATTATGTGTCGTCAAATTGTTTTCAACTCTTAGCAACCACATAGACAAAATTTACCGATGACTTTAGGTAATGTAAAAACTAACCCTGTATAACAACACTTTGTTTCACCTTGTTAAGGTACCTTGGACCACAGAGGTGACATATTTCATCTTAAAAAGTAATTTTGCATTGCAGGAATATCATCGATCAGTACCAGAAGTTGTAGGAACTAGAACATTTTTGCAACAGAGATCATAGAAGGTCTTCAAAGGTTCCAGCCCCTTCTGGCTACTGAAACTACTAGACAATGTATCAAAATGACACAAAATGAAACACTTTTGAACCTTCCATGGGGAAAGGGTGCAAATTTGGATGCTTCACACTGATTTTTGTCAAGGCAAAGCATGACTTGAAACGGATTGCACAAGTACAATTAACAGCCATAGTCACAGTCCCCTTTTATTTATTTATTTATTTTAAATATGTTACTGGCAACTTGTAATTCTCATTCTGTCACATAAAGTTTCATTCAGAGCTTTTTTACAAAAAATATTTATGAAGTTATGGAAGCAGTGTAAAGAAAATTAGACTCTTATCATTTTCCTGTGGCTTGTCCTTTTCTTAAATCTGCAGTATGTAAGATCCATAGTAAATTAGAAAACAACGGGACCAATAATTGGATTGGACCTACCATTTAGGCAGGGAAGATAGAAAGTAGAAATGTTTATAGTAACCACATCATTTTCTCTATTCTCTTTAAAGTTGCTTGCTTCTCTCAGAAACAATGGGAAAATGTTGGCTATTGGTGAGAATTAATACATGGTAAATAAATTAAAAAAAATCAGTCTTTGTGACATATAGCATTTTATTTGAGAAGTCAGCTAGAGGAGGGCATTGATAAAATAGAATTTCTAGATCAAAAAATTCCTCTGGACATTGATAGATTTGTCTCAAACCTTGAAGACGGAAAGTATTGAAAGTGTTTCATTTGGTGGACTGAATAAGTGTCCACCTATTTCGATAAACACCAACATCAGTTGATCTAAAAAAAAGGGGGGGGGGAATTAGAGTTGCTTCTGATCAGTGGTTGGATGCCAGATGACAAAAAAATCCTGGAGATATAAACTGGACTTGAAAATCTAAAAGGAATGGGAGGAAAAAATCTTCCATATCACAGTCAAAATAATGACATAGGTAAGTCAGTGTAGTGTCAGCAATTGAATTCATTTGTAGGAATATAATCATTGGCCCTGGCTAATGCTGAAATACTTCTCGAGATCTCTGAAGCACCCTATACTGTATGTCCTATTTGCTCACTCTTTCTTTCTAAATCTGCACTAATTAAATGCATCGACTGGTAACTCATTTGAAACTGACACCCTGCTCAGACCTTTCTATGTATTTCATGTATTCACTTCGGCATGCCAATGGGAAGGTTTTTAAATGGATGCAATTTGAATTTCATTATAAAAAAAAAAATGTAAATCCACTTTGGTGTGCAAATGATTATGTTCAATAGCTTTGCCGGTAAATGTAGGGCTATTGCTACTTCACTTCAGTGGTTATTATCTCATTTAATAACTACTTGGACAGAGTCAAGAATTGGTAGACAGAAGGCTTTGGTGCTGGAATTCTGGTTACATTTACTGCTTGGCTGAACTTCTCTGCAGAACTCATTTTGGGAAGGTTTTTAAATAAGTTGCCTTCAGCTTAATTAATTAAATTCTGTAATTCTACTGGCTCTCAGTTGCTGTTATTAGGTGGCAATTGGTATTTAATTTAAAAACTTCAAAAAGAGCAGGCTTTAGAGAAACAGTTAGTGGCTGTGGAGGGAGGTTTTGGGTTTTTTTTTTTTTTAGAAATGCCCATCTTCCTTACGAGGCAGCTTCCGTTCTATAGTAGCAATGATAGTATCTGAATCCAGTTTTGGAAGCATAGCTGTCAATGTTCAGATTACTTACTGCTACAAAAGAGTCCTTAATGAAATCTATGACAATGTGTTGGCCTAACAGGATAGACCAGAATAAGAAACTAATGCCATATAAGTCAGGATTACTTTTATTGGATCAGCTCTAGTAACAGAATATTTCATGCCTGGATGTGTGCTTCCACCTCCCTCACTTTATTTCGGTGTCAGCTAGGGAGGGTCTTGTCTGAGAAGCTTCCTCAAGATATTTTCTTGGCCTGGACTCAAGCCCCTCCTATCTATCTATCTATCTATCTATCTATCTATCTATCTATCTATCTATCTATCTATCTATCTTGTCAAGCATATACAGTATAAGATTACAAATATAAGTATAAACGTGATTATGAAAACATGAAATGGGTACGAATAAATGGGGACATTAGGATAGGGACGGTAGGCATGTTGGTGCGCTTATGCATGCCCCTTACAGACCTCTTGGGAATGGGGTGAGGTCAATAATAGACAGTCTAAGGTTAAAGTTGTGGGGGTTTGGGGAAGTAACCACAGAGTCAGGTAGTGCATTCCAGGCATTGACCATTCTGTTGCAGAAGTCGTATTTTCTGCAATCGAGTTTGGAGCAGTTTACCTTAAGTTTATATCTATTGTGTGCTTGTGTATTATTGCGGTTGAAGCTGAAGTAGTCATTGACAGGTAGGATGTTGTAGCAAATAATTTTAGGTACTATGCTTAGGTTAGACAGAAGGTAGCATAGTTCTAAGTTGTCTAAGCCTGGTGGCATGAGGTATTTTGTTGCGAGCAGAGGAGTGGAGGACTCTTCTCCTGAAATATCTCTGGACTCTCTCAATTGTATTAGTGTCTGATATGAAGTGCAGGTTCCAGACAGATGAGTTGTATTCTAGAATTGGTCTAGCAAATGTTTTGTATGCTCTCGTTAGCAGTACAATATTACCAGAGAAGAAGCTACGCAAGATTAGGTTAACAACTCTTAGAGCCTTTTTGGCAATGTTGTTACAGTGGGCTCTGGCACTAATTGTTGTCTTGGTTGAGGCAAGTCTAAAGCCATTCCATTTGCCTTCAGTACAGTCTGTAGGAACAGGATGCCTTTTTCCTCACCAAATGGAGACTGGTCATTCTTTCAGTATTTTTGTCAAAGGAAGGATTTTTTAAAAAAATTACATTGCCTTCTTTGTTTCCTTGATCCCTTAATTCCACTAAAAATCATGCAATTCATATGTGTCAATATTTGAAGTCAAGATTTACATAAATTTGACTTTCAGCCTATTATTTTAAAAAAACCAATTTTAATGAGAGGAAGTAGAATTCTATATTGTCTGTTGCAACGTAAACATGTGACTTAAATTTTTGGGTTTGATGCCATAATATCAATTATGAGCCTTGGTACTACAGTGGTTTAAAGCACCCTGTTATTAACACAGCTGCCTGCAATTTACTGCTGGTTCGAATCTCTCCAAGGCTCAAGGTTGACTCAGCCTTCCATCCTTTCTAAGGTAGGTTAAATGAGGACCCAGTTTGTGGGGGCAATAAGCTGACTTTGTATAAATATACAAAAGTATGAAGGCTATTGCTTAACGCACTGTAAACCGCCCTGAGTCTCCGGAGAAGGGCGGCATATAAATCAAAAAAAAAAAAAAATTATGTAAAGACAATCTGTCCCAAGAACTGTTGATTGATTTTCAAGCAAAAGTTCTCTAATTCAACCTGTATTGGATCCACTTAAAAGGACCAAGGCAGAGATGTTGAGAAGGAGATCTTATAGCTTGAGATCTGGAAGAACTTGGTATAGGTACCACTCAATTTAGCATTCAGACAGTGTCCTATACTATAGGACAGTGATGGTGAACCTTTTAGGGACCGAGTACCCAAACTGCAACCCAAAACCCACTTATTTATCACAAAGTGCCAACATGGCAATTTAACCTGAATAATGAGGTTTTGTGAGGAATTTCAGTCACTCTTTCACAACTTGACTTCTCCCTGGTGGCACTGGATTTCTTTAACAGCACAACTGTTGTGTAGTGTAGTGCAGTAGCCTCTGGAGGGCCAGCACATCGTTATTCCTTCCTTCCTTCCTTCCTTCCTTCCTTCCTTCCTTCCTTCCTTCCTTCCTTCCTTCCTTCCTTCCTTCCTTCCTTCCTTTCTTCCCCCCCCCTCTGATTTCACCTTCCTTCCTTTAATCCTGTATATTATGGTTTGTTATTGTTAGTATTTATTAAAGAATGCTGTGTAGCTTAGAAGCTCTCAGCAAAAATAACAGCAGCTGTT
Source organism: Pituophis catenifer annectens (assembly GCF_029215685.1). Lineage (NCBI taxonomy): Eukaryota > Metazoa > Chordata > Lepidosauria > Squamata > Colubridae > Pituophis > Pituophis catenifer. The sequence goes on from NW_027256882.1 coordinate 53,896,430, forward strand.
GTTTGCAACTGAAGCTATCCCAGCTGTTATTCACACACACACACACACACACACACACACACCTATTTTTATTCCACTTTCTCTGGGTCCTTGGGAAAGGAATGACATCTTTTCCCCATCCCCATCTTTAATAAAGCCTAAGCCTAACCCCACTCACAGCCTTTTAGCTACTGTTATCGCCTCCTTAAAATGAGGCTAGGGGAGAAAGCCGGGTGGAGGGAATCTAAGGGGGAGAGAAAAAGAGGAGACCCAGGCAGATCCCTCTCTGAATAGCCTCTCACCCAGATTTCAACTGATTTCCTCTCCAATCCTCTGAACAGACCCCACCCCCCTTTTTGGGCTCTGGACCGCCGGGCCTTTATTTTCCCCATTTATTGGGGGAAATTGGATTTTTATTGGGTCTTCCCCTTGCCCCACGCCAAAAGGAAAGCCAGCCAGGCTTCTCTTCCTAGAAGCCCCCTGCCCTTCTCCTACTCCCTTCCCCCTATCCCCCACTCAATTCCACTTCGGGACAGAGGAGCGCACACTGGAAATGCATGTTGGGGCAATGTGGGAGTGTGCCTTCTGACCCTCTGGCACTCGGCCCGCAACTCTCTGTACTCCTCCAGGCCCAGCTTGCTGAGCAGCCCTGACATCTTCGCTGCCCCCCCATGGCCCAAGTCATTGCTGCCCAACTTCCTCAAAAGAGCGATGCATTTCAAAGGCGGCAGCTTACATCTGGAGGTGCCAAACAGTGTCCCACTGCGAGAGCTGGGCCAGGCCTTTCCATCATCCGACTTGCCAATGGAGGTGCTTCTGTTGGGCCACCCCCTGCTGGCCTTTTGTGCTCGGCGCTCAGCCGGAGGAGGGAAGCGCTTCCCCAAGCCGTCCCCTTCTTTCTCTTGACCCTGCCAACAAGGGAGGAGGAAGGCCAGGCTTGGGCACCACTCCACAAGATCCACCCCTGCCATTCTCTCCCAGCCCTCTTTGCTGGTGGCAACAACAAATGTACCATGAACGAAGGCGGAATGCTTTTGCCGTGCAAAGGCAAGATTAGGGGCACTTCGCTCCTGCACTAAGGCTCCACCCATCGCCACCGCCACAACAGAGTGACAGCTGTTTCATTCTCTGCTTGGACAGTGTGACAGGGAACCTCAGCAGAGGGATAAAAGAGCCGCATGGGTTGCATTGTGGCTCCGCGTTGTAATGGGCTTCAGAAGGAGGACGGGACCTTGCTTCCCCCATTGTGAAGCTCTTGAGTGAAAAAGTTCACTCAATCAATTCCAACTCTGCGAGATCTTTTCCTTTCGTGAGAAGCTGGAATTGATTGAGTGAAATGCGATGGAGAAACCTGATTGGAGCTGGGCTGGGGTGACGGCATACGTGCCCACAGAGAGTGTTCTGTGTGCCACGTCTGGCATGCGTGCCATAGGTTCGCCATCATGGCTATAGGAGAAGGAGAGGAAGAACTTGAGGAAGAAGTCAAGAGATGAAGCAACCTGGAATCATCATATTCCCACAAGCAGTTTGAGGGTGTCTGGCCTACTTCAAAGGGCTGAAAGAAAGGACAGTGCTTCCATATAAAATTGCCTTTGATAAATATCTTGCCTTTTAAATGGTTACTGTACTTCAGTCTAAACTGGGCTGCTGTTCAAAAGTAGTTGACCTGAAGATGAGATTCATAGCTGATGCACGAAACTGATACAATAATCTGACAAATAAAAGTAAAACAAATCTCATTTTTATTAGATGAAAATACACCCAGATCTTCTCCAAAGCTGAATAATATAAAAGTCTAGTGTCTATGAATTAGACCAGGGTTTCTCAAACTGTGTCCCAGGACACCCAGGGTATTTCTACTAGAACGTGATGAGTTGCCATATAAGAGCGAGGAGAAAAATAATTCACTTTTATACAGCCAATTTGCTGTCTCTAGGACTTTGCCTCTTGATTAGGGGGTCCAGCTTTCTTTTTTAAGTAACCTGTTCCACAGGCTGAAAAAATTTTAAAACCTCTGAATTAAAGGATTACATAAGAAACAATAGTTTCCCTATAAAAATAAGTTAAACGATGCTGTATTTTTCTCCCATGACTATAACGCTAATTAGTTACAAAGTACGTTTGTGTGGATTGTGGCAATCAACAATGTGCCACCTGTATGTGGGGTTTTACCTCACAGGTTTTGCAAATGCTGAGTGACATGGTTCCCAGGGGGGCGGCGGGGTTAAATTCTTGGCAATACAACGTTTCACCTGCTTCCTTCTTTCCTGGCAGATGCAAAGTGAAGAATTCTCTTTAACCATTTCTAACCTTGATTATTTTCACCTGAAGAAAAACATATTTGTTAAACATGAAAGTGGGAAAAGCCATATTTAGGTTTTGGATATACAGTATTGCAAGTTATTATTCAGGTGGGCTGCTTTCTTTCTAACATACATTGTATTTTGTTGGCAGTATGGAATCAAATAAAATAATTTGCATGAGAAAGATAGGACTTACAATATGTGCAATATTTCCAGGTTACAAAAAAAAGAGGATATTTTAGCACCTACTTCATGCTAACAGTGAAGCCTTGAATAATTTACAATTTGTCGGGTTGATAGTCCCATTCTCATTTCTCAAACTGTTCGTCATAAAAATGGATCCTGTCAATATTGGTGAAGTGTCCTCAGTTACTTACCATGGGTTCCAAGTTCCTAGAGGTTAGTAAACTAGATTGTCATTCATCCTGATTCTTAGGGACCCAATAAAGTACCAGGATATGACATCAGACAAAAAGCAGCCAAAACTAGGTTGGGAAGTCATACAATACATATAGGGACTCAGTCCAAGTAGGAAATAATCTTCCCCTTTTGATCCTGGGCATTTAGTCAAAAATTCAATTCACCCACCCCTTTTTAAAAATACTTTTATACTTTTTAAATTACAGGTAGTCCTCAAGTTACGTTTGTTTAGTGATTGTTTAAAGTTACATGTTTAAAGCATGTCAGGCATGGGAAATAATGAGGCAAGATAGAATTCAATCTATATTTGCAATCTATACACAAAAATTTGATCTACTAACGGTCCAGGCAAATTGGTACGAGTAAGATTCAAAAGGACCTCAAGGGGGGCTGAATTTACGGGGGTCTAGGGACTCCAGACTGATGATGTATTTGATCCTGCCTTTGGGCTCGGTCTGGTCATTTCCTACAAAACAGCACTAGAAAAGGTGATTTATGACTGTTTTTCACACTTATGACCATTGCAGTATCCCCATGGTCATGTGATCAAAATTCTGAAGCTTGGCAACTGGCATGTATTTATGATGGTTGCAGTATCCTGGGGTCATGTGATCATCTGCAAAACTCTGATAAGCAAGAAGCCAGATCCATTCAACAACTATGTTACTACCTTAACAACTGCAGTGATTCATTTAACAACTATGGCAAGAAAGGTCATAAAATTCACAATTGTCTTGCATTGCCGCAGAAATTTTTTGGCTCAATTGTGATCATAAATCAAGAGTTACCTGTAGATGGTTTTCTTCTCTGGGCAATATGATAGAGGTATTTTAGAAATTCTCCCCACAGAGTAAGTTAAAAACATCCTTAATAAATACCAAAATAAATCCCATGTCTGAGTTCCTGCACATTTTCCTGCACATGAAATTCAGTGTTTGGGATGAAATCTAGGTTGGCTAAGGATGGATGAATCTGTCAATTTCAGCTTGATTCTGTGTTTGTTTTCCATGACTGATATTGTCCACTTGGTTGCCTCTGTTGTCAACTTTTCCAAAACATGTTGATTTTAAGGCAACTCTTCTGCATCAGCTTTTTTAGGCAAGAGTGACCAAAGCCTTTGGCTCTGTTCATTGCTGATGTCTGGGCTGCAATTTGCATCCTGATAATTGTGATGGCCTGCATGTAGCCCTTTCCCAGACATATTTACATGCTACAGATCTCTTTGTTGACATTTAAAATGTTATCCAGTTTGATAGTATTCTAAGTTACTCCCTGATTAGTACTTAATTCTCTAGCGCCAATTTAACATGATTTCTAGCCAAAATAGCATTGGACGTTTGTCAAATACTGTGTGAGTTCAATATAAATTACATTCCTAATACCTCTCCAATATGCAAAGGTAGTAATAGGAAAGGACAACCAGACAGTTTGGCATGATTTTCCTTCCCCCCACCCCCCTGTCTCTGGTGATTTCTATCAAACGCTGCATTGACAGCAAGATGTTTGGGTTCTTTGTTTAACCAAAGTCTATCATCTTCCTTTATTCTCTATCCTTTAAAGTTACAGATATTTCCTCTTTCTCCTTTGTATGGATGATCATCCTTTCTCGAGGATTTCTGAGAGGTGACTGATAACACTCCTGAAAGCACATGAGCAAATTGGTTTATAATTCATTTAGGATTAAATGAAATGAAATGAAATTAGATTAATAAGGTGTTGTAGAGAACATTGGCGATTGAATGAATGAATGGGGCAGTTAGCAAAGTGTGACTTGAGTGTCAGGCTTTCAAAATTTTGTTATTATATTCTACTGTATAGTTGACCGATTGATGCCATGGACATCCTGTCCCAGCGTCTGAAGGCTGTGGGGTCTGGATGGGGCCCAACAGTTTCAGCAAAACTCTAGCAATACTGAGTGACTTTTGGTGTTTGTACCTTCTGGTTCTGAAGCTTTTCTGTCCTTGATGTTGGGAGAGGTGGCATTGCCTCAGACAGACCCAATACAGAATTTTGGAGGGTCCTCTTGGTTCGTGGATCCTGCTGATATAGCAGGTGCTATCTGTGGTAAGAAGGTCCTTTGCAGTGGTGAAATCTTCTGAAATCTGCTACCAGTTCTGTGAGTCTGCTACCGAGCATGTGCTTTGCACATGCATGTGCGCCTGAGGCATACCCGTGCAATGCTAAAAAAGGAACATTTTGAAGCCTTCTGAGTCTGCAAAGGTAAGTAGAACAGCAAGGGGAGGAGAATCCGCTGTGCCACATCATTTAGATTTGCTAGAAAGCAGGAAATTTGGCGATTCTAGCTAATATAAATCATGTGTTACAGCTGATCGTTACCCAGCTGATCATCGGAAATACTGGTTCACCCGAACTGGTAGCATTTCACCTCTGGTCTTTTGCACACTTTCAGGTTGTGCAGCAGTTGCACACATTTCTGGACTGGGAGGCCCCTGCTTATTGTGAGTCATACCCTTCTGGCTGGACTACTGCAATCCAATGTACATGAGCTGTCATTGAAGAGGACCCAGAAAGTTTAAATGGTACCGAATGGCTAGTAAATGGTGCCAGCTATCTGGCACACGGATGTAGGAGATGACCTGACTAACTCTGAGGGAGGGGTCAAATGCATCATCAGTCTTGAATCCTTTCATGCCCACAAGAGATCTAAGTCCAGCCTACCTTGAATTCCATTGACTCTTATCTACCGCCAACTCTCTTTGACCATTAGTAGTTCAGATTCTTGTAGAGAGCTTAAGCTTGCAATAAACTTGAACTGCCTGGTCTCCTGATTCCTGTGTTTGACAATGCAATATATTTATTTTGTGAGGTTCATTGGCTGCCAGTGTGCTTCCAGGTGCAATACAAGATGTTGGTTGTCCCCTTTAAAGTCTGTCATGGCTTGGACCTGAGTTACTGTCTCTACCCGTCTGATCCAGTCCGGCAAGAGAAGCATGCTTTAGGTCCCATTGCCCAAGGAATGCTAGTTGATGGGGCTTAGAAGATATGCCTTTTCTACCATGGCATCCACCTTATGGAAGATTCTCCCTTTGGTGATCAGAATGTCTCCCACCCTGCTGACTTTTCATGAGATCTGGTTCTGTACCCAGAACTGGGACACCGAGTGTGAGGATGGGCCCATTGAATGGTTTAATTTAGTCATCATGATGTGTGCTTTGTTCTTGGCTGTGATGTACTTGTATTATATATATATATTTATTTATTTATTTATTTATTTATTTATTTATTTATTTATTTATTTATTTATTTATTTATTTATTTTCCACCACCCAGAGCCATTTGGTGAGATGGGGCAGCCAAACAAAATAAATAAATAAATAAATAAATAAATAAATAAATAAATAAATAAATAAATAAATAAATAATCAATCAATCAATCAATCAATCAATCAGTAGATTTCCAGTATTTCTGTTTCCTGACCTGGCCTACCTTAAAGGGCTGATGGGTCAGAATGTTCTAAATAGAAACATTCTCAGAACTCTCGCTGTATCAACAGAGGGGTAGAATCAAGTGTTAGTATCACTTTATAATGCCTTTGTAAGACCACATATGGAGTTCTGCATTCAGTTCTGGTTACCACGCTATTAAAAAGATGTTGAGACTCTAGAAAAAAATGCAGTGAAGATCAACAAAGAGGATTAGGGGTCTGGAGATTAAAACATTTGATGAATGGTTGCAGGAATTGGGTATCTCTAGTCCACAGGTGTCAAACTCGCCACATCATGTTGCCATCACATGATGTATCATGATGTTTTCCTCTTCGCAGAGCTGGGGTGGGCATGGCCTGTGCATGATGCATCCGGCCTGTGGGCTGCCAGCTTGCCACCCCTGGTCTAGTCTAACAAAGAAAAGGACAGGATAACAGTGTTCCAATATCTCAGGGGCTGCCACAAAGAAGAGGGAGTCAAGCTATTCTCCAAAGCACCTGAGGGGAGGACAAGAAGCAATGGATGGAAACTAATTAAGGAGAAAAGCAACCTAAAACAAAGGAGAAATTTCCTGACAGAATCAGAGGGATGGCTTGCCTTCAGAAGTTTTGGGTACTCCATCTCTGGAGGTTTTTAAGAAAGGATTGGACAGCCATTTGTCTGAAATGGTATAGGCAGGGGTCTGCAACCTTAAACACTCAAAGAGCCATTTGGATCCGTTTCCCACAGAAAAGAAATCACCGGGAGCCACAAAACTCTTCCCTTGCCTGACTATTTCTTGAGCGGCCACAAAACTAGCATATGTAGTTGAAGTAAACATTCTGTTTTCTTCTGAAACTTTTCTTTTCTTGGATTTATCCATGGTTGGCCTACCGGGGTTGAAAAGCTCAATAAATTGTGTGCTGGTAGGTGTTGCACATTGGCGGTTGTGACACATATTTTGAGTGACAGGGAACTGCAGCAGAGGGGTGAAAGGGCCACTCCAGAGCTGCAGGTTGCTGACCCCTGGTATAGGGGATCCTGCTTGAGCAGGGATTGGACCAGTGATGGGATTCCATTTTTTTTACTACTGGTTCTGTGGGTGTGGTTTGGAGGGCGTGGCATGGCTTGGTGGGCGTGACAGGGGAAGGATACTGTAAAATCTCCATTACCTCCCCACTCCAGGGAAAGGTTACTGCAAAATCCCCATTTCCTCCCGATCAGCCGGGACTCGGAAGGCAGAGAATAGATGGGGGTGGGGCCAGCCAGAGGTGGTATTTACCGGTTCTCTGAACTACTCAAAATTTCCGCTACCAGTTCTCCAGAACTGGTCAGAACCTGCTGAATACCACCTTCTTGGATTAGAAGACCCCCAAGGTGACTTCCAACTTGGTTCTGTTCTGTTATTAACAAAGATGTTATCTTTTCCGCCCCTCACTATATAGAGAGAGTATGCAACCAGGTTCCTCCATCCCTAACCCCCTCACATACACACAACACATACCCAATTCTATCCACAGGACTATTTCACTTTAACCTAATTTTTAAAATGTTTCTAATGCTTTCCTCAGGACACCTGTCTCATTCTTTCCCGCTGAGTGGTTATCAAATGAAGCATTGCTATAAGCAAATTCAGCTGGGATGGAGTTTTTGCTGCACAGAAACCATTCTTCAGGGTCATTGAATCTGGAGGGATCTGGATATTATTCAGGACATGTGCAGTTGGCTTACAATTTGAATGCACAGCATAAAACAAACGCCGATCATCCAATATTCATCACTGGTGCTAATGAGTCTATGTAGTAAATTTGGCATTGTGGAGGAGGGGGATGCCATAGCAAAAAGGGGAAAAAAGTATTTGCATGCTCCTCTAAATAAAGCATTAAGGAGGCCTGTCACTGCCTAATATACACTTTGCCTTATTATTATTTATAGAGTAATAGACATCCTAGTTACTTTTCAATATGGCTGTTGCAATTCAAAATCAAAAATAAGCTACTTACTTTCTCTTTTGTGACTACTAATTAGAACCGAGCTAAAATTTCTCAGAAGATATTTGAGACATTTCTTTTGCTAAGTAACCGTCTTTCTATAGAGAAAAAAAAATGTTTGCCATGTTTGTCAAATAATACTCAAATCAAAACCATCAACACCAACACGATCATTTTGGGGTCACATTTTCACCTCCACTTCATGCCATATCTACCACATCATTCTAGGATCAGGCTACTGTGGCAGGTGCAAAATGATAGCTAGCTAACCAGTGGGGTTGCTGGTTCTGCTTAAAATGATTGGATGAAAGAAAAACTCAATTAAATAATATCACCAGCACCACAATCAGAATCCATACAATAACTATGAATGTATATGAAATTATAAATCATGAATCAAAGGTTCATAGTGGGGAGACATGTCCCTCTTTCATTCTAGGAGAAAAGCATTTCTCCATGTTCAGAAAATGCAAACCAACCAACCATTTAGTGGACAAATATGCCGACAAAGCAGAGGAACACCCGTGGGATCATTACTCTCAAGACTCAAAGCAGAGATTATAGTACAGCGTTTAGAAATTATAGCACACACACATACCCCATTCATACAACCTACAGTATGGAACTGGTATATCGATGACACCATCATAATAATAATAAAAAATAGAACAACTAGAAAAAACATATGAAATAAACAATCAACAACATCTTCAAAAGAGTAAGTTTCATAAGGGAAGAAGAAAACAACACCATATTACCCTTTCTGGATATCCTCACCAGCAGAAAAAATAGTGGCAAATTAGAAGCACAAGTTTATTGCTAAGTCACCCACACTAATCAAGCACTCTACTATGAAAGTAAAAGTAAAAAGTAAGTAAAAAACCAGCCTTCCATAAAAGTAGGCTGGGAAAAAAACATTCAGTCAAATGCATTGCAGCAGAACATTATAAAAAGGAAACTGCCTATACATCTTCCAGCAAAGTAAATACCCACACAGTTTTATCAAACACTCAGCCCATGATAACACAACCAACAGACATTATGCAAAAGATAATATCAAAAGGATATTAGAAACCACTAACAGACTATTATAACAACAGGGCACCATCACAGCACATAAACCAACTTGAAGCCTCCAAAACATGTTAAGCAAACCAAAGACCCAGTAATCCAAGAAATAGAAACAGGAGTTATGTTATGTTATGTTATGTTAAGTTTATTTATATACCGCCCTTCTCCCGAAGGACTTGGGGTGGTGTACAGCCAATTTAAAAACATAAATATACAGACATCATCATTAAAAGTAATTAAAATCAATTAAACTGTTTCGGCCAAAATTTAAAACCCCAAGTTAAAACTCCAATTTAAAAACCACTTAAATAGACAGCCCCGCCTGTCGGAACAGTAGGGTCTTAAGGGCACAGCGAAAAACCCAGAGGTCAGAGATTGTACGTATTTCCGGGGGCTATTCATTCCAAAGGGCAGGAGCTCCCACTGAGAAGGCTCTCCTCCTGGGTGTCGCCAGCCGGCATAATTTGGCCGACAGCACCCTGAGGAGTCCCACTCTGTGGGAGCGATCTGGTTGGTGGGAGGCTATTGGTGGCAGAAGGCCGTAAATACCCTGGTCCTATGCCATGGAGCTCTTTAAAGGTGGTAACCAACACCTTGAATTGTACCTGGAAGACCACTGGGAGCCAGTGCAGCTCGCGCAGGAGGGGTGTTACATGGGCACAACGAGTTGCGCCCATAACCACCCGTGCGGCCGCATTCTGGACCAGTTGGAGCCTCCAAGTGCTCTTCAAGGGAAGCCCCATGTAGAGAGCATTACAGTAGTCCAGCCAGGAGGTGACAAGGGCGTGAATGACCATGTGTAGGGCATCCCAGTCTAGAAAGGAACGCAACTGGTGGATCAGGCGAACCTGATAAAAAGCCCCCCTGGCCACGGCCGTCATGTGCTCTTCTAAAAACAGCCATGCATCCAGGAGGACACCCAGATTGCGAACCCTCTCTGTGGGGGGCAAAGATTCACCCCCAATAGTCAGCGATGGCACCAGCTGACTATACCGGGACGCCGGAAGCCACAGCCACTCGGTCTTGGAAGGGTTGAGTCTGAGCCTGTTTCTCCCCATCCAGACCCCCACGGACTCCAGGCAGTGGGACATCACATCAAGGGCATCATTGGGGTGGTCTGGGGTCATCGACAACATACAACATACAGTAAAAGCTGTAATAACTTTTGTTATAGCTTTTGTAAGACAGACTATGTAAAACAGACAAGCAGAAGACTAGTAGACTACCAACTAGTAATCAGAAGACACAATGAAAACTTTTTAATTTCACAATACATGGGCAGACTTACTCATAGTTTCAACTGGGAAACTGCGAACACCCAAGATCTAAGGTAAATCCAAAAACACTAGGGAATTCCTCGTTTAGACAAATTTCAGACAAATTAGCCATCAACAAGCAGATAGGGATAAACCGTCTTTTCACATCTTTCAAAAGAGACAACAAAAAAGCTAAAAAGGAAACAAAAAGACCAGAACATCTCACTAGCAATCAACACACAGATAAACAGGGATTGACACTAAGAAACAAACAGTAAACAATACCTAATCGAGGAATTACCATCTCACAATCAAGTAGCCTAATCAAGGAAGTACCAAGGAGGAAATCATTCCACCAATACTGACAGGCAAGCTATTGTATATAAAAGAAGTGAGCAAATCCCTCTATCTTCTAGCATTGAAGTCATTACCTAGTCCCGGTTTTTCTCTGAGCTTGATTGTTTGCTTACAGATATAAGGAAACATCTGCAAGCAGACAACCAAGCTCAGAGAAGACCAAGGACTCCACAAAATGTCCTTTGCTCATTGTTGATGCCGTACTGTCAGCTGCTATCAAGCATTCAAAATAGGGCTGAGACTGTACATGCCTGACTTTTTCAAAGAGTATGGAAGAAATGTTGCAGTCCAGATTTTAGATTCTCACCAGTTTCTTCATATGCAAATTTGATAAGACCTTACAGCTTGGATGTTTGCGTCCATAGTAAAATTCTTTCATCTCTAGTGCTGATTACATTGTTTACTGTTATTTATATAATATCAGCAAAGATGACGGGTTTCCTCTACAGAGTGCTGCATCTAAGATTCAACAAGTGCAGATGGGAAGGGAGTGGAGGAAACAGGAGTAAACAAAGCAGCAATATACAGCGTTTTGCTAGTGTATCTTTAAGTTTAATTAGAGCCCAAAGACACAGAAGGAGAAGAGTGCATCACTTCTGCCAGCTTGAAGGCTGCATTTGACTTTGCATAGCATGATGGGTGGGAGGCAGAAATACATTTTATATTTGCTTTCAGGAATTTTAAGTTATAAGTTAGGTTCCTTGAAGTCTCTGCAAAAAATAAATGAGGGGCAGGGAGGGAATCTACTCCATAGAGCTTTGGGGGGGCCACAGTATCCAATATAATTTTTATTGGTAAGAAATGCATTGACTTCATTGACACTCTAGGTGTTCCTAGGAAACAATAAAACAGGGTTGTTGTTTTTTTCTCCCTAATAGTGCTGTAGAATTTTTATTGACTGCTTGGAATTTGGCTAGTGCTTTATCTTCTGGTAGATACTTCCACCATGTCAGCCATTTTGAGAAATTGTCTATGATATGCCCTCAAAATTCATGGGTGAAAAACATGTGCTATCTATTCATTGAACATTCTCTCTAGGCTCATCTTAGAATTCAGAAGAGGTATCCCCCCCCCATATTTCAATTTCTTACTCCTGTAGTACAGTGTTTCTCAGTCAAATTTAAGGCATATGGACTTCAATTCCCAGAATTCCCTAGCCATGATGGCGTTGAAGTCCCACACGCCTTAAATTTGCTGAGTTGAGAAACACTGCTGTAATGTAACTGTGCTTCAACTGTACAACAATTTGATAATTTCTCATATGGTACATTTCTAAATGGAAAGCATCAATTTTCTGATCTTCTCTGAACTATATTCTATGTAGTGACAATTTAACAAATTGGGAACATTTGATAAAATGCAATATTCTCTCAGAAATCCATGTAGTACCAACTACATTAATAAAATAAATAAATAAATAAATAAATAAATAAATAAATAAATAAATAAATAAATAAATAAATAAATAAATAAATTTATTTCTATACCGCCCTTCTCCCGAAGCCTATTAAAAACACAAAGACAGACATCAGTTAAAATTAATTAAAATTATTACATAATTTCGGCTCAGATTTAAAACCCAAAAATTTAAAACACCCAATTTAAAAATCATTACATTGATAGCCCAGCTTGGTGGAACAGCAGGGTCTTGAGAGCACAGCGAAATACACGGAGGTTGGAGATCTTACGCATTTCCGGGGCAGTTCATTCCACAGGGCAGGGGCTCCCACAGAGAAGGCCCTCCCCCTGGGATGATGTGCTCAGAGTCTTTAAAATCTTGGATGGTTTTCCAGGCATCGGTGATATATTCTGTTTGAGGGAGTCTGCTGTCTGGACAAATGAGAATTTTCTAGTTATTGTCTTCCTTCTTATTGTATCCTGACTTTCTCCCCCCCCCCATCTCCACTCAGTCATTTTGTGGTTAAGTGGCCTCCAAATCTCATCAATCAATCAATCAATCTCATGAAAATCTCCTTAAAATTGAAAGGGAAAAAGTTATGAGTGAGGCTTTAAATTGTCATTATTCTGTAACTTTGAAAATGCTTAGTAAATATGAAGTGTTTATCAATTACGGCTGTCAGAGTTCATTTCTGGTTATGTAAAACATACAAACGGATTCATTTTCTAAATATTTTTTTCTCTCTTTTCTCTCCCAAGGCTTGTTTATTTAATCTTCCTGCTTTGTAATACCTGAGTCTGTTATCTATGGGCATTATTTGGAGCTTGCTATTACAGCGTATACTTTTAGGTTGTGAAAAAGAAATGTTTGTCAAAACATTCAGGTGTTGTTGTTTTTTCTGATGCCAATTTTCTGATGCTTTTCAACTAAAATAATGGATAGGTTTATTTTTTCCATAATTATTTTATATGTCAACTGGATATTTGCTTTCCCTTTTTGCTTCTCTGTTACCTATACATTTCTGCAAGATCAACCATGTTGTTTGTCACAGATATTTCTCAATGGTGTCAAACGTTTTAGGTATTTGGGCGATTATTTCATTTTTCTCTATAGCACAGATAGCTCGCCTAGTTTGAAGTGATTATGGCCACTGCACAAACTCCCCTCTATTTGTGTGCAACTCTTACATGGCGGCAATTCCCCCCAACGGGGCTTCTCTCCAATTAGAGCATGACAGGGCTTTGTATGTGTCCCTCAGGTACTCACATCAAGGCATGTGAATTAGCCTGCTGTTTAAGCTTACCATGTGCCACTTCCCCCCTCCCCCTTAAGATTAAATGCTTGCCTATTTATGTGCAATGAATAGTCTCCAGAGGGGGAAAGAGCTTTGCTGGTGCTGAAACAGGATTGCTTGTACCTGTCCTTACAGGGGCTAATGGATTTTACTTTTTAATAGTCAATTTCCAGGAGGCAGCTCTTTTTATTGTAATAATGCATATTTTTGTCATTTATGTAGCGCTATACATCCCAGAAGAAGGCAAAGGCAAAGTGTTTTGTATTTTTTGCCAAGGAAACAGCAAAGTGGTATCCATGAAGTCAACACAACAAGCTGGACTGACTTGTGTTGTTCTGTAGGTTTTAACATAATCTCTTAAGCACATCTTTCCTCTTATTCACTGCAACTAGTATAAAAAACAGATGTTCCCTCTACAAGCTCTCATGTAGCAAATTCTGTACTGTATACTGATAACTATTTTGAATATGTACCTCTGTATGTCTATGGTCCATGATACTCAGGTAATTTTAGCTGATGAAAGCTATATGTCACCTTTTAGGGATGTTTGGAGAGATTGGCCTTTATAACATGACTGTGATGCAAAAAGGGAGAGGATAGATCATGTTTTAGAAGGGAAAAGGGTTAGAAAGAAACTGGATGAGGTTTATTCATTTTTTAAAAAAATTGATTTATATGCCGCCCTTCTCCAGAGACTCAGGGCAGCTTACAATGCGTTAAGCAATAGCCTTCATACTTTTGTATATTTTATACAAAGTCATCTTATTACCCCCACAATCTGGGTCCTCATTTTACCTACCTTAGAAAGGATGGAAGACTGAGTCAACCTTGAGCCTGGTGAGATTTGAACTTGCAGTAATTGCAGACGGCTGGTGTTAATAACAGTGCTTTAGTCTGCTGCGCCACCAGGGCTCTAATTTGTTTATGTTACTAAACATATGCTATTCCAATTAGACTTAAACCATAAACAGCTTACATATCTATACTCTCATAATATTCCTAACAATCTGGATTCCCAATAACAACATCCGCCACATTGAGAACTAACCTATACATTCATTCATGCATGCATGCATGCATCCATCCTTTTATTCATCCATCCATCCATCCATCCATCCATCCATCCATCCATCCATCCATGCTGCCCATCTTGCAGCATACAATATTCACACTCAGGAAGAAACAAAACAAGCTCATTCCTAAGACCTGAAAGGCCTCCTGAAAAAGGCAGGTCTTAGCAGCTTTGCAAAAGTCAAGGGAAGTCAGAGCTTCTCTGATGCCAGAAAGAAAAATGGGGGCAGGAGCAAATCAGTTCTGAATCCCAGATCCCAGCATATTCTATAAGTCTCTTTCAGTGACTTATGGTTTCACATTAGAAACTGTTGAATGGTTTCATGTTAATGAAACTTAATGGTTTCATGTTAGAAATGGTTAAATGTTAGAAATGGTTTCATGTTAGAAATGGTTAAATGTTAGAAATGGTTTCATGTTAGAAATGGTTTCCGGCAGGCTTGGGGCTGTTGATCTCGCTATTGCGATCTGGCGAGATCCGGCCATGAATGGTGTGAATGGATTTTAATGTTTTAATTTTTAAATGTTTTTATAATGGTTTTTTAAATGCGTTGTAAGCCGCCCTGAGTCTCCGGAGAAAGGCAGCATATAAATTAAATTAAATTAAATAATTAAATTAAATAATTAAATTAAATTAAATTAAATTAAATTAAATTAAATTAAATTAAATTAAATTAAATTAAATTAAATTAAATTAAATTAAATTAAATTAAATTAAATTAAATTAAATTAAATTAAATTATATAATAAATGTAAGCAGTCCTATCAATATTCAGATCCTAAAACATGAGGGGTCTTAAAGAAGATAATATTCTTTGAGTTGCATGTCCCAAAGGTGCTTTTTCAAGAGGCAACTGGACTTTCTGTTTTTTCTTTGAAGACATTTCGCTTCTCATCCAGGAAGCTTCTTCAGCTCCAACTTCAAGTTCAACTTCAAGTTCAGTTGCCTCTTGAAAAAGCACCTTTGAGATAAACATGACCTGGATGACTGAGAATCTCCTTAGACTTTGAGTTGCATGAAAAAACACAAATGGTAGCAGGGGTTGGTTCTAAAAAATTTTTCCTACCAATTCTGTGGGGGTGGCTTATTTTGTGGGTGTAGGGGGGTAAGGTGACTGGGTGGGCATGGCCAACTTTTTTTTAACTTTTAAAAGTTTTTAAAGAGGTTGCAGGAAAAAATGCTTTTAGAAGCCTCTGACGATCAGGCAACTCAGCTGGGATCGCCAGAGGCTTTTAAAGGCATTTTTTTTCTACAACCTCTTTAGCCGAAAAGATTGTAGAAAAAATGCTTTTAAAAGTAAAAAACAAAAACAAAAAAAGACTCTGATGAGGTGGGCGGGGTAAGTGAGCAGTGACCGGGCTGGGGACTGGTTCGGGGGCGTGGCCAGCCAATGTTATTACCGGTTCTCCGAACTACTACAAATTTTTACTACTGGTTCTTGCGAACCAGTGCGAATCGGGAGCAACCTATCACTGTATGGTAGCCAGCATATCTCTTGAAGCAGAGCTGTTAACATAGATAAATTGACTGATGCCCATAACTGCTAACCTGTTCAAGGGCAATTCCACATTTGGCACATTGCAGTAATCCAGATGGGAAGTGACTAAAATATGAGTAACATTGAGCAAGTCCTTCTGAGCCAGGAGAAGTCATAATTGGTGCACAAGATGGATATTTGAAGTTGTACAAGAAGGTGTGCAAGAAGGTGTGCAAGAAAGGAAAGAAGGCAAGGAATAGATGAGAGTAGAGTAAGTGACAGATCCTTGGTACTCTTTGAGCTTGTTCTCTTACAGATGTTTTATTACCCAAATTAGCTAACATCACCAGAGCACTGATGAGGTTACCTAATTTGGGTAATGAAACATCTGCATTTTTTATCACATCAAACTGTTATTCCCCCCCCCAGCACAGTTTTTAGAGAAAAAAAAATATATAAATGCTTCATAGGCTGTATTATTATTTATTTGACCAAATGAACAATTACCATGTTTTATTGGTTGAGGGAAAGGAATTTGGGAGAAAAGATGGAAGGTTAATTCTAACAAATACTATTACTTCTCCTTCCCTGGTGCCATATTATTAGCAGAGAAACAGCAATCTTCTACTGGGAAAGGGAAGGCCTTAAACTTCTCCAGATTACTTCTTCCCTGTTGCTATTAACCGCCTGAATGCCCCAATCTTTTTTCTATTACACAGCTGCAGGCAGAATTGCATGAACGATAGGCGGATCTTCAGAGCAATGTAGCCTACAGACAGTATATAGGTATGAGACCCAAGCCTCAGAGGTTATCCTCTCTGCCAGTGTTTCTCAAACTGGAACCTTCCAATCTTTAGGATGTAGGGACTTTAACTCCCAGAATTCCCATAGTTGGCTGGGGAATTCTGGGAGTTGAAGTCCACACATTCAAAGTTGTCAAGTTTGAGAAATATTGCTCTAGCCATTTGCAGAAGGCCTGGGGAGTGACTGATGGAGCCCCTTCACATTCTTTTATTCCATTTTTATTTTTTAATCTGTCAAGAAAGGGAACATAATTTAAATATATGTGGGAAGCAATGACACTGTAGTTACTGAAATGAAGATTTAAGTCTCTTTTTTTCCTCCCACAAATTATTTCTCTTAAAAATGGGCGGGAAGGGGGACTGCCAGTTTTACTAAGAATATATTACGATATGAGATTCTTTTTCTCTCTAATCTTCTTTCAGGAACAGGGGGAGGCGTTATCTTGTGTTCAATCTTCCTTTTGGGTAAATATGGTATTAACTGTGATGCATCCATTTTAATTAAAGTGGAATCAAATGTAGTTTTTGTTTGGTCCTGCTGCTTTTTGGAGTGTGGTGCCTGGTGCATTATTCAAAGCACCAGAGTGCCCTTAGCTTGAAAAAAATCACTTTCCTGCATCAGAGAAAACATCAAGCAATGTACATCAAACATCAAGTAAAAGGGGGAGGTAGAGGAATTAATTACAGGTAAATCTGTACATTGTTTCAGGCATCCAAGGAGCCTGGATAGCTCAACAGACAGAGCTCTGTAATTTAACACCAGCTGTCTGCAATTAAAGTAAGATCGAATCCTGCCAGGCTCAAGGTTGACTCAGCCTTCCATCCTTTCTAAGGTAGGTAAATTGAGGACCCAGTTTGTGGGGGCAATAAGCTGACTTTGTATAAATATACAAAAGTATGAAGGCTATTGCTTAACGCATTGTAAGCTGCCCTGAGTCTCCGGAGAAGGGTGGCATATAAATCAAATTTAAAAAAAAAAAATGTTTCAGATGTACCACTTTTTTTTTAAGTGGAGGAAGTTCATTTAAGAGGCATGGTATAATGAAACACAATACACCATATATGGGAAGTCAGTGAGAGAGCTAAAAATCTGATACGGGTATACACAGATCCCCTCCTGAACAACACCCCTTCTGTCTCATTTTCAGTAGCTGTTTGTCTACAGGAAATTATCTGCAGGGAATTTGATATGCTTTCACTCTAGAAATTGTTGTTCCCTTCTTCTCTTAGTGTTTGTAGATATCCTCAACATCATCAGGTCTTTTCATGAGGAAATGAAGGGCACTGTAGTTTTTGATGGCTTAACTTCAGATTCCTTTGATATTCGAAGTGGAGTGAAGCAGGGCTGTGTCCTTGTGCCAACTTTATTCGGGATCTTTTTTGCTGTCATGCTGAAACATGCTTTTGGAACTGCAACAGAGGGTATTTACCTCTGGACCAGATCAGATGGAAAACTCTTTAAACTCTCTAGATTGAGAGCAAAGTCTAAAGTCCAGCTGAAAAGCTTACGGGATTTCCTCTTCGCTGACGATGCTGCCATCACTGCTCATTCTGCTGAAGACCTTCAACAACTTATGGACAGTTTTAGCAAGGCCTGCCAAGACTTTGGACTAACAATCAGCCTGGATAAAACACAAGTTATGGGTCAGGATGTGGTTTCACCTCCCTGTATTACAACCTCTGCACAAGAACTGGAGGTCGTCCATGACTTTGTGTACCTCGGCTCAACTATCTTTAGATACTGAGCTGAATAAACATATTGGTAAAGTGGCCACCACATTTTCCAGACATACAAAGAGAGTATGGCTTAATAAGAAGCTGATGGAACATACAAAGACCCAGGTCTATAGAGCCTGCATCCTGAGCACACTCTTGTACTGCAGTGAGTTTTGGACCCTCTACGCATGGCAGGAGAGAAAGTTGAACACCTTTCATATGCGCTGTCTCTGACGAATTCTTGGCATCACCTGGCAGGACAAAGTTCCAAATAGCGCAGTCTTGGAATGTGCTGGAATTTCTAGCATGTATACACTATTGAAACAGCGATGTCTATGCTGGCTGGGGCATGTCGTGAGAATGGCTGATGGTCGGATTCCGAAAGATCTCCTGTATGGAGAATTAGTGTAGGGAAAGCGCCTCAGAGGGAGACCACAGCTGCGATATAAGGATATCTGCACGAGGGACCTAAAGGCCCTGGGAATGGACATTAGCAACTAGGAAACCTTGGCCTTCAATCATTCAGCTTGGAGGCTAAAGATGCAGCATGGCCTTCTCCAATTCGAAGAGACACTTGTTCGGCAAGTGTTCGGCAGGCTGAGGCAAAGAGGCAGTCCTGGAACCAGCGAAATTTGGGGGCTGGGCAGGGGACAGAATGTATCTGCCCTCAGTGTGGAAGGGATTGCCACTCTTGAATTGGCCTTTTTAGTCACACTAGATGCTGTTTTAGGACCTCTTTCCAGAGCACAATACCATAGTTTCTTGAGACTGAAGGATGCCAATGTAGATATCAACAAGATGAATGGGATGGGATGGGATGGGATGGGATGGGATGGGATGGGATGGGATGGGATGGGATGGGATGGGAAGGGATGGGAGACAAGACAAGACAAGACTAGACTAGACTAGACTACCATGTTTCCCCAAAAATAAGACCCTGTCTTACATGTTTTTTGCCACCAAAAAAGGCACCAGGTCTCATTTTCGGGAGATGTCATCCACTGTCTAACCTCACGTGCGCACATCACCTCCTGGTCTTTTTCACTGTCAGAGGCTTTCAGGAACTTATTTAGGGCTTATTTTGGGGGTAGGACTTATATTGGGTGCATGTGTAAAAAAATCAAGCTTGGACTTACTTTCATATTTTTGGGGAAACAGAATAGAATAGAATAGAATAGAATAGAATAGAATAGAATAGAATAGAATAGAATAGAATAGAATAGAATAGAATAGAATAGAATAATATTTTATTTGGCCAGGTGGGATTAGACACAGAAGGAATTTGTGTCCGCTGCATAAGCTCTCAGTGTACATACAAAACAACAAAGTAGTAGTAATCATAATAATGATACCAATAAAAGAAGGTAGTAGAAAAGATGAAAAGCTCAATAGCAATACAGCCATACTACATGAGTAAATATGCTTAGACATAATACACCAAGCTATTACAATTTCCCTTTTGATCATTGACAAGTCTATAAGGAAACAAATAAGCTGCAAAAAAGCTAGAGCCCCGAAATGTGCATCTGTACCAGAGGTGGGTTTCAGCAAGTTCTGACCAGTTCTGGAGAACTGGTAGCAGAAATTTTGAGTAGTTCAGAGAACCGGTAAATACCACCTCTGCCTGGCCCTGCCCCCATCTATTCTCTGCCTCCTGAGTACCAGCTGATCGGGAGAAATGGGGATTTTGCAGTAACCTTCTCCTGGAGTGGGGTGGGAATGAAGATTTTACAGTATCCTTCCCCTGCCACGCCCACCAAGCCACGCCCACCAAGCCATACCACACTCACCAAGCCACACCCACAGAACCGATAGCAAAAAATTTTGAAACCCACCACTGATCTGTACATGTACACCTGTACACACAGCACAAGTTGTGGACTCAGCCTTGAAAAATGGCAGCGGTGAGCACAACCTGTTTCTTTCTTTTATGCACAGTAATGAAGACAAAGAGGCCTCTAAAAACTTCTACACCAAACGGAGCTGTTTACAAGCAGGTTGAATGTCCAGCTATTAATGATGTTAATGGAAATGGAAAGAGAATGCAAGTTATCTGTATAGGTATGGTGGAATAATATGGATGCTCTTCGCAGAAATATAAAGATTGATTTTTATTATTTGCTAGAACTAGAATATTAGGATAGATGACTGTTTCCTTTAAAAAAAAAACACTGAGATACGGGGCCTGTCAGTGTTGAAATATGGCCGCAGAAGGTTTCTTTTTTTCTTTATATACTGGGGCAAAAAGCATGGCTGCTTTCCTCAGCTTCACAGATAGGCTGCCGTCACCCAAAAACATCTACACCAACAGATTTGTATCCTGTCATTTAGAAACTCAGCCGAGTTGGTAAAGCGTCCCACTTCTAGGATGCAGGAACCGTAATTAAGGAGGGCAATTTATTTTCCTTTCCCCTTGGCAGTTGAGGGTGAGGGCTGGCTGTTTACTATCACCATCCAACAGAATCGCTAAGCACAACCCCAAGTCTTTGTTTCTTCCCAGAAAAAAAAATGGAATAGGAAGGAATCCTGGGGACAAAAATAAAAACGAAGCTAAACTTTTCATCGATCTCACCATGTTCTGAGAGCAGCTTAATCCCACACCATGTAGGGAATTGAATCTTGTTTGATTTTCAAAGCTTTTGGCCCTATTTGAAATATAAAAGAATGGGGGTGGGGGTGGAAATACATAGCGTTGGAGGTAGCAATGGAATCAGACCAAGAGAAGGTGTCAGGTTTCAATGCTATCTCAAAATAAATGAATTTCCAAACTGCTGATCTTTAAGGAAATTTTCTCTTTATTCGAGCACAGCAATCTGATCCTGGCTCTTTCGCGGTCAGTACTGACCTTTGCCCCCCAATCCCTCCCTTTCTGATCCCCAATTCTCTGCTTCTCATTGGCTATCTTTCAAGTCACTTTCCTGATTCCTTCTTCGTCAGATCACAGGAATGTCTCCCCCCTCTCCCATCTCTGAGGAGACAGAATCTTCAAAGGGATTTAGTAGGCAAAAGTTTAGGCTTCTCCTCCCTTTATTATATGTCAGTGCTGGGACACTGACAGAAGGAGGAATCAGGGGAGTTTGGTGATCATTCAATTTCTCCATCCATGGGCATGCTGGTTAGACTACAGCACCCATGAACCTCAGTTGTACTTCCATTTACACATCCTTCCTTTCTAGGCATCCAACGCACAGCACATCCTCCTGTGCAAAATCACCCAGTGATCCATCCGTCCCATTCCTTTTAACACTCTTTCTTCAGTGCAAAGTAATGTTTTGAAACAAACACAAAATAAGGACGCGGTGACTCAGTGTCTAAGACACTGAGCTTGTCGATCGAAAGGTCGGCAGTTCAGCGGTTCGAAATCCCTAGTGCCAAGTAATGGGGTGAGCTCCCGTTACTTGTCCCAGCTTCTGCCAACCTAGCAATTCAAAAGCATGTAAAAAATGCAAGTAGAAAAATAGGGACCACCTTTGGTAGGAAGGTAACAGTGTTCCGTGTGCCTTTGGCGTTTAGTCATGCCAGCCACATGACCATGGAGATGTCTTCAGACAGCGCTGACTCTTCGGCTTAGAAACGGAGATGAGCATCACCCCCTAGAGTCAGGAACGACTAGCACATATGTGTGAGGGGAACCTTTACCTTTACCTTTATTTCTGTTTCAGAGAATGAAGTGAATCCACATGAACAATGGATGGGAACGCTCAGACATTTCCTCTCATCCAAAGCCAGGCTAGACAGGGAAGGCTTGGGTTCACTTGATTGCCCTTGGAACAGATGCTGGATTGAACAAATGCAGTTCATGTCCTATTTTGTTTATCGGTTAGTGAGCCTTAGCATGGGGAAAAGATATCACCTGTCTTCTGTCAAATACCACCCCCCTGACATTTGTAGTGAGAGGATGGGAAGTCCTAGCTGGCTTGTAGCTAGCAGCTCAAACTCCAGTTGCTATGGATTCTTCGGAATGGATAATGGGGGCAGAGAAAAGACCAAGGCCTGTAGTGACTCAGTGAGGAGGGGGGAATAGACCCAAGGCCTGCAGAGACCTGGTGGGGTGGGATGAGGGGAGATAGGCGTCCCTGCAGTTGGACTGTTGGAAGAAATATCCTCCTGGGTTCAGTTCAAGTGGGGGAAAAGACACTGGAAACATGGAGACTGCTTGGAAAGATGGTTTAATGGTGGACAGGAATCACATGGCTTGAGTTCCTGAACAGAAAAAGGGATCATATGCTTCAAGGTGTTGGGTGAAGAACCAAAAAGCCAAGATGCTGAGAGTGCCTGAGTTTATACCCTCTGTTGGGCCCCACCTTAGTGTTTCCTGTTCCTGTATAAGAAATGTATCCTGATTGGTTGTCAGACTCCCAGGGGGCAGGGATCTTAGCTAACTTTGTAGGTTGTCTCTCAAGCTTGCTTGAGCCTTGCCATGTGGTGAGTTTCTGTTGCTAGTGAGTTTCTGTTGGTAGATGGGTCCTATTGTGTTGCAGATGATGGCCCATTGACAAAGGTGGGGGGAATGAGTTTCTGCCTCTGGCCCATTGACAAAGGTGGGGGGAGGCAGGAAGCTGCAGGGAAATATATTATATTTATATTTATTATATAAATATTAATATAATAAATAAATTAATATATATAAAAATATATATTAATAATATACAATTAATATAATATTAAATATAATATTATAGGCAGGGAAATATAATATTCTGCCTTTTTAATATTTCCTAAAATATGTAATTCTTCTAGGAGAGGGGTGGGTGCTAACTTCCTACAGGACATAAGGGCAAATAATCAAAGAGGTGCTGCAGCAGCTGTAACTTCTGTAGCTTTGGAGGGGTGGGGTAATCTCTCATAACTTTGAACAGTTGCTAAGTAACCGGTCTTAAGTGGAGGACTACCCGTAGTGAGTTGCTGAAAATGTTTTCAACCTGCAGTTGGGGAAGAAAAAGTGAAAGAGAGGAGAGTTGGGTTTATTGTTTCCTTAAGAATGGCTTGCAAATATGACTGGAGGGCCTGAATTCTAACTGTTATACAAGAATTGATATGGATGCAATTGAAAAGTAGTTCGGGATGAGTTCTTTTAACTATACCCGTATGGGGCTGGGGCTGGGATGGAAGGATGCTGAATCTGACTTTCGGTGGCACATTTACTTTCCCATCAATCCTAACCTGGAAGCCTGCAATTTATTTCATTTATGGTGCTGCATAAGAAATGAGTCTCCAACTCTCCAGTGCTGAAAGGCAAATACAGTAATCATCTGCATGACTTGATTCCTTATTCCGGTAATATGAAAATTGTCAATTATGGATGAATTATGGGTGCCAGCGATACCTGTAATTTGGTTCTGTAGTTTTGTAAACATATGCAGCTGCATTTAATTGCATTTCGATAGTCATGTAATTCATTAAGGTGCACCTGCAATCATCTATGGTACAGTGCTTAATGAATTTCTGCAAAGCTGGCTTGCATTTTTCATCTTTTATATTGATGATTCTCACAAGGGTTAGTGTTTAATCAAAAATTGTGAGTGTCTATCTTGGTATAGGGGTGGTTAGCAAGCAAGGAAGGAAGAAAAGAAAGAAAACAATTCCATTCAGATTCTGGCATCCTAAAAGCTCCCATTTAAGATTTCTGTAGAGGCCTGCTAAATCATTCATTTAAATTATTGCTTTACTACATAAAGGACATAGGAAATGTTATGATGGCTGAGATGAATAGTTAGACCAGTTCAGAAAAGATGAACAGCTGAATTCCTGGCTTCATTTTCCTAGGCTGACATAGTAATAAGGTCTCCTGCCTACTCCTCCCTGGTCATCAGCAAACATGGCACAGAATACCCTGGCAGGACTCAACCTGAAATTCATGGCACTGAAAAAAACGTGTTCTGAATATGGGCAATTTTAATTGCCTCAAATCTTATCATACACTGATCTCAAGTGTAGAAATCCAGCTTCAGGGATTAGAATGTGAGGTTTGTGTTTAGAATAGGAATCAGCAGTGAAGGGCAACCTTTGAACAATTTTCAGTGTGATCCTTAGCCTTACTCCCTGCAAGGGGTCAGTGTAAAATGAACTACTGTCCCATATCTATTTGAAAAGGGGGGGGGGAGAGAGGGGAGGGATGGAGGGAGGGAAGGAGAGAGAGAGAGAGAGAGGTGAGGTGTCAGAAAACACTACTGTTTGCTTCTGCCTGTTTCTCCTCAGAAGAAATGTGGGCTCAGTCAGGGGTGGGTTTCGAATATTTTAGCAAGAGGTTCTCTGCCCGGTTGCTGGGTGGGCGTGGCCATGGTGGGCATGGCCTAGTCAGTGTCCTGCACCACAGCAGGGGGGGCATTTTTGTCCTCCCAGGCTCTGGAGGCTTTGCTTGAGCCTCTGGGAGGGTGAAAACTGCCTCCCCAAGCTCTGGAGACCCTGTGGAGGCTGCAAATGGGCCCATTTCTGACCTTCCCAAACTTCCGGTAGGCCCATTTTTTGCCCTCCCCGAGCCTCCGAGTACACCCTGCACTTACCTGCATCCAAAATGGGCCATGTGGGGACTCTTGGGAGGGGTGGCGTGGGGTGGGCAGGGCCAGCCAGGAGTGGGAATTGGGGGTTCTCCGAACTGCACAGACTCTTAGCTAGAGGTTCTCCCGAACTCCTGCGAACCCCCAGCAGCCCACCCCTGAGCTCAGTGGAGAAATGGTTGTCCACCCCTAGCTTGGTAGTTAGTCAGTGCTTCAGGTCACCCTCACTGGGAAGACCTAAGTGCCAATCCCTTCAGCTATTCTCCTCAATGCTGCCTGATGGCCCTCTCTCCACTCCTGTGGCTTTTTCACATCCCATAAGTGAGAATTGTGAGATGCTCTATATATACATGTATAAAACAGGATCTTTTCTGTAGCTATAGCATTCCCTAGCACATGGATGGTGTTGCCAATACCAAGCCTGATGGGGATTCAGCAGGAAAGACAAGCCAACAATGCGGCCCAGTCTTCCTCTCAAACAATGTTAATCATCTAAAGAGAAATTAATGTCAGAAACAAACATAACTCCTGCCTCCCAAGCAGTTTGAAAGCATACAAATGCAAGTAGATAAATAGGTACCACTTCAATGGGAAGGTAACAGTGTTCCGGGTGCCTCAGCGTATAGTCATGCCAACCACATGGCCATGAAAATATATTCAGACAGTGCTGGCTTCTTCAGCTAGGAAACGGAAATGATCACTGCCCTCCTAGGGTTGGACATGACTGGACAGGGGAAATTTTTTACCTATTATCAGGCTAGATTGGGGACCAGATCCCCCTTGTCTGTTGTTTATCCAGGTACCACACCTGCTCTTTACTGAATTGCAGTGATTGGGATATATTATGAAATGTGGATAAGGCATTGTTGGAGGTGTATTTTTCAATAACGATCTCTGGCTGAAAGAGCAATTCTATTTTTTTTATTATTTTTTTTAAAAATGGTCTGCTTTCAAATAGGTAGGGGAAGACCAATTGCAGAGTCAACAAATACAGTCTACGAAAGCAAAGCAGAGCCCTCAGCAATATGTAAGTGTGGAGCAAAGGGCACAAACATAAGCCACGGTATGAAATTGAGGAATTACCAGCGTGTCCCGATTCTCATTTGTAAATGTTGAAGGGTAACACAGTGAACTGGCAGCCAGTTTATTGCCTTTGGCTGTAATTCTGATCAGACTGACACTGCATATATGATTTTTCCTGCATCAGCCAATATAGGTATGCCAGCTTCCTTGTTAAATATCCACCTAAAATGTAGAAGTCAGATGAGATGCTATAGGATGGGAAGAAACTGGACATTGCAAAAGGCAGTGTCTGATTGGTTCAAATCATGGCTGAGTTAAGAGTCGTGGTGGTGCAGTGGTTAGAATGTAGTATTGCAGGCTACTTCTGCTGACTGCCGGCTACCAGTTTGAATCTCACTGACTCAAGGTTGACTCAGCCTCCAATCCATCTGAGGTCAGTAAAATGAGGACCTAGATTGTCGGGGGGCAATATGCTGACCCTGTAAACCGCTTAGAGAGGGCTGTAAAGCACTGTGAAGCTGTATATAAATTTAAGTGCTAGTGCTAGAGTTGGGGGAACAATTTAAAATGGTATACTGAGGCATCTACATTGTTGACTGCTTAGCCACTGATTTACCACTCTGCTTTTACAATATGGCTGTTGGCTTGAAGATAACTGGCAAGAAGCAGAATGAGGAGGAAAAGAATAAAATTGTGCTTACTAGATGTAGTCTGGGGTGGGTGGAAGAACTGTGGTGGGTGCAATTGGTGGCCCAATGCCTAGAGGAAAGTAGAGTAGGCAGAGTGTTGGAAGAGAAAGCTAGGAGAAGACTGGGGAAGTGGGATGCTCAAAGGGACTTCAGATGGCCAAACCATTGGGGAGGTGAAGTTGGCAGCTCCTATCAACATATGGAATGTGCAAAAAGGGTCTAATGGAAAGATATATTTCTGTAAACATAAGAACATAAGGCTAGAATGGAAAGTATTTCATTTCAAAAGAAAATCATCTCAACATTTTGTCTCCAGAACTAGAATATGAAATCATATTTAGGGTCCGTTCTTGTCATATATATCCTACTACTTTAATTTTATGTTCTTTCAAAGTAGTCATTTATTTCCTGAGTGACCTACCCACGCTGGAAGTTATTAAAGAATAACTGATGAAGCAAAATGATGGCAATTTTAAAGAGGCAGTTTGAAATTATCTTGTTCGCTTAAATACTGACCCATCTGAAAGGAAATTGAAGATGGCAAGAGAAGAAGGATGAGAGAAAGAAACAGGGATAAAGAAAAAAGAAAGGCATGGAGAATTATAAAGTACCATTAAAACATGATTGTTTTTTATTCAGTCAAAGAAGTAAAAATGAAAAAAGGTTAGTTAGTTAGTTTATTAAACTTCTATACCACCCTTCTCCCGAAGGACTCAGGGCGGTGTACAGCCATGTTAAAACACACATAAACTCACAAAATTTAAAAATAATTTAAAACGAATATATAAAATTTGGCCCACAAAGTTAAAACTTGACAAACAACCCAATTTAAAATTCATATTCAGCAATCTTGGCTGAAAGGATTAAATCAGTATTAAATACATATATACACCCAGACCAAAATCGATTTCTGCCAGGACGCCAAATAAAGAACAACATGAGAATAGTACTTAATGCTCTAGAATATTATGAATCACACCTGGAGAAGCAGGCAGTGTTGGTTTTTCTTGACGCCCAAAAGGCCTTCGATAATCAAAATTGGAAATTTATGATTGAACAACTACAAAATATGCAAATTGGGGAAAAATTTGGGAAAATTATAGCAGAAATCTATACCAAACAATCAGCAAGGATAATTAAGAATGATGACATAACAGACAAATTTAATATAACAAAAGGAGTCAGACAAGGCTGTCCATTTCCCCCCTTACTATATATTCTATCATTGGAAATCCTGTTGAAAAAAATTAGAGAAGACCAAGGAATTGAAGGTTTAAGGATCAATAGAGAAGAATACAAAGCTCAAGCCTTTGCTGATGACCTAGTGTTTTGACAGAAAATCCTAGGGAATCTATACCTAATTTGTTCCAAAAAATAGAAGAATTTGGAGAAGTGGCCGGACTAAAAATCAATAAAAGTAAATCGAAGCTAATTGTAAAAAACCTTACGGAAATCCAAACTAAAGAATTGACAGATAATATACAAATCCAAACAACAACAAAAAACAAAATATCTAGGAATCTGGTTATCTACAAGAACATCAGCAATTAAAGAAAACAATTATGATAAATTACTAGAACAAACAAAGAAAGACTTGGAAAAATGGGAAAATTTACACATTTCATTCCTAGGAAGAATTTCGGCCATCAAAATGACTATATTACCTAAATTTTTATATTTGTTTCAGGTCACCCCAATTAAAATAGATAAACCATTTTTTGAAAAGCTGAATAAAATAACATCTAAATTTATATGGCAAGGGAAAAGGCCACGAATAAAATTTAAGCTGCTTCAGGATACAAAAGATAGAGGAGGAGCTGCACTCCCTGACTGGGAGGTATATTACCAAGCAGCAGTACTATCGTGGGTCAAAGATTGGATAGAATTAAAGGATTGAGGGACTGAGGGACACGAACTCCAAACTGTCTGGCACTCCTTTATGTGGGATGAGAAATACAAAACACATTCATATTTTAAAAGACACACAATAAGAAACTCATTATTACAAATTTGGCTTAAAATTAAAAAACAACATTATATGAAGATACCAAATTGGCTAGCACCGGCAGAATCAATTAGGCACCCAAATTTAACAGATAAGACAAAAATAATTATAAAGATATAATTGACTATCAAGGCAAATTAAAGACAAAACAACAATTGGAGACAGATTTACACAGAGAAATAGACTGGTGGACTTATACTCAAATACAATCCAAATACAGAGAACATATAAAAACATATGAAATTTATAATCAAAAACAAGAAATAGATAAAATTATATTAGATTCAGAAAATAAATTAATTAGTAGAATTTCTTCTATGCTATAAATTGGAAGAAGAGACAGTCAAAGAAACAATTATTAAGTGGGCTCAAAACATCAAACACACAATACCTTTGGAAAAATGGGAAAAGTTCTGGCAGGTAAACCTAAATTTAACAAAAGCAACGGCGTACAAGGAAAACCAACTGAAAATGTTTTATCGGTGGCATATGTCTCCAACCAGATTGGCAAAAATACAACCTAAAAATAGCCCGATTTGTTGGAAGTGCAAAAAGGCACAAGGGACTTTCTATCATTTATGGTGGACGTGCCCGGCAGCAAAGAAATTTTGGTCTAACATCAAAAAATGGTTGGAACAAATAACAAAAACAAAGATTGAAAAAGAACCAGAAACATTTTTATTAGGAATCTTTAACAAATCATACCCTAAGGATATCAAATATCTCACTATTCACATATTAACTGCTGCAAGAATAACTTAACACAAAAAATTGGAAGCAAGAAAAAATACTAAGTGAAACAGAAGTAATAGGGAAAATTTTAGAATGCGCTGAAATGGATAGGTTAACCAAAGAATTACAAGAAAGAGAAGAATCAGACTATTATAAAATATGGAATAATTGGTATAATTGGTTAAAAATCAGAAATATACAAAAAATATAGGGGAAATATTACCGATTTAAATATATATATATATAATAATAAATGTTATTAGATTAAGGAGAAGTGAAGGAATATATCATAAGTAGAATTGTAGAATGTCACTCTGAAAAAATGCTTAAGAAGAAATTACACTCTTTTTGTGTATATGTGGTATAAATGTTTGTTGTGTATATGTTACGTATGTCTTTTTTAATATTTATATTCAATAAAAACTACTTTTAAAAAAATAAAATTCATATTCTAAGCCAGCCCGGCCTGTTGGAACAAAAGGGTCTTAAGGGCACGGTGAAAGGTACGAAGGTCGGGGATCATACGAACCTCCAGGGGCAGGTCATTCCAGAGGGCAGGGGCCCCCACAGAGAAGGCTCTCCCCCTGGGTGTCACCAGTCGACATTGTTTGGCCGACGGCACCCTGAGGAGTCCCTCTCTGTGGGAGCGTATTGGCTGGTGGGAGGCTACTGGTGGCAGAAGGCGATCTCATACATACCCAGATCCTAAGCCATGGAGCGCTTTAAAGGTGGTAACCAGCACCTTGAATCGCACCCAGAAGACCACAGGGAGCCAGTGCAGCTCGCACAGGAGAGGTGTTACATGGGTGCGCCGTGTCGCACCCATAATTACCCGTGTGGCCGCATTCTGGACCAGTCGGAGCCTCTGGGTGCTCTTCAAGGGGAGCCCCATGTAGAGAGCATTACAGTAGTCCAGACGTGATGTGACGAGGGCATGAGTGACCATGCATAAGGCATCCCGGTCCAGATAGTGGTAAAGTGATTATAGAAATTTTTAGTTTTTATTTTTCTAAAAACTGTCCTATGTGATTTTTTTCAAAAAAAGTTTAATATGGCAAAAAAAAATGCCATAGCTCCTGTATCTTTGGTTTTGCTGCTGTCAACCCTGATTGCTTACCACCTTTATACATTTCCTGTGATCTGTCTTTTATGTTCAACCCTGAGGAATGTTGCCAGGCAGAACCTATTTTGAGCACATGATATTTGTAAAAACTGTCTGCTCTAAACTGTGGGAAAAGCTTAATATCCCCAGATTTGTGGGGTTACTTGGATGAATAATTTGGCACATATTAATCCTCTACTTTGCTTAAAAATTGATCTCAAAACTGCTCTTTCAAAAGAATCACTACATGTTTATACTCACTCAATGCATGAGGCATGGCATTGCATCCTCCCATTTTTCTCCACAACAACAATCTTGTGTGATAAACTGGCTGAAAGAGAGAAACTGGTTCCAAATCACTTACTAAATATCTTTGGTTGAGAACAGATTTAGGTTTCCTTAATCCTAAATTAATTTTTTTAGCCACTGCACCAAGTTGATTTTCTTATAGCCACCAGCTCCTTGATTAGGGATTTTAGATAATGTTACCTGCAGGGCATAACTATCAACTGTAGAAGTGCTGAGCTAGTTACTGTTCTCCTGGGCTCTGATTCCAGGTATAAATTCCTTGACAATAATATGTCTTTAGATGAACAGTGTAATGGCAAGCTCCAAGCTTGACAATTAGGCTGCATACAGTTATTTTATGTATTTAATTTACATCCACTTTTATTATTTATCAATTACTCAAGGCAGCAAATATGTTCAACACACTTTCATCCTCCTATTTTCCCCACAACAATCATGTGAGGTGGGTTGGGAGAGAGAGTGGCTGACCAAAAATCAAACAACAGGCATTCATGGCTAAGGGGGGATTTGAATGCCAGGTCTGCCACTTTCTAGTTCAGTGCCTTAACAACTAAGCCAAGTGGCTCTTACTACAACACAAAATCTAAACTCTAAACCCAGCTGATGATATGTGCAAAGATATGAGTTGGCAATATGCATTGGTTAGTGTTTTCTAATCATATATTACACAGATAATCTAATCTAATCTAATCTAATCTAATCTAATCTAATCTAACCTTAACCTTAACCTTAACCTTAACCTTAACCTTAACCTTAACCTTAACCTTAACCTTAACCTTAACCTTAACCTTAACCTTACCTAATCAGCATGGGAAGATGTAACAATTAGGAAGTAAATAAAATAAAAAAATGCTAAAGCTTCCCATTCTGCTGTTTAAGATTTTAGCCAACTATTGTTTCCAAGCAGAATATTTGACATGCCTCATCTCCTTTCCCATTTCTCCCAATTAATCCTCACTAATATTATGGCCTTTCCCCAGGGCTGAGCTGAAATGCTCTTCATACATCCTTCAACCAGCAGAGAGCCCTGTCAATCTAAAGTTTGTTATCCCATTGACAATCCCATTTCTCTGTTGCCAGTCACCGCACTCACCCAATTTCTTTCCATGACAAAGCTTAAAGGTTTTGAGCTGTGGTGGCGCAGTGGTTAGAATGCAGTACTACTTCTACTGACTGCTTCTGCTGACCGCAATTTGGCAGTTCAAATCGCACCACGCTCAAGGTTGACTCAGCCTTCCATCCTTCCAAGATGGGTAAAATGAGGACCCAGATTGTTGGGGGCAATAGGTTGACTCTATAAACCACTTAGAGAGGGCTGTAAAGCACTATAACACACTATATAAATCTAAGTGCTATTGCTATTATACCCCATGAAACTGCCCTTGGACAGCATTGAAATAGGATGGAAAACCCTGCTTTAACACTTAGAGCTGCCCATTCATGGGTTGGGTATGAAATGAAAGTGTTCTCATCAAAGTGTGGAGGAAAAAAGATATCCCGGAAGCAAATCTATGCTGTGGATGGTTGCAAAAAGTTGTAAAAGAGACTTGCTCAGTCTTCACCAGGGAGGTGTTTTTGCTAAGTGGATAGAGCAGTGATGGCTAACTTTTTTGCCATCGTGTGCCAAAAGCGTGGGAAACGTGTGTGGGGGGTCATGTGCGCAAATGCCCACACCCATACTTCTATGTGCCCCGCCCCCCATGCATGCACGCATGACCTCCCCGCTGTCCCTCTGCTTTTGGCATGCGATGGCACAGTGGGCCTGGTAGGCCCATTTTTGCTTTTCCCAGGCTTCAGAGCCTCTCTAGGAGCTGGGGAGGGCAAAAATGGCCTCCTCCGCGGAGGCCCTCTGGAGGCCGGAAATGGCCCATTTGCCAACTTCCCATCTGGAGCCTGGGGAGAGCAAAAAACGGGCCTTCCCCACCCACTCCCAGGCCCTCCAGAGGCAAGAAACTACCTGTTTCCCTACTTCTGGGCAGCCCAGAAAGACAAAAAATCAGCTGGGTAGCGCATGCATGCACGCCGGAACTGAGCTCACGTGCCCACCAATATGGCTACACATG
Source organism: Pituophis catenifer annectens (assembly GCF_029215685.1). Lineage (NCBI taxonomy): Eukaryota > Metazoa > Chordata > Lepidosauria > Squamata > Colubridae > Pituophis > Pituophis catenifer. Next base: position 53,929,414 of record NW_027256882.1, read on the forward strand.
CCACCTGTGGCACGCGTGCCATAGGTTTGTCATCACAAGGATAGAGAGTTGCTTCCTTAGCCATTTATTTGTTCTTTTGTTGTTGTTGTTGCTGTTGTTTCTTTGTTTACTTCTGCCTGCCTAAACCATATGGAAATTCCACTGTGTTTCCCCAATCGGTTCCCCTGTCATCTGAGTTTGCTATTTATCAGAGGGAAATGCAGAAATTCATTTAGAGAGTGTTAACTTACTATGGAAACATTAAAGCAAGTAAGGAAGCCAATATTCAGTATTCAGTATCTTCTACCCATCTTCAGAGGCCATGAACTGCTGTGTGACATGCATACGCTTTCTGAATATGAAATTGGATGAGTTCAATGAAAGGGTATCTCGAAAATTATATAACACAGGGGAAATCAGACTCACCCATATTTCCTTTTGTTCAGAAGACATTATTGATATGTCTTTCTGTTTACAAATGAACTCTCGTCACCCAAAAGAGCGCTCTTTCCCTCCCTCCCTCCCTCCCTCTCTCTCTCTCTCTTTCTCTCTCTTTGTTAAAAGAGCTGCAAAGTTGAGTAATGGCACAATGTTACCATCAAAGACAAGTCACACTTTCGTGATCTTCAGCTTTCCTTTAAAACCATAATATCTATACATGTATATTTTCTACCACTTTTCTGCAGCAAAACCCTTCCTTGTCTCAATCATGTCAGATGTAAATGCCTTATTCTCTAATGTGTAAATAATGTATATATATGGAACATCAGGGGTTAACTTATTCTTTGGACTTTAATGTATTCATAATTTACCACTCCCATTCCTGGCTCCACCCCTTGTATATAAAAGGAGCCATCCTCCCCATTTTCCTTGCTTCTATCTTGAATATTCAGCGAATATAGAATGCCTATTATGAATAAAAAGAGATATATTTAAATCTCTAACTTCTATTATCTTTATTGAGTCTGATCCTGAAAATATTGCAACAAGCTGGTAGCAGAGGATGGTTTATTGACTCAATAAAATAAACATGTATAAGAAAGAAATAGAAAGCAACGATCTCAGATCAGAGATACTGAGAATAATAAAAATACAAAAGGATGACTACGATCTCATCGCGAACCTTCAAAACTTCTTGAAAGAAAACGAAGCAGCGAGAGAAAATAGCATCGAGACAGCTGAATTCAAAGAAACAAAGACGGTGAGCAACCCATCTATAAAAGAGAAAATAACGAGAAGAAAGAACAGAGATCCCGCTCAAAATTTCGAATGGCAGCCATCTTGTCTTCAACCGGCCACTGAGACAAGCAAAGCAGAGCCAATCACGATACACCATTCAAAATCTCTGGCGCGAAAAGAATCAAACAGTACAAAAAATAGTAAAGAAAACCTTTATTCTTCAGAAGGATCAAACACGGACACAAAAGAAACATCTATTGAACTGAAAGTTGAAGCGATAAAGAAACAACTATTTAGAACTTCTGATCCAAATTTAAAAATGGCGAAAAAATCAACGGAAGCCAATGACCTAAAAGTAAAAAGACAAGCAAGCAAAAAGAAAAACCAGAACATATCCAATTCAACTCGTACAGAAAGGATGACGACACCTGAGCCCAGAGGACCCTGCAGTTTTTTTCCCACACCGCAGACGGTTCCGGAGGTGGAGAGCTTCAAGCGGAGCGGCTTTGGCGAAAAGAAGCAAGCATCAGCCATCGGCAAGAAGATCAAGATAGAAATGGAGACCGAATCGTCGGAGGAAGAACCTTACGAAGAAACTGCAGCGACAAAGGCTCCCTATGACAACTTCGACAGAAATACAAACTATGCACATGCGCAGATGCATTCAGAGAACTACAGAAGACATTATGATGAAGAAAAACCACTCAGACTAATGCACAACATACCCACTCCATCCTGTGACTTTCAACACTTACGAGACCATGGACTACCCTCCGTTGTAAGTAGTGGGGATAATAATACTGGGGACTTACCTAGCGATTTTCCAAAACTTAGAATTGATGGCATTAATTTGCAAGAGTGGTATCAGCAACTTCAGGTTGCCTTTATGAAAGAAAACCTAATGTTTTTTATCACCAGTCCCCCAAGAAGACCTTGGACTTTAAAAATAGATTGCTTACACCATAGAGCATTTTTTCTGACAATATCTAGCGTGTCTCCTGCAATGTATCATAGCATCAAACCAAACCTAACTGTATCAGAAATAATTCAATGCATGTTTAATCTATTTCACAGCGATAGCGTAGCCACAACCACAAGAATGTCTAAGGATTTCTTTTCTTCTAGAGTGAAACCAGGGGTTTCTATAAGTGAACATTTGATAAATCTAAACAAAATAAGAGCTGAGCTGCAATTGAGGGGGGAAGTGATTTCAGATCAAACTATGAAAAGTGTTATTATCAATTCACTTGATCCATCATGGGATAGCTTTATGTCACACTTAGATACCATTAATTTGGGATATTTATCAATAGAAAGTCTATCTAACAAATTGATAGCAGAAGACAATTCAAGAAAAAATCGTTCCAGTAACCAAACAGAACACAAATCTTTTAGGAAAGTAGTCTTTCAAGATAAATATAATGAGGCCTTTAGATGCCACAATTGTGGATCCAGGGAACACAGTAGAAGAGACTGTCCCAAAGTCCCAAGGGAGAGACATAGGCCAGAATATAGGAGCAAATACAATTACAGACAATCTTCCACAGATAGACACAAATATAGAAGTCCACCAAATTACAGAGAAAGTAGAGGGGGTAGAGAAAATTCAAAAGAGAGAAAATCTGGGTCACTAAATGGGCTAAATAAACAAGACAGCACCAAAACACAACAAGATGAGAACAATAATTGGCTTATTGATTCTGGTGCAACAAATCACACCACTAACAACAAAAGTATATTATCTTCATTTACAGAAGATAAGTTTGTGATAAAGGTAGCTAATCAAGAAAAGGTTCAAGTATTAGGCAGAGGAAATGTGACCTTGCCTGGTTTAGGGAAAATAGAGGGGGTATTATTAATCCCAGAAATACCTCACAACATACTAAGTGCTATAAAACTAAGCAGAGAATCTGACATCAATATAGTTTTCTCAAAGGGGAAAGCAACAATAGAAAAGAACAAAACAAATGTAGGCACTGTGATGATAAAAGGGGGTCTACCCTATCTGATAACCAAAGAAAGATGGTTACATAACATTGATTCAAATATGGAAGATTGTATTGAAGCAGATGATGAAAATGTCAGTAACAGTGACAATGATGAATGTAAAATAACTCATGATAACAAAAATACACACAATGAGAAGAAACCAAAAATAGGTAAACCAATTCATGATGAGTGTGCTCACATCTTACATAGGAAGTTAGGACATGCAAGCTTTCCTGTAGTGCAAAAAATGACTGAACACGCAGAAGGTGTAAAAATAAAAAATTGTGAAAATTATTTAGAATGCTCAGTATGTAAATCCACCAAACTAAAAACCAGTCCCAGACCAAAAAAATCTAACAGATCAACTAACAATATTTTTGATTTGGTACATATGGACTTAGTTGGTCCATTAACTCCATCAATTACCTATAGAAAACGTTACTTCCTAACAATAGTGGATGATTACAGTCGCTATGGTTTTGTTTACACATTAAAGCACAAGGATGAAACCTTTCAGAAATTTAAGGAATTCTACAAACGCATAGAAACACAACATAATATCAGAATAAAACAAATTATGACAGATAGGGGATGTGAATTCATGTCTAAAGAATTCTCCCAATGGTTAAAGGATAGAGGGATGCTACATTTCACGTCCAATCCATTTTCTGCATTTCAAAATGGGATTGCAGAGAGAAAGAACTCCACACTACAAACCATGATTAGATGCACATTAGAGGATGCTGGTTTAGGCAAACAATTTTGGTCAGAAGCCTTACATTATTCAAATTACACTCAAAATAGAACATGGTCCAGTATTGTGAATAAGACACCATATGAGGTGATGTACAATAGAAAACCTAAATTAGCACACATGCACATATTTGGAGTTACTGCAGACGTGCACATACCTAAACAATTGAGGAGAAAGGGAGAAAACGTATCCAGGAGATTAAGATTCATGGGATACGAAACTGGAACCAAAGGGTACAGATTTATTGATAATAATAACAAATTTATAGTATCCAGAACAGCTGTGTTTCATGAGCAGGCCAATTGGTCTAAGTTGCACCTTAATGAAATTTTTCCTAATAAAAGCAAAGATAATATATCTTGCGAGGAAGGAACAACAGAAAATCAAAATATTAACAAAAGTAAGAACAAAACCAAAACTTGGACAAATAGTCAGCATAAAATAAAGACAGACACATTAACAAAAAAGGAAGCCAGATATTTGCATGACAATCATAGCAAACCTGAAAGAAATATTAGAAATAATAGAAACCAAATACCAAATAAATACAAAGATTATATTATGCATATGGATGGAGAACAAATAACACCTAATACATATGAGGAAGTATTGAAACTTCCCCGTGAAGAAAGAGAAAAATGGGAACTAGCTATGGAAAAAGAAATGGAAAGTTTACAAGGATTAAATGTATTCACACCTGCGATCGCACCTAAGGATAAAACAATTATAGGTACCAGGTGGATTTATAAAATTAAGAATTTAGAAGGAGGTAATACCTTATACAAGGCCAGACTAGTTGCACAAGGTTATGCACAAAAATATCCAGAAGACTATACTGACACATATTCACCCACAGTGAGAACAGAGAGTGTCAAAACAGCTCTTGTAGTAGCATCTGCACTCAATCTAGACGTGTTTCAATATAACATACAGACTGCATACTTACATGCAAAATTAGATAAGGAAATATATGTAAGAGCACCACACAGTCAATATACTAATAAGAACGAAATTTGGTTATTAAATAAAAGTCTGTACGGATTGAAGCAATCTGGCAAAAGATGGTACGATTGTTTGGTAAAAGTACTTAAGACCATGGATTTCAACGCCACCACTGCTGATAACTGTTTCTTTGTAAAAAAGAGTAATGATCATATTGAATTTGTATTAATTTATGTGGATGATATTTTATATATTGGAAAGCATAAAGAAAGCAGGGAAATCTTTGTAAATAAGTTAAACGAACACTTCTCATTGAAATCACTAGGTAGAGTGAATAAATACCTTGGTGTACAAATTAACAAAACTAAAAGGGGATTCAAACTTACTCAGAAAGATAAAATCATTGAACTCCTAAACAAATGTAACTTAAATAATGCCAAAACATGTGACACACCTATGCAAACTGATTTTCTTAGAAACAATGATGAATCTTCCCCTGAGTTTAAAGACAACACATTTTACAGATCAGTTATAGGTTCACTCCTTTATATATCTAATTGGACTAGGCCAGATATTGCATTACCTCTCAATTTATTGTCAAGATATGTTAGCAAACCAACCTTGTATCATTGGGAAGCTGTCAAAAGAATTTTAAGATATCTGAAAAGTACATTAGATTTTTGTTTAATATTGGAACCCAATAATGACAAAGAACCAAAAATTACTTGTTATGCTGATGCAGATTGGGCTGGTGATACATCATGCAGAAAGAGTACCTCTGGTTATGTTTTTCTATTGAACGATTGTCCAGTTTACTGGTATACTGGTAAACAAGAACTGGTAGCCACTTCTACCACAGAAGCGGAATATGTTTGCTTGTCTAAAGCTGCAAATAACCTTGTATGGTTCAATGATTTGATCACAGATGTTTGGGAGAAACCTACTTTACCATTTATTATGCATGAAGACAATAAAGCGGCCATTGAAATATCTAGATCCGATGCAATAGGACAAAGGTCCAGGCATATTGATATAAAATTTAAGCACGTGAGACAACTATCTCAAGACGGATTCATCAAAGCAATACATTGTGATACTTCTGAACAATTAGCTGACATATTAACAAAACCCTTACCTTCTAAACAACACAAATATTTAACTTCTAAATTATATGTATTATATTGTCCTGAATCTGAATGTAACTGGTGTTGTATAACGAACCGGCATTTAGAGGGGGATTTGTCAGATGTAAATGCCTTATTCTCTAATGTGTAAATAATGTATATATATGGAACATCAGGGGTTAACTTATTCTTTGGACTTTAATGTATTCATAATTTACCACTCCCATTCCTGGCTCCACCCCTTGTATATAAAAGGAGCCATCCTCCCCATTTTCCTTGCTTCTATCTTGAATATTCAGCGAATATAGAATGCCTATTATGAATAAAAAGAGATATATTTAAATCTCTAACTTCTATTATCTTTATTGAGTCTGATCCTGAAACAACAAATCAGCTCTGTTTCTTTCCACTGATTAGACTTTCTTACACATTCTTCAGAGGTACAGATTTGTTTCTCCCCTAAGATTAAGGAGAGTTCAAAATAAGCCACTGACAATTCAGAGTCGGTATCCTGCTGTACATATCAATGGCAATCATTCAAAACATCGTAAGATAAAGTTAATCCTATTATTGTATAAATTAATACATTGCCTTGGTCAGGAAGTATTTTCCTTTCGCGTGATTAACAAAGGAAAAAAGTTACCTCCTTTAGAGAAAAATCTTGTTCTCTAAACATGAGATAAATATTACCTTAGGATCAGGGGTGAAATCCAGCAGGTTCTGACAGGTTCTGGAGAATTGGTAGTGGAAATTTTGAGCAGTTCGGAGAACCGGTAGCAAAAATTTTGAGTAGTTCAGAGAACCAGCAAATGCCACCTCTGGCTGGCTCCAGAGTGGGGTGGGAATGGAGATTTTGCAATATTCTTCCCCTGGAATGGGGAGGGAATAGAGATTTTGCACTATCCTTCCACTGTCACGCCACCAAGCCACACCATGCCACACCCACCAAGCCATGCCCACAGAACCGGTAGTAAAAAAACTTGGATTTCATCACTGCTTAGGAAACTTTGCTTTTGTACACTTTGCTACGATTGATTGTTGTGTATGAAAATCTGCTGTCAAATCTGCTGGGACCTTGCTCAAGAATTCCACTGAGATCTTCAGATGTTGTGGCTGCTCCATAACTGAAGGCTTTTAAGAAGAGACTGGAGAGCCACTTGTATGGAATGTAATAGGGATCTCCTGCTTGAGAAGGTGATTGGACTAGAACAGGGTGTCAAACTCGCTGTACATCCTGTGACGTATTGTGATGTTTTTCCCCTTCATGGAGCTGGGGTGGGCATGGTCTGTGCATGATGCATCCAGCCTGTGGGCCACCAGTTTGACATCCCTGGACTAGAAGATCTCCAAAGTCCTTTCCAACTTGTTATTCTGTTATTCTACCTCTTCCTCCTCTTCCCTCTATAAGTTTAGCAGGACACAGAAAGGAAATACTGTCCCCTCTTTCTTACATATCTATGAGAGTGGATATTCAGCATTGTCCAATTTGGTTTTAAAGTTGTAACGTGTGTCTATGAGAGCTGGAACATCAAAAGACTGAAGAAATTAAGAGAGATGCTTTCAAAATGTGGATAAAATTGTTGAGAATTCCTTGGGTGACAAGAAGAAAGCATTATTTAATACTAAGTGGAATAAAACTAAATGGCACCAACAATAAGTTTGAAGTTTAAATACTTTGGACACATAATACAAAGGCAGGAGACAATGGGGAAGACTTGGCCTGGTGCCTGAAAAAAGTGAAAGGCAATTAAGGCAGACCAACGGTAAACAAGTGGTTAGATCTTTTCACTGATGACAGCTTGAAGTATCTCAAAGCAGCATTTACTGAAAGAGGGTTATCGTGAAATGATGTCCATCAGTCAGTCAAAGATGCCTCAAGAGACTGAAAAACAACAGTTGTATTATGAAAGCAGGCACCAGCTTGAGGTACCTCTGCCACATTCTGTTTTACTGAATCCTGCTGGACCCTTTTTTTAGGGAAAAAAAGAAATCACAGTGGCTGGCATTGGACTTACTATTTTAGTAAAAAGGAATAAATCAGAATGAATGAGAACCGTTGGCGGGTCCTCAAGGATGGACTTCTTTGGCCTTGTTCTATCAAGGGTTGACAGTGAGTATATTTTTATGGGACTTTTGTCAAGTGTGATATAGCTCTTTTTCAGCTTCCAACAAATCAGTGCCATATATATTTTAATATAATTACATAGCATGATACCTGTGTACAAGTAGTCCTCGACTTACTACCATAATTGAGCCCAACATTTCTGTTGTTAAGTGAAACATTGGTTAAGTGAGTTTTGCCTCATGTTATGACCTTTTGGGTCACAGTTGTTAAGTGAATCACTGCAGTTGTTCAATTAGCAACACGGTTGTCAAGTGTATCTAGCTTTCCCTGTTGACTTTGCTTGTCAGAAGGTCGCAAAAGGTGATCACATGAACTCAGGACACTGCAACCATCATAAATATCAGTCAGTTTTCAAGCGTTTGAATTTTGATCACATGACCATGGGGATGAGGCAACGGTTGTAAGTGTGAAAAATGGTCCTAAGTCACTTTTTTCAGTGCTGTTGTAACTTTGAACCAGGGATGGGTTCTACTTACTTTTACTACTGGTTCGCAATGTGAGCGCACTTCTGCGCATGCACAGATCGTCCATTATGACGTCCGGCCGGGTGGGCAGAGCCTTCCACCGCTTTTACTACCAGTTCACAAGAACTGGACAGAACCGGGAGCAACCCACTGCTTCTTTGAATGGTCAGTAAACAAACTATTGTAAGTCAAGGACTACCTGTATTCTCCTCTTCTTCCTCCTTGTGAAAGAGGAGGATAAGAAACAGAAAGAGGTGACAAGGAAAAGAAGACTTCTTAAGCAATTAGAAACAATGAGTATATTAAGTTTAAGTTTAAGAAGTGGCACAATAAGTTTATATTATGGCACAATATAAGATGAAGTATAATAATAATAATAATAATAATAATAATAATAATAATAATAATAATAATAATAATAATTTTATTTCTATACCGCCCTTCTCCCGAAGGACTCAGAGCGGTGTACAGCCAATTTAAAAACACAAGACACAACAATAATTAAAAATTAAAATAATTAAATAGATTTGGCCGATTTAAAACCCCAAAAATTAAAATACCCCAATTTAAAATTATTATATTGACAGCCCTGCCTGGCGGAACAACAGGGTCTTCAGTACGCAGCGGAACACCCGGAGGTCGGAGATCTTACGTATTTCCGGGGGCAGTTCATTCCACAGGGTTGGGGCTCCCACAGAGAAGGCCCTCCCCCTGGGTGTCGCCAGCCGACATAACTTGGCTGATGGCACCCTGAGGAGACCCTCTCTGTGGGAACGGACTGGTTGGTGGGAGGCTATTGGTGGCAGAAGACGGTCTCGAAGGTACCCGGGTCCTGTGCCATAATGAGATTTTTTTAAAAAATAGTCCTGTTCACCTGATAGCAGCAAAGTCAGAAAGGCATCCCTAATGAATAACAGATAGTATGCCAAAATCTCATTACAATGAACAAGTGTGTGTTTTTTTTAAGAAAAACAAAATTAATAAATTAAAAGTACAACTCTAAAATAAAACTGTCTTTTTAAAGTTAGTTCAAAAGTAGGGTTGGAAAGATTTGTTTTTAACTCCTTTTATTAAGACATTAAGAACATTACAAAGTGAATACATTTCTCTGAAAGAATGAAAAATCTTTAAAGGGAAAATCTTTAAAGTCAACTCTTGGTGACTGAACATCCGCATAACAACAAAAAATAATGAAAGCATGTCCTAAATCCCCTATTTGGGGATTTAAAGATTACATGTAATATCTTAACAGAATTTGCAGACAATCCAGGTACTCTAAATGTTATGTCTTTGTGTGGAGAGTTTCTTATAATGTAGAATTATGGAAAGGAGACTTCATTTTATTAAATTAGGCTTACTTTACCTAACCACAGTATTTATCCTTGCCACACCAGGAAGCAATACATAATTTAGTTTTGGGATTTTTTCAAAACTAATTTTCAATGTACCTTGGGAAATCATATTCAGTTTTGGTAAATAGCCCTTTTAAGGTCTTTTATGTCCCTTGTAAAATGAAATTTTCTTTCTCATAAATATAAACATTATTTTAACAAATGTTATTGTAAAATATATGTTTTCTTTTCTTGTCTGTTTTCTCTGTAACCCTAGTTGGGTTATGACTAGGATTTATAAGTGCTTCGTTTAACAAGACAATACTTGTTAATTTACATCTAACTGGGACATTGATGGAGGAAATAAGATGTTTTAAATAAAATTCTTTATTAATTTATATGTTGGATTTACAAGCTGCTTTTCCTCTAAGCTTTTATTGTAGCTCACATGAGGGAATCCCTTCATTTTATTCCCAAGAATAGAATTTATGAGGAGATTGGACTGAATGATTAAAATCACCATGCTAGCTGGAGGATTCTGGGAGTTGAAGTCCATCCATCCATTTTAAAGTGGGCAAGACTGAAAAACACTAATGAATTTCTATGGGTTTCCAGTCTTGGTATAACCAATATCTTCCCCACGGTATCTCTTTGGTTATGAAGTGTTGAAAAGGAGCATGACATCACCCAGCCATTCCTTTGAATTGCTCAGCCAACAATGTACCCAATCCTTGTCAGACTTCAGCAGTGGGATGAAGTATATTCTATGGACAGGAACCAAAACAAACCAAGGCACCCTCTAAAATTCAAAAGGAGCCATGCTCTTCTACAAACATGGGAAAAGATTATCTAGCTATGATAACAATAATTCACTTGAGAAACCATAAAATCGTTCTGAAGACCTTTGGATCTTTCATAAAGTGATAATTCCATTCAGAAAAAAAAATACAACAGGCAGACAAGAACAAGCAGGTATAAGGTCATTATTATAAATATTCAAACCAAACAGTGCAGCATTGCAAATGTGATGTACCAAAGCAACTGAAAACCAACAAGTTTTGCTCATCTAGAAGGAGGAAAAGAGAGAAATGGAATAATGCTATTACATTTTTTTTAAAATTTGGCCTGACATGTTTTGGTACGTGTTTTTCTTTTTTATTAGTACTCCTGGGACTGACCAGCATATTCAGGAAAACTGACATTTTTCAAGTCAGGAAACCAAATTTGGGATATTCTGCTTGTAATACAGCTTTCTCCCCCTTGATGCCGTCTAGATTTTGGCCATGATAACTGGGAAATAGCATTTCATCACACCAGAAGGGCACCATTTGGAGAGAAACTGGTCTGGGACATGATCTTTTATCATGTTCCTTTCCCAAGGTTAATTTGAGGATTTGTCTCAGACCTTGAGGATTTGACTAAGAAAAAGGAAAGATGCACAGTATTTTTAAAAGCAATACTGTCAGCACCCATTGAAAGCAGAACTCCGAGGCAGGTAGATTCCTCAAAGGACAATTTATTGGATACATCATATTAACACAACTGGTGAAAACCGACTCTGAAAGTTCCCATAGTTTTCACCCAACTAAAAGTGAAAGTTCCCCCTTTCCCCCTCCCCATCAGTCACATTGTCCAATAGAGGTGTCAGCCGGTTGCTCAGTTACTCACTCCTCCTCTTCCCCGCCACCTGTTGAAAGGTCCTTGGTTCCCATAGGAAAACTTTTTGTTTTGACTACAAAACCTCAGATAACTATTTTTCCCCCTTCCCTCTCTTGTGGCAACCTTGAAGTCATAAAAGCCAGGTTTGCTTCAGGATTGAAGTCAGCCAGGTTTGCTTCAGGATTGACAGTTGGACCTTCCCCCTTAATTCGAGAGGAACTCCTGAAAAAGAAAGAAAACCAAGTGGAGCAGCGGTGAAATGCTACCGGTTTGCATCGGTTCAGGAGAACCGGTAGTGGTAAAAACTACCAGTTCAGGCAAACCGGTAGTAAAAAAAAGCTACCGGTTTATCCGAACCAGTATTTCCGATGATCAGCTGTGCCACGCAATTTAAAATTGCTAGAAAGCAGAAAATCCTGCTTTCTAGTGAATCTAAATTGTGCGGCACAGCTGTTCCCCCCCCCTCGTTGTTCTACTTACCTTCCCAAGCCTCCTTTTTCCGCACGAAGCACATGTTTGGCGTGCACTGTGCATGTGTGCACAGTGTGTATTTGGCGCACACTGTGCATGCGTGCACAGTGTGCATTTAGCGCACACTGTCCATGTGTGCACAGTGTGCATTTGGTGCACATCTCGCATGCGCAGGCAGCGAACTGGTGGCAAACCAGGGCAGATTTCACCACTTGAAGTGGAGGTTAATTAACACTCAATCAGCCACCTCTTCCTCCCCCCCCAAAAAGGTCCCTATGGCTTTTAAGGGTGTTTGTCGTGGAACAGGTTTGTCCCAATCTGCTAGTTTAAAAACCAAATGCAGTGAAAAGTATATATACTGCAAATTCAGCTGGGCTTTTCTTATAAAGTCCAGTTTCCACCTGTTTCCAGTTTCAGTCATATTAAGAAGAGCAATTTTTTTGCCCTGCCTTGCTTCCCTGAAGCAAACAAATTTAGGATATCCTTGTTACTACACAATATTAATGGTTAATGAATGGAAGCTGGTTATAAACTGACTTTCCAACTATTCTGAGCTCCCAGATGATTGCACAGTGCAACATGTTTCTGTGAGGCGTCTGGGGCTTGGAGTATCCTTGAGGGCTAAAGATGTCAAGCGGGTAAGTGACAATACAACCAAAGATACATGGCTCAGATGGATGGAGAAGAAAGAAAAAGAAGCAAGAACACACAGTCCACTATTATGAATATTGGTTCATTCAATATTTAAATAATTGAGCTCTTGTCAGTTTTCAGGTGACGATAAGAGCGAGAGCAGGATTAAATTCCAAAGTTATCTGAATGAAACTCATGCAAAATGTAAATGTAATATGCAAACATTCAGAAGACATATATCATTGTGAGTTGGCCTATTTATACAGATTGTGAACCAAATAAGCTGTGGAATGTTTCTAGCTAGAGAACCAGTTCTCGGCTCCCCTAGGACCGTGTCCACGCTCAAAGAACACGCTTAAAGCCAAGCTGGTGTATCTTCATTTAATCGTGGCAATCAGCGCTTACAGAAACCAGAATGCAAAGCTAGCAAAACAAAGACGCAGCTGTCACGCCCTTGCAAGCGAGTCCTTATATAGTTCCTTCCAGATTACATTCAGCTGGAAGGTCTCGTACTTCCTCATTTCCTTCGGACGTACTGGGATGCCGTCACTTTTCTAGAGTGTTCTCAGAGTAGTAAGCTAACCCCACGCGACCCCATAAGGCACCCGTGCACATAAACGCCTACTCGGAAGCCTATTCCACCACCATCACCCATGTGGCTCAACCCCCCCTTCCAGCCGGGTATCCATGTTCTGCCGGTGCATGGACATGATGTCGAGTGCTTCTTGACGCTCGACAGGCGGCTCCCCCTACCAGGCGTCCGTCTAAGAGGAGGAGACAAAAAGAGATGATATTAATGGTCAGGTAAGGGATGTGGTTTCTGGGGGTTTGCTTTGTGGAACTTTCTCAGTAATCTGGGGGCGTTTATGTCTTTTACAGGTACCCAGGATGCTTCACTATCAGGATACCCTGTCCAGCGGACTAAATAGTATAACTGGCCTCTACGTAGTTTGGAATCGATGATGTCTTGTATTTCATAGTGGGCACCGGTTACCGGGCCAGGAGGTGGTTTTGGTGTTGTAGTGGGTGTAGTGGCCGGTTTTAACAAGCTAGAGTGGAAAACCGGATGGGTCTTTCCCAATAAGGGGGGTAGTTTTAGCATGAATGTTACGGGGTTAATTACTCTAATGATAGGAAATGGGCCTATATATTTGGGTCCTAGTTTTTTACTTGGTAATCGTAGCTTTAAGTATTTTGTTGACAAATAAACCAGGTCTCCGATCTGAAAAGATGGACATGTAGCCCTCCTTTTGTCTGCCTGGAGCTTGTATTCATCGGCTGCCCGTGTCAAAGCGGTTTTTACGTGAGGCCACACAGCATTCACGTTAGTAGCCCAGTCGTTGGGAGTCATAGGTTTTTGGAGGGAAAGGTCTAACTCCGGGATAGCAGGGAAGTCCCTCCCCATGACTACCCGGAACGGAGTAAATCCGGTACTCCGATGTACTGCGTTATTGTATGCCGTTTCAGCAAATAGAAGGTAATCAACCCAATCGTTTTGTTGGTAGGTAACGTAGGAGCGTAAGTATCGTTCTATCATGGCATTCGTGTGTTCAGCAACACCGTTCGTACTAGGGTGATAGGCTGAACTAAGGCCCTGGGTTGACCCTATATCACGGAGAAACCCTCTCCAGAATCGGGCGGTGAATTGTACCCCTCTGTCTGATATTATCCTCTTAGGCACTCCATGCAAACGGTAAATATGTTGTAGGAATAAACGTACCAGGCGTCGGGCAGAGGGTAAGCCTTTACATGGAATAAAGTGGGCTTGCTTTGAGAAAAGATCGACTACTGTCCAAATAACGGTATAACCTCTGCTACTGGGAAGGTCTACAATGAAATCCATGGCTATTTCCTCCCATGGTCTGTTTGGTTCGGCTACGGTTTGTAATAAGCCCAGTGGCTTCCCTGGTTGTGGCTTGGATACTGCGCATGTGTGGCATCCCCGGACGTATTGGTCAATGTCTTTCCTCATTTTAGGCCACCAGAATTGTCTGCGCGTCAGATGTAGGGTTTTAAGGAACCCGAAGTGTCCGGCGGTTTTCCTATCATGGCACTGGAGTAGCACTCGTTGTCTCAATGTTGCTGGAATATAGAGTTTATCTCCCCACCACGCTAGGCCATCATGGTGGGTTAGGGATGCTGCATTGTTTTGTGCCCATGCGTCCGTCCGAATGGCTTTCCGTAAAAGCGTGAGCCACTCCTCAGTCTGCGGGGCTGTCAATACATACGCTTTTAGGGGTGAGATTACTGCTTGTAAACCCTCATCTCGTTTACTGTGATATTGCGGCATCCGTGACAACGCATCCGCTAAAAACATTCCTCTAGCTGGCTTATACACGAGGGCAAAACGGAACCGCTGAAAATATTGTGCCCATCTCACCTGTTTTGGGGACAGTTTCCGAGGTGTTTGGAGGGCCTGTAGATTCTTGTGATCCGTCCAGACCTCGAACGGTATGGGATTACCCTCCAGTAGGTGCCGCCATGTCTGTAACGCCCATTTTACGGCATAGGCCTCTTTCTCCCACACTGCCCAGTTCCTTTCTGCGGTTGTAAATTTTCGGGAGGTGTATGCACAAGGCCTTAACATACCGTTCGCATCTTTCTGCATTAGAATAGCTCCTACTGCCACGTCACTAGCATCCGCTTGTATTACGAACGGTTGTGACGTGTTAGGGTGTATTAATACGGGTTCAGTGGCAAAAGCCCGTTTAAGATTTTCAAAGGCTTGTTGGCATTCAGATGACCATTGTAGTTTGTATCCTGGCCTAGGCTTTTTCCCAGGGGCCACCACACCTTTTGTTCGCAATAGCTCCGTTAATGGTAATGCTGTTGTTGCAAAGGACGGAATGAAATGTCGATAAAAGTTTGCAAAACCTAAAAAACTTTGCAGTTGTTTACGGGTTTGCGGAGCTTTCCACTCTAAGACCGCAGCTACTTTCTTCGGGTCCATCTGGATACCAGTACGACTAATTCGAAAACCTAGATAATCGATCTCCTCCCGGTGGAACTCACATTTTGAGAGTTTTACAAAAAGATGTGCGTCCAGCAACTTGGTCAGGACCTGTCTAACCAGCTGGACGTGTTCTTCCATTGTATCAGAGTAGATCAAAATGTCGTCCAGATAGACTAAGACGCCCCGATATAGGTGTTCATGTAAAATACCGTTTATAAGCTGCATAAACACCGCTGGTGCCCCTTGTAGACCGAAAGGCATCACCAGGAACTGGTAGCTGCCGAGGGGAGTGTTAAATGTGGTTTTCCACTCGTCTCCCTGACGTATCCGTACCCGATAATAGGCTTCGCGGAGGTCCAATTTCGTGAAGATTTTCCCTGACGCCAGGGTAGCCAACAAATCAGTTATCAGCGGCAGGGGGTACAACGGTTCTACGCAGACAGCATTCAATCCCCGGTAGTCAACACATAAATGTAAGCCGCCATCCTTCTTACCTCGAAAGAGGACGAGTGCCGCTAAATGCGAACGACTGGGACGAATAAATCCCCGGGCCAGGTTTTTATCTATATACGTTCGCAATTCCTTCAGTTCCTGTGGTGTCATCGAGTACATACGGGGTTTTGGCAACCGGGCTCCGGGAAGTATTTCGATACCACAATCCGTATCCCGATGGGGGGGCAGGATGTCACATTCTTCCTCGCTAAATACTCGGGCGAGGTCATTATATGCTTGGGGGTATGTACCTTGTCTTGTTGTTTCTTGCTGGAGAGCCACCCTCTCTTTTGTACATGGCAGTCTGAGCCTACGATAACCCCCCTCCCACCATATGTGTGGTTCCCACCTGTCCAACCACGCGAGCCCAAGAATGATGGGTTCGATCATCTGGGTTACTACAATGAACCGGATCATTTCCTGATGGGCTCCTATTTGCAGGAATACGGGTTCTGTAACAGTGGCAGTAGGTGTGCCTCCCAGGATGGACCCATCCATCTGCTCGAATTTAATGGGGGTACGAAGAGTCAGGATCCGAAGGCCCAAGCCCTCAGCTACTGACTGCCGCATAAGGCATCGAGTACAGCCTGTATCAATTAAGGCTTTTTGTTCACACTCCTTCTTAGTGACAGGATGTCTAAGGGTCACTGGTATCAGGAAGGGGTGTACAGGGTCACTTACCATAGGATCCTGCAACTCATCTCCGTTGTCGCTTTCTTCGGATGCGTCGGGGACACGAGCCGTCCCTGGCATGGTATTACTGGACCGGGTTGTCGGTTCTAACGAGGGCGTCTGCGTGGCCGCCCTAGAGCGTTCTGGTGTTCGTAGGGGTCGGTCACGTGGCGTGGTAGTCAGAACGGATGGCCGGGAAGTTGACAGTTGCGGGGCTGCGACGGGGCAGTCCGCAGCTCTATGACCCTCTTGGTTGCATCGAAAGCACCGGAACGGGCGTCTGTTCGCCTCGGTAGCGGTCGGCCCGAATGCCGGGGTTCCTCTAAACGCCCCGCGGTCACTGGATCTGCCACCTGGACCACGACGGGACTGGAACGGTGGTGTGTTCCGAGGCCTGAATTCTCGTAAACCAACGTCTAGGCTCACCGCTGCCTTGTACCATTCGGACAATCGTGGGCCTAGACCCCGGTATACACAGGCCTGTTTTATTTCTCTATCTAGCCCTGCCTGGAATTGGTGGATAAGTAATCGCTCTGGCCACGAATGGAGTTTTCCTGCCAGATTACGGAACTCCTTGACATAATCCTTGGCAGGGCTACCACGCTGTCGTAGGTTGACCAATTCACCTTCGATGACCTGGGTCCGAGTTTCATCCTCGAACCTATTGCGTAATGCTTCAAGGAACAGGCCCAGATCTGTTAACTCGCGGGCGTGTTCACTATGTAAATCGGCGACCCATTCAGCTGCCTCCCCCGTGAGCACTGCTGTGACCGCCACGACCATGGACCACTGCGAAGGATATAATCTGCCATAAAGGTCCATATGGCTTATTACCTGACTCAGGAACAGTGCCACCTTTCCTGCAGTTCCATCAAATGCAGCCTGCACAGGCGGTAATCCCCAGGGATGTTGCTGGAGGGGGGGTGCCCAGGGACCGTGGCCCCATGCCGGTAGCGGGTCTCTGTAACGCTGTTGTGGTGGCCTATCTCCTGTGCCGGGTAGCTGTCGAGGGGCGTCTCTCACGGGATCTACTCTCCTCTCTCTCCCGGGCTGTGTAGCGGCACCGGGAGTTGCGTGGCTGCCCTCGCCCCCACCGTATGAATGTACAGCCTGTCTCCGCTCTCCACTCACCCAGCGTTGTTCACGCCCCTCCAACTTCAGCTTCGGGCTGGCAAGGCGGAATTTGCTGTCAGAACTCCCACCCGCCGTACCGCCTCCCAACCAGGAGGTGGCTCCCTCCATGCTGGGCGCCCATGGCTGCCAGGAGGGCGCGTCGCGAAAGCTCGCCTCGCCAAAACGGTCGCGTAGGATCTCTAGGGTGGAAGGCCCCAGGCCAGTGGAGTGGCTCCAGTCCCCTTCCTCGTCTTCCAGCCATCGCCGTTCCCTCCAATCCTGGAACTGGGAACCGGCATAGGGCGGGGTTTGAAGACGCATCCCACCTGTCTCTGGGCCGGGCGTCTCCCGGGCGTTGCGTTCGCGTTCCTTTCGTTCACTAGGGGCGCCGTCGACCCCGGGCTCATGCTGTTTCGGCCGCACCACCGGCGGGCTGGCCGCCCCATCCATCCCGGCGTCAACCTCCTCCTCCGCTTCGCCCACGGTCTCCGCTGTATCCTCCGGCAGCACGTCAGCCGCTACGCCCTCTGCCATCCCGTTCCTTCCTTCACGGGGGGGGGGGGGGGCGGCTCCAAAACGGCTTGTGAAAAGGGAGAGCTGCGTCTTCCTCTTGGCTCCCCTAGGACCGTGTCCACGCTCAAAGAACACGCTTAAAGCCAAGCTGGTGTATCTTCATTTAATCGTGGCAATCAGCGCTTACAGAAACCGGAATGCAAAGCTAGCAAAACAAAGACGCAGCTGTCACGCCCTTGCAAGCGAGTCCTTATATAGTTCCTTCCAGATTACATTCAGCTGGAAGGTCTCGTACTTCCTCATTTCCTTCGGACGTACTGGGATGCCGTCACTTTTCTAGAGTGTTCTCAGAGTAGTAAGCTAACCCCACGCGACCCCATAAGGCACCCGTGCACATAAACGCCTACTCGGAAGCCTATTCCACCACCATCACCCATGTGGCTCAACCCCCCCCCTTCCAGCCGGGTATCCATGTTCTGCCGGTGCATGGACATGATGTCGAGTGCTTCTTGACGCTCGACACCAGTGGTGAAATCCAATTTTTTTTACTACTGGTTCGGTGGGCATGGCTTGGTGAGCGTAGTGTGGCTTGGTGGGCGTGGCTTGGTGGGCATGGCAGGGGAAGGAGAATGCAAAATCTCCATTCCCTCCCCACTCCAGGGGAAGGATATTGCAAAATCCCCATTCCCACCTCACTCTGGGGCCAGCCAGAGGAGGTATTTGTTGGTTCTCTGAACTGCTCAAAATTTCCACTACCGGTTCTCCAGAACCTGTCAGAACCTGCTGGATTTCACCCCTCCAGATAATGTACTGCTTTAAAAAACATGTTAAGCGTAACTCAGTTTTATAATTACCATTACTCCAAATAATATTAGAATACAGAATAGAATGCAGAATAACAGAGTTGGAAGGGACCTTGGAAATCTTCTACTCCAACCCCCCTCCCCCACTTAATCCCTATATCATCATTGTGGACAAATAGCTACCCAATCTCTTCTTGAAAACCTGTAATGGAGTACCCATCACTTCTGGAGGCAAGCCATTTGACTGATTGTTCTCATTGTTAGGAAATTTCTCCTTAATTCTATGTTATTTATTTATTTATTTATTATTTGGACTTATATGCCGCCCTATCTCCAAAAGGATTCAGGGCGGCTCACAACAATAAAACACATACAGTCCAATCCTTCCTTTAAAAATACCCAATAAAACTATAAAACTATAAAAACCATTAAAATCCCCTCTAAAACCCCTTCAGTCCAAGGCGGCCAGGCAAAATAGCCATGTTTTAAGGCCACGGCGGAAAGAGCGAAGGTCAGGGGCCACCTGGAGCCCCAGGGGGAGCTGATTCCACAGGGTAGGTGCGCCCACAGAGAAGGCCCGCTCCCTAGGGGTCGCCAGCCGACATTGTCTGGCCGATGGCACCCCAAGGATGTGTTATATCTCTCTTGATAAGCTTCTTGCCCTCCCCTGAGATGTTTTGGAGAATAAATTGAAGCTATGAAGTAATATGTGAAATTACAAGCCAGCATCTTTTCATTAACTAAAGCAGGGAGTTTAAACTCTTTGACATAGGATCACTACTTGGTGTTGTTGTTTTTTTAACTCTTACATCTCCTTACCCAGATGTCTCTTTTATCTGGCCACTGTTGTTTGTGTAAAAGAATGTGTACTTTTGTGTACTTTTACATACACATCCCTTTTGTTTACAGTAATCTGCTGCTGATCTTCTCATCAGCAGCAGATTACCACATGTCATTTTCCTACCACCAATCTATTGTTTCCTTCTTTTTCAACAGCCCGCCCATTCCACTAATTTGCTCAATCTATTAGATCAGGGGTCTTCAATCTTGGCATCTTTAAGACTTGTGGACTTCAACTCCCACAAATTCTGGGAGTTAAGTCCACAAGTCTTAAAGTTGCCAAGATTGGAGACCCCGTATTAGATCTTTATTGAGAAATTACTGCTTTTTTGCTGTGAGATGTTTTCTTTTTTAAAAAAAAAATGCTTTGCATATTCATACACCCAGAATCTCTTCACACCCTTTTCTCAGAGAGACATGCCTGCCAATTTAGAAAGCCCTGATCAGATACATTAGAAATATGATGGTACTCAGAATCACTGAATGGGGAAAATGTTAGTATGTATACATACTTTTACTTAACAAATGGTTTACAAAAGCTTTTTCCAGTGTGTTTGCAAGCATGGGATGGAAGGGGAGACGGAAACTGATTCAGGCTATCAGCACTGCAAAAAGCAAAGGTGTAATCTCTCCCCATACATCCTGCACGTCATCCCTTTTACAAAGCAAGAGTCTACTTCACAGAGTTTTTATCAAAGTAAAATGGATAAGAAATTGTGATTGATTATGTGCCATCAAGTCATTTTGGAATCCCAGCAATCACAGAGATAGAGTTTCTCCATGACAATTTATCCCTAATCTATTCTTTCAGGTCTCCCAATGGTGCACTTTAACTGAGTCCATTCAATTTGCTGTAGGTTGTCCTCTTCTCTTTCCTTCCATCTTTCCCAACATTAGAGCCTCTTCCAGAGAGCTAAGTATTCATATAATGTGTCTGAATTAGGATAATTTAAGCCTTGTTATTTGTGCTTTGAGTGAAAACTTTGGGTTATATATACTGCTTAAAAGCTTTAGGGGAAGGGTAGATTATGGCTGTAATAAATAGGATAGCAAACAAGGTTAGATTATTGTAACACGCTCTACATGGGGCTACTCTTGAAAAGTGTTCGGAGACTACAGTTGGTCCAGAATGCAGCCGCACGAGCTGTCATGAGTGTACCTAGGTACACCCACATTACACCAATTCTCTGTGAGCTGCACTGGCTCCCTATTGGTCTCCGGTCACAATTCAACATGTTGGTTATTACCTTTAAAGCTTTACATGGCTCAGGGCCAGGGTATCTTTGAGACCACCTTCTACTGCATAACTCCCAACGACTGGTAAGATCCCACAGAGTTGGTCTCCTCCAGGTCCCGTCAGCTAAACAATGCCGGCTGGTGGGCCCTCAGGGGAGGGCCTTCTCTGTGGCTGCCCCAGCTCTCTGGAACCAGTTACCTCCTGAGGTCCAGACCATACCCACCCTATTGGCCTTCCGAAAAGCGGTGAAGACCTGGCTCTTCCGGCAGGCCTGAGGCTGTTGATCTCGCTCTTGCGATCTGGCGAGATCCGACCATGAATGGTGTGAATGAGTTTTAATATTTTTAATGTTTTTAATTTTTAAATGTTTTTTTATAATGATTTTAATGCATTGTGAGCCGCCCTGAGTGTTCGGAGAGGGGCGGTATACAAATTGAATAAATAAATAAATAAATAAATAAATAAATAAATAAATAAATAAATAAATAAATAAATGTTTTTCCATTGCCAACTATAGATGTTTTCTATCTAAAGAAGAGTGGCAGAATAGGAGACCCAAGCAGCCCTGTCCATCCTGCAGCCACAATTTCATAATTTAAGCTGCAAAAGATCACTTTTATTACTGACACAGCATTTTCCCCACTTTGTTAGCTAGTAAATTTGAGGCTCTGGTGATTTAAAGGGTAGGCTGTGACAGCAGGGTAATATACTAGATATTATAACTTGAGACAGTGTTGTTTAACAGCACTGGGAAGCAATATTGATTTTTAAACAAGAAGGTTATGCCCTTCACCTCTATATCAGATCAGTTAGTGAGAGTTTAAGACATTGGGGACATCTTTGGGTATATAAATATAGTTGGTTATCACACAGTATACTATAAAAGCTGTATGATAATGTAAGTAAATGCGTGTATGATGTGTCAATAAGATTGGGGACAAATAGCAAAACACTTTTTTGCTAGAAAGAAAGCAGGACCACAAGGAAATAATTACTTAATATTGTAGGAAAGCAGCAAGGTCTACTTCTATAAGATTATTTGATCTATGACTGTTTCAGCAAATTGCATTTACCAATGAAGTGTACAAGGTATCTCTGGAACTGTTTTCAAGCTCAATGAATGCTGCAAGACTCAGAAGCTAACCCGATGTGGAAGAAGGTCAGGGTTTCAGAATTTGTATTACTTCAAAGTTATCTAGATATTATAGTTGAATATAACATTTCCATGTTTCCATTCCATTCCATTCCATTCCATGTTTCCATTGCAAGCATCATCATAGCATCTTGGTTTAAAATAGAGATGGTCTATAGACCAAAAGTCTCTTATTTTCTAATTCCTGGAGTTCCCCAGCTGCCAAATCTGGTGCTGGTGAACAAAAATGGTACATTTTTAAAAAAATATTTTAGTGTTGAACTAAATTGCTATAAATTGCTCTTGGAAAAGTTGTGCATCTTTTAAAAAATCCAGTATGGCTACAGCCCTAAGATTTTCTTATTAGCCTCCTATTAAAATTCTAATCTCATCTGATCAGGGGTGGGTTCTAAATTTTTTAACTACCGGTTCTGTGGGCGTGGCTTATTTTGTGGGTGTGGCTTGATGTCATGTGACAATTCTTTAGGATTTAGCAGAGGTACTGGTCTACCAGGCTTTTAACTGCTTGCAGAGTTGTACCAGTCTACCCATTTATATTTGCAGGCACTGGTCTACCCATTTATTTTTGCAGGCACCAGTCTACTCATTTGTTTTTGGAGGCACCGGTCTACCACCAAACTGCCTTTTACCACTGATCAGCTGTAGGGTGGCCCTTTGAAGCCCAGCGGCAAGAGTTTAAACAGTTTTTTTTTCCTTATAGCCCATCAGCAGGGACTCAGGAGGCAGTAATAGATTGGGAGTAGGGCCAAATAAAAGGTAAGAATAACGTGAGGGGTGGGCCGGGTGGGGCAGAACCGGTTTGGTGATGTCATATCGTCACCGCTACCGGCTCAGTGGAACCAGGCAGAACCGGGAGGAACCCACCACTGCATCTGACCCTGTTCAACTTTTCAAGGTCAAACATGCTCAGCTAAGGGCTACCACCTAGTCAAACTGATATATTCTGCTGAAATATAGAAGTAAACATAAAAAAATACAGGAGCTAAAATAGCAAAAATGTTAAATGCAGATATGCTCATGTGTCCAACTAAATAGGCATGGATTGGATAGGGTCTTAGAATAATTTTAGTTCCCGGTCTAGCCAGGCTACTCCTCTGAAGAGTTTAATGGTTATTCTGTGTCCGTGTTTTGTATGTAGAGGACAAAAGGAGAAATGTCTATATGTTGAGTTGCCCACTTGGCTTCAACTCATTTTCTCAAGTTTCCAGGTAGGGGATCTTGCTAAATTCGATGACAACACATAATTGCAACAAGATTACAGCCATAATCCATATAATACTTTAATCTGCTAAACGTGTCGGATTGAGAGTGTTTTTCAGCACTGCCTCGTTTAAATCTTTATCACTTGTCTCCTGAGGATTTACAATTTTTTAATGATTTTTGATCTTCGAGCTAAGGCTAAGAAACTTAGCAGATAAACTATTGGCATGTGATTCCCTAGTGAGTCCAACACATGAGCTTTTGGGCTAAGGCTCAGGAAAACTGGCTCCAAATTCCCGATAAACTATGGACTCCCTCAGTGGCTTTGTGCAAGTGCCTTTAAGAAAGTGAGTAGCTTTCAAGTGCCATTTCTGCAAAGCTGTGGCAAGGATAACTATTGTGTCTTACGAGAAATTGGCACGATCATTTCCTTCCCCCGCTTACTACAAATCCAATTGTATCAGGGTACTTTCCTAGATCTCAAGATAGTTCACTCTCTGCAATTCAAGTAATAGTAGCAGAAATAAAGAATTCATGTTCTATATACTATATACAGCCTTTTCCCCTCACTCCAATAGAATATATTGTTTTAGTTACACAGTGGGTTCAGGAATATCTAAAACAGTGCATTAGACAGATGTGTCTGCCATTATAATTAAGTAAAAATTGCATCCCAAAGAAATAGATATAGCAATGTATGTTATGTTCCCAAATTGGCTTCAAAGAATATTTGGTTGGTAGCAGTGGTGGGTTTCAAATTTTTTTACTACCGGTTCTGTGGGTGTGGCTTGGTGGGCGTAGCATGGCTTGGTGGGTTTGGCTTGGTGGGCGTGGCAGGGGAGGATACTGTAAAATCTCCATTCCCACCCCACTCCAGGGGAAGGATACTGTAAAATCCCCATTTCCTCCCAATCAGCTGGGACTTGGGAGGCAGAGAATAGATGGGGGCGGGGCCAGTCAGAATTTTTACTACCGGTTCTCCGAATTACTGAAAATTTCCGCTACCGGTTCTCCAGAACTGGTCAGAACCTGCTGAAACCCACCTCTGGTTGGTAGTCATATTTGGGGAACAAACAGTTCTCTGACCTTTGATTGTACAGGTCGTTCTCGACTTACCACAGTTCCTTTGGTGACCATTCGAAATTACAACGGCACTGAAAACAGTGATTTATGACCATTTTTCACACTTACAACCATTGCAGCATCCCCATGATGTCACCCAATCAAAATTCAGATGCTTGGCAACTGTTTCATATTTGTGACCATTGCGGTATCCTGCGGTCATGTAATCCACTTTTGGTGTCTTTCTGACAAGCAAAAACCAATGAGAAAGTCATATTCATTTAACAACTGTGTTACTAACTTAAAGCTGCAGAGATTCACTTAACAGCTGTGTAAAGGAAGGTCGTAAAATGGTGCAAAATTCACTTAGCAAATGTTTCGCTTGGCAACAGAAATGTTGGACTCTCAATTGTGGTTGTAAGTCAAGGACTGTTTGTATGTTGCCCAGAAGATGCGATACAGTGGTGGGTTCCTCCCGGTTCGGCCCAGTTCGGCCGAGCCGGTAGTGGTGACGATATGACATCACCGAACCGGTTCTCTTTGTTCGGGAGCTGGGTCCTCCCACCCCGCCTTCCCCCCCACATTATTCTTACCTTTTATTTGGCCCCGCCCCAATCTATTCACTGCCTCCTGACTCCCAGTTGATCAACTAGAAGGAAAAAAACTGTTTAAACTCTTGCCGCTGGGCTTCAAAGGGCCGCCCTACAGCTGATCAGTGTTAAAAGGCAGTGTGGTGGTAGACCAGTGCGCTCGAAAAACAAATGGGAAGATCGGTGCCTCCAAAAACAAATGGGTAGGCTGGGATGCTCGAAAAACAAATTGGTAGACCAGAATGCTCCAAGAACAAATGGATAGACCGGTACAGCTCTGCAAGCCGTTAAAAGCTTGGTAGACCAGTACCTCTGCTAAATCCTAAAGAATTGTCACATGACCATCAAACCACGCCCACAAAATAAACCACACCCACAGTACAGGTAGTAAAAAATTTTAGAACCCACCCCTGATGCTATAGCACTGAATTATGGAATGAGGAGTTTTGCACTTTCAGGATAACCTATTGGGTAAGTGATACTTTAACAGGTTTGACCACCAGAGAAGCTTGAGTTAGAATATTTCTAATTCTACATTATATTAATTACTATATATAAGGATAAAGCTTTCAAGTGAATATTTCTAATTAGGCTTGAATGGTAGATCAAAAGTGGGATATTTCTGATTCCTCCACATATTTTGGATCAATTATTCAGTGAGGTTTTTTGATGGCTGATTCTACCTTTTATAAAATCTGCTAATGAGTTGCATCGCATATCAGACTGCAAATGGTTGATACAATACACCAAAACATGGCCTTTTCAGGCCTTGGAAAATAATACCTTGACACTAGCAGTCCAATTCTTAATTTTACAGATTAAACTTTGGGACTAATTCAATAAAAAGTTTGGACCTGAATAGGTACCGTATTTTTCAGAGTAAAAGACACACCTTTTTCTCCCCTAAAAGGGGGTGAAAATTTAGGTGCGTCTTATACATTGAATGTAGCCCCGCCCACCCACTAGCCCCAATCCTTTGGCCTCTGCCTCCCAGCGGTTTACCTCCTTGCAGCAAACAGCAAGAGGAAACAGCTTCTTTCAGCTTCAGCACAGCCTAATTAGGACAAGTTGATTGGATCGGCCTCCTGACTCTCCGCTATTTTGCTCTCAGCTGTTTTGCCCTGGCCTCTGCTGCTTGCTGCAAGGAGGTAAATTGCTGGAGCAGATTTTTTTTTTCCCCTTGTGCTAATCAAGCTATGCTGAAAACAAAAATGAAAGTAAAGCAAGCTGTTTGCTGTTTGCTGCAACAAGGCAAAATTGCTGGGAGGCAGAGGCAGATTTCTTTTTCTTGTTTTCCTCACCAAAAAAAGTAGGTGCGTTTTATAGTCAGTGCGTTTTATATTCTGAAAAATACGGTATATCTATATTTGAACTCTATAGATTGGCAGTTGCAGCCCATTTATTGAGTTAGGGAGGTTGAGCTAAAGATAGACTGGAGAAGTCGTAACAACTATTTATGCTCTTACTAATATTCCCATACCAAGAAAGTGATGTTATTGTGATGTTCCAAGTAGATGTCACTTACGTAGCACTATGAAGATTTTTTTGGCCTTGATAGATTATTTCACCAAAGCAAAAGACAGAAACAACTATCTAAGGCAGTATGCTTCTCTGCCTTCTTTCCACCTCCAACTCCAACTCCTGTCCCGAGTATTACTGTCAAGCCGGTCACGCCCACCCAGCCACGCCCATCTAGTCACAGTGATCCAGCTGTGACCGCTCAGCCATCCCTATCCAGCCACACCCACCTGGCCACTGTGAATCGTCATAATCTTACATGCAACTGGTCCTTTGACAACAACCTTAATGCTGATGCAGCCGTAAATGAAATTGAATTTGACACCCTTGACTTAGATAGTCAATGTCTTAGTTAATCTCAAGGCAGCCAGGACAACATTGGTATTTGGGATAAACTAATAATGGTAGGCCACTAACACTATTTGAGCGGGGTTTATTTCAAATATTGACTGGCCCAAAGGTGCTTTTTCAAAAGGCAACTGGACTTTGTTTTTCATTGAAGACGTTTCACTTGTCATCCAAGAAGCTTCTTCAGTTCTGACTGAAGAATGACCTGGATGACTGAGAATCTCCGTAGACATTGACTGGAATTTTAGAATAATGTCTGTGTTGCTGTAATTTCATCAAACCCAGGAGAAGTGGAGAAGTGGAAAACTCCCCAAAAAGAGAAGATGAATTTGGAGATGGGAGAGGTAAATATGTTTAGAGATGGGAAACTTAAACTTTTTTCTTATTAAGCATAAAATTGAAAGCATCTACTTATGAATCCTCTGTGGATGAATCAGGGATTAGGACAGAGCCTACTTTCCAAGTGGAAATAGGGCCAAGCACAACTAACAGACCCAGAGCCATTAAGGAAATTCAGTTGCAGCTAAAAAGAAGCTAAACTATGTATTCCCTTCATGATTGAGCAATATAAAGCAATGGCTTTTATCCAGTTCATTACTCAAAGCTGCACCTATCCCGAAAAGAGTACACTTATAATAGTTGTCATGGAAGAATTGATAGGAAAAAGAATGAAACATGTATATATATAAAGTCAGATTAAGACATTCAGAACTCAGTCCCATTGCCTCAAAAATAAGTTCCTGGGCACAGCACTGAAACTCTCTGTATGTCTTGCCTGACATTTTCAATTACTTGCTTCTTTCTTAACTTATAACAGTTCATTACATTAGACAAAAATTCATGGAATCTAAGTAACAAGAGCTCCTAAGGGGTCCATTAAAAAGGGAAAAATAAAGTTTCTCATTTGTATTATTGCTTTTGGAAAGAGGCATAGCTAAGATTTTAATGCACATTCAGAGAATTGATTGACATCTTCTGTGATGGATAAAATAAATGAAACTGAACAGCGTGTATTTTAAAGGATACTATAATGATTTTTTTTTTTTTTTTTTGCAAAGCACTGAGCAGTTTCTTCCTTTTAATCCAAATTCTCCTATTTATCCTTTGGAATTTTTAGTCACTTTTCATTCTAAAATATAACAACCAAATTCTTCTCCTCTCACTGAGTTATCATGGTTATGTTTTGGTGGTCTTTTTGTTCTAAATAACTGTTTTCATGCTCTTCTGCAGGTTGTTGTTGTTGTTAGTTGCGAAGTCGTGTCCAACCCATTGTGACCCCCATGGACAACATTCCTCCAGGCCTTCTTGTCCTCTAACATCTTCTGGAGTCCATTTAAGCTCACACACCGAATCTTTCCCAGCATTAGGCTCTTCTCCAGTGAGTCTTTCCTTCTCATTAGGTGGCCAAAGTATTTGAGTTTCATCTTCAGGATCTGGCTTTCTAAAGAGCAATCAGGGTTGATCTCCTCTCTTCTGCAGGTAGTAAATTGTAAATAATGTTCTCTGTGATCCCAACATCTCCATCATAAGTTAAAATAAATGAAAGCATAAGAAATGTAATTTATTATACATATACACTATATACATTATGCACATTTTAAAAATTGATTTTGCTATTGATTTTGATAAACCTAGTCCTTGTCCCCTCTTTATGTATAACATATTAGCAACTGACTTAAGATTGGTTCTTAAGCCATAAGAGGTAAGGTTAGTCCCACTGTGCCAATTCCAGATTCACATGTTAAGAATGATTTAGCAAAATGGAAGATGTTAAAAGGAAAGGAATACGAATGATTGACCTGGAAATCCATATAATAACTGGGACTTTTGAAGAAAATGGCGGTGGTGAGGCCTCTCCTCAAGAAGCCATCCCTGGATCCGGCTGTTTTGGCTAACTATCGTCCAGTCTCCAACCTTCGCTTTATTGCGAAGGTTGTTGAGAGTGTGGTGGCACGACAGCTTCCCCAGTACCTGGATGAAGCTGTCTATCTGGATCCACTCCAGTCGGCTTCAGACCTGGGTACAGCATGGAAACGGCATTGGTTGCGTTGGTGGATGATCTCTGGAGGGCCCGGGATAGGGGTTATTCCTCTATCCTAGTCCTATTAGATCTCTCAGCGGCTTTTGATACCATCGACCATGGTATCATGTTGCGCCGGCTGGAGGGACTGGGAGTGGGGGGCACCGTTTTGCGGTGGTTCTCCTCCTATCTCTCTGACCGGTCACAATCCGTGTTGACAGGGGGGCAGCGGTCGACCCCAAGGCGCCTTATTTGTGGGGTGCCTCAAGAGTCGGTCCTCTCGCCCCTCCTGTTCAACATTTATGTGAATGGGGTGAGATCATCCGTGGTTTTGGGGTGGAGTTCCATCAGTACGCTGATGATACTCAGCTGTACATTTCCACCCCAGACCATCCCAATGATGCCTTGGAAGTGATGTCCCAGTGCCTGGAGGCCGTGCGGGTCTGGATGGGGAGAAACAGGCTTCGACTCAACCCTTCCAAGACCGAGTGGCTGTGGCTGCCGGCGTCCCGGTATAGCCAGCTGACGCCATCGCTGGTTATTGGGGGTGAATCATTGGCCCCCACGGAGAGGGCCCGCAACTTGGGTGTCCTCCTGGATGCATGGCTGTCTTTAGAAGGGCATATGATGGCCGTGGCCAGGGAGGCTTTTTGTCAGGTTCGCCTGATACACCAGTTGCGCCCCTTTCTGGACCGGGACTCCCTACGCATGGTCACTCAAGCACTCGTCACCTCTCGTCTGGACTATTGTAACGCTCTCTACATGGGGCTCCCCTTGGGGTACACCCGGAGGCTCCAACTGGTGCAGAATGCGGCCGCGCGGGGGATTATGGGAGTGACGGGG
Organism: Pituophis catenifer annectens; assembly: GCF_029215685.1. Lineage (NCBI taxonomy): Eukaryota > Metazoa > Chordata > Lepidosauria > Squamata > Colubridae > Pituophis > Pituophis catenifer. The sequence continues at coordinate 53,959,421 of NW_027256882.1, forward strand.
CACTCCCATGTGACTCCTCTCCTGTGCGAGCTGCATTGGCTTCCGGTGGACTTCCGGGTGCGCTTCAAGGTGTTGGTGATCACCTTTAAAGCGCTCCATGACTTAGGGCCAGGGTACTTTCGGGACCGCCTTCTGCCACCAATAGCCTCCCACTGGCCGGTTCACAGAGAGGGCCTCCTCAGGGTGCCGTCGGCCAGACAATGCCGGCTGGCGACCCCCAGGAGGAGAGCCTTCTCTGTGGTGGCACCTACCCTATGGAACAATCTACCCTCAGAGATACGAGTGATCTCCAACCTCCAGACTTTTCGTCGGGCCCTAAAAACTTATTTTTTTCAGTTAGCTGGTCTGTCTTGATTTTAGGGTTAGTTTTAAAATTTTAATATTGACAAGTTTTAAATTACGGGCCAAATTTATAAATTATTTTAACTCTATTTTTAACTGTAATGTTATGTATAGATGTTTTTATTTTGGTTGGTCACCGCCCTGAGTCCGAAAGGAGAAGGGCGGTATAGAAATTTGAATAATAATACTACTAATAATAATAATAATAATAAAATTGAGAAGTGTTGTGATCATCTACCCAAATAGGCATTCTTTGGAAGAAAGCCATGATATATCTAATATTCTAGTCTGCAGGACATAGACTAATGATTTGAATTACAGGAAAGCAAATTTGAGATCCTTGGACCAGAGCAGATGAACAGTGGAAGCAGTTAGCTATTGAGATGGTAGGTTCCCTATAATTGTCATAGATGCTATAATTTGTATTGAGCAAGGAGATGGATTGAAGGTCCTTCTAACTCCAATATTGCACACTCCATAAGTATAGGAAGTTCAATAATCTTATTATAAGTCATCCCATATTATATTGCACAACTAATGTCCCCAAAAGGCCCAATTTAAAAAGTCATTTATCATGATGGCACAATAAGAAAAAAAAATCTTTTGAGCATGAACCATTATATTATCTTCAAGACCGCCAGCTCCTACCGACAACCTCCCATTGACCCGTGCGCTCCCACAGAGAGGGCCTCCTCGGGATGCCATCAGCCAAACAATGTAGGCTGGTGACACCCAGGGGGAGGGCCTTCTCTGTGGGGGCACCTACCCTATGGAACCAGCTGCCCCCTGAGATAAGGCGAATCCAAGACCTCGGTGCCTTCCGCCATGCCCTTAAAACTTTCTTTTTTCATCAAGCCGGGCTGGCTTAACATATTTTTAAATTTTAAATTTTTAATTGGTTTGTCATTTTAAACTGGGGCCAAATTAATATATATTCTTTTAATTGTTCTTAATGTTTGTATTGTATGTTTTTATCTGGCTGTACACCACCCTGAGTCCCTTGGGAGAAGGTGCGGGATATAAATTTGAAATAAAATAAAATAAAATAAAATAAAAATAAATATTAATTTTAATAAGAACCTCTGCAGTTCAAACTTCAGTACAAAAATGTCCAGAATGCTTTCCTACATAATAATTAACACTTTTCAGAATTTTGCCGTAAAATTCAAAGTACTCAAAATGTTCATATTAAGGAAACACACAGAATGCTATAGCATTTTATCAGCACATAAAGTAGAAGGTTGGAAATCTCAAAATCTTGCTTCAGCATAATAGCTCAGTAGTAGATAATGAAATTGTCCAGCATCTGCAGGATGCCTCATTTGTTGTCCTCCCCCTAAGAGATTGTCAGAACACTAGCAGTGTTTTTGGCAATTAAAAGATAAAAATACAAAAAATAGAAATAACTTTGAAAGAGTAAGCCTCTGGCCATGTAGCATAAAAACATGTGCCTAGAGGTTTCTAAAGCATTTCCTTTGGAATTAAATCAATCTCATAAGAGGTAAAAAAAATCAAGTTGTAGTTGGAAAAAATAAAATATACCAGATTTAACCCTTTCTTCATCTTTACTTAACAAAAATGGAAACATTCAGTGCTAGGGGAAGTAAAACACTGTTTGTTCTGAAAGGTAAATGCTAAATAAAATATAATGATCAGAACAAACCAAAAAGATAATGCTGATGTACTACAGAGATTTTTAACAGCATTGAATGGAGATTTTTATGGCTCCGAATGAAAGTATTGGAGAAATTTTAATATTATCAGTACAGAAAGATTCTACAGAAAACACGAACAAGCTTGAAATTTTGGGTAAAAAACTGATTGATATTCAACATAATTTCTTAATTTGCACTGAGAACTTAGGAGCCTTACATTCCTAAGCATATGTAACAAACAGAAACTGAAATCCAAAACAATATTCTTTGTTAGACAGTTTAACCATTTTTAATTAGAAATAGATAACTTCTTTAAGCAAATTGGCAGGGAGGGAGAGAGGGAAGGAAGGAAGCCCTTTTTTCTCATTTATAAGATTCCATAATGTGATAAAAGAAGAGTAGAGAATGATTAGTTTCAATTATTGACAGGTATATCTTTAAATAAGAAATACCTTATTATTATGCTGCCACCATTGATCACTCCAATCACAGTATCTGAAGACACTCATTGTATTCCCATCTCAAATGTTTGGTTTTTTTTGATGAGTTGCTGTTCATGACCTGGTTTATGGAAAAGATTAGTGAATTTGTCCCCCTGTATTCTCACAATGGCTTTGTGAAACCACTATTCACATAGTTACTGTGATTTAGATCCCTCTGCTTGGGGATGGGTCTATAACTTTTCAAAAAAGGAAATTGATGAGCATTAAATAGACCAGGCATTGTCCTCTAAATAGTATAATTGTGCAGGGAACTATAATGCTGCTCATCATTGTTCAAATATATATTATAATACAGGACAACAGGAGCCATACAAGTCCATAAATATAAATGTTCATTATTTTATACATTATTCCTTCCTGAGAAGGAACCTCCTTTCTATACAACAAAAATATGTTTATATATTAAAAATATGTAAAATATGCTTTTTCCTCTTTAAATTATCTTAATGATTAGCTTTAAAGTTGTGCCATAATGCCAATACTGTTATACAAACCAATTTTAAAAAAAAAATTACTACAGTGGACATGTTCTCTTAAACAAAAACACTACAGGGAAAGATTATAATGCAAATATTGAACTTTTTTTAATATATTTATTTTTGTTGTCAACAAGAATAAAATACAAAACAGAGAAACAGAGAAATGAACATCCAACACTAATAGCAATAACAATAGCATTTAGACTTAAATATTGCTTTACAGTGCTTTACAGCCCTCTCTAAGCGGTTTACAGAGTTAGCATCTTGCCCCCAACAATTTGGGTCCTCATTTTGCCGAGGAGTTTGGAAGGCTGAATCAACTTTGACCCTGGTGAGATTCAAACTGCCAAATTGCAGTCAGCAGAAGTAGCCTGCAGTACTGCATTCTAACCACTGAGGCTCTAATAGCAAAGAAAAAGAAAATTCAAGGGTTGAAATTTTTGTGTTGCATTAGTGCATGGTCATTTTCATCCATGCTTCACATATTTTACACCAGTTTTGCAAGATACAGTATATCCGGATAAGATTATAGAGGCCTAAAATAAATGAGCCCAGATTGTGAAATGGTGTAGATATTTTTGGACTGAATGAGGAGGAAGAGGAGAATAAAACAGCAATTACAACTGAAAATAGCACTCTGCTAACCCTTCCTCAGCCTGCTGATCCATATAACACCCGCTTTTTTCCATCACTCACTTTTAATGGGTCTGTTTTTGGAAATGGTTTACGGAGAATGATTTTTTTTTCCTAGCCAATTATTTGTGACCACTGTAACATAGCCAATGGCATTCTCTTCTTAGTGCGCCTTCAATGGCAAGTCTGCACTGCTGGAATATTGATTACTTTAGATTTTCAAACAATCCAATCTTTTAAAACTAAACTGAAAAATACAAAGTGAAAGGGAACATACTTTGCTTGCAACTATTATTTCTAAATAGTAGGGTCCCCCTCCTCTCCTACATAAACTGACTGTTTTATATAGACTTTGTTAGTATTAGCTTTTATGTACTGAGCAAATATATTATTTTTAAGAAACAACAAAGGGGAAATGTTTCATACTATTTTTTTACCTTTGATGCGTTCATATTCACTGTAAAAGGAGATGTATGTGTTGAGGAGATTTATGGTGCTCTATATTAACCATTTTCAGGGAGCAGTTGAAGAGGTCTATCAAATTGGGCAGTTGCTGAAATAACTTACAGCAAACTATATTCTGGAACTCTTTACCCTGTGACTCAGTAAACTGCATTAAATTATCTCCTAACACGATTTCAGCATTTGTGTCAAAGAAATGGAGAACACAGAAGATTTATGTTCATCCAGAGAGAAATAAGGATTAAACTATTGTGTTTTTGTTTCCAGTGGAGCAGCTTCAGTTAGGCAAAAGAAATAAAATAGTGAGGATGAGAAGAGCTGTTGGTGATGAAGAAGTAAAATAATAGATTGTTAGCATGATCGGTATGACTGTAGAAGAGTCTTTGGCTATGACGAGTTCATATATTAAGGGTACTTGTTTAATTCTTTCATGTGGCCTTGTGGTATGAGGGTATGAAGAGGTAGCGGGAACATGCCTGCTGGTATTTTCCAACTCTATACCAAGTCCATTATTTGGATGCTTGTGGGAAAAGGCTCTACATTCATCAATGCATTGGGTTTTCCATCTTATCAGGATTTAACCCTAATCAGAAAACTGATTAACTTATAGAGTATACATCACATACGGTAAAAGGTAAAGGTGTCCCTGCTGGTTTTAATCTTGCTAGTCTTAACCAATTTTAGGGGGAAGTGCTCATCTCCATTTCTTAAGCCAAAGAGCTAGCATTGTCTGAAGATGTTTCTGCAGTCATGTGGCCAGCATGACATCATGTTGCAGCACAAAGCATAAGCGAAACACGGAATGCTAAATGCTTATATGTGGTACTTATTCATCTACTTGCATTTGCATGCTTTTGAACTGCTAGGTTGACAAGAAATGGGACAAGTGACAGGAGCTCACTTCATCTTGGGCCACTCAGGTCTCAAACAGCTGAACTATAGACCTTTAATGGTCCAGACTCAGCATCCTAATCACTAAGTCCCCATGTCCCCATATCATATGCCATGTCAAAATATGAGTAGAAAAATATATTATTAGTGGTACAAGTAATCTTTTTGGGTATAATTTCTTGTCTTCTCCTCTGAAGAGAAATTAGCTGCATAGTTAGAAGCTGTTCCAAAGAGTGATTTTTCTCCCTCCCTCCCTCATGGACAGTGCATGCCCCTATCAGTTACACAGTTTTTATGATCATGAGGTAAATTTCACCCAGCTTTGATTCCCAGTCACTATTGGAAAGACTGTTTTCTCCCTTTCTTTAGAGGCTTGTGCATCCCTTGCTTTTAAGTATTTTATTCACTGTTGAGAGACTACTTTCTACAACTTACCTCCAAGTCCTTGGTTAACTTTCATTTAGTGCAGTTTAGAAATGAGCTGCTGTGATCTTTCCTTTCAAGTTGTCTTCCTCACTACAGAATTTGCACTCACATTACACTAAAAAGGTTTGCTAGCATGCTGTTTCCATAAGGTTTGGTCCACCATGCATTTTTGACACCATGGTGAACTGAAAGATCCCGAGGCTTCTCAATGCATTTGTTAATAGTTTTAAAAACTAATTGTCCCTTGCAATAACATCTAGAAGGAGTAATGTTTTGCAATCCACCCAAAAATGTACAAAAGCGCATGAAACTAATACATATGGAGAGAGCACTAAAACTTATTTGCATCACTTTTTGTGAAAGGACTATGAAAGGTTGTTCGTTAATTCACAAATGAATTAATGTGAAGTTTTATGAGCAGTATATGCCTTGGGTTGCATAGACATATATATACTTGACTTTAAAAAAAAATTTCCATAGAGCATAGGTGGGTTTTTGTGCAGATGCTAAGTGGCATATGGGCACAATGTACATAGTGATACAATTTATGCAAAAGTGGGCTAACATATAAAGGATCAGAGCAGAATGGTTTTGTATCTCAAGACTGCCTATATTCAGCCACCAGAGAGCTTGAAATAAAAAGAGTGAACACTGAGCTTGTACCCTTCTATTGGCGGATCTTAAATGCTTTCATAATACAGAATAACAGAGTTGGAAGGGACCATGGAGGTATGCTAGTCCATCTCCCTGCTCAGGCAGGAGACACTATACCATTTCGGACAAATGGCTGTTCAATGTCTTCTGAAAATCCTCCAATGATGGAGCACCTACAACTTCTGAAAGCAAGCCATTCCACCAATTAATTGTTCTCATTGACAGGAAATTTCTCCTTAGTTCTCGGTTGGAGCTCCCTTTGATAAGTTTTTATCGGTTATTTCTTGTCCTGCCCTCAGGTGCTTTGGAGAATAGGTTGACCCTCCCATCCCTTCTCTATAACTGCCCTTAAATATTGGAAGACTGCTATCATGTCACCCCTAGTCATTCTCTTTGTTAGACATATCTAATTCTTGCAACAGTTCATCATATGTTTTATCCTCCAGCCCTCTAATCTTTTTTGTTGCTTTTTTGTGTTTGCACTCCCTAGAAAATTTGTAACTTGCAGAAAATATAATTGCTCATCTCTTTACTAGGCCAAACTGATGAATTGTGAGCATTGGAGGGTTGGGTGGGGGAGGTAAATCAATTTCAAAACTTTCCTAAGCAAGGCAGACAACCCTATACAGAAAGGATTTGAGATCTGCTGGTAGGATCAGCAGATCTCAAATGCTGCAGATTATACAGGGAAAGGCTAGCAAAGCGAAAAAGCTGAAGATGGGACAGATCTTTAGATTTCAAATGGTTGTAAATAATTCTTACAGATCTTAAAGAGAGAGCTAATTGCAGAATTAGTTTTGATCTCAAGTTAGAATCCTACTTAGAAATAGCGTGCTCATGTGGGAAAAGACCAGTGGTGGGATTCAGCCAGTTCACACCACTTCGGGAGAACCGGTTGTTAACTTTGTGAGCAGTTTGGCAAACTGGTTGTTGGAAGAAATCATTAGGGCAGAGAACCGGTTGTTAAATTACTTGAATCCTACCACTGGAAAAGACTATGTAGAAATGGTGCCTGGATGGTTGGAGATGTTCTTAGAGGGAAGGCAAAGGACATAGATAAATTTTTCAGGTGAAAGGTATGTTGCTGGCATGCTGGATTTATGAGAATTGAATTTGTATCTCACAAGTTTACAAAGAGCTTTACTACTGAGCCTCATTCATGCCAAGAATCCCTAAAACAAAATCTGGACTTGGGAAAAGAGAAAGAAAAAGAAAATAGCATTGCAAAAGGGTTTAATGGCTTTTATTTTATTTTAATTGGCATTGCCAATTTGGCAGGTCAAATAATTACCATCAGATTAATCTTACACTAAACATCAGATGTTATTAATTTGTGTGATATCTGTCTTTATTAAAGATTATTTTAATTCCTGTACTTTTCAGGGTTTGGGAGAAATGTAAGTTTGGAAATAGAGTTTGATTCCAGGAGCTCTTGATTCATATCCCCACTCTTACTTTTCTAAATGTCTAAAAATATGCCATTGAATGTTGGTGTCATGATTTTGCCTTGGAGGAAGGCACTGTAAATATAGATGCCCTCCAGCAACTGGAGGCAAATGCAAGTAGCTATGAGGTATCAAGAACATTTAAAAAAAAACAAAGCAGAATTTGGAGAATAACATTTGAAGAATGAAATGTCTGCAAGAAAACAACTAAGCTCAAAGAGTACCAAGCACCCATCACAACAGATTTTAACAGCATTTTACTTAGATATCTCAAAAGGCTTCTCATATGGGCATTGACAGATCCAAATATCTTTAGTTTTGGTAATATGTTTTTAGGCCAGGATTGGACACTTTTAACATCAGTTGGAGATAGTAAAAAATCACAAATGATGCAATAATATAATATGGAATAGGATGTTAGCCTCATCTTTCGCATATGTGGTTTTGGTCTACTCTTATTAAACTGAGTCACTTTTGTTGGCTTAATGCACCTATTTTCCATGGTTTCCTGCTAAACATTGATAGGAAAGCACATCAATTTCAAGAGCCACGGTGGTGCAGTGGTTAGAATGCAGTACTGCAGGCTACTTCTGTTGAGTGCCAGCTGCCAGCAGTTCAAGTCTCACCGGCTCAAGTTTGACTAAGCCTCCCATCTTTCTGAGGTCGGTAAAATGAGAACCCAGATTGTTGGGGGGCAATAGGCTGACTCTGTAAACCATGTAGAGAGGGCTATAAAGCACTGTGAAGCAGTATATAAGACTTAAATGCTATTACTGTCACCAATTTTCAGTCTTTTATTGCTGAAGGTCCTTCCAGTGGCCTTTAAAGACCATCAGAAAATAAGAATTGATAAGCGATTGGCAAAAACAGGCAGTTGGCTTCAGTGGACAGCTTTGTCAGCAAAGGAATGTCAACAAGGTTTTTATTGGGAGTAGTGAATTTATATTTCCTCCTAAATGTATTAGAAAAACAAGGGAGCAGTAGAGAGGGCCAATTTTACTAATGATACCAAATTACATGGAGTGGCTACAACAAAAAGAGACAATGGAGTGCTCCAAATTTATTGCAAAAAACAAATGGCTAATGCAGTTTAAGGTCAACAAGCATCAAGTATCAGAAGTGATATAATTCTCAATCACAGTTGTAGAGAAACGTAAATAGGAATGATTGTTACAATTCTGTCTTGCTTCTGTGTTTCCCAATGGGATCTGATTGGTCCTTGTGAGTAGAGAATGCAAAATTAGCTAGACTTTTGACCTGAAGTTTGATCTAGCCCTCCCGAGCTCCATTTTCACTGGCACAGGGTTGCAGAAGGCCATGGCAGCCAAAAATGGAGCTTGAGAGCCTGTTTCCACTGGCAGAAGCATCATGGGCTGGTCCTTCGCTATTTCCAGGGCAGCCCTGCAGGCCAGATCTAAGTACCCCCGGGCCAGATCTGGCCCCCAAGCCTTGACACCCCTGACATAGAACCACTGTGTGAGAATGTGGCAAAACACTCATTTCTTCTCTTTCTATAGGACTAAAGCCTTGATTTCTACAGTTAAGTATAAACATACTTAACGTAAGTACTTTTGTCTACCTGAATTTACCAAAGATCAAACTTTACTTCTGTTCTCCTGGTAATATGGATCTCATTAAAAAGATGCATTAAACGCAAAGCTTTTTTATTCAATATATTGAGAGTCTAAGGTTCTGAAATAAGTGTACAAAAATCCCAAGTTTTTCACTTCACTAGAATCCAGAGTCTTCATTATTTTTGAAGAAATTATCTTCATTGGCACACAACTGAGCGTCTCTAATCTACACGTACTAAAATAATTCACGCTGATGATTTGCAAGAGATAATTAACGTCCTGGAAATAAAAGCTGCTGGTTTTTAATGAAAGAAATAGATTTTACAGGTCACCCTTCATCTCAAACAATTGAAAGCTGGGTTCATGACACATAGGATTATTCTCAGGGCACAACCTTCACCTGTATTGGCTTCCATTCTTTGCAAGATGTAATGAAGTACATATCAGAGAATTACATCCACATTGCAGCTAATTATTCATAAGGATTTTTACTGACTGACTGACTGACTGACTGATTAATTGACTTAGTTGGATATGAAGGGAGTCCTAGGCTGATTAAACATTTTGGATAGAGTGGCAAAACAAAAAGTTAATTGTACTATTATTGGAATTCCTGAAAGAATCTAAGGGTAGAAGGCAGGGGTGGGTTCTACTTACCTTTACTACCGGTTTGCAATGGGAGCGTGCGGAAGCTTCTGTGCATGCGCAGATCATCCATGATAATGTCCGGGTGGAGCCTGCTGCCGCCATTATGAAAGCATGCACATGCAAGTAGATAAATGGGTACCACTTCGGTGAGAAGGTAACTGCGTTCTGTGCATCTTGGTGTATAGACATGCTGGCCACATGACCATGAAAATGTCTTCAGACAATGCTGGCTCCCTCAACTAAAAAACGGACATGAGCACTGCCCTCTAGAGTAGGGCACAACTGAACAGGGAAAATCTTTATCTTTACATAAACACAGAGCAAGAACTGTGCAAACATGCTTTGAAAACATCAGCTTATCATGGGCATGCTCTGTTCCTTAGATATTCCAATGCTTCCTTCATATTTGAAGTTTGCTTGCAGGTTGATGTCTACATCCTAGATTTAGGAAGCTGAATATCTATCAATCTGCCCAGCTTTGATGATGACGACGATGACGATGATGATGTCTGTATTTTGATTTTGATTTCCTTTCTTTACCGGAATGTGCAGGCATGTCTGTGTATCTATGATCAAACTACAAATAAGGTGAATATAATGCATGCCTAATGAATATTTTATTAAGACTGTAATGGTTTACATCAACATGCTATATTGCTAACACAGAACAATAGCTGCAAATGCAGAAAAGTACATGTTTCAGCATAAATTGCTATAAATGTTTAGCCTGCATGACAGCTTATATATTGTTCTCATTTATCAATCAATATGTCAAGATGCTCTGTTACTCTGGATGGAATTAAAACTAGAGTCAGGAATGACTTCTCTAACATCTTCAAAACAGCAGCTGCCATTCATGCTACTAGTTCAAGTTCACCTTTTCAAATCCATTTTCCCAGGACTGCTCGCTGTCCATCATGGCTAGGAATTAGGTCAAAGGTTAATTATTCTTAATTGGCCTTCATTAGGAGATAATGCAGCACCTCGAGTCCCCCCTAATTAAGCCTGACTATGGAGCAGCAGAGTCAAAACATCAGGCGGTAATGAATTAGAAGTCATGCATTCTCATGCGCCAGCACACTTCAGCAACTCGTTGTGGCTCTGTGTATTGTCTCAAGTGTGGTGTAATGTATTGTGTCGCATATTAACGGAATGGAATCTGAATGCAGTTTTCAGAAGTAGCTTCTTCAAATGCACATTAAATGGCTCCTCATGAGTAATTGGATTTTCTCCCAAGGAAAGAAAGTTCAGCAGTTAACTCTTTTCTAAATAAAGGCAAGCAGCAGTGAGACATGTTAGCTATGGCTGAACTTTTAAAACGTTGAGAGGCTGAGATTTAACCCTGAAATAGAAAGATAATGAGCTGTGGTGGTGCAATGGTTAGAATGCAGTGTTGCAGGCTAACTCTGCTCACATTGCCAGGACTTCAATTCCTTCCTTTGATCCTGACCTACTCATGGTTGACTCAGCCTTCCATCCTTCTGAGGTCAAGTAAAATTAGAACCCAGATTGTTGGGGGCAACATGCTGACTCTCTAAACCACTTAGAGAGGGCTGTTGTAAAGCACTGTGAAGCGGTATATAAGTCTAAGTGCTGTTGCTGTTATTATTCTGTATATATATCAAGTCATATCACCAGGGATTTCTGGCTGGTTTAATGATATATTTTTTTAAAAAAACAGTACAATAAGCTAAAAATATAAGTGAAGCACACTGAAAGTAGTGAATTCAGAAGAGTGTGAGATTTCTGTTGCTGTTGTTTCCATTTCAAATGGCACTTTAAAGGTAACACTATTAAAAAATTGGGGTGCCATTGTGCCCAAAGTCTTTTCTTTCTTAAAAAAAACCCCTACCTGATGAAGGCAATAATTGAAGCATTACTTAATAGGCAGAAAGATTTGTAGGAGAGGATATATGCCATCAAGTGCTTTGGTCTCGCACGCTCAGCCTGGAATATTTTTTCCATAGTACTAATTGAAAGGTTAAACCTGACCTTCTAGCAAGTTCTATAGATCTGCTGCTTTTCTCCTCTGAAGTACTAGCCAAAATCTTTGGTACCAGACCAAAGGAGACTCCAGGCTGGGCAGCAGAGTTGCCTACTACAAGGTTGCCTCTAATAAAGGTAGTCCTTGATTTACAACCAAAATCAGGACCAGAATTTCCATTGCTAAGCAAAGTGTACACCATGTTTGCAATGATTGTTAAACAAGTCACTGCACTTGTTAAATGAACCACAGAGTTATTGAGCAAATCAGAATTCCCCCATTGACTTTGCTTGTTGGAAACCAGCTGGGAAGGTGGCAAATGGCAACTACATAATTCCAGTATGCTGCAACCATCATAAATACATGCCGGTTGCCAAGCAATCAAATTTCAAACACATAACTGTGGAGATGCTGCAATGATCATATGTGTGAGGACTGGTCATAAATAATTTTTTTTCAATGCCTGTAGGAGATGATCATGCCGAACCCGATAGTGGGGTCAAGCACATCATCAGTCATCATGAGTTCTTGCATGCCCACAAGAGTTCTAAGTCCAGCCCACCTTGAATTCCACTGACTCTTATCTACCGCCAACTTGCTTTGTCTATTGGTAGTTCAGATTCTTGTAGACAGAGTTAGCATGCAATAAACCTGTATTCATTTGAACCACCTTGGTTCCTGATTTCCTGCCTTTGACTAGTGCTATAGCCATTGTACTAGCAATGGCTATAGCACTTAGATTTATATACCACTTCACAGTGCTTTACAGCCCAAAGCGGGTTACAGAGTCAGCATATTGCCCCCAATAATCTGGGTCCTCATTTTACCTCAAAAGGATGGAAAGCTGAGTCAGTCTTGAGCCTTGTGAGAATTGAACTGCCAAACTGCAGTCAACCGGCAGTCAACAGAAGTAGCCTGCAGTACTGCATTCTAACCACTGCGCCCCTCACAGCTCAAGTAAGTTTGAACAGTCACTAAACAAATGGTTTTAAATCAAGGACTACCTCTACACACCACAGCTTCTTAACTTGGAGGCACTACTGGGCTGTTGCCCTTAGCATGTACTCTGGGCAATCCAATCAGTATTTGATGAAGCTACCCAGACTGGAATTCTTCTGGCTAGAGCTTCTCAGCTTTTCATCTCAGCTTCTCCTCATAGCATTGATTGAAGAAAGCGCCTTCCATTTTCTCCAGCGTCGTAAGCTTTGTGGGAGAAACCTAAAAGCAGAGCAGCGGCAAACAACAGGGTCACTTTGTTTCACTCTTAAAAAATGAGGAGAGCATGTAGCTTTGCAAACCAGTTGGGAGGGGGGGTGCTCTGTTTGAAGTTTGTCAAAGCAAAGCTGTCCTTTGAAGTTTCATGCAGCCGCAATCATCATTAAAAGGAGAGATGCTGATACAGCTATCACGGACGTTGCGTTCTTCCATGCTGTGAGGAAGGAATATACGCAATGCTGTTCCTTTTGTTTATTTTTTTCCCCCATCTCATATGGCAGGACTAGTGTATGTGATTTTAATGCTAGTCCCAAGAACACTGGGATCTTGAAATAGGGAAATCTTTTGGAGACAATTGCTTCCTTTGGAATGTTGAGAACATGCCGTGCAGGGGTGGGTTTACCTTTACTACCGGTTCGCAACGGGATCGCACATGCTTCTGTGCATGCACAGATCGCTGATGATGACATCTGGGGCAGTGAGTGGGGCCTCCTGCCGGTTTTACTACCGGTTCATGTGAACCGGTCTGAACCGGGGGCAACCCACCACTGATGCCATAAGACATTCACAGAAATAGAGCTTTCATAAGGCATTCATAAAATAGCTACAAAAGTAGGTTGTCTAGTCCAAAAGCACCCATTTAATCCTAACACTTACAAGAGCACTGATGATGTTACCTAGTTTGTTAATGAAACATCTGCGAAAAAAAAACAAAAAAACCCTACCAAGCTCAGAGAGCACCAAAGTTCACATAGTCATAACACTTATCTTGGCTATATCATTTCTTGTCTTTGCTTCCAGAACTGAGTTTCAGTATGCAAATGAAAATTGAAAATACTTTCATGGATTTATGTTTGAATCTCATTGGTCATTATTAAAGTACAATCCTATATATGCTCATCCAGAAGTTGGTTTCTGTAGGCTTAATGGGACTATATTCCATCACCTCCTTTTCTTTTTCCGGATAAATGAATAAATTTACAAGCAAAACAGCCACTGACCAGTTATAGACTGGTTTTAGGTTTCATATTTTACCCAGTATTTGGGGGCTAAGCAACATGGCTGACCAGGCAGCCAATTCTAAAATGAAAAAGATTGGATATAATTTTGGAAGTTTGTCACATTCGGTCTGTTGAGACTAATTCCTGGATAAACTTGTCCAGGTTTGTAGATTACACTGCCTGACTTTGGCAGTGAAATGCTAATATTATTTTATAAAATTCCAATTGTTGCTCAAACGTTGAGAAGCAGTTCTGAAAAAAAAAGGCATGGTTATGAAATAACCCAAAGAAATTTAGACCTGCTCATGCAGAAGATGAAAATGAAGTAATCTTGAACAGACCATAACTATAACATTTCTAGTAATTTCTAGGTTAAACTGCAAGGGAAAGTTAATAACGAAGAAACATTTTGTCTCCATTGTAGTAATTGCTGTGTTGGTTTTAGTAGTAAGTAATAGTACATGGTTTTAATATGATTAAAATACTATTTTAATAGTAAGAGGTTATCACGTACAAGTTCCTTCAGCATAGTCACTGACTGTTGAAGGGACTTATGTTAAAGTTAAATCACAGGAGTCAAGCTTGACTCAAGAACATCTTGATCTTCACTTGTGGCTTTCCAGAAGATCCTGTTGAACTGTAGTTCCCAGCAGTCCAACCAACATATCTAGTAGGAAGGATTCATTCAGCGATATCTGAACAAAATTGTCCCATCAATTGTTTGTCTCTTGTTCCTCCAAAGCAGGGGTGGGTTCTACTTATCTTTACTATTGGTTCGCAATGGGAGCACGCATGCGCAGAAGCTTCTGTGCATGCACAGATTGCCAAATATGACATCAGGGCAGGTGGGCAGAGCCTCCCACCAATTTTACTACCAGTTCTCAAGAACCGGACAGAACCGGGAACAACCCACTGCTGCTCCAAAGCAGTGAATTTAATCTCCTAATGCTCTATCCTCTTAACTCATTACAAGATTTCAGTGAGGCCCAAAATGGAGGAACCAGACGTATTGCCAGAGCCTTGCACTCCTTGGAATAAAATCTGGTTGTAGTACTCTGTGTGTATATATGTACACATAAATACTAATAGTGTCTCCTTCTGTGCGATTCATACATGCTATCCACAGTACAGTAGCTGCTTAGAAATAACGCCATATGCAGGCTGCTTCAGAGAACAATCTGTTCAGCTCAGCGGGCTTCCCATGAAGCTCTGGTCCGGCCATTCTGTTGCAAACTTTCTGTATTTGCACCAGGGATGGGTTCTAAATTTTTTGACTACCGGTTCTGTGGGTGTGGCTTATTTTGTGGGTGTGGCTTAGAGGTCATGTGACTAGGTGGGCATGGCTAAGTGGTCAGAGTCATTTCTGGAAGGTCCTCACACTTATGACCAGTCCTCGCACTTACGACCCGACTTATTTGTTTGCTTTTAACACTGATCAGCTGTAGAACGGCCCTTTGAAGCCCCGCGGCAAGAGTTTAAACAGTTTTTTTCCCTCTAGTCATCAGCTGGGACTCAATAGATTGGGGGTGGGGCCAAATAAAAGGTAAGAATAACGTGGGGGGGTGGGGGGGTGGGAGGGCAGGGGGGGAGAACTGGTTCGGTGACGTCATATCGTCACCACTACCAGCTCGGCCGAACTGGACTGAACCGGGAGGAACCCACCACTGATTTGCACTCTTGAATCATGTGACAAAAAAGTGTGGGAAACTATCCATACAAATGATTGGAGGGCTGTGATTTGAGATGGTGAGCCAGGACACAAGGCACACATTTTAAGATAGAAATCCACTTGCCATTGTTGCAAGATGCGCAATGGATTGATCAGCTGCGGTGATCTCTGTTATATCTTTTTAAAAGGATCATACCTGTAAAAAAAACAACAACAACCAAATCAATAAAGTGATTATGATCATTCATTCCTGGCTTGATAACGATGTTGAGTGAGATTTGGTTAAAGCATCTGATTCTTTTTAGTTAGAAGAATATCAAGCAATGAGAAATATAGAAAATCAACGCTGCTAATGTGAATGCAGATTAGCCTATTTATATAGATTAAATATAGAGGTAAAAATAAAATATTAGAATTCAGGTCCAAATATGCAATAGTGCGTTTTTTGCTAAACGTCTCAGAAAGCACCAGGTATAAAAACAGGAAGCAGGCAAAAAATTAGTTTCTAAACTTTTTATTCCATTGAAATGTGGTTTGAAAATAACTAGTTTTGCTCTCTACCTTCTGGCCATTTGATCATTGGAAAAGGAACTCGAATAATAGCCAAAACATTTTGCATGCCTTCAAATGTCAAATGTAATAGTCAAGTTTTTCTCTTTTTTTTTTTCCTTTTCTTTTAAAAAAAGAGCATCTACTCAGCTAAGATTAAAAAGCTTTGCTGTCCCTGGAAAGAATGAAGCCAAATTGCTTTTTCAGCCTAGCATTACAAATTTGCATTTGCTCTCTCTTAAAATCTGTTTTAATGACACTTTTGCTACCAAATACCTAAAACTATATACAATATGTATTTGAAAAATGGCACCTGGGCAGCCATATAGCTGGTATGTCAGGCATTTCTAGAAAAGACAAAGAAAGAAAAACAATTTTCTGAACAGGGATAAATGCTCCAGACCCAATGCCTAATGAGAATTACATCCAAAGTAGAAGTATGAGAAATGGTGATCATAGCAATAGCACTTAGACTTATACACTGTAAAGCATTCACAGTGCTTTACAGCCTCTCTAAGAAGTTTACAGAGTCAGCATATTGCCCCCAACAATCTGGGTCCTCATTTTACCCACCTCGGAAGGATGGAAACTTGAGCCTGATGAGATTCAAACTGCCAAATTGCAGGCAGCCGGTGATCAGCAGAAGTAGCCTGCAGTACTGCACTCTAACCGCTGCGCCACCGCGGCTCATGATCAATATGTGATCATGATCAATACTACTCTTTAATTGAAGAAAGACATTAAAGAAAGCCGAGGTGGGCCAGGCAGTGACACACAGTGATTTCACAAGAGGGACAGAATACTTGATCCTTTGTTCATACGTATGTATTATGCTTTCGAAGTGTTTTAATCCTGACAGATTACCTGCGTTGGTAATTACAATGTTGTACTATAATGATCTTTTTTAAAAAAAAAAAATAGATTTTTTTTTATTTTTAAACAAAACATAAAACATAAATCCATCATCCATTACAATTGCAAACAGTGTCTGTCGGTTATAAATTTTTTGTGCTTCATCCCCATATTCATAATTTACTAATTATCTAATTTCTCATATTATCAAACTGATAGATATCCTCATTTGTCATTTATTTAACTATGGCTTTATCATTTCATAAAAATTATTTTCAAATATTATATAACATTCATTTCATATTTCATATTTCATTTCCATGTTTTATTATCTAGCCATTGATAAAATAAATCCCATATCTTATAATATTGTTTATCTTCTTGTTCTCTTATTTCAAATGTCAATTTGCTCATTTCAGCACATTCCATAATTTTCTTAATAACTTCATCTTGTGTTGGTATTTTCTCATTTTTCCAGTTTTTAGCAAACACAATTCTAGCCGGTGTTAATACATTCACAATCAAATATCTCAATTCTCTATTGTATGTTTCTGGCACAATCCCTAATAAAAAAATCTCTGATTTAAAGTCTATGTGTTTTTTTGTCATTTTTTTCCAACCATGTGTGGATTTTAGTCCAGTATCTTTTAGCTTCTATACATGTCCACCACATATGGTAATATGAGCCTGGTATCTGATGACATTTCCAACACTTTTCAGATTTGTTCTTGAACATTCTGGCTATTCTTGTTGGGGGTAGATGCCACATGTAAAACATCTTATACAAATTTTCCTTATATGCTGTACTACAATGATCATTTATCAAATGCCATATAGAACAACATTTCTTCACAATACCATAATGTAACTAGTCCTCATCTTATGACCATAATTGAGCCTGGAATTTTGATTGTAAGTCGTTTGTGATCATAAATCGAATCACCACATGACTGGACTTATTTTTATGACTTTTTTTTTTACAATGGTCATTAAGTGGGTCACCATAATCATGAATTCAATCAGGTGGTCAAAATTCTAAATCCAAGTTATGCAATGAGCATTTATTATTATTTTTTTTTGCTGGAAAATGGCAAAAAAAACAAAAAACACCTTGCGAAATGTGATAATTCTGCAATTGGTCATAAATATGAGCTAATTACTAAGCATCCAAAATATGATCATATGACCATGAGGGTATTGTGGCAGTCATAACTTTGAGGACAGATTGTAAGTAACTTTTTTCAAGTGCCTTGCAGCTTTTAAGAGTCATTAAATGTCGTACATCAAGGGTTACCTATAATAACGATGATGCAATTATAACCAAATGAATCCATCAAATCATACCAAGCAGCTTGGGAAAATATAATATGGGTTTTAAAAGTTAAAATCACCAAAATCAGAGATGATGATGATAATGGTGATGTCAATGAAAGCAACAATAACAACATGCTGAAAAACATCAGGATTGGGGATATTTTTAAATGTAGATCTATTTTGCCAGCATCTTTCTGCATTTTACAGTTTATCGTTGTTTCAGGATTAATTGACAGGCCAGGGAGGCAGAGCTGAAAGAGTTTAGGACAATTTCATTTGACTTTCCAAACAATGCCATCGGCTTAGGGCCCTTTTCTTCTGTAGCTGTAGCATTGGCTGTTCCTCAAGCAGAATGAGGGTGATATATCCTTACAAAGAATGATTCCTGCTGAGGCAGCGCTGATTCAAGAGCCTCTTCCAACATAATGTATGCAGAAAGCAAAACTTTGCAAGAAACTGGTCTCCTGCCATTGGATCTTTCCCAAGTTAATGAGGAGAGCCGGTACTGATGTAAAATGTTCACAGTTTTGAGTTTTGGAAACCATTCTAGGGGAAAAAAGAATTAATAGATTCATTGCCAAACCAGCCCAAGCCTTTAACACCTGGATATCTCATCTTGAATTTAACCCTGCCAACAAGGTAGATGTATGCAGATTGTTAATATCCTTCTGTCTGGTCAGAAACACCACTTAATCCCAACCACTGAATCTTTCATTTAAAAGCTCTGCACTTTTGTTTCTTGGGTCAAAAAATAGATTTGCACCAGTTTTTGAAACTGCCACATAAGGATGCCAATTAAGGTAGATTTTTACAGTAGGTTTATCCCCGAATTTCTCTCTGATATGCACTCTTTTTTTTTCCCTAGTAAATTATTAATTTTGCAGACCACAAAACCCACCTTGTATTCAGCTACACATCAAGTCTCATTATGGATATGCATGGGATCTTTAAAATGCAAACAGGACCAGCATATTGATCTTCTTACATTCGGATTTATTTACTGTTACCCAGATTTTTAAGAGTTAAGGATGACTTGAGAATACCTTAATTGCTTCTTTTAAAGATGAGGTAGAGGTTTCAATCAATGTCAATCGGAATAGAGCTGGAAGGGACCTTGGAAGTCTTCTAGTCCAAACCTCTGCTCAAGCAGGAGATCCTATATTTTTCCAGACAAGTGGCTGTCCAGTTTCTTCTTAAAAACCTCCTGTGATGAAGCCCCCACATTTTCTGAAGGCAAACCATTCCAATGGTTAATTGTTCTCACTCTCAGGAATTTCTCCTTAGTTCTAGGTTGCTTCTCTCACTGATTAGTTTCCATTCATTGTTTCTTGTCTTGCCTTCTTGGAAAATAAGTTGACCCCCTCTTCTTTGTGGCAGCCCCTCAAATTCTGGAATACTACTATTATGTCACCCCTAGTCCTTCTTTTTTCTAGACCAAGGAACATACCAAGTTCCTGCAATTGTTCTTCATATGATTTAGTCTCCAGGCCTTTAATCGTCTAAGTTGCTCTCCTCTGCACTTTTTTTCCAAAGTCTCAACATCTTTTTTGTAAGGTGGTGACAAAAATTGGATGCAGTAGTCCAGCTGTGGCCTTACTAATGTTTTATAAAGTGGTTCTAATACTTCATGTGAGTTTGATTCTATGCCTCTGCTTATACAACCAAGAATTGTATGCCTCCTCCTATATTATACCTGCTCACTATGTTAAAATATATATATTATACCTTCTCACTATGTCCTCGCTATGTTGTATAGAGCCAAAGATTTGCACCAATGAGTTGTGCTTGTTTGGGTACCCCTTCTCTGTTAGAAACCCCTCCGGAATAAGGCCAGCCCACCACTGAGTTGGAAAAAGCAATTAGAACTTCTCTTCAATTACAGCCACAATGTATGCAGCGCTAGCAACTGTGAAACTGGCCAGCTAAACTGCAGTCTGTAATTGCCAGTAATTACAATAAGTGCCTCTCTTGTATTGTCACTTCTCTTAAATTAGCACCATCCAGGGAGCCCTGCCAGAATGATTAATAATGTGATTCATAAAAGAGGTTTCCAGTTACAGACTTTGCTCCTTTATGTATAGGTACAGCACACAGTGAAGTTGTTGGTCCAAATAGGCCTTCTGGACAGGACTGGAATCAAAATGGAGGCCTGGATTTCATAGGAGAATGTCAGATATTATTTTTTTCATCAGCATCAAATCTAAACTGGATTGTCTAACATGTAGAAATCTCACTGTAGACTTTTTTTTTTTAAATGCCACCTTTTATTGAGGATGTAAGTGACCAATCAAAATGCATAGTCCAGAAGACATCTTCAAATATAGGTCTGGGGGAAAAAATAGAATATTTTAAGTGAAAAGAAAAACCAATTATCTTCAGCATTTTTACCATCATTAGCATCCTCTTTAAAATGTTACGTTGTTTTTTCTGTTAAAAGATTTTTGTTTTCTTTAAAGAATGCTATTCTTTTTTTCTTTGTTTATTCATATATAATCCCAAACGATTAATGATGACCTCATAAGGCACATAGCCAATCAGATCAGATTATTTGATGGGGTCACTGAGAAAAAGGTGCATGCTTCCTGAATTAGCTACCTCCATTACCTGAGATGTTCAGGGTCACAGAACATATTAGAAGGGCTAATATTAGATATTTCTATTTTCAAATATTGAAAATATTTCTATTTTCAAGAGCCCTTTGAAAGGAAACAAAATTTTTGATGCTGCCCCAAAGCTCTTATTGATACCCCAATCCCTAGCACAATCTGCTTTTGCAGAACTTTTGAGGTTTATTTGAGCAATGGTAACAATGTTGTGATTTCATTTGTCTCAGGAAGAATGCACACCAAGGAGCATAGGAATAAGAGAATGAGAGAGAAATGAAGAGAATTTTTTAAACTTGAATGGATAAGCATCCCGAAGTGATGCAATTCAAGTCAAAATGTGACCAAATAGAGATCCACATGCCCAAGGAGAAGATATCTGAAAAATCCAAATGTCTTTGAACAACATTTTTAAAAGAAACAGTGTATTAGATAATCAATCCATCTCAAATAAATGTCTGCCTAGACCAGGGATGTCAAACCAGATCAGGGATTTCATTGAGGGCCACATCAGGGTTGTGTTTGATCTCTGGGGGCCGGGGTGGGCATGGCCAGCTTGACACCACTTGTGTCGTTGTGGTAGCCTGAGCGCTCTGCCAGCGAAAATGGGCTCCCAAGCTCCGTTTTCAGCTGTGATGGCCTCCTGCAACCCTCTGCCAGTGAAAATGGAGCTCGGGAGGGCTGCGTGTGGCCCTCCTGAGCCCCATTTCACTGGCAGAGGCACCGCGGGCCAGTCCTTCGCTGTTACCAGGGTGGCCCCATGGGCCAGATCTAAGCACCCCGTGGGACGAATCCGGCCCACAGGTCTTGAGTTTGATACCCCTGCTTTAGACAAAGAAGCAAAAATCTTCTGAGTCAAAGAAGGACAAAGCACAGCAGAAAGATTCCCCTATGTACTTCATTGTTAGCAGGAGGGAATTAGCAGTGATCTCAGATATTGGGCAGGATATGGTGTGCAATTAATGGTCCTGGCATGGAAATGGGACTTGGAAGATTGATGAACTCCATCCAATCATATACAGATATCCTTTGTGTGTGTGGGGGGGGGAGGCTTGTGTGCACTTACAGGGTTTTACTTCCTGGGAGGAAATGCTATGGACAAGGAGGGTTCTTTATATAAATCGAAATCTTTCTGAATATATATGGAAGGTGGCAAAAATGGGGATGGAGGCAGAAGGAAGGCAGAGTTAGCATGCTTATTCCAGGAGGATTTCCTTACAGGATGACCATGGATAAGAGTTTTGTTCCCAACTAATGTTGAAAGTACCTTCCTTTCCAGAGCATCACTTTTTACAGTTCCTTTTCCAATGCGAAGCGTGAAAACATAACCAGAAGCAACAGGGGATAAATAAACATTCTCTTACATTTTCAGTTGATAGATTTATGACAGTTCAATCAGTAGTACAGGACTCTCTGGTGCCTTTTCTACCCCCAAAAGGGCAAGACAAATTTCAGGAATTGCAATGCCCCTTCCAGGCAAGAAATGTGTTTCCCATTGTAACGTAGCTTTGCTGAAGATATCAATGGAAACATCTAATTATAAAGAAGGAAATATCTGTGTTTTCCTTTTATGACTAGCAGTGTTGTTGCACCAAATCTAACTTTATTTGACAGTACGGCTCAAAATTATCTCCCTCTGCAATGTGCTCCCCAAACAGATGGAGAAAACATTTTTCTCAAAGCAGCCAGTAGTGGTTGATATTAAGTAATATAACAAATATAGTACCATAGGAATTATATGATGCATGCCATTTCACATTTACAAATGGAACAATTGATCTTTCTTGTGCTAATAAGATTATGTTCAGATAAATTTAAAGTCTGGTGCATCCTGGGTATGCACTGATGCATGTGATGCATGCACCTTCAGGTTGGCGGGATGCAGACAACAATATATTCACTTGCAAGATAATCTCTAGATTAAAGTTCATTGCTTGCATGGAATAGTATCTTCCTGCATAACTAAAAACATGATGTGAAAAGCCATGATACGAGGCCAACATTCATGGTGACAATCATGGTATATAGAAGATTGGGACTTGGAATGTAAAAGGGAGAGAAAGAAGGAAGAGAGGGAGGGAGGGAGGGAGGGAGGGAGGGAGGGAGGAAGGAAGGAAGGAAGGAAGGAAGGAAGGAAGGAAGGAAGGAAGGAAGGAAGGAAGGAAGGATTATTTTGTGTATTTGTTTTGTATATTAAGGAGTATAAGGCAATAGTATTCTGTTCTCTATTTCTCCACAGCAGCAACTTTATAAGTGTAATTGGGCTGAGCCAGAGATTGGCCCAAAGTCAACTAGTGAACATCCATTGCTAAAGTAGTTGAGGACTAAGGTCTCCTAACCACTATAGCTAAGAGAAAGAGGAAGATAATATATTTGAGAAAAAGTGGTCTGATCTTGTGGACCCAAGAATGATAAAGAATAGAAACTGATGAGAATGCATTTATTTGATCATAGATCTATTCATTTATGCACAGCATGAAGGAATGGATATCAATCTAAATCATGCTGTCTGTGGTAAATTATTGAGTTAATTAGTGAAGGATAAAAAGTGATGAGATTGTGAATGTAGAACAGAACATTGTTTTGGCCATATCAAGGTTGCATCATGGACATTAAAAATAAACAAAGATGTAAAAGAAACTGGAGTGAAAGTGAACAACTGAAAGCAAAGGGAGGAAAGATGATGTGAAACAGCTAGGAACACTGTTGAAATAATTGTGTTATAGCCACAGATAATTGTGGACTGAGTCTAGTGGAAAGTATCAAAAAACATACTTGGTAGAATAATGAAGTGAAAGACATGGCAATTGAGAAAAATACATGTAAGACAGAGTTCTTTGTGGTACCTTTATACCTTAAAATGGTACATGAATTTGGGCAATCTTACCCGGATGGATGGATGGGTGGATGGATAGATCTGTATGTGTATAATTTATTTATTTATTTATTTATTTATTTGTTTAAATTTCTATACCGCCCTTCTCCAATGTAGGACTCAGGGCAGTGAACAGCCAAAGTAAAAACAAGACATACATACAAAACATACAAAATCTAAAAAAAAAAAAAAAAAAAAAAAAAAAACCTGTTTAAAATAATTAAATAATTTTGGCCGTAATTAAAACATTCCAATTTAAAATCCGTTTAAAATTTGACTCAAGCCAGCCCAGCTAGTTGAAATAAATGGGTTTTCAGGGCCCGACGAAAAATCCGGAGGTCTGTTATTGTACGTAGCTCTGGGGGGAGGTTGTGCCGCCACAGAGAAGGCTCTCCCCCTGGGGGTCGCCAGCCGGCATTGTCTGGCGGACGGCACCCTGAGGAGGCCCACTCTGTGGGAGCGTACTGGCCGGTGGGAGGCTATTGGTGGCAGAAGGCGGTCTCGTAAGTACCCCGGCCCTAAGCCATGGAGCGCTTTAAAGGTGGTCACCAACACCTTGAAGCGCACCCGGAAGACCACCGGGAGCCAGTGCAGCTCGCGCAGGAGAGGTGTCACGTGGGAGCGCCTCGTCGCCCCCAAAATAATAATAATAATAATATAATATAGCATGGCATGGCATGGCATAACATAACATAACATAACATAACATAACATAACATAACATAACATAACATAACATAACATAACATAACATAACATAACATAACATAACATAACATAACATCATAATGTAATATAAAATTGGAATTAGGGATTGGCAGAATTGCATTATTTACTTTAATAATGCAATGCTATCTATTCAATTGTGTCTGATTCTTAACGATCCTGTGGATTAGCTCTCTCTTCATTTTTCGATTGTGTTTTCTCAGTTGTTTTATGCTCTGGCTGGTCCACCTTTGAGGGTGACTGGCCACTGTATTTTGGGGTGAGCTGTTTCCTTTTATGACTGACCATTTTAAGCATAACTGCCTTTTCCAATGAGTTTGATTGCATGCTGTGGCTGAAATAAGAAAGGCAGAGTTTTGTGATTTTTGCCTTCCAGTGATATACTGTATCTGGTTTTATACGCTCCAGTACTTGATTGTTTGTCACCTTTGCTGTCCAAGAAATGCACAGGAGCCTTCTCCAACACCACAGTTTAAACAAGCTGATTTTCTTTCTGTCAAGTTTTTTTTTTTTAAGCTGTATATAGCTATGGAAAAAAAGATAATGCAGATTAATCTGCATTTAGTTGCCAGGCTGAATTTCTTGCTTTTCCATACTCAGTTCATGCTCACCAAGGCTCGGTGACCCATTGTGATTCAATGCTTTCTTTCCGGGTTGCATTCACTGCTTTGATCAATCTGCAATCCAAGGAAAGCATTCAATATCTTCACTGTCAATTGTAATTTTCACATTGCCATTCCTCACATTGGTCCTGAGCTCACTCTTTTTGATGTTCAGGAAGAGACCAAATTTTTTTCCCTTTCTTCTTTAATCCTTTTGATCAGATGTTACAGGCCTTCTTTGGTTTCTGACAGTTGTGTTGTCAGCATACTGAACATTGTTGATGTTCCTCTCTCTAGTCGTTACTTTGATTTTTGATTCTTCAAGTCTTCCAGTTTCTTCATGATCACTTCGACATACAGGTTGAATAAGAAAGGTGAAAGAATGCAACTTTGCCACACTCTTTTTTTGCCATCTTGAAGCAATTGGTGTCTCTATATGGTGTTTGTGCAGTGGTTTTGTGAATGGTGTACAGCCACTGCACCAACATGATCTGGTCTGTAACATCCCCAGGTCTTCTACAGCTCTCTACAACTTGTCATGATCAACACAATCCAAGCCTTTTTTAAATCAATAAAGCAGATGTAGATGTTCTTTTGGTAATCTTGAGATTTCACAATGATCCAGAGTAGATTTGCAATATGGTCATGAGTGCCATGACCCCTTCTGAAACCAACTTGCATATCTGGTAATTCCCTATTGATGGTTAACTCTAGATATTGCTGTATGATCTAAAGGAGAATCTTACTAGCCTGAGGAATGAGGGCAATTGTGCAATAATTGGAGCAATTGTGGCCATGTGTTCGTTTCACAAAATTTCTGGCACAAGACTGTGATGGTTGTAGGCTGTATAGACTTTAGCAATTCTGAAGTATATCAACCTCTGGGGTGTTGTTGTATTTATGGCAGCTGGCTCACTGCCCATGTGACTTCTTCCTGAAGGATGGCTGTTCTATTTCTGCTTCCTTTTTCCTCATCATCCTTGGGAGGCTGGGCGTCTTTGTTGCTGGCATACAGCTCATCTGTGTATTCTCACCATCTGTTTTTGAGACTTTCTTGGTCAGACAGTTTTTTTTCCCCTTTGCTTCTTTTTGATGATGCTTTTTCATGAGCAGTAAATGGTGTTTGAATCTTTTCGACTTGCACAAATGTATTCCTGGTGTGGCCCCTCATGCAGTCTTCTTCTAGCTGCTTGCAATGCTGGTCCCAGTAAACTTCATTGTGAATAGAATAGAATAGAATAGAATAGAATAGAATAGAATAGAATAGAATAGAATAGAATAGAATAGAATAGAATAGAATAGAATAGAATAGAATTTTTTATTGGCCAAGTGTGATTGGACACAAGGAATTTGTCTATGGTGCGTATGCTCTCAGTGTACATAAAAGAAAAGATACGTTCATCAAGAATCATAAGGTACAGCACAATGATAGTCATAGGGTACAAATAAGCAATCAGGAAACAATCAATATCAATATAAATCGCAAGGATTCCAGCAACAAAATTACAGTCGTACAGTCGTGAGTGGAAGGGGATGGGTGATGGGAACGATGAGAAGATTAATAATAATGCAGACTTAGTGAATAGTTTAACAGTGTTGAGGAAATTATTTGTTTAGCAGAGTGATGGAATTGGGGGGAAAACTGTTCTTGTGTCTAGTTGTCTTGGTGTGCAGTGCTCTATAGCATCATTTTGAGGGTAGGAGTTGAAACAATTTATGTCCAGGATGCAAGAGGTCTGTAAATATTTTCACAGCCCTCTTTTTGACTGGTGCAGTATACAGTTTCTTCCTTGCTTCCTTGCTGCTCTTTGGAAATCAGCATCCCATCTCCTTGCCTCCTCCCATTTGCCTGCTGCTTAGATTGCTTTTCTTTGCTTGTTTATTCTGACAGTGAGGTGATTTTTTTAAATCTACATCACTGAGTTTTTGGAACGTTGTAGTACCAAAGCCCTTTATTGCAAGCTCTAGCAGCCAAAGGGAGGATCAAACCTGAAGCCATTTTTGACATGGATCCAAAACTTAGCCAAGGCAACTTTGATCAGGTTGCAAAGGAATATGCTTAGCACTCCTCTGAAGGATCATGACCAATTGTTTAAGAGCCCCTGCGTGTAAAATAATGAGTGCTGCAAAAAATGAGGATGAAAGATATTGCGTACTTTGCATAGAAAAGGTGATATTGCCTTGAATGTAGCATAGAGAGTGAGAAACACATAAGATTAAAAGTGAAAGAGGAATTGCAGAGCAATTTAGATGAAAATAAAAAGTTGATTTCGGAAGTAGACAAAGAGGGATGAATAAAGAATCCACACTAGAGTGACTGGAATTTAAAAGAAATTTGTCTCGTGTGGTACTACCAGAATTTAATATTAGCAAAACATGGGAACTATAAAAATTTACACTCTTTGAGAAAGTGTAGCTACATTTCCTTTTAAAAAAATCATGCCTTTAATTTCTTTGATTTACTAATTCTTAATCCCTTTTTGTGGTTTATGTACACTGTTCATAATGTGGTTTATGTACACTGAGAGCGTGTGCACCAAGACAAATTCCTTGTGTGTCCAATCACACTTAGCCAATAAAGAATTCTATTCTATTCTATTCTATTCTATTCTATTCTATTCTATTCTATTCTATTCTATTCTATTCTATTCTATTCTATTCTATTCTACTCTACTCTACTCTACTCTACTCTACTCTATAAAGCTGACACTGAACAACAATAGCATGATGCATATGTATAGCATGTTAATGTATTTGTTTTCTAAATATATTGTCAACACCAGTCTGAATCAATCCACCGCAGAATGAAAGCTTCTTTATTGAAGTTTATGGATTTTAGAGTACCATGCTGATCTAATAGATAGATTTTCTTTTTATTTCACTGAGAGAAAGGGACTGACTAGCCAACATCTTTATCTAAGAGAGAAATAAAACTTGGCTTTACCTGTTCTTGGTCAAATACCTTAATCACCTCACCACGCTGGATCCCATGAAAATGGACATAATTTCATAAATAAGAGCAAAAAGCAAACCCTTGCAACAGACTCACTCAGATTCAAGTGATTGCAAACAATTACTGTGAATTCGAGCTAATTTGTGAGCTTCAAAACACAATGGATTCCTTCACAGTGGAAAGGATTCTTAAGCATCTTTGGTTACGGCTGCATTTTATATCTTATATTCATCAAACTGGAACCAGTTGCAGTCATCCTCGCACTGAGAAGATACATTAAAATATGAAACACTTTTCAGCTTTCCTTTTTTTTTTTTTTTCTCCATAGTTTTTACATTCCCTACCCTTTTCAAATTTCTGACCGGCTGAGCATGATTGTATAACTCACATGGGAAATGACTACTAGGGAGAGAGAATACAAAAGAAAAAGCATAAATGCTACAGATACCTTACACTTTTGTTTGAGTCATATTTTTTTTAGCAGGGTACTGTAATTGTGTTCACATTTCCCTGCCAAGCACAGGAAACTCATAAAGTCCAGGCTGTTTAAAATGAATATAAAGGTTTATTGCTCATGTCCTCTACAGGAATCTGAACTGCTAATGGTCAAAGCAAATTGGCAGGATTTCAAAAGAATTCAAGGTGGGCTGGACTTAAATCTCTTATGGGTATGAAAGGACTTGAGACTGATGACACATTTGACCCCTCCCTCGGACTCAGCCTGGTCATCTCCTATATCCTAGTGCTGGGATGGCAAACCTATGGCACGCGTGCCACAGGTGGCACGCAGAGCCATATCTGTAGGCACATGAGCATTGCCCTAGCTCAGCTCCAGCGTGCGTGCACGCGCTGGCCAACTAATTTTTGGGCCTTCTGGGTCCACCGAAAGTCGGGAAATGGGCCATTTCTGGCCTCTGGAGGGTGTCCGGAGGGGGGGGAGACCGTTTTTGCCCTCCCCAGGCTCCTACAAAGCCTCTGGAGCCTGGGGAGGGCAAAAAAACGGGCCTACCTGGCCCACCGTGCCATCGTGTGCCAAAAGCTGGGAGGTCATGGGGGTGGAATTGTGGGCGCAGAGGTGGTGGGGCAGGGTGCATTGAATTATGAGTGTGGGAAAGCGCGCACAACCACCACTTTTGGCACACGATGGCAAAAAGGTTAGCATCACTGTCCTAGTGGATAAGTAGCTTACTTTTGGAATTATATTCTGGTGCGTCCTCATTTGGACATGCTGTTCTTGGCCCAGAAACTGTGAAGAAAAATGCATCTGTAAGAAAATGGCATAAGGCATGTATTAGGGAAAGAGGCAACAAAAGGCTTACAGTAGAAAACTAAAGGTGAATGTAAATATTCATCCTTCTCACACTTATCAAATCTCTACTCTACATTCTCCCAGGAAAGGCAATGTATGATGATTATTCACAGAATAATGCAGATATTTATAGCAGAGCATGTGGAAAATGTAAACACTGATAGGAATTAATCACGATGTGTGAAAGAGGTCTAAGGGTATATACAGATAGTCCTCAATGTATGACCACAACTGACCCCAAAATTTACATTAACAATAAGTGAGACATTTGTTAAGTGAGTTTTGCCCCATTTCACAACCTTTCTTGCCACAGTTGCTAAATGAATCATTGCAGTTATTCCAATCTGTGAAGTGTGAATGCGTCCAATCACACTTAGCCAATAAAGAATTCTATTCTATTCTATTCTATTCTATTCTATTCTATTCTATTCTATTCGACAGACAGATCCATCTTTTCCATAGAGATTTATTGGGCAAGTCTTTCTGGATTCCCTCCCCCCCACCCCCAGCCTCAAGAAGGATTTAGTCTATCTTCAAATTCAGATCAGTTCAGTTCAAGTCAAGTCAAGTCACATCAATTCAATTCATTTAGGGACCATCCAACTTCTAACTCATTTTGAGTGCTGTCCAATAAACAAATAAAAAGAATATAAGCATAATTAAATACGATGTAAGAAATAAATAAAAACAAGAACATATGGCTAACCACACCCAGACCCTCAAACAATCTGTCAGGGGCCCCAACCATCCTAACCCAAGGTTTTGGAGAACAGTTGACTCTTTAGGCTTTCTTTTAATCTTTCTTTCAATTGCTTCTTCTTCCCAAATTTGATTCCATTCTGTTTTGTTTTTAAGGAGTTGTTTTGCTGATGTGCATACAGACGGCTGCATAATGTCTCGGCTTTTATGAATATGATGTAAGCTGGTGCAGCAATAAACTTCTGTTTTAAAAAAATATGAACAGTATATAAAGGAAAGTGAACAACACAATTCCGTTATCACCCCAATGATATTTTCACAATAATCCTCCAGAAAAGTCAAACTACAACTTGATCAAATGTAATCTGGCATGAGATACTCATTTGCATTTAACAGTTCAAAATTCAAAAATGTATTTATTTTTATATAGGTTTAACCCAAAAATTGTAAAAATGAATATCTTTCATCCATTTGATGTGAACTTTGAAACTGATAAATAGCACTTTTATATATGTTTTCCTGTATCTAATACACAGCACATTCTGCACTGATTGGCAGCAAAGACAAATGTTCTTTTGAAATTCTCCATATAATTTGTAGCCAGAGAAATTTGATAGAGAATTTCTTTGAATTTCTCCTGGGAAAGGAGTTCTTCTCCAAGAACTCTGCCATGATAGTGAAACTGAAACCCCCAGAACAGAAGGTTACCCTTCAAATAGCCTCCTTCAGGGTTTAAAGTTACCCTGCAGAGCACTGAAGAGATAACTGTACAATGAAAAACACTGTCCTTTCGATGAAGGTAGATAGGAATATTATATTATATCCAAATGGTCCATGACATTTTTTTTTTCACCAAACTGAATTAGAAGTGGTGAAGATAATACCAAAACTTCTTTCTGCTCAATACTCATGGGAAAGTATTATTAATCCTCTAAGAATTGTATTTTCATATTTAGAATAGAATAGAGCTGGAGATCTTCTAATCCAACCCCTTGTTCGAAACCAATCCATTTCAGACTAGTGGCTGTCCAGTCTCTTCTTAAAAACCTCCAGTTATGAAGTATCCACAACTTCTGAAGGCAAGCTGTTCCATTGGTTAATTGGTTAATTTCTCCTTAATCCAGGTTGCTTCTTTCCTTGTTTCCATCCATTGTTTCTTGTCTTGCCCTCTAGTGCTTTGGAAAATAAATTGATCCCCTCCCAGGGGTGGGCTCCTGGAGGTTCACAGGGGTTTGGGAGAACCTCTAGCTAAGATTCTGTGCAGTTCGGAGAACCACCAAATCCCACTCCTGGCTGGCCCCTCCCACCCCACCCCTCCCAGGAGTCTCCACGTGGCCCATTTTGGATGCAGGTAAGTGCAGGGCACGTGCAGAGGCTCAGGGAGGGTGAAAAACGGGCCTACTGGAAGTTTGGGAAGGCCAGAAATGGGGCCGTTTCTGGCCTCCAGAGGGCCTCCAGAGCCTGGGGAGGCTGTTTTTGCCCTCCCAGAGACTAAAAAAAAAAGGCTCCGGAGCCCAGGGAGGGCAAAAATGCCCCCCCCCCCATGGTGCAGGAGGCCGACTAGGCCACGCCCACTATGGCCATATCCACCCAGCAACCAGGCAGAAAACCCCCTGCCAAAATTCTGCATGCGCAGAAGCACCACGCATGAGGGAAGCAAGCACGCAGGCACACTCACAGTTCTGAACCGGTAGCGAAGGTAAGTGAAACCCTCTACCGGCTTGTACTACAAGTACAAACTCATAGTTTCAGGTAGGTGAGGTAGCCTTGGCTTCAGAATGCTTGTATAAAACTATAAATACTTTTCCTGCCGGAATGTATCTTTATATTTAAAAACAGGATATTTGTCAAAAGAAAGCCTGCTAAGAATACAGTACAGGGAGTCTGAAATTGCTCTATTAAGACAGTTTTAACAACTCCCATAATGAATCACTGCTGCAGTTAAAGCTGTGAGTTTTCTATGTCTCAAAGTATATGGAGCATGTAGTAACAAAAGATAAAATCAGTTTTCTGAAAGATAATTCTAATTTCAATGAGGGCGTCCTTCTCTCTAAGATATGTAGCGATTTGGCATTAGTGTTCTCCTTCAGTTAACATTGAATAAATATTCACTTCATTCACAAGATAGGATTATTTAGTTTCTTGGAATCCTACTCATATTCAAAGAGTTGACAAAGGAGAATCCCACTGTATACAGAATTGGAGCTGATGGAGCAGGGAGCAGAGAGCAGAGTTGTTAAAAGTAAAGCAGAGTAAATTAGGCAGAGCTAACAGATCATAATAGGTGAAATTAGAAAATCTCATTTTTGTGAATTCATTCCAGGGTATTGAGGTCACACTACCATATCTGGGCTGCAAAAGCCTGGGCAACCACCAATTAAGAATCTCTTCTGACACACACAAACACACAAACACACACACACAGGGGTCATTTTGAATTTCTCTGCTCAGAAAGCATGGGTATAGCTGGAATCATCAAGAGAGACTATGGACGCTATGAGTATAACATATGATACATATGATATTAAGTGTGACTTTTATCAGTGTAAATATATGAAAGAGCAAACTGAAAACTGCATTTCAGTATCATGATTACAGAGCAAGATTCAGAGGACTATTTGTTCATCTTTTTAGCTCATGCTGTATACAATGCAGCTGAAAAGCAAAGAATACAGAGAACCATTTCCCTGATTCAAAGTTAAGATTAATACAAAAGAGTGTCTCTCTCTCTCTCTCATCTATCTATCTATCTATCTATCTATCTATCTATCTATCTATCTATCATCTATCTATTTATCTATCAGTTGTCTCTATCATCTATCTATCTATCTATCTATCTATCTATCTATCTATCATCTATCTATCTATCTATCATTTGTCTCTATCATCTATCATCTATCTATTTACAATCTATCATCTATCTATCATTTGTCTCTATCATCTATCTATCTATCTATCTATCTATCTATCTATCTATCTATCATTTATCTATCTATCATCTACCATCTATCATCTATCTATCATTTATCTATTTATCATCTATCTATCATCTATCATCTATCTATCATCTATCTATCATCTATCTATCTATCTATCTATCTATCTATCTATCTATCTATCTATCTATCTCCCACCGGCCGGTACGTTCTCATAGAGAGGGGCTCCTCCGGGTGCCGTCAGCCAAACAATGTTGACTGGCGGCCCCCAGGGGGAGAGTCTTTTCTGTGGGGGCACCTACTATCTGGAACGAGCTCCCCCCGGAGATACGGAGGATCCCAGATCTGCACACCTTCCGCCGCACTCTTAAGACCTTTTTATTCCACCAGGCGGGCCTGGTCTAACTTTCTCCCTCTTTTTAAATAATTTTTAATATTTTTTTAATATTTTTAATATTCAAAGTTTAATTTGTTTTAAATTGATTGGGTTTTTTTAATTCGATTTTACTTCTGCTTTTTAAATTTTGTATGTATGTATTTTATTGTTGGCTGTTCACTGCCCTGAGTCCTTCGGGAGTAGGGCGGTATATAAATCAAATAAAAGTAAAGTAAAGTATCTATCTATCTATCCATCTATCTATCTATCTATCTATCTATCTATCTATCTATCTATCTATCTATCTATCTATCATCTATCTAATTTTAACATCACCCCTCATTCCCTCACAGAGAGACCCTGGGCAGGATAGTAATAAAATATTAAAAACGTAAACAACATATATAAATTTAAAAAGAGGCAAGCAATGTTAAATATTAACTAAAAGACAGGAAAGGACTTTCGGGGTGTTAACCTGTACCATGGTTGCGTTCTCCTCTGCATGCCCCAAGCAAGGCTGCAGAGTCATGTTTCATACCTTTCCAGAAGGCCAGGAGATAGGAAACCTGCTTATCTCTGGGCAGAGAATTTTCACAGGGTGAGGGGCAACAGCAGAGAAGGCTCTGTTCCTGGACACCACCAGTTGTCATGCTTTGGCTGACAGTGTCTGCAATGCACTTTCCCTGCCAGACTGGGCGGGGCCAGCTAATGCAATGGGACAAAGATGATTCCATAGGTAACATTTACTGTTCTATGGTATTTAGTTTTGCTCAGACGAACTCAATTCATATATGTACATACATCTCATAGTTTCTTGTCATTATTCACTCAACATTGAAGATGAGTCATGTATGCATCTACATCACTTAATTTCTATGCATTTTGAGGGTAATAGCTGAATGTATGAATTAATTGTCCCAGAAAGCATTATACTTGGAATAATGCAGATTTTTACTAGTCATTTACATAGGAAGGTTGAAGTTGCTGTTGTCAGGTAATATAGACCTCATGTGTCTATAATTGAAGCCTTGATGATTGGCAGCTAAATGTGTGAACCAACTCAGCTAAAAAAAAGGGTTGTGAAAAAATGCAAATATTGTCTGTCTGATTTGGCACTTGTTATGACATAATTGAATGTGCAGGCAATATTTTTTTCCATTATCAAATGCTTAATAAGTATCGTGTGTCTAAGATAATCCTTTCACAGTTATCCAATTTATTACTTTTACTGAGATTATCATCTGGCATCCCGGATTGAAGAACGCTGCAAACTGTTAAAATAGGCAACTGTACAATTTTAACTGTAAAGGGTCTGTATTTTTATCTAGATTTCCTTTTTTTCCCCTGAGAAAAGAGAAAGGCAGGACAAAGAGGAGAAAGAAAAAAAAAACTGCTTTGAATTTGGCTGGGTGCCTAGACCAATAAAATTATGCAATCATTAGCTGACACAAGATTAGCTTCTTCCCAATATCAAAGCAGGCATTGTTTGTGATACCTAGCCAATAGCTTCCTTTTTCTTCACAGAACCCAAAGGTGGAGAAATGCTAAGGAAGATGCCATTTATCTTGGCTAAAAATAAAATGCCATTTATCATGATACTATATATTGAGAAACCCATTCATTTCTGAAGTGCTTTTAATATGCACTATATGATTATTGCATTAATTAAAAAAGTATTCAGTTCAGCTAATAAAACTCTTTCATGGCACTTTGCAATAAACTTATGAACCAAGCTAAGCATATTGAGTTGAAATGGAAGTGTTGCACTGGTATAAAATGCCTTCTTGGCCATTCTGTCAAGATTTGAGTAGTTGTTGTTTTTTTCATATTATAGCATAGCAAACTAAAACAAAGTTATAGACCCGTGATGGCAACCCTATGGCACACATGCCACAGGTGGCACATGGAGCCATATCTGGGGGCACGTGAGTACTGCCTTAGCTCAGTTCCAGCGTGCATGCGCGCACCGGCCAGCTTATTTTCAGGCCTTCCGGGCTCACCAGAAGTTGGGAAATGGGCTGTTTCCGGCCTCCAGAAGGCCTCCAGGGGGTGTGGGGAAGGCCATTTTCACCTTCCCCAAGCTCCTGGAAAGCCTCTGGAGCCTGGGAAGGGTGAAAAATGAGCCTACCGGGCCCACTGTGCCATCACGTGCCAAAAGCGGGGTGTGTGCAGGGGGGTCGCACGCGCATGCACGGGGGGCAAGGCATGGGGGGCATTGAATTATGGGTGTGCACATGCGACCCCCCCCACACTCCCCCCGCTTTTGGCCTGCGATGGCAAAAAGGTTAGCCATCACTGTTATAGACTATATCAAGTCTATAAAGAAAGAGCAATCTTGAGAAAGGAAATAGTTAGTGACGCATGTGTGTCATTAGCCTGTTGAACAAAAGAGAAAGGAGGACATGCAGATGATCTCCTCCCCCTCCTCTTTGTCCTCCTCCTCTAAACTCCAGCCTGTAAACATTTCTTTTGATAAGATGTTTTGGCATACATCAAGCCAATTTCTAAAAATGAACAGAAAGAAGCCAATCTTCAAACTATAAATTGGAGCCAACAGAATGTAAGGAGGAACCAGTGGAGACATAAGCCAGTCTTTTCTTTCTGCCTATTTTATACTTGGGCATTTGCCTTGGAGACTTTGATGAGGAAGTTTTCGCATGGTCCAGAAGTTTGTGGTAGGGCTCTTTTCCCAGATTTCCCAGAGCCAGAATCTGCAGAACCCCTTCTAGATAGCTGAGTCCTCTAAGATTGTGCTTTACCTTTTCTGTTCAATCATGGTCTTTAACAGCTGACTCAGAGAAATTCAACTGGTGGAGCTACAGTCACCCCTTTGGACTATGATAGACCCCCGGACTGGCCTTTTTCCCATCTCTGGTTCGGTTGATGCTCCAAAAAGCCGACCTTCTTGCGCTGCGAGACTCCCCCCTCTCGCAGGCCTGGCCCTCCACATTATCGAGGGCCTATCTTGATGACGGGCTTTGGAACCCCGAGAGATGGCATGTAGTGAAGAGGGGGTTGAGGGGTTTTTTAGGAAATTTTTTTAAAAAAATTTTAAGGGGACCCGGGAGGGAGGGGGGGTTGTAAAAGCGGACCTGGGGGGGTCCAGATAGCAACCGAGCGGGATGATGGGTCGATTAGTTGCAGCAGGAGGGTCGCGAAAGGAAATTCAACCGGGAAGCAGGGGGATGACAGGAAGGGCTGTGAAATTGAAATAATGAGTGGGAGGGGCAGGTATGACGGACGCAGGGGGCCATATCAAGTGTCGGGGGTGCGCATACGCTGTTTACGAGCGATTGCGCACTCCGGCCCCCGATGCGTGACTCGTGTCCTGGGTTGTGTAGAGTCTCAGGCCCTGGGTCTGCGGCTGATGTTGTGTAATGCCAGGTCGGTGGTTAATAAAGCCCCCCTCATTTGTGACCTTATTTCGGAGGGGGGTGCGGACCTGGCAGGTATCACGGAGACCTGGTTGGGCCAGGAGGGGGGGGTCCCCCTCGTTGAGATGTGCCCGCCAGGTTTCCGTGCATTTCATCAGCCAAGGGCCCAGGGGAGGGGTGGGGGAGTGGCGGTGATTATTAGGGAAAGTCTTTGTCCGAGGGAGACCACTGTTCCTCAGATAGCCGGATGTGAGTCCCTCTGTGTAAAGTGGGGCCGTGGGGTGCAGATGGGTTTGCTGACTACGTACCTGGCTCCCTGCCACGTGGCAGCGACCCTGCCCGAGCTACTCGACGTCATTGCCGGGGTGGCGGTTGATACCCCCAGACTTATTGTCATGGGGGATTTCAACCTTCCATCCGCGGGTGAGGCGTCAGAGGTGGCTCGGGAGTTCATGGCTTCCATGACGGCCATGGACCTGACCCAGTTAGTTCAAGGCCCCACTCACATAGGGGGACACACTCTGGACCTGATTTTTGTCTCTGGTCAGTGGTTGAATGATCTTGGTAGAGGGGACCTAGATATTAAACCCTTGTCATGGACAGATCATTCGCTCCTCCAACTAGACTTTCCTACCGCCGCCCCCCGCCGCAGGGAGACGGAGCCAACTAGATGGTTCCGTCCCAGGCGCCTGATGGAACCCGAAAGGTTCCTGACGGAGCTTGGGCCGTGTCCTGAGACCCTAACACACGACTCGACTGAAGAGCTGGTGGCCGCCTGGGAAAGGGCGGCCGCTGGAGCTTTGGACCGCGTCGTGCCTTTGCGGCCTCTGACCCGATGCCGATCTCAACTGGCTCCTTGGTTTTCTGAGGAGCTGAGAGAGATGAAGCGTCGGAAAAGACGCCTAGAGAGCATTTGGAGGACTAGCCAATCCGATTCCAACCGGACACAGGTGAGGTCTTATATCAAGACCTACCTAGTGGCGATAAAAGCGGCAAAGTCTAACCACTTTTCCGCTCTTATCGCATCTGCAGAGAACCGCCCAGCCACCTTGTTTAGGGTGACCCACTCCCTCCTCCGGGGGGGAGTGCGGGAAGATCCCTTGCAGGGTCGCGCTGAGGATTTTGTGCAATTCCTGCACGATAAAGTCGCTCGGATTCGGGATGGCTTGGACTCCGACTGGATGAGTCCGCGGGAGGAGACGAGGGCAGGTCTTGAGAATGTTACCTGGGAGGAGTTTGATCCTGTGACTCCCGAGGATGTGGACAGGGTTCTGGGTAAGATTAGTGCCGCCACGTGTTTATTGGACCCGTGTCCCTCCTGGTTGGTGCTGGCCTCCCGGGAGGTTACACGAGGCTGGCTCCAGGGGATTATAAGTGCTTCTCTGAGTGAGGGTGCCTTTCCTGCCGCCTTGAAAGAGGCGGTAGTGAGGCCCCTCCTCAAGAAGCCTTCCCTGGACCCGGCTGAATTAGCCAACTATCGTCCAGTCTCCAACCTTCGTTTTGTGGCGAAGGTTGTTGAGAGCGTGGTGGCACGACAACTTCCCCGGCACCTGGATGAAGCTATCTATCTAGACCCGTACCAGTCGGGCTTCAGGCAGGGGTACAGCACTGAAACGGCATTGGTCGCGTTGGTGGATGATCTCTGGAGGGCTTGGGACAGGGGCTGCTCCTCTGTCCTAGTCCTATTAGACCTCTCGGCGGCTTTTGATACCATCGACCATGGTATCATGCTGCAGCGGTTGAGGGGGTTAGGAATAGGGGGCACCGTTTTGCGGTGGTTCTCCTCCTTCCTCTCCGACCGCTCGCAGTTTGTGTTGGCAGGGGGACAGAGGTCGACCTCGAGGCATCTCGCATGGGGAGTGCCACAAGGGTCGGTCCTCTCGCCTCTCCTGTTCAACATTTATGTGAAGCCGCTGGGTGAGATCATCCGTGGTTTCGGGGTGAAGTGTCATCTGTACGCTGACGATACTCAGCTGTACATCTCCACCCCAGACCACCCCAACGATGCCCTTGATGTGATGTCCCGCTGCCTGGAGGCCGTGCGGGCCTGGATGGGGAGGAACAGGCTCAGACTCAACCCCTCCAAGACCGAGTGGCTGTGGCTTCCGGCGCCCCGATATGGTCAGCAGGTGC
Source organism: Pituophis catenifer annectens (assembly GCF_029215685.1). Classification (NCBI taxonomy): domain Eukaryota; kingdom Metazoa; phylum Chordata; class Lepidosauria; order Squamata; family Colubridae; genus Pituophis; species Pituophis catenifer. The sequence continues at coordinate 53,998,303 of NW_027256882.1, forward strand.
CATCGCTGACTATTGGGGGTGAATCTTTGCCCCCCACAGAGAGGGCTCGCAATCTGGGTGTCCTCCTGGACGCACGGCTGTCTTTAGAAGAGCATATGACGGCCGTGGCCAGGGGGGCCTTTTATCAGGTTCGCCTGATTCGCCAGTTGCAGCCCTTTCTGGATCGGGACGCCTTGCGCACGGTCACTCACGCCCTTGTCACCTCCCGGTTGGACTATTGTAATGCTCTCTACATGGGGCTCCCCTTGAAGAGCACTCGGAGGCTCCAACTGGTCCAGAATGCGGCCGCGCGGGTGGTTATGGGTGCAACCCGTTGTGCCCATGTGACACCCCTCCTGCGCGAGCTGCACTGGCTCCCAGTGGTCTTCCGGGTGCGATTCAAGGTGCTGGTTACCACCTTTAAAGTGCTCCATGGCATAGGACCCGGGTACCTTCGAGACCGACTTCTGCCACCAATAGCCTCCCACCGACCAGTTCGCTCCCACAGAGAGGGTCTCCTCCGGGTGCCATCAGCCAAGTTATGTCGGCTGGCGACACCCAGGGGGAGGGCCTTCTCTGTGGGAGCTCCAGCCCTGTGGAATGAATTGCCCCCCAAAATACGAAAGATTTCCGACCTCCGGGTGTTTCGCTGCGCTCTGAAGACCCTGTTGTTCCGCCAGGCAGGGCTATTAACATAATGTTTTAAATTGGGGTATTTTAAATTTCTGGGATTTTAATTGGAGCCTAATTATTTAATGATTTTAAATTTTAATTGTTGTCGTGTTTTTTGTGTTTTTAAATAGGCTGTACACCGCCCTGAGTCCTTCGGGAGAAGGGCGGTATAGAAATAAAATTATTATTATTATTATTATTATTATTACAGGACTTAATTTAATCTGTTGACTAGTGGCAGCCTGATCCTCACCTCACCACAGTGTGGCAGTGTGGCAGGTTGAAAGAAAGACCACCCCCACCCCCAGAAATATGGTTTAAACAAGAGGGACAAATATAAAGATCCAGGTTGCAACATGCACTACAACAGATTTTGAAGTGAATGTCAAGTGAAGTAAATATGAAGTGAATTATAATGACATCTTCAGGGATCCTGACATCCTAACTCAAATTTAGAATTTTCTTCCTAGCTGCCTCCTAAAAACAAGGCTGACGTCCACAATTATTACCAGAGACTGGACTCCAAAAACAAAAACAAAATTTAAGGGAGCAATCAACCAGTGTGATTGTAAAGATGGGTGGTAGGTGTATGGGGTATTCTATTTTTAATGCCTTTTAATATAATGAAATATTAGTCAATTATTCATTTGGTTTTTTTAGTCCATGACAATAAAATGGTGGGACAAGCTGTATAAAATAATAGTGACTGGGATCAACCTAGTGTGTGTCTATGGAGATTCTCAGTCATCCAAGTCATGGTTGTCCCAAAGGTGCTTTTTTCAAGAAGCAACTGGACTTTCTAGTTTTTCTTTGAAGACATTTTGCTTCTCATCCAAGAAGCTTCCTCAGCTTTCTTCTTCAGAGCTGAAGAAACTTCTTGAATAAGAAGTAAAACATCTTCAAAGAAAGACTAGTTGCCTCTTGAAAAAGCATTTTTGGATCACCTAGTGAGTGTCCATAACAAAAAAAGTCGTGGGCTTCTGGAGGAGTCCTTCCTGTCCTAGTTCAACTTTTTAACCAATACATCACACTAACCCCCACAATAGACAATAAGGTTCCAAAAGTTAGGTCTTGGGTTATTCGTGTTCTGCATACAGATCATATGAATCCTTTATTGTTACTCTCATTTCTTTGACTATCATCCCACTGTCATGTGTAGTCCCCATGGATGTAAAGTCACGCTCACTGATTTATGTTACAAAACATTTTTCATTAAACATATAGGTCATTTCAACTTCCAAGCATTCAACTATTAACTGAAGAATATGCTTTAGAAGTATGAGATAAATGCATGTGTGGGTTTAATGTTATGATGTGCTTCTTTCCATGGGAATTTGCAGAGATTTCCCAATTGACCAAGGCTATATGCTATATATTACATGGCAAAAATAATTGCGAAAGAGAGAAAACTGAAAATAATAATAATAATATAACTGGTAAATAGCAGACTTGTCATCCATTTTTTTTTTGCTAAACATTGACATAAAAACAACACATCTGTTTGGTGCAATTATAAATATCAAACAATTCTAATTATTAAAAAAATAGACACAGTTGCTTGCCTTCTGACTTCCTCCCCACTATATAATTTAGTAAACAAAGTAGATTGAAGAATTGCTGAGATTTGAAGGCGTAATTGCATTACTAAATGAAGTAATGGAAGTAATCATTGTCTTTCTATATTGTGCTTAGCAACATCAATGCTTTCTTTTATTTTTCACCTGTTGGTCCGTTTGTTAGTGCATGATGAAGGTTACAACGATGGAGAGAAAATAATGAAAGCTGATAGAAGAAATTAGTGTTACACATTCAGAAATAGATCCAAACACCTCCTAAACTATTTATATGGATTGGAAACTTTGTTTTCCTCAGATTTGGGCACTTCCAAATGCATTTTTCAGCTTAGAAAAAAAAAAAGAATAGAAAAACATGCATTCAGAGAAAAGAATCTCTAGATAGGCAGAATATTTTACATGGCACCTTGAGAAATTATTTTAATACAGTAATTTCAGTATTAAGCAAGTATAAATGTTTGTGCAGATTTAAAAACTAATGAGCAGATTAATATAGAAAATGTACAGAATAAATAGAAATAGGCAATAGCCAGCAATATTGACAATTTTAAAAAGATCGTGGAGCACGAGATAAGGCTGTCTCTCGATTACCTCCTTTATCAGAAAATTTGGATGCTTGATACCAATAGTTAGTGTTCATGGATGGCATTGTGTTATTGTGTTTAGGTCCCACCTGTGAACATCTCTAAAGAATTTAGACAGCTTCTGCTTTTTTTTCTCTTTCATCTGAAAGTACCCAGTTTTTCTATTCATACATTTTAAAGATTCGTACAAAGCAGTAATGGATTGAGCTTTCCATTCCTAGCAATAATGGAATCAGCAGTAGTTCTAGTAGCGAAACCTGAAGTTGAAGACACAGTGGACTTTATTGTACTGGTAGACATGGACACAATGGTAACTGAGAATGGCTGCTCAGCGGGACTTTCTGCCTTCTTTCCTTTTTTGGGATATGCCCTTCATTTGCTTTCTCTGTCTACATTAAGTCCAGCTAGGGAGAGAGAAATATTCCATTGGATTTGGTGGTTGCTCCCCTTTTTCCTATCTGTCAGTTCAAAGAAGGCAGGAGGACAGACAATAAAAGCAGTGGTGAAATCCAATTTTTTTTACTACCGGTTCTGTGGGTGTAGCTTGGTGGGCGTGGCAGGGGAAGGATACTGCAAAATCTCCTTTCCCATCCCACTCCAGGGGAAGGATACTGCAAAATCCCCATTCCCACCCCACTCTGGGGCCAGCCAGAGGTGGTATTTGGCGGTTCTCTGAAGTGCTCAAAATTTCCGCTACCGGTTCTCCAGAACCTGTCAGAACCTGCTGGATTTCACCCCGGAATGAAAGTAAGGAGGTAAAGAACAGACCCGAGATCAGCAATGGACTTGCTAAATTGATGGAAGTCTTGGCAAGTAGACACGAATGCAATCCATGTGCTACGGTTCCTAAATCCAGTATTATATGTTGAAAAGTTCCTTCTCTTCCATCATCCTTCCTTCGGTTTCAATTTCCCAGTTTTGAATTGGCTGATCCTAAGAAGTCCCTTTGCCTCTTGCTGAAGGATTTCTAAATAATGCCACTTCATTCTTTGATACTCAGTTTTCTCCCCAATTCTCCTTGAATTATTTTAAAGTAAGATGTTTTCTAAAAGGATTTATAACTTACCATTAGAAATCTTCTTCATTGCTTTTTAGCCCTGCAGGATTTCATAGGGATTATGAAAAGGATTTTTTTTTTATCACTAGGGAAATATGGCTTTGGCTATTATATCTTTAAAAAAATAAATCTTCAGAGTAGTCTGTCAGCCAAGCAAGCAACACATTTATATCAGTTCCGCCACCACAGAGAGACTTTCTTGTAAGGTAGAAGATATTTTAGTGAACTGTTTCAATTTTTTAATATGTGAAATGGAATAAAACAAAGTGTGCCCCAGGATAAATGTCTATGGGTTTGCTATTAATTTGCAACGTAGTTACATTATTTCTTTCTTTTCTTTATTTATTGCTATATTCGCTGTATGGTTTGCTATTTTGATAGCCCAATCAATCAATCTTAGTGTATTTGATATACTAATATACTAAGTGTACGTTAGCATTTTTGTGCATATAAAAATGTGGTTATTTGTCATGAAACATTTTATTAACAAAGAGTATTTTTACAATTTAAAAAAAAAATAGAGTCATTCTCCAGTAAATTTAACTACATCGGAAACATCCCCTGGAAACCTCTTTTTTTCTGCCAAGTCCCTATGAGGTTGCCTTCAATTAGTCTGCAAACAACCGTATGTCAAACAATCTTAAGTCACCCTTAGCTATGGAATTGTTTAAGTAGTGTTTAGCTCTTATTTCAACATCACCCAAAGCTGGCCTCAAGGAAGTAAAATCTATTAGGCTTTGTCATTCATTGCTTCAGTTGAAAGTTGGGGAACTAACAGATGTTGGAAACGAAGTCAGTAGAAGCAGAATAGGAATCAACGCCAGGCTTGCCTCAGCTAAGTCCTTAGGAAAGAAAGACTCTCGACTCCATTTGGTTGTAGTGATAGGTTCTTTTACTAAGGCAGCAAAAGCAGGTTAGAACTGAGTATTCCCACACAAAGTTGCAAGCTTTTCCTCTCCATGTTGTCCCCACCACCACCCTTTCGACTAGATCACCAGTGTCCAACAGCATCCCAGTGCAATATTTTGGGAACTACTTTGATGTCAGGCCTGTTTTGAAATGGTTTTGCATTCTTTCCCAGGCTAGGTGTCCTTGGATAACTGGATTAGTCTGGTTTCTACACATCCAGATTCTGTTAACGCCACTCCTTCCCCCTCTACCTCCTTCTTCCTCCTGCACATCTTCCCCAAATGACTTTCCCCTCATCCTCCCATGCCAGCAAACTTAGTGAAGCATGGTGGAGATGGCAGGGCTGACAATGTAGGAGATGACCTTGACACAGTAATAGAATCCTGCCAGTGTAATTTTCTGCCAAGGATGGGTGGCTCTGGACAAGACTTTTGATATTCCATCACCAACCTCATTTCCTTTCCTTTACAGGGTAGAATATGTCCCCTTTTTTTGTACTTGAGGGTTTTTTGTTTGCTTGATCTCCCATTGATTGCTACTTGTCTAAGGAATGACTTCTCCAACCCATCTAGTAGAACTAGTCCTTTTAAAGAACTTATAATTGACTTCAGGAGGAAGAGAGATGTACATCTACCATTGTACATAAATGGTGAGGAGGTGGAGAGGGTGGGTAGTTTTAAATTTCTGGACATTTATATCTCGGAGGACCTCTCATGGACTATGAATGCTAACATGCTTGTGAAGAAGGCACAGAAGAGGCTGTACTTCCTGAGAATGCTCAGGAAGATAAATCTATCTCAGCATCTACTTCTGTCCTACTATTGCAGCACCATTGAGAGTGTCCTGACATACGGCATTCTTGCAAGGTATGAGAGCAGCTCTGTAGCAGACACAAAAGCTCTACAGAGAATCATTAAAACTGCCCAGAATATCACCGGACTCCAGCTACCAGCTCTGGACGACATCTTCGAATCTCGCTGTTTGAGGAAGTTGCATAACATTCTCAGAGACTCTTCCCATCCTGCTTACAATCTTTTTGGACTGTTGCCTTCTGGCAGAAGATACAGAACAATTAAAACTCAGACCGCACGTTTTCTGAATAGTTTTGATCCCAGAGCTATAGTTGCACTCAACAATGAACTAAAGGGCCACCGTCAGTGAGCTGTTGGACACTATTACTTGGTCTGTTGTGTGGATGTTTGGGTAGTTTAGGGGTGGAGAACTACGGTGGATGGGAGTGTGTTTGGGGATTGTTATGTGTATTGGACCTGGTCTTTGGGTGTTAAGTGAATTTCGTTGTATGGGTATACTGTGTATACACGTACAATGACAATAAAGTTATTTATTTATTTATTTTATTTCCCATTATTTTTCCTTGCAGCACTCAAACATCTGGTTATTCAAAGAATCTGAACTACATGGCTCCCAAGATTCTTTCCAATCTTTACATTTTATGAATTTAGGTCAAATTTAGGTCATTCTCTTGCACCTTCATTTCAAATAAGAATTTGCCTTAATTACAGCATCCAGCTTCACATTTGATGACTATGTACAAATGTGTTCCATCTAACCTGCTATCTTATAGTTTGGATACTCATTAGAATAGAATAGAATAGAATAGAATAGAATAGAATAGAATAGAATAGAATAGAATAGAATAGAGTAGAATTCTTTATTGACCAAGTGTGATTGGACACACAAGGAATTTGTCTTGGTGTATACTCTCTCAGTGTACATAAAAGAAAAGATACATTTGTCAAGAATCATAAGGTACAGCACTTAATGATAGTCATAGGGAAACAGTCAATATAAATCTTAAGGATACCAGCAACAAGGTTACAGTCATACAGTCATAAGTGGGAGGAGATGGGTGATAGAAACAATGATGTATGTCTTCTAGACATACAATTTTCTCCCCACATTCTTAGTTAAAAGAATGGAGTAAGCAATGTGACGTAACTGAGAAACAAAATAAATAAATGCATTTTAAGGCTTCATCAACAGAAATACAGTGTAGTTTTCAAATAATGAGACAAATGGTTCCATTCTATTTTGTATTGATCAAACAGCACAAGTACTGTGTTGTATTCTGGATGTCACACTTGAAGAAATATTCAGCAGAATTGAAACATGTTCAGAAAATGGCACTATGATTATTACTGAAAATAGAAACCCAATGATGAAACACTGAAATAATCTTCAATATTATACTTTAAAGATCTATAATATCTAGAGGATGTCCCACAGAATGCCACAATCACTTCTTTATCATGCTAGAATGAGGGTTTCAAACTTTTTCAGACCATGAAAACTGGCACAGCAGTTACACTAATGTGTTCAAGATTTAAGTGAAGGATCATCTATCACAGATGCTTTAATTTGGATTGTCAAACTGAATAGGGGATGATAGTAAGCTGCCAGATTTTCTTTTTCTCCAGGGTAGCTGATTTCTTCTTGAACCAGGGTTGAATACCAAGAGAACAGATCATTCCACAGAAGAAAGGATATTATGTGAAGCATGATTCATGGAAATGCTCTAGGACTGGGAAGATTTAGTTTAGTTTACTTTATTGTCATTGCACCTCATACAATGAAATTAAATGCCATCTTCAGTGTACATTATACATAAAAAATAAAACAAAACATCCTTCACATTCCATACAATTGAATTGAAAACCCCTGATATTGCATTAATATTGTACTATACAGTAGAATTCAATAGAGTTACTGCTCTGGGATAGAAGCTGTTTTTCAGCCTATTTGTCCTTGTTTTTATTGTCCTGTACCATCTGCCAGATGGTAATAGTTCAAAAAAAAAAAAAAAAAAAAGGGTGCCCAGGATGAGATGGATCTTTAAGAACATTTTGAACATTCTTAAGACAGCAGGAGCTATAAAGCTCTTCCAAAGAGGGAAGAGGGCAACCAATGATCCTCTGGGCAATGACGTTAACTCTCAGGAGTGCTGTCCTTTCTGCCACTGTGCAATTAGCAAACCATACACAGGTGCAGTAAGTTAAAATACTCTCTATGGTGCAGTGGTAGAAGGTCACCAGCAATTTTTCACTCAGTTGTTGTTTCTTGAGAAGTCTCAGGTAGTATAATCTCTGCTGGGCCCTTTTGACCAGTGCTGCAATATGAGTGCCCCAGGTTAGGTCCTTTTTAATGATAACACCCAAAAACATAAACTGGAGTCACCACATACTTCAGTCATAGAATCAGATTGCACCATTCTACACTACGGGGTCTTAATCAAGCATATACAGTATATATAAAAAAACCCTCCACAAAATAATAAAAAAGCTTCAAAATAGGGAATATTATCCACTGGCTGTTTGTATAACACAATTATTTAGTGAAGCCACTCAGTTTGGTGTATACTTTGAATCATAAATCAAATGAGTTGGGTTCTCACAGCAAATGAGATAAGAAGAAGAGCAAAATATTAAAATAACCAAACATAAATCCTCAACGTAATCAAACTTCATGTAGTTTGTAAATGTAGGCACTAGGTCCAATAGACTAGTTTTCAACCTAGTATACATTTTAATAAAGAAATAAGCATTCTTATTTCACTAATAAATCAGAATGAAGGCTTGATTGAAGAAAACTCGTAATTTTTCTGAAGGTTTGGAGAGAAACCATCTAATTGGGAAAGCACAGGACTGTACTAATGGTTGTTTTTATTAATATACAAAAAAGGAAAACAGTACTATATGGTCCTTACCTAAGTAGGAAAGTATATCATGAATGTATTTCAAGTACTAAAATGTCATGCTGCAAAAGGATCAACCTTTCATCATTTTGATAAATATTTGACCCTAGAGAAGAATGCAAGAGCAAACAAATCAAAAAGAAAGGAAATCAACTCTAAAAGTAGGCTAGGAGAGTTAACTGCCATGCAATAAATCACAAGTGACCCACAACCTGTCAACAGAAGGACAACTGAGGTGAATCATAATGGAATAAGGCAGGCACTGGATAAAAAGGAAGGCTGGCCAGTGTCTGATTGCATCAATAGTGCACTCCTGTCTTCCCCAGTCCCCGTGCATCACTTGGCTCGGTTGTAGGAGAGCGAGGTGTGTGTGTGTGTGTGTGTGTGTGTGTGTGTGTGTGTGTGTGTGTGATGAATGCTTAAGCAGTTTTCATGAATAAAGCTTGCAAATGTTAATAGACATTAAATGTTAATGTGCCTTGATATGGCCTATAGGCTATCTATCTATCATCTATCATCTATCATCTATCATCTATCATCTATATCTATCTATCTATCTATCTATCTATCTATCTATCTATCTATCTATCTATCTATCTATCTATCTATCATCTGTAAGAGAAAAATTCCCTCACAGTTGCTGTGCCTATTAATGGCCTTTGGCTTAGGCAATTAAATAAGCCAATCAGAGAGCAGCTCCTGGCTTTGAATCTCCCAGGCTTTTCTATGCCCTCCCCTAACTGCCACTGTGACAGTATAAAAGGAGATGCTTGCCAGCAGACATTTTTAGGGGTTCGGCTTCGGGACTCAGAGGCAGAGCTGAAGTCACTAGAGCCTCTTCCTTCTGAGGAAGAAAAGCCCGAACTCCAATCGCATAGAGCGATTTCACCAGAGAGCTGACAGGACACTTAAAAAAGAGAATGACATCTAATATTCTTTTTGAATAGACCTTGTATCTATCTATCTATCTATCTGTCTATCTATCTATCTATCTATCTATCTATCTATCTATCTATCTATCTATCTATCTATCTATCTATCTATCTATCTATCTAATAGAAACCTTTGTTTGTGTGTTTGGAGTTCCCTCCAGCCTTTCATTACTGTATAACATCCCAAACTTCAAATTTGTAACTGTTCTTTCAGGATGAATTGTCTTCAGCTCCTGGACCACTAATCTAATAATATATAATATTCTAAACTGCCAGAACACATGATATTATGAAATTCTCTAACTTTTGGAAGGAAACATAAAATCTCTTAAAATAAGGTGATCTCATGAGGTTCTGGTCATTCTTAATATATACTCAAAAATCAGTGGAAGTTTTCCTTAGTTCCATGCTAAAGCTTGCCAAAACTTTGTCAGAAAATAACTGACAGCTTCAGCAAAATTAATAATTTGGAAAAATTCAGGCTTCTCAATTTTTAACTGCCTTGAAGTGGATGGTGAGTATCACACACAGCTATGCATCTAGTTGAATATTGTTAAATATTATTGTATTATTATTATTGGTTAATCTTTAGTGAGATTCACAGCCTTTGAGGCTGGTTAATAGCTCAGCAGCTCGAGTCCTAACCAAGGACCTAGGAACTGTTAAGGTATCGTCGGAGGATGTAAGCTGTTCCGAGTAAGGTGGTTTTTTTGTAGAGTCAAAATGTTCAAGTCCGGCAAATTTAGAATTTCTAAATAGCGGGGTAGCCCCGCTATTTATTTATTTATTTATTTATTTATTATTATTATTATTATTATTATTATTATTATTATTATTATTATTATTATTGATTAATCTCATGGGCAACAGAGGGGCAAGGGATGAAATGTACATCATCACATTGCAACACAAACTCTGCTCTTTATATATTTATGCACAACATGGTGACACAAGTGCAAGAGGGACAAGATTACATTGTGGTGTGACAACATGATTAAATATGAGTCAACAGTGTGTGGCGGCAGCCAAAAAAGCCAGTGCAATCCTAAATTGCATTAATAGAGGGATACAATCAAGATCAAGTGAGGTACTAATACCACGCTATAAAGCTTTAGTAAGGCCTCACCTCGAATACTCCATCCAGTTTTCGTCACCACACTATAAAAAAGATGTTGAGACTCTAGAAAGAGTGCAGAGAAGAGCAACCAAGATGATTAGGGACTGAAGGATAAAACATACAATCAACGGTTGCAGGAACTGGGCATGGCTAGTCTAGTGGAGAGAAGGACCATGGGAGACATGATAGCAGTGTTCCAATATTTGAGGGGTTGCCACAGAAAGGAGGGGATCAAGCTGTTTTCTAAAGCAACTGAAAGCCAGACAAGGAATAATGGATGGAAACTGAACAAGGAGAGATTTAACCCGGAAATAAGGAGAAATTTTCTGACAGTGAGAGCAATCAACCAATGGAACAGCTTGCCTTCAGAAGTTGTGGGAGCTTCATCACTAGAAGCTGTCAGAAAAGATTGGACTGCCATTTGTCAGAAATGGTGTAGGGTCTCCTGTTTGAGCAGGGGGTGGACTAGATGACCTACAAGGTCCCTTCCAACTCTGTTAATCTGTTAATGAGTTTTGTAACTATGTTGAAGGAAGCAATGACTTTGATTTCTAATTTACCAGGCCTTCTTTCTTAATGTATTAATTTATCCACACATGGAGTTAATTCCATTTGTCTTGGTTTAAAAACTTCTATTCTATGGTTTCCATTTAAAACCAGAGGGGGGAAAATTAAAAGCTTTTACAAAAAACATCAATCCAATGGAAGAGGGAGAGAAGGGGAATAAATGGATTTAGAATTAATAGATCAATCATCAGATCAAAATTAGTCTTACAATTAAACCACCATAAGATACCCAAACACGGTTATATTGATGGAAAAGGGAGGGTGAAAGATCAATGTTGTCACACAAACTATCAATTTAAAAGAGTTTATGTGACTTGACTTTCCATTTCTGATTAAGTTACACTTCTGAATAACTGATAATTTTTGAACATTTTCAATTTTTTCTCCACTGAGTCTCCTTCATTTATTTATATTTTCCTGACAGTAATTCACATTCCTCACCTTTTCTTTTCCTTCCTCTACCACATCTCTTCAGGGGATGGATATATTAATTTTTTGGAGGGTCGGTGTCAGTAAGGGCAGTCATTTCCCAATTACCTAGTTTTTACTTAATCATCTTCTTTTGTTTATTTGTCCCTCTTGCAAATTGTTCATTAATAAAATGTTTGTAACTGAGTAAAATAATTTTTAATATAATTTAAATTATATTAAATTTATATATTAAATTTAAATATAATATAAATTATATAAATTTTTAAAAATCTTAAATAATGTAATGTCTTTTTCTATTTGTCTCCTTTCTGTCTTCTCTCCTTGTCAGTCAAAAGATGGAAGAAATAGAGACAGATACTGTTGTATATTCTGCTATGCTTGAGCATAGTAATAAGGAAATGCCTCCCATTGACGCCTGCTATTGGTTGGTCCATTTGACAGCTGCTATATAAATAGCAGCTGCCCATTCTGTTGTTGTTGCCAGTTTCCCTGTTGCCTATTAGCATACTGCTGTTACTGATTAAATGGCTTAAGTTCTATCTGTCTGTGCCTCACATCTATCCACCCTTGTTCTCCCAAGTCAGAATAGATACACCCATACCTACTCATGCTTCTGATGGTGCGGTGGGTAGGTTGAGGGCTTCCTGGAAATTCTCAGGATTTGGTAGAAAACTCAGGGTTAATTACCACTTCATACTTATTTCCTTTATTTAACATCAAGTATCTAGTTCCATTTTCAGTACAGTCTCCTGCAAAGCAGGAGACTGCTTCGCCCCAGTTTCGGGCAAACCGGTAGTGGTGGTGGTGGGAGGCTCCGCCCACTTGCCCGGACATCATCATGGACACTCTGTGCATGCGCAGAAGGTTCTATGCGTGTGCAGAAGTGCTGCATGCGAGCGAAGCGAGTACGTGCACACACACGCTCACAGTTCTGAACCGGTAGTGAAGGTAAATGGAACCCACTACTGTTGCAAAGTTACACCTACTGTATGTAAACCATGCCTAGACTGTCCTGTCTTCTCTTAGCTCCTTTCACTATAAAGGAACAGAGAATGGAATGAAACACTGTCTTTGAGCCATGCCATTCACTCCCTCTTCAAGAGACCATCTTCAAGAGACCCTACCATTCCGGATAATGTTTGTCCAGTTTCTATCCTTCCCTGACTAGGGAAGGTTGTAGAGAAGGTGGTTGCCTGCAGTTTCAGAGGATTCTGGAAGAAGCAGGTTATCTGCTCCCCTTTCCATCAGAGTTCAGGCCTGGGCATGAGACTAAGCAGCATTGATTGTACTTTTGGATGACCGCTGAAAGGAGCTGGATTGTGTTGATGGTCCATCCATTTTTACCCTCAGGAGCTTTCAGGACCATCAATCATGGTTTCCTTCTGGACCATCTCTAGGATTTGGGGATGGATAGTATCAGGGGTGGGTTCTACTTACCTTTACTACCGGTACGCAATGGGGTTGTGCGCGCACGCTTGCTTCGCTTGCGCACACATGCGCTCTTCTGTGCATGTGCAGAAGCTTCCTGATGACATCCGGATCAGTGGGCAGAGCCTCCCGCTGGTTTTACTACCGGTTCTTGTGAACTGGTCTGAACCAGGGGCAACTCACCACTGGATAGTATAGTGTTCTTTTTTTTTTTAATTTGATTTATATGCCGCCCTTTTCCGAAGACTCAGGACGGCTTACAATACGTTAAGCAATAGCCAATATACTTTTGTATATTTATACAAAGTCAGCTTATTGCCCCCACAATCTGGGTCCTCATTTTACCTACCTTAGAAAGGATGGAAGGCTGAGTCAACCTTGAACCTGGTGAGATTTGAACTTGCAGTAATTGCAGGCAACTGATGTTAATAACAGTGCTTTAGTCTGCTGCACTACCAGGCTCTTCTTCTTCCTTTGGTTTTGGTTCCAGTTAGTGTTGATGGGGGGGAGGAATCAGCCCCTCCTTTATGGATTGTCTCAGGGCTTGGTGTCATCTGACAGTTTGAGATTAAGTATAAGCAGTAGTTTGATGACATCTAACTTTATACCTGCACCCCAGGCCATCTGAATAATACTGTGGAGGTTCTCTCTCAGTACAGAAGGAGGTGGGGGGGGGCTGGATAGGGTGCAACAGATATCAGCTCAACAAACAGAACTAAGTAGCTCTGGATTTTAGTTCTCCTGGTTCTGGGAACCTTCCATCTTTGGTTCTGGATGGGTGGCACTGCCTGAGGTCCACCAATTATCCTTTTCTCCAATTTTCTCATCACAAAGAGCTGTGGTGGCACAGTGATTAGAATGCAGTATTGCAGGATGACTCTACTCACTGCCAGGAGTTTGATCCTGACAAGGTTGACTCAGCCTTCCATCCTTCCAAGATTGGTAAAATGAGGACCCAAATTGTTGGGGGCAAAATGCTGATTCTATAAACTGCTTAGAGAGGGCTGTGGAGTGGTATATAAGTCTAAGTGTCATTGCTATTGCTATTTCTGGATGCTGGCAGTCAATTTACTATAAAATTCCAACTGCCAAAAATTCTTTCTTTCATCTCATACACAGATTCAGAGTCCAAGTCAGACACATGTAAAAAGAAAAGCCAAGGTTCAACAAAGAATGATTTGTATCTAGTTGTAATTTGACAAGGTAATTAATTTATGAGCTGGAAAGCTGGCTTCACATCAAAGAATCATTATGTTTGAGAAAACTATGGCTGACTCATTTGGCATCATACATCCTTTGTTACTGTTTCAGTTTGTCCACAATTATAGGTAGGAAAATAAGGTTTAGCGTTACTGAGGTAACTTTGAAGACCTTCTCTCAATGAAAAAATGTATCAGCCTTTCTGTAAAAATTTCAATGCCTATTCAGAAATATTTGCATAGGATCCAACACATCTTAAACTGTACAAAGATGATGGGAAGGATGGCTAGAAAATATGAGGGGAAGGGAGGACTGACTGCCATAGCTTTAAAACCTACTTCTTGTACATAGAATCTAAGAATGGATGTGTGTGTGTGTGGGGGGGAACTCAACAATCAAGTCTTAACTTAGCTTTTAATTGTCCTGTAATTCAATTTACTAATTTGCGTGCATCCAACAAGCACACATGTCTTTTGTATTTTTAGATTCCATCTCTTGGTTACAATTTGATTCATCAAACAATTTTATAGTATATCCAAGTGGTTCTCAGCCTTTTCTTCACCACAGACCCCCTTTAAATACCTTTTGTGGTCATGGACTATGGCCATGGATCCCCAAGACTTAACTCAAGATTTAAATCATAACATTTTTTCAAGCCTTCATGGACCCTCTATGACAACATCACAGCTCCCCAGAAGTTCATGGACCACAGGTTGAGAACCACTGGTATATCCCATCCTATCTATAACTGAAATAATATTTTATCACAATTCCTCAGTTTTCTACAGCAGCCATTTTGTTCTACCTTGTTCTTCAAATACTATCTTTTTTCCTGAGAATTTTTTTATGAGTAGCCTTCCTATTTGAGATGGGGTCATAATCAACATTGCACTGAAAAAGATAATGTGACATTTGACACCTGTTTGTATAGAATCAAGTTTACGTGAAGTGTTAGCACCACTTTATAATGCTTTGGTAAGACCACACTTGGATTATTGCATCCAGTTCTGGTCGCTATGATATAAAAAATATGTTGTGATGCTAGAAAGAATGCAGAGAAAGAAACAAAGAACAAAGACTGGAGGCTAAAACATATGATGAATGGTTGCAGGAATTGGGTGTGTCTATAATGAAAAGAAGGACTAAGGATGACATGATAGCAGTGTTCCAATATCTAAGAGGCTGCCACAAAGAAGAGGAGGTCCACCTATTCTCCAAAGCACTTGAAGGCAGGACAAGAAATAATGGATGGAAACTAATTAAGGAGAGAAGTAACTAGAACTAAGGAGAAATTTCCTAATGGTGAAAACAGTCAATCAGTGGAATGACTTGTCTCCAGAAATTGTGGGTCTTCCAGCATTGGAAGTTTTTAAGAAGAGATTGGACAACCATCAGTCTGAAATGGTATAGGGTTTCCTGACTCAGCAGGGGGTTCAACTAGAAGACCTCAAAGGTCCTTTCCAATTCTGTTATTTTGTTATTCTATTTATATGACTGAGTGTGTGTATATATTATAACAACCTGATGAAATGCATCATGATCTTCAAAAATGAATGCATTAGGATTTAGGATAGGGTTTTGATTAATGAAATAATATCTTTTCTTTCCAAATTGAGTTGAATGAGGTGGGCAGGTCCATGAGACCTTAAGTGAGAATAGATTATTGAAAATGTTGTGCTAGAAAGTATTTAGCTTATCCCCATCATGCCAAGGAAGAGAAAGCAAAATACTTTGCTGGCTCTTTTTTTTTTCTTTGTGAAACATTGTACAGAAATCTTTCAAATACTTCTCTTCATTCTTCAAAAGCTTCTTTCTACTAAAATAATGTTTAATGGGTAAAGGGAAGAATGAAAGAAACGCTAGAAAAATACTAAGACAATGCCTGCTTTAATTGCACATTATCATATATAATTTTTATATCTATTTTATTTCCTAAAATCTGAAATGCAAATCATAAGAAGTAAATATTTCTGGCAGGCTATTTCCAACTACAATTTTGTAGCATTATACCACACTGAATGAGATACATTACTAAGTGGCAAAAAAACACACTTTGGCCTGTGAATATAGTCTGAAAGCATATAATTAGATAGCATATCTTCTTCTCACACAAGAAAAAGGGAAATAAATTGTCATAATCCAGCATGTTCCAGCCTAGATAATTGTCTCTGTAAAGACACTGGTCTTAAATCCAGGGGTTTTGTGTTGTCACAGAGTGGAGAAGTGCCTTGTTGCCTATTCTAACAGGACAAGGACACAGAAGGGAAGGCCATTAAGTCATATGTAACCCAGAAATTAAACTAAAGGATATAAATCAGTGGTGGATTGCTCCCGATTCTGTCTGGTTCTTCCGAACCGGTAGTAAAAGCAGCGGGAGGCTTCGTCCACCTGCCCAGATGTCACAATGGAGCATATGCACAGACGCACGCATATGAGAGAGCATGAAACGCGCACATGCACACGTGCCCATTGCAAACCGTTAGTAAATGTAAGTAGAACCCACCCCTGATATAAATGTCAACAATAATGGGATTGCCACTAGGAAAAGGAAACTAAAACAACAAAATCCTTAAAGTTTTTCAAGTTAAGAAAAAAAAAAACATTGAGTTGGAGGCATAAGGGAAGTCAGTAAGATATATGGTAATACTACGAAGAAAGTGGAGATCGATAGGGAGAAATGTTCCTGTTCTAATGTAGTACTAAAATCCAGGAATATCTATTGTATTGTGAAATTCATGATCTACAAAAAGAAGTGCTTTCCCCCAACATGTAGAGTCACATTTGTTATAACCATCAGTTTGGAACACTACAAAATAGGGATCGACAATAAATCTCCTGGTACCTACAGGTAGCAATGGGCATCTGTTACTTTTATTGTTGGAAGCAGCTTTCCCTCTGATATCAATCAGTAGAGAACGCAAGCAGAACAATGCTACGAGATGCATGCCGTGTCTTGTTTCCCAAACACATCAGATTTGTCACAATGGAGACAGAATGTTGGAATGGACAAGCATTTAGTTTGATCCAATACACTGTTATGAATTTACTTACTTGTTTCCTTCCTTTATTATTTTTACAAATAACTCAAGGCAGCCAACATACTTAACACACTTTCTTCTTCCTAATTTCCTGTGGGGTGGGATGAGCTTAGAGAGAGTCATACAGCTGGCTTTCATGGCTAAGGTGGGACTAGAACTCACAGTGTCCTGGTTCCTAGCATGGTGCCTTAATTTCATCCTTTGTCAGACATATGATTTGAGTGGGAATGTTAAGGAAGATCTATCCACCTATAAAGATAAAGGTTCCCTTCGCACTATGTGCTAGTCGTTCCCGATTCTAGGGGGAGGTGCTTATCTCCATTTCAAAGCTGAAGAGCCAGCACTGTCCGACAACGTCTCTATGGTCATGTGGCCGGCATGACTAAATGCCAAAGGCGCATGGAAAATGCTGTTACCTTCCCACCAAAGGTGGTCCCTATTTTTCTACTTGCATGTTTCATGTGCTTTTGAACTGCTTGGTTGGCAGAAGCTGGGACAAGTAACGGGAGCTCACCCCGTTACACGCCACTAGGGATTTGAACCACTGAACTGCCAGCCTTTCGATTGACAAGCTCAGCATCTTAGCCACTGAGCCACCGTGTCCCTGTCTATCCACCTATAAACCTGTGCTATTATGAGGAGCCTTATAGGCACATACATGTGAATGTCCTAACAGTGTTCTTTGGATCAGAACAGAGAAAAAACAGGAGAAGGAAGATGGAGTCAGCCTCTGGAGGGCACTGGAGTGTTGCTGGTTCATGCAACCCTACATGCTTTATGTTCTCATACAGTCAAGCTGAATGATTGCAAGAGGGCTGAGAGGCTACAGCCAGAGAAGCCAGCTTAATGAAATTTCATGGCTGTATTTCATTTTAATCATTTCCACTCTTGCATTGAAAAACACAAAGCCAGATGGGGAAAGAAATCAGAGGTGGTAGGTGAGATGGAAGATGCTTGAAGAGATTTGAAAATAGATGAAGAGCTATTTAAGTGGAAGTACACAGTAAGATTCTTCCAGATGGCTATGTTACTGAAGCAAAAGGAAATGAGGTTCAACAGATGTGGGATTGCCACATGAGATGGAAAATAGATAGGAGTGTGGCAGTGGAGACCTAGGCAAGCCCACAACATGAGAGCAAAATCTCTGGTCTTCAAAACCATTTGGCAGACACTTCGCTTGCCTGGATCCATCTGTATCACACATCTTAATTTGGAGTAATTTTTAATGCCTAATAAGTATTGGATGCCTGTTTCTGAGTGGTAAGTGTGAATTTGTCACTGGCATCTTATTTAGGTCTCTGCTTTAAACAGAAACATAACACCTGGTCTGTGGGAGACACACCAAGTTGTAAATATCATTCGGTGATATTTAATATACACAGATTGTGTTAGACTAAAAGAAAGAGCAATAGGCAGGAATTATTCAAATTAATATTTCACTTGAGACAAGAAAAAATACTTTTTTCAGCTATTTAATTGCACCAAATGGGGCAGACAGAAACTCTTTAGATATAAAGTCCCTCTTTCTTAATAAACTTTTATGTTTATAAAATCCTGGTCTTGCTGATATAAATTTATCTAGATATGGATTATGAGTTCATGGTGTCCTTGTTAAAATCTATTGGTCTGTTTGATTCTTGAGCTAAGCCAAACAAATATGTCTACATAATAACCGTGGTGGCACAGTTAAAGTTAGAGTGCAGTACTGCAGGCTAATTCTGCCCACTGCCAGGAATTCGATCCTGACCGGCTCAAGGTTGGCTCAGTTTTCCATCTTTCCGAGGTCAGTAAAATGAGGACCCAGATTGTTGGGCACAATATACTGACACCATAAACCACTCAGAGAGTGCTGTAAAGTACAATGGAGTGGTAATATACAATAAGTCTTAGTGCTATTGCAATTACTACATGGCCTTTTTGCTTTTTGGTGTGTATTTTTTTAAAAAAACAACAGTAACAAGATGAAGAGTTGGGTAGTTATAAAAAGCTTGATCAATCCACTCAAAGATCCATTAGTCCAGTATCTCAACTTCCATAGAGAACTTTAAAAACCTTGCAAGAGGAGCCTGACTACCAGTGGTATAATTCAAGAGGCTTAATCTAAGCCGTGATGGAATAGCCTCTCTCACTTTCCTTATCCCACTTCAGAACCTGCAAATTCCATTATGCTAGAAAGAATGGCACTATAAGAATCCTAACGAAAAAGAAGAATGTGCAATGTTTTGCCGTTTGTGCAAAATGCACCGAGTAGGAAGAAGAATGGGGCTTCTCACTCTTTCAGCCTTTAGGATGAGTGGTGAAATCCCGGGGAGAGAATGAGGGAACACAATTGCTGTTTGCTCACATTGACTTACATTCAGGGGTGGGGTCTATTTACCTTTACTACTGGTTTGCATCTTGCCCGCACATGCGCAGTTCACTTATGATCACATCCGGGTCAGTGAGCGGAGCCTCCCACTGGTTTTACTACCGGTTCTTGCGAACTGGTCTGAACAGGGGGCAACCCACCACTGCTTACATTCATGCCAGATGTTTGATGTGAGTGATTCTATGTGATGCCTCTATTTATTAAGGAAGAATGGCAGCAACGATTAGGATTTTTCTTCCTTGTTTTTATTGTCATCCTTACCTGACTGTCTTTCAAATTCATTTCAGTTAATGTTCATATTAATATTTGCTTATTTTACATTCACTTAATTTCAGTTTAGCTTTCCATACTCCTCCAGATACAAATGGAAGATCACAAATCACTCATTAGTTAGAGGCTCATATAGATTTATTTAAAAAGGAATTGTACGACCCCCTTAAATCTCTTTCCCAGTGAGCAAAATTGGTCTAATTTGGGAGGGGGGAATTCAGGATATTAAGACATACTTTTGAATACAGGTAGTCCTCAACTTACAATGGTTCATTTAGTGACCATTCAACGTTACAATAGCGCTGAGTGACATGATCATTTTTCACACTTACGAACTTCATAGCAGCCCCATGATGATGTGATGCTTGACAGCTGACTCACATTTATGATGGTTGCAGTGTCCCAGAGTCATGTGATTCCCTTTTGCGACCTTTTGACAAGCCAGAGTCAATGAGGGAAGCCAGATTCACTTAACAATCGTGTTACTAACTTACCTACTGCAGTGATTCACTTAACAACTGTGGCAAGAAAGGTTGGTAAAATGAGCCAAAACTCACTTAACAAATGTCTCACTTAAGTAGAGAAATGTTGGGCTTAATTGTGGTCGTAAATCGAGAACTACCTGTACTACACCTAAAGAGCTTTAAGGCATCAGGGTATCATTTTGCTCCTTTACTCTTCTGAAATAGTTTGAAATATTTACCTCTGCTCATTCTAGGATATTCTCTGGGGCACAAACAGGCAGTGGAGGTGGTCCATGTGGCTCATGCCCATTGTATTTAATGATGTGGTTTTGAGGGCTATAGTAGCTCTTTGTAATTGTATGATGGTACCATTTTCTAAGCATCAGGAACAGAAAACCAAAAGTATACATATAGATTGGGTGATACTTGTCTTAACAGCCGTAACTGTGGGAGGGATCTTAGATTCTTAGTGGACAATCAATTAAATATGAGTCAACAGTGTGTGGCAGCAGCCAAAAAAGCCAATGCAATTCTAAGCTGCATTAACAGAGGGATTCAATCAAGATCACTTGAGGTACTAATAGCACTCTATAAAGCCTTAGTAAGACCACACTAGAATATTGCATCCAGTTTTGATCACCACACTACAAAAAAAGATGTTGAGACTCTAGAAAGAGTACAGAGAAGAGCAACACAGATGATAGGGGACTGGAGGCTGAAACATATGAAGAACGGTTACAGGAATTGGGCATGGCTAGTCTAGTGAAGAGAATGACCAGGGGAGACAGAGAGGAGGGGATCAATCTATTTTCCAAAGCACCTGAAGGCCAGACAAGGAATAATGGATGGAAACTGATCAAGGAGAGATTCAACCTAGAAATAAGGAGAAATTTTCTGACAGTGAGAACAATCAACCAATGGAACAACTTGCCCTCAGAACTTCTGGGAGCTTCATCACTGGAAGCTTTCAAGAAGAGCTTGGACTGCCACCTGTCAGAAATGGTATAGGGTTTCCTGCCTAAGCAGGGGGTTGGACTAGATGACTTATAAGGCCCCTTCCAACTCTGTTATTCTATTCTATTCTATTCTATTCTATTCTATTCTATTCTATTCTATTCTATTCTATTCTATTCTATTCTATTCTATTCTATTCTATTCTATTCTTTATTTAAAGCAACATCAAATAGTCCAAACTTTTAATTTTAAAACAGGGATATGAAAGAAATCTATCACATAGATTACTTTTCAAATAAATTATTACAATCTGTCAAAATAGAAACTGTTGCAGCTTAATGAGTGTATAATTCACAAAATCATCTGCCGTCTATTTTGAAATATTTCTTAAATGAAATAATTCACCTAAAAGTGATGCTTGGAAAGATATTGTGGGTTACTTTTAGAGGACCTGTGAACAAAAGCACCTGCTACGGATAAAATGTATCTGCTGTAAGAGAAAAACATCAGTTTTGAAGTATTTGGCATATTTTAAAACTATAATTCTATAAATGGACTGACAAATGGATCTGGGCATTGGATATCCATATATATTGACTTCAAAATCCACTTTAAAAGCTTAGACAGTTTATCATTTCAGTAAGAACTCTGGAATGTCATAGCAGATGACAACTGAATGAAAAAAGGCAATGAAAGGGAGACATTTTAGATTTTGGGTCTAGAGCAGTGGTTTTCAATCTGTGGGTCGTGATCCCTTTGGGGGTCGAATGATCCTTTCACAGGGGTCACCTAAGACAATAGGAAAACACATATTTTCGATGGTTTTAGTAATAATTTTATGGTTGGGGGTCACCACAACATGAGGAACTGTATTAAAGGGTCGCGGCATTAGGAAGGTTGAGAACCACTGGTCTAGAGGTTAAGACATCAGACTAGAAACTGGAAGACCATGAGTTCTAGTCCAGCCTTGGTCATGAAAGCCAGCTGGATAACTTTGAGCCAGTCACTCTCAGCCCAAATCACCTCACAGTGTTGTTGCTGTGGGGGAAATAGAAAAAGGAAGGAATATGTTCACTATCTTCAGTTGTTTATAAAAGTAATAAAGATGGGATATGAATAATAAATTTTCACAGCCAAAACACCCTATGTAAGGGAGAAACATTATTTTACAAGTAAGAGATCAAATGCATCTTTCGAAGCAAGATATTTTTGCACATATAAACATCCAAATTGATTGCAATTCTGTAAATTTACTATAAGCACTTCCCTTATTGAGGAAGTATAAATAGACCTTCTTAAATCTTTAAAATCCCAGTTCCCATGCACACTTTTTTCATCATTTTCCCCAAAATACTATCTTTCATATTAGGCAATTTATATCGCTTGGCAGAATTCAAAGAAATATTCTAGCATACAAACCTCTTTGACAAATACATGAAGGAATTTTGTGGCTGTTGAAGTTAGACACCTTTCATGTTTTTCAATTTGTTGATGATAGGCATTTTGGGAAAAAAAAATGCCTGGTGTGCAGAAGTATTCACAGGTAAGCTTTTTTTTTCTTTTTTCTTTTGGAAATTAAAAAAGATATAGATGTAAGAGTATTGAAGGAAAAATAGCATTTATTAATTTTCATAAATTGTTTTTATTTGGTTTTCTTCTCATTTGATGCAAAACATCATAGAAACTGTGCAAAGCTGTATATGATACAGCAAGTTATACTATATCTTGAGGCAAAGGGTATACTTTGTAAGCTCTGTCTCTCTGCCCTGGTTGGTCTCTGTTCATCAGGGTATGTGTGTGAGAGATGGGGGAAGAGGGAGGGGGAAGAGAGAGAAGAAGTTTAGATAGTGGCATAGGTACATGAAAAAAAAGGGATGCGGTGGCTCAGTGGCTAATATGCTGAGCTTGTCGATTGAAAGGTTGGCAGTTCAGCGGTTCGAATCCCTAGTGCCGCCTAAAGGGGTGAGCTCCCGTTACTTGTCCCAGCTTCTGCCAACCTAGCAGTTCAAAAGCACGTAAAAAATGCAAGTAGAAAAATAGAGGCCACCTTTGGTGGGAAGATAACAGCGTTCCGTGCGCCTTTGGTGTTTAGTCATGCCTGCCACATGACCACGGAGACGTCTTCGGACAGCGCTGGCTCTTCAGCTTTGAAATGGAGGTGAGCATCGCCCCTTAGAGTTGGGAATGACTAGCACATATGTGCGAGGGGAACCTTTACCTTATAGGTACAGATGTGTGTGTGTGTAGACGGATGTATTTATACATATGCATAAACAGACTCAAATTCATACTATTTAATCTTCTAGTATATCTTTGTGGGAGCAAAACCTGTAATATACACGTAGTCTTGAAACAACAGTTCATTTGGTGACCATTGAAAGTTACAACAGCACCGAAAAAATGTGACATGACAATTTTTCACACTTACAACAGCTACAGCATCCCTATGGTCACATACTCAACTTTCAAATGCTTGGCAACTGGTTCATATTTATGATGGTTGCCGTGTCTTGGGGTCATGTGATCAGCTTTTGCGACCTTCTGACAAAAAAAGTCAATAGGGAAGCCAGATTCTCTTGACAACCATGTCGCTAACTTCACAATTGCAATGATTCACTTACCAACAGTAGCAAGAAAAGTTGTAAAATGGGGCAAAACTCACTTAACAAATGTTTCACTTAGCAACAGAAATTTGGGGCACCACTGGGGTCGTAAGTCAAGGACTACCTATATTTACTTAGGATATTATTAAGCAAGCATATTGTAAATCCTGTCCTATTTGTAAAGTTCTATGCTCAGCCAGATGGACTGAATTTGGGACACATTGTGGAATCAGAAATACGTCCTTTAGAACACCTTATCAGCTTCTAATATTTCTAGGTTCATACTGGCATGAAAGCCAGGAGGTAGCTGCCTTATTATTATATGAGAAACTGTAAGAATCACTTTGAACCATGAAATGGGTGGCATCAGGGATGGGTTCCAAATCCCTTCGCTACCAGCTCGCTCGTGCACGTGTGCGCACTCACACATGCTTGTGGAGCTTCTACACATGCGCAGGAGCATCCAGGCGGGTCCTGCCACCGCCACAACCAGTTCACCCAATCCAGTGCGAACCGGTAGCAACCCACCACTGGGCAGCATATAAATTTAATAAATAGTAATAATAACATAGTACACAACCAGAGGTGATTTTAACATAATTTAACAACTGGTTTGCCTAGCGCAGAACTGAAAATGTGAGTGTGCAGCTTGAAACACACAACGATTTCATGTGTGTGGCTTCCAGCACACCTTCTTTGGCAGCCGCGGTGAGTAGAGCGGGCTAGGTGCAGAAATCAGCTGGGCTGCGAGGGCGGGACGAGAGAGCCAGAAAGTGAGATATATAGGACGGGATAGTGTCGGGGCGGGTGGGCAGGCCCAGCCGGTGATCAGAACTACCGGTTATCCTGAACCGGTCTGAACCAGAAGCCATCCACCTCTGTACACAACTATATAATAATGACACTTATTATAAATCACAGTAGCATTTATCCCAGAAACACCAGGATGTTACTTTCCCAAATACCATTCAAGATTAACAAATCTTAGTTATTAGATTTATTAGATAGCTAAGTCAAGCACCAACCTGTGAAAGTAATTCCTCTGCCGTTACAGTTACTTATTAAAGAGAGAAGGATCTCCAAAATGGTGGCTCATAAATTTTAAAATTATTTGAACCCATCCTGCCTCCAGCTAACACATCTCCAGGGTTTTTGGCTTCTGTTCTATTGCTGATATTATGTATTTTCCAACTCACTAGAGGTAAAAAGTAAGGGATAGGCAGAGAACATTGATTTCTGTGGATTTTACCTGGTGAAAAGTGGAGCCTTGAATAAATTTTCCTATCAAGAAACACTGTGATTTCTGAAATAAAGCAAGTACATCAGACTCTCTAGTTTTACAATGTCTGCCTTTAATGGGAGATAAAGCAAAAGTCTCATAACCCCCAGGAGAGATTTTGAATCAGGGTGTGGAGATTAAATGGAACCTGACATATTTAATTTTGAAGGCTACATAACAAGTAGACAGCAACCAAGTTGTATAGGTATCGTGTCAGTCCATGATTGATTAGGAAGGAACCATCTCTCCATCAATAATATAGTTCATCAGGGTTTCTCCCAAAAGGATTGCTGTTGCAAAATTCTGATGCAGTATTTTTTTTAAACTGGAAAAAAAAACCTGACTTATAAATCTATGTTTTTCCTCTGCCTTTCCTTGTTTCATTTTGTTTTGCATTTTTGTCCAATTAGCTTGTAGGTATGTGAGAGTTAAAAATGTATCACATTGGAACAATAACATTTTGAAGTTTTAAAACAGATCCAAAATCTGAGGATCCAATCTTTTCACTTTCCATCAGTTCACTCCCAAGCTGCCTCCTATCTGAAGGTGATTGGAGTATTTCTGAAGAGCAGATATATATATATTTCAGAGTTGCATCTTGCCTGAGCTGTTTGTACTGGCTGATTTGAAAATGATAAGTAACGCAATCAAATTGGACCATTATACATGTTTAGATTTTCCTATGTTTCCTGACGACTTATGAGCCGTATGAAAAGCATCGATGAACTGGAGCTGTTAAAATTAGAAAATGTTTTCAGCATCAGCACTCAAAGGATATTGGTGGTATTCACGAGGAATGAGCAAGGAATTATTTTGCCATGAATGTTGACGCAAGAATATCTTGTTTACTTTTTATTTTGCTAGATAGAAACTGTGACAGAATTCTCTTGGTTTTAGTCATTTGAAAACTGTTAGATTTTTGTTTTGAAGACACTGGAAACATGGAGACCCCCTTGGAAAGATAGTTTAATGGCGGACAGGATCACATGGTTTGAGTTCCTGAACAGAAAAGGGCTGAGATGCAGCGAGTCCCCGGGTTTTATGCCCTCTCTGGCTTTAACTTCCTGGGGCCCCGAAAGAGTATCCTGATTGGTTGTCAGACTCCCAGGGGGTGGGGGTTTTAGCTAGCCTTGCTGTCTGATGTAATCTTCCCAGGTGCCATGTGGTGAGTTTCTGTTCTTAGGTGGGCCCTATTGTGTTAGTTTCTATTGCTAGATGGGTCCTATTGTGTTGCAGATGATGGTCCATTGACAAAGATGGGAGGGAATTGAGTTTTTGCCTCTGGCCCATTGACAAAAGGTGGGGGGGGGGCAGGAAGATGGGAGCTGCTTCATCTTTAAAACATGCTTCTCCATTTCTCATCTAGAGAAACATAATATTCTGCCTTTTTAATATTTCCTAAAATATTTCATTCTTCTAGGAAAGGGGTGGGTGCTAACTTCCTACAGTTTTAAGTCACCTGAGCCTTCATTTAAGAAAATTACTGATATTTTGTTTATAAAAAGCATATTCAGAGATAAACCTGCACCTGTGTATTTACGTCAAGCAAATGTAGCCCTTTAATACATTGCTTTTATATTATGCTTTGATGGTGAAATGACGTTTTTAAGTAGATCTGCTTCCATATTTCTAACTCATTCAGGACTTGGCTAAGAAGATGTTGGAATATAGTTTATAGTTGCTGGAAATGTAAATAGGAAATCATTATTACCTTTGGCGGACTTACAAAAGAACTAAGCAATATTGGATAGAAATTAGTAATGTAATTCCAAAAGATCTTGAAAATTTTTATACAATTCAGACCAGAAACCTTTTTGTTAGGTTTGATGAATAAGATATTGAAAAAAAAAACACATGGTGTTTTATTGTTATATATGATTAAAGTGGTACAATTTTTATATGCTCAGCATTGGAAAGATCTGATGATGTAATAGAGGAGTGGTTAATAAAGATGACAGAATTGACAACAATGGCTAAGTTAATGACCATTGTGAGAGAAAAATCACTGAAGGAATTAACAGAATAGAATAAGAGAATAATAGAGTTGTAGGGAACCTTTGAGGTCTTT
This sequence comes from Pituophis catenifer annectens, assembly GCF_029215685.1. NCBI lineage: Eukaryota > Metazoa > Chordata > Lepidosauria > Squamata > Colubridae > Pituophis > Pituophis catenifer. The sequence goes on from NW_027256882.1 coordinate 54,025,510, forward strand.
TAGTCCAATTTGTCTACAATTGGAAATCCATTTGTAAACATTTAATTACAATTGGAAACCTTTGGGGGCTTTTTGAAGAAAAATCAAAATTTGACATGCATTTGATAATCGTCAAAATTTAAAAAGGAAAAAAACTCAGATTTTTTTATTTTCCCTTCTCTTTTTATGAAGGAAAATGGACATTATATTAGTCTTGAACTAAGAGTCAAATATCCTTGGAAAAAGAAGTCAAAAGTCGTCATTCATATCTTTTTTCTTTATAACTTTTTGCATTTCTATCCCCATTCTCTTTTTATTCTTTGCCTTTTCTCTTGTTGGTTTATGTTTTTTATGGGTACACTTTGTAAAAGATAATAAAATTATTCGTATAAGAAATCCAGTTCCCTGTCAAATGTGGAATTGCAATACATTCAATTCAGAAGTATAAGGGATCCCTCAATATATATATTTTCCCCAAATCTCCTCTTACATTGGCTGGCACAGGAAGAACACATAAGAAGACTTAGAACATTAATGCCCTGGTGCAATTGAAGTTGTATTTAAAACAACAATACAAATAAACCGTAATTTAGAATCCTGTTCTTCAGGGGTATTAGAATGTTAAAATAATGGACACAGTCATACAAAATTTGTGGGACATGTAGAGGAACTAGTACAAGCAAAAGTGTTTTTTTTAAAAAAATAAAAATAAAACAAAGGTAACCTGTGGTCATCAAGATGTTGCTTAAATACAGTTCCAAATATTCCTCATTATGGGACATGTTGCTTAAGGATGTTGCCAATTAAACTTCAGCCATGTAATGCCCACGATTCCTTCAGTCATAAGGCCCATTGAATAGACAACTACATATAGGACTATAGGTTAAAAGACTTTTAAACAGGGGTGGGCTGCTGGGGGTTCACAGGGGTTTGGGAGAACTTCTAGCTAAGATTCTGTGCAGTTCGGAGAACCCCCAAATCCCAATCCTGACTGGCCCCACCCACCCCTCCCCTCCCCTCCCCTCCCAGAAGTCCCCACGCAGCCTGTTTTGGATGCAAGTAAGTGCAGGGCATGCACAGAGGCTCAGGGAGGGTGAAAAACGGGCCTACTGGAAGAGGATCTCCAGAGCCTCGGGAGGCTGTTTTTGCCCTCCTGGAGGCTCAAAGAAAGCCTCCGGAGCTTGGGGAGGGCAAAAAAGCCCCTCCCCCCCGCCTTGGTGCAGGAGGCCGACTAGGGCACGCCCACCAAGAAACCAGGCAGGGAACCCCTTGCTAAAATTTTTGAAGCCCACCCCTGCTTTTAAACTGATTCATTATGAATAGGGGATGTTTCTGATGTTTCTATTCCTAAATTCTCTTACAAATAATTTGATTCAGATCTAGAACCATGCAATATGTGTTGGTGAAAATATACTATATATTATTCCCCTTTGCACAGATACATTACAGAGATTCTAATTCAAAGCATGCTCAACTCACTGAAGCAAGAAAGCCTGCTTGACTGAAGTGTGATCTATCTGTCTCTGGAGAGCAATCTTCTCCCATTGTCCCACTGAGTTTTCAGATCTGAAGACAGTTCAAAACAAGAGGTCAGGTTACTGCTCAGACGAAATGATTTTATGCCATTGATTAATGCAGACTCCTTATAGGTCCAAGAAAAGAGTGATATCTCTCTTAGGCTTTGAGGCATTTGACAACCATAAGCTATCCAAAGGTTTTATGTATTAGCATAAATATATATTTTTCCAGCTCTTCAGAGGGGTAAGAGCTAACTACTTTTCTATTATTATTTCTGAAATTTTATCTTTTAATTTGATTACAATAATCTCACCCCTTTTTATCCTTTGGATAAATATTGTTTAAAAAAAGAAAGCTCTCCTTTTCCCCACCCCGACATGTTTAGACAAAATTGAACACAATGCTTAGTTTTAGTATACTTGGTTCAGTGGTGGAATTCAATTTTATTTACTACCAGTTCTGTGGGCATGGCTTGGTGGGCGTGGTGTGGCTTGGTGGGCATGGCAGGGGAAGGATACTACAAAATCCCTATTCCCTCCCCACTCCAGGGGAAGGATACTGCAAAATCTCCATTCCCACCCCACTCTGGGGCCAGTCAGAGGTGGTATTTGCCAGTTCTCCGAACTACTCAAAATTTCCGCTACAGGTTCTCCAGAACCTATCAGAACCTGCTGAATACCACTCCTGACTTGGTTGATTGTGAAAGAAGATTCGAGGTATAAGAGTGAAAAGCATAGTTTGACAATAATTATGCATTACTTGATTGACTTTACCTTAATCTTCTAACAAAAAGAGCTACAAATTGCTTTACTATAAAGAATGAAACACCTCCTTACAGTTTAGAGTTATTTGGACTGTCTTTATTGGGTTACATAACCTTCATACTGTGCTGGTGTTGAGAGACGAGGGAGGGAGGGGAGGAGGGAGGGGAAAGAAAAGAAACGAAGGAAGGAAAGAGAGATAGAGAGAGAAAGAAAGAGAGAGAAACAGTGATGGGATTCAAAAAAACTTTACTACCAGTTATGTGGGCGTGGCTTGGTGGGCATGGTGTGGCTTGGTGGGCATGGCAGGGGAAGGATACTACAAAATCCCTATTCCCTCCCCACTCCAGGGGAAGGATACTGCAAAATCTCCATTCCCACCCCACTCTGGGGCCAGTCAGAGGTGGTATTTGTCAGTTCTCCGAACTACTCAAAATTTCCGCTACTGGTTCTCCAGAACTGGCCAGAACCTGCTGAATACCACCTCTGATTGTTTCCTAATAAAAGTTCTTAATAATGTAGTCAATGTCCCAACATTGTCCCAATAATTCCTAAAAAGAAAGGCACTTTTCTGAGTCAAAGATTTTTTTCCTAGACTGCTGCTGAACCCATCTCAAACTTGGCTTTCATTTGGTGAAACAAATTTAAAATAAATAAATGTCATGGGTATATGTGCTGCCATACCACCTTTATATCAAGAGTCTTCTATTAACAAATTAGTTCCATTCTGAAAGGGAGGTAGAATCTGTGATGAGCAACTGATGACCCATAAGCCAAATATTATGCTGAGTTTCTTTTTGGTGGCCTCCAGAGCTAACCAAGATTTCAGTCCTGAATAGTGGTGGCAGGAAATTAATAGGTCCATTATGCTCAAAATCCCAGAAAGAGGGAATTTGTTAGGGCTTCTGTGCTTGTGGTATGTCTACTAGGTAATGTGTGTTGTGCTCATATGTTTCCTGATGTATTTGCAAATAGATATCTGATCAGTGGATGTTTCATCATACATTATAAAACTGGCAGGAGAAAAATATATGATTGTTGATGTCTAAAAATACACATGAAATAATTGACAGACTAGAAAACTGGTGCTATGACTTTCTTATTAAAAACTACATAGGAACAATTCTGAGGGGTCCTAGGTCCTGGTACTCTCCGAGCTTGGTTGTTTTCAAACTATGAAAACTCATCAATGCACTGATTATGCAACGTAGTAGGGTGATGAAATGTCTGCAAGAAAAAAACCAAGCTCAAAGAGCACCAAGGACCTATCATTTCAACCCTAAAATACAAATATTCTTCTCTATAGCAGTGGTCACCAACTGGTAGTCTGTGGACCACTGGTGGTCTGTGAGAAAATGTTGGTGGTTCGCAGAAAAATCTTTGCATTTTTGCATTTTTTATATTGCACTAAGTCAGGGATCTTCAAACTATGGCCCCTGGGCCAGATACGGCCTGCCAAAGCAATTAATACCATTTGTTGATGGGATGGGGTCCTTCAGGCATTTAGCTTGGCTGCCTGTTTAGTAGCTCCAGCCCCTCCCTCTCTCCTTGGGAGTCCAGGTGCTTCAGTGAGTGGTGCATGAAACTTCAGCCGGGTTCCTTGAGAGACAGTTTGCAGGGGGGGAGGTCATCTAGTGCCCGGGCTGGCTACAAGAAAACATTCATTCTTGGTCATATTTGAGATTCCTAGTTGCAATGGACAGCAAAGCTACAGTTGACCCCGGGCGTGTCTCTTTGCTAACAGGTGGCCACACTAAGTGCCTGAAGGACCCCATCTTGTCACTAATTCATATTAGTGGTCTGTGGGGTTGAAAGTTATGAATTTAGTGGTCCCTGAGGTCCGAAAGGTTGGTGACCCCTACTCTATAGGAACAACTTTATCGGAAAGTACATACTATATATTTTTATAAATAAAAGATACTTTGGCAAACACAAAGATATCTCCTCTTAACCCTAACATCAGTGGCATTTTTAATCCATATGATGGCGCCTGGTTGATTGTTCACATGACTACTTCAATTTCTCCTACTCACGTCACCCACTTCTTCCAAGCAGTAGAGCTGACTTTTGTAGTCATGCTTTGAAAAATGGGTTATTATTCTTATTTGATGGATGGTGCCAAGAGCTACACTATCCTGACAGGCAGGAATAACCCAACCTTTGTGAACAGCAACAACAACATTCACATCAACATTTCTTCAGTTCTCCCAAATAACATTTTGATGACGCAGTTAATGTCATGTTTTGTTTTGTTTTTTGTTTTCACAACAGCCTGCAAAACGGAAGGCTTGGTCCAAATCTGAAGCTCCACTACAGCTTTTTCCTCCACAGATTTCATTTAGTTTACATTATTATGACAGTGCCAAGGGTAGGGAACAATAAACTGTAAAGACATCAGTCATGCTAGATATGGAAGCAAAGACGTGTTGCTCTATTAAAATAAAAGACACAGCATCATGGGAATCTTAACATGGCCATGCAGACGTGCAGTGGGTGGTGCTGGCTTCATTCATATGTGGTCTTGAGGGGCCCTGTGACTAATCAGTGGTGTAACAATAACAAACAGTACTAAGAGGAGCTTCTGGTTTGTGCATATGATAACTCTGGTCAATTTGCTGCTTATTAAAAATGCTCCACAAAATGCTTGTTATCTGTAAACAGTAAATGAAAATCTTCCTTTCAAACTTGTTATCGCCAACAGTTAGGAAAGGTCACTCTGACTGTCCCGTATACCTTGAGTTTTGCATAGAAATGAGCTGGATAATTATCCTGCATTTTTAATTCCAAAGACTTTTGATAGTAAGTAGCTTGTTGAAGTTTTGAAAATGTTGCAGTACAGGATTTTCTGAAATGGCTGTTCTGTGCCATTCCAAAGCCCAATTTACAATGGTATTGCTGACTTTAAAATTACATTTATTTCCAGGATCTATCTGATGATCTTCCCTTGGAAGTCCTACCACCGTTAGGTGTGTACAAACATAGGAAGTTTAATTAAGCCTTTGATTTATTTAGTCCAGTCTTTTTCAAACTTGAGAATGTTAAGATGTCTGGACTTCAACTCCACACATATCCCAGTCAACACAGTGGCCAAACACTAAAACGCTGTTTTAGTCCAATGTTATCCTCACTGGCAACATCTACCTGAGGTTTCAAAGAGAGATTTTTCAGCCCTACTTGGAGATGTGAAGAATTAAAACTGGGACTTTCTGTACTTCTTGCAAAGTATGAGGTCTACCACTGAGCAATGGAGATGAAAGGGAGAGTATCAGAGGGGAAAACTCAGTGCTGTGCTTTCAACACCAGAAGAATTTTGAAACTATATTTTCCAGATTTGAAATGTTGTCTACTTATACTCTGTTTCAACATTTGTTCCGAGTACATATATCAATTTACTTTGTTCATTATTGATTTCAGTTTCATATAGGAGACATCTTTGAAAAGTTTTGTATTGACCATTTCAAGCAAATAAATATGTGCCAGAGGCATCATTTCTGAAAGTCTGAAAATCCGACAAACTTACTAGGACTACTGCAAAAGTTTGACAATGGAAGACATTGATACTATAGGGCCTGATCTAAACACTAACAGACATGCAATAAGACAAACTATGAAAGTTATTCCCCGATATCACTATTCCCATTTGACTTGTGCTCTCTGACATTAAGAACAAAATAGGAACTGATGAAATAAATGAGAATTTTGGATTATACTGAATAGGTGGTATACCTGGTTAATTCATATCTGTGAAATAAATGGGAGGGAACATTTAAATAAAGCTTTCATCATAGAAGGAAGGAAGTTTTATGGTTGTTTTGGAGGTTTTGACTCTGACTCTGTTTTGTAAACTGCTCAGGAATATGACACATAAGATAAGATAGGTAGCTATATTCCTTCCTTCCTTCCTTCCTTCCTTCCTTCCTTCCTTCCTTCCTTCCTTCCTTCCTTCCCTCCCTCCCCTTAGTGCTGTAGCTTTATTTTTTTTACAAGACAAGTTCTGAATTCAAATATTTTGTGGTTATGCTTCTAATTTAGGGCTTTAGGATGCCACAGGATTCCAAATAGTATTGAGTCTAATCTTAATATAAAGTAATGTGGGAAATTGAAATGGCAGTTATTCCTAACCGTCCAGAGTATTAGAAAAGGACTGATATGGACCAGGCCTGATGTGCAGTGAGGCAATTGGTGCCAGAAAGTAGCTATGTTTTGTTGTGATTAGAACTTGAATATTTGGCATGGGCCATGCTCACTTAAGCATAGATTTTTCTCTAACTCATTAATTCACAGTTTTGCAAGAATACAATAATGCTTTGAAAGGAGCCAGGAGAGGTATTTGTCAGCATCAGGGGAACTCTGCAATTTTATTTCTTACAGTGAAAGCATCAATAAAATTACTATCCCTTTATTTCTTCTCTTATTTACAGGATTAAGTGGCAAGGCAGATGGCTAAGTTTCACAGATACAAAGAGGGGTGTTTTTAATTGGCTTTTTTTTTTTCTTAAAATGATTGTTTCCCAGTTTTGTTCCCACATATTTTTTTTTTTTAATTTGATTTATATGCCGCCCTTCTCCGAAGACTCAGGGCGGCTTACAATGTGCTCAGCAATATTTGGCCTAGCATGGAGATTTAGAGTTGTGTTAGGAAACACAGTATATGGCTTAAGCCTTCAAATACTTGCTTGGCTTCTCCGGGTTGTGCAAACAGGGAAATTATTTTATAAAACTGCATATCTTACAGTTGTGTCTATCTTGTGTTTATAAAACACAATATCTTGTTAATACTAATAATGACATTTCAGGACTTTGTCCCCACAAAGGTTATTTAATTAAATTTCACCATGGATCTTTCTTTCTTTCTTTCTTTCTTTCTTTCTTTCTTTCTTTCTTTCTTTCTTTCTTTCTTTCTTTCTTTCTTTCTTTCTTTCTTCCTTCCTTCCTTCCTTCCCAGAGGTGATATTGAGCAGGTTCTCACCAGTTCTGGAGAACTGGTAGTGAAAATTTTGTGTAGTTTGGAGAACTGGTAAATACCACCTCTGACTGCCCCCCCCCATCTATTCTCTCCCTCCTGAGTCCCAGCTGATCGGGAGGAAATGGGGATTTTGCAGTAATCTTCCCCTGGAGTAGGGAGGGAATGGAGATTTTGCAGTATCCTCCCCCAGCCACACTCACCAAGCCATGCCACACCCACCAAGCCATGCCCACAGAACTGGTAGTAAAAAATTTTAAATCCCACCACTGGAAACAATGGATTTTGTGACATAAAGAGCTGGAGAAAATTCCAACTAGTGATCTCCAGAAATATGTTAGGATAGCCCTGTTTGTATTAAGGGCCCTTTAAAATACCCTCCACAGTTAAGCAAAATAAATTATAGTTACTATTTGGGTTTAATTGCATTGTTGAAAGAAACAAAATGCCACTTAAATGTATAATGTAAGGTTATACTTTGCTCCTTGCAAATCAGTATCTCACTAATAATGGTAATAATATAAATTATTTTGTGAGGCCCTCAAAAGGCAATTGACACATAAAGGTGGTCAAAATGACACTTTATCAGCATCAGCTAGCTAATCCACTGTTAGGGTTAGTTAGTTGGTGATAGGGAAAAGTAGATGCCAATACTGTGAAGTACTCACAACTCCAGTGCAGTTGCTGATAAACAAGTTGTTAATGGGTGAAATCCTAGTTTAGGCACAAAAAAAAACAGATAGCAAATTCAGGTAGAAGCTTGGAACTACCAACCTGGTCAGCCCACGGCTTCAAAACTGAAAAACACTTTGGACAAAAGTTACCACTCTTGTGGTAACACTCTGAAGATATTTTTCAGTGTTATCTTGGCATGCAGACATATCAAGGAGTCCTCTTAAAATGATTCCTTTAAGTTTATAAAAAGCTATGAGTTCACACATGGAAATGGCCAACTTCAAAACAGCAAGAAGTGATCACAGAGATCCTCAATCCCCAGCTGTTGTCTAAAGCAGTGGGCCCCATTCTTTTTTAGTGACAGGGACCAGTTCCATAGAGGGTGATTTTTCTGCAGACCGGGTGGGGTGGGGTGGGGAGCATGGTTTTGCACACTGCCAGAATCCCACATGTGCACAAATGGAGCGTGGGATCCTGGTGGGCCCAGGGGTGGGGGATCCCTGCTCTAAAGAGGGTAAGAGTGTGCATGTATTGGAATGGTATTATAGTAGATTAAACTGAAAGATTATGGTTTACGTTGAATTTAGAAAAGGGTATGTTGTATGAAAGTCTACTAAGTACTTATTTTACTTTCTTGAAGTACTTATTCTTTTTGTCAAGCTCGCTCTGAAAAAGAAGTAACCTTCTTTCTGCTCTCTAATGACCTTTGTGTATGATTTTCTTTCTATATGGACATTAATCCCACATATTGCAGCAAGCAAAAGCTAAGCACTTCAGGATACACTGTAAGCTTTCACCCTGAAGCATCCTGTTGTGTGACTTGCCTGTGGTCCTTAATCATCATTCCAAAATGGGGACTGAGCAAATGCCTATTGTTAGACCTTAGCCTGGCAAAGGAACTTGTAGGGAGGCTAGATAATGACTTAGGGTCTAAAGAAAATATTTTAAAAGTTACTTTTTCTGTCAGGTATGCCATCCTAGAAGACCTCCTAGGAAAACAGTTGTTATATTTGTTTTTTTCTTTCTTTCTTTTTCTTTTTTATTCTAGCAGGCAATGTAGCAGATCTTTCTATCAAATCCTTTCTAAAAGTGAAATTGAATAAAACATTGCAAGGACTTTCAAGGGATTTGAGCTGTTCGTTTTCTTGTCGATTCATCTAATGCATCTAAATTAGGTTATTTCTGATCCATTTCACTTTTACATGCTTTCACCTATAAATCCTTTCCATTTCTCTTTTGCCTTAACCTCCAATTAAATATATATATCCACACAAACATCCGCATTGGAATGTTTATATTTAAAATACCATTTAAGCATTTCAGCCTGTTTCGCTCTCTTCCACTCTCTTTCCTTCAGTGTATGTTAATAGGAAAGATGCATTGTAAAGCAAAGATATGAGTTACATCAAAACATTGAACGGAGATATTTCAGGCCTTCTTACTGTTAGCTTCAATTTTCAGCCTAAAAATCAAAATAAGCAGACATGGATTCAGCCCTAGTAAACTGCCTGTTGCAATGCTCCCCATTTTGTACTTTGAGAGCATGCTAAATAACTCTGATGGAGATCAGCATCATAAAACTTTTATCTTCCAGAGACTAAACTAAATGTTCTCCTGATTCCTTACTCCATCAACTTACTCTGGGAAGTGCTAAGTAAGAAAGTCCCCTGTCTTATTGATAGGAGATAGAATCCTGGGGTGGAAATGAAAAAGTTGGGTTCCATAGAAGGGTTCCATGAAAGATGGCAGATCCAGCATCAGGATCAAAATCCCATCACTTTTGTACATATGACTTTGCAGAACATCTTCTGGAGATCAATTCCTCAGCCTTGATGATGTCCCTGGAAGTTTTCAACTCGTAGGGGATAGGAATGAATCTTCCAGCTAATCTCAACTTGCACTGGCAGGTTCTTCATCCTATCCTTTCATAACAGGGTTCACGATTTCATTAACATAATTTAATTTGGCCACTTGATAGAGTTAAGAAAATGTAGGGAAAGACTACACAATTTTTCCCACTTTTAGCCCACATTTATTTTTTTAATCAATAAAAACATGTTTGGAAATTGTCAAGGCAGAACAAATGCATGTTAAGGGTTGATGTGAGCATCCCAAATGGTGTAAACATATGGCTTTTGGAATGTTTAAAAAAAGCACCATAAACACCAGCTTAGAAAGTTAAAATTACAAAGCAATTTACGAATCAGCATAGCCAACAATAATGTTTTGGAAAGCTTACCAAGCATTATAATTTAGCAGCCCAACCCTTTCCTTTGTTGTGGTTTGAGTAATTAAAAAACCACGTGTCTGCCACTTACTATTGAGCCAAAAATTGCACATTGTGACACTTCTCCAATATGATCCTAATCATTTTTTAGTGACAGTGTTGCATATAAATAGCTGGTGACCTAACAGAATAGTGCTATGTTGAGATGTGAATTACTGTTGTTGTCTCACAAAGAGCTCAGGTGGAAAGGTCTATAGCCCCAGGGATTTGTCGTAAAAGGGACTAAAAGGTTTAAATCTTTGGATATAAGCAGCCTTCTATGCTTTCTGCTGTGATTGAATTGAGCATTGTAGCCAAACTGCAACCATTTAATAACTTCCCGGCAGAGTAACCATGACTTAAAATTTAAGTATCAAGTTCTACTTTTATAAAAGCAAATTTCTTTCAGAGTTTCTTTAACAAGATTTATTGAAACATAATAAGATGAGGTGACTGACATGTCAACAACTGGACTGTTCCCTTTAAAATCCTATTTATCTCCCAGGTAGATGGATGCTGTTTTGTTTGTTTGTTTGTTTGTTTGTTTGTTTGTTTGTTTGTTTACTTTCTATGCCACCCATCCCACTAATACAGTTTATCATATAACAAAAGGTTAAAATGTGCTAAAGTAATTAAAATTAGAATAAAAAATTTAAAAATTAAAATAATAGACATCCTGGAGGTGTCAGCGTTCCAGAAAAACCCCAACTCCAAGTAAAGACATGGAAGCAAGCATTTTCCAAAGTTCTCTTTACTAGAATAGGCAAACTGGCACATCTGGGAAAACCCAAATCTGAAAAGCCTGGGTTTTCCCTCAGTAAGTCAAACCCCCAAAACCATCCCCTTACTCCCCAGTCGATCACATGCTCCAATCAACATCCATTCCATCTCGACCCAGCCCCCTGACCACTCCTTCTCCAGATGCAGGATCACCCTGACCTTGACTGACAGGAAGAATGCTATTATGTCTACTAACAACCCCTCTCCTTAATCCCCCCTCCTACTTTCCCACACATGAGAAGGTGGCAGCATGGAAGCTTCCGGCCTAATATGGCTTCCAAAGCTGACAGTAGATCCTTTCCGCTGGAACAAGTGAGGTGGATTAGTCCCAAAAGGTAATACATTCCCTCACCCTGGAACTATGCCTTAAAGGCAGTGATGGGAGTCAGCCAGTTCGCACCACTCCGGAAGAACTGGTTGTTAACTTTCTGAGCAGTTTGGTGAACTGGTTGTTGGAAGAAATCATTAGGGCAGAGAACCGGTTTATTTATTTATTAGTTTGATTTATATGCCGCCCTTCTCCGGAGACTCAGGGCGGCTTACAACGCTTTTAAGCAATAGCCTTCATACTTTTGTATATACCTGCTTAGTAGGGCTTTTGGGCCCCCCTAAGCGGTGTTCTATTTTATACAAAGTCAGCATATTGCCCCCACAAACCGGGTCCTCATTTTACCTACCTCGGAAGGATGGAAGGCTAAGTCAACCTTGAGCCTGGTGAGAATTGAACTCGCAGTAATTGCAAGCAGCTGGCAGCTAAATACTACTTTAATAGTAGTTTAGTCCACTGCACCACCAGGCTCCAAATAATTGTTAAATTATTTGAATCCCACCACTGTTTAAAGGGCTTTAAAGGTGATAACCAACACCTTGCCGGAAATCTTTTTATTGGGAATAATCACAGCACAATATACCAAAGAAATAAAATATCTGATTATCCATATCCTCACAGCAGCACGTATACTCTTTGCCCAACATTGGAAATCTGAACAGTTACCCACAGAAGACAAAATAATAGCCAAAATTACAGAATGTGCAGAATTGGATAAGCTCACAAAAGAAATACAAGAGAAAGACGATACTGATTACTATTTAGTATGGCAAAGATGGTACAGCTGGCTGGAGGCAAAAATAGGAATATAAAGATAATTTTCGACTATTCAATAGAAATGCATAGAAGTAAACAAGGAGTCAATTATATATATACATATATAACCATGTAAACATGTGAATGTAGATATAGATACAAATAGAAATATGAAAATAACCCACCGTTGTAGTAACTTCTAAGAGTCAGTCATTGGACTGAATTGATGTTTGTTCGTTTTGTATGTTGTTTTAATGTATTTATGTTGGTTTGTTCTTTTTTATTATTATTATTAATAAAAATATTTAAAAAAAAAAGGTGATAACCAACACCTTGATTTAGATTTGGAACTGAACTGGCAGCTAGTGCAGCTCACATAATAGCAGTGCCATATGTATGCCTCCCTCCCCAAGGACCTCCAGAATTGCATGTGGCATTTCTGTACCAGTTGTAGCTTCCAAATATTCTTCATGGGTGGCCCCAGGTACAGCTCATTGCAATAAAATAATTGGGAAATGACATGAGTGACTAGGCACAGGGTTAAAGAAAAAAATATGATAAAGAAAAAATATCCAGATTATTAATGTGATTATATGAATACCTGTTAGGCTGTAAACGTGTGTGTGTGTGTTGTGTGTATACCTCAAGTCAGTGTGGACTCTTGGTAACTGCCTGCACAGCTCCTGCAGTTTTCTTGGGAAGCTTTTGGAAGTGGTTTGCCATTGTCTGCTTCTTGCTAGGGCTGGGGGAGCCTTAGCTCAAGGTTACCTAACTGGCTTTGTGCCTAAGGGAGGACTAGAACTCACAATCTCCTTGTTTCAAACTTGATTACTTAGCAACTGATTCTCAAACATTGCACTAAACCATGAGTGTCAAAGTCGCATCGTCACGGTGGTGTCATGTGATGTATCATGACTTCCCCCCCCTTCGCTAAAATAGGGGTGGGCGAGGCTAGCGCATGACGCATCCGGCCCATAGCCCTGCACTAAACTATGTTTCAAATTGTCCAGAATCGAATTTCACCTTTGCCATGAATGCATTGGATAAGTTTAGATACGCTTTCTCAGAATCCATGCTCTTAATCCTTTTGTCTGTAATGGTACTAATGTATCTTACCTTAATGATATTAAATATTTATTCCATTTCTTCCCCTATAGAGAATTCTTCAGTGTGGCTAAAAAGGAATCAGTTACAATATGAGTAACACCAGCTCGTCTACAAAATGCCCATTTCATCAAACACAATAAATATTAAATGCCTGCATGCTGAAACTGGTTTTGCTTACTAGGAGTTGCAAGCAACTCTCTTGGGAGAATCATCAAGTAACTTTGAAGCAGTCATTGCAAATGTAAAAGTTAATTATTCATTTGCTAACTGCATATTATACCATCTCTTCAAGAGCTCAAAGAAGCATACATTGCATTTCTTCCTCCTGTTTTTTTCCCCCAGGAGTGGTAGATTGGGTTAAGTGACAATGAGAAGCTCAAAGTCATTGAGTGAGGACCATATCTGAGGGTGAATTTCAACCTGGATCTCTTGGACCCTCGCCCAACACCTTAATTACAACATCACACCAGCTCCTTTTTAGTAGAATAACACATGTGAAGTTGGTTGGCTACTTGAAAGTACTACATAGATGATCAGGATTGTTCTCATCCTTAAGAAAATAGTACAAAGAAATATATCATTCAGTTATTTTTGCACATACGTTTTAATTATTTCCTTATGTATCCATTTGTATGCTGCCTCAATTACCAAGCTACTGTAGGCAGCTTACAAATTAGGATTCAAATGGCCATAAGAGGAATAAAAGGACAAGAAGCAAAAAAAAAAAAAAAAGAACATAATATATGCCAAAATTTCTTTGCCTAAACTATCTAAATTTCTTGCAGTTTTGCCATGCCTTCTGACTCCTGTTAGGTAGACATATAGAAAATGGACCAATTCTGCTTGTTATACAAGCATATTAAGAGCCCTGATGAAGGTTGATCTGTGTCAGGGGTCCCCAACACCAGTACTGGTCTGTGGCCTGCCGGGAACCAGGCTGTGTAAGTAGCCAGCGAGTGCACAAAGCTCCCCCTGCGCATGCATGAAAACTAGGTTGCACTCATGAAACCATCCATTCTGCTTCCCCCCTGCCACCGGCGGTCCATGGAACCAAAAGGGTTGGGGGCTGCTCAGGGATGGAAATCCAGCAGGTTCTGACAGGTTCTGGAGAACTGGTAGCAGAAATTTTGAGTAATTCGGAGAACCAGCAAAATACTGGCCCCAGAGTGGGTTGGGAATGGAGATTTTGCAATATCCTTCCCCCAGAAGTGGAGAGGGAATGGGGATTTTGCAATATCCTTCCCCTGGAGTGGGGTGGGAGTGGAGATTTTGCAGTATCCTTCCCCTGCCATGCCTACCAAGCCACACTACATCCATCAAGCCATGCCCACCGAACCGGTAGTAAAACAATTTGGATTTCAGCACTGGGTCTACTCATGCGTGTAATCAACAGGAAAGGGGACAGAATACTGATCCTAGATTTTGTGGTGCAAGTTGGTGTATTTTTTGGCACAGCAGAAACTTAAGTATAGAGCTATTGAATATACAAGGTGAGAATTGTGCCTGACATTGGCAATGAGCAGGAGGGAGCAAAGTCCCACTTACCAAGTGAAAGGAAGACAAGACTAAGTCTTTTCTAATTTCGGTCCTAATAATTTGTGTTCCTTTTTTGTTGTCATTCCTTTCAAATATTTGGCAATTACAAAGCCTTGATTTTTTATTTTTTATTTTGTATGCTTATTGACTACTTTTCATTGAAACAAAGGAGTTTGATGTGTTTGCTTAGAACTCATTCTAAATCTCTTAGCAAATAACTATGCTTGCCTGGTTAGTCAAAATGATCAGGAGTCTCATGCCAAGACATCTTAATGATGTCAGTGTGTTTTCTCTCATTTCTCCCCCTTTTCTTAAAAAACAAGCAAACATTTGCAACAGATTACAAAGGCATACAATGAGTAGTGAGGTGGTGGATTGAATACATCTGCAACATCTTGGAAGGTTTTTCATTGTGATACACTCTCTTTAATTATTAATCACAAGCCCAGCAAACAATTTAATTCAGAATTAGTATTTTCAACACACACTGACTAATGTTATTAAGTGATTTTTATGAAAAGGCACCAGGGGAGGGGGATTTTATGGACAGAGATGGTTCCACTACTTTATGGTTTTCAAGGTTTCCGGCTTTATTACTTTTGGCTCCATTCCTTTTCCTGTGCCTACAGCCTAAAAGTGAAATGTTCATTAGGGCAAATGGAATTTTTTTCTTGCTTCTGTAATATGAAACCCCAGTTTATTTATTTGTATTTCAATGAACTCAAATGACGGTAATATAGAAGCACAACAAAAAAGTCAAATGAAGTCCAAAAGATAGCAGCAACCAAGTCTCTTCCCTGTCTACAAAAATAAAAACAGATAAAAGACCCTTGAATACCTTAACCCAAGTCCTGGGGAAAGAGCTATGTTATTTATTTATATAACTGTCCTTCTTTCAACAAAGTGCTTTAAAATGCTCCTTTAAAAGCTAGAAAGCCTTTAAAGCCATGGAAGGAACATGGAAATCTCAAGGTACATGCTTTTCCTGTTGTGACTCTGACCCCCAAGCCCGTCTTATCGGGGGGAGAAGACTCCGAAAGTGAAGGAGAGGAGTTGGCAAGGCCTCCCTCTCCAGGACCCTCCTCTCTGGCAATGCCTCAAGTGTCCATGATAATGGACAGATGGAGTAGCTGCTGTTGCAGGAAATGCAAGCCCAGTGTGTATGGAAGTAATTGCCTACTGTATCTTAAAGAATTTCCTGATAATTTACTTTGTGATATATACATCCCTAGGGAAGGCAGGGGGAGCTTCAGATCTATGAACTATTCCTATGTGCTTTATAAACTAATATTTCCAAAATATTTTTTTTAAAAGAAAACTGCAATTAAATTTCACTGAAGTGTAGGTAAGGCCTTATGGATTTTTGCACACTGCCAATGATCAGGGTAGAAGTGGAAAGATATTCCAGCAAGCTAGCACTCATCAGTAATACTAGACATCCTCTAACAGGGAAAGAATGCTAATGCCATTCACTAAGTATTTTGTCTATCAAAATAGACAAAATACTTTGAAAGATAAATTGACCTTAGGGAGATAATTCATGACTTTACAATGAAAAAGCCAGATAAAACTAGTTTTAAAACTAATTGTTCAATTTGTAAAATGTTTGCAGCTGCGTTGGTTCACTCATTTTTTTTTTTTTTACAAAGTTGACAGCAAAATGCCATTACAACCAGTAAACAGTCTTTAGAGTGAATGTTTTGCTTGTCTTAAAAGGAAAAAAAGGAGGGAAATATTTGTGGGCCCTGATGTTGACTGTGGCATAAATTCAAAAAGGATAAAAAATAATGTCATGGTATTATTTATCTGGGATGCATATTGGAGGAAAGGGACTAAGTCACAAGTCTGGGTTTGGGCCCTCAAAATGATGCTTGAGATCTAAAGGGTGGAAATATGGGGATTCTTCCCATAGCATGCCCCATAGTTGCCTATTACAGAAAGAAGACAGGAAAACGAGTTAGAACATGGAATAACATAACTTGGAGGGACCTTGGAGGTGTTCTAGACAAACCCCCACAGCTCAAACAGGAGACCCTATACCATTTCAGACAAATGTTATAGATCTTTGAGTCATCATGAGCCATTTTAAGATCAAAGTATCACATTTGAACTTGACATGGCATTCAGCAAGAAGAAAATAAAGATCAAATTAGATGTTACATCCAAATGATGCAATGGTATATGGTCATGATTCATGAGGAATTCAAAAGCCCACTTCCAAAAGACCAAGTGCTATTAGGAGAAAAAAAAAGGGGGGGAGGGAATCATGAAAAAGGCTCTGCTCTGCCAGCTCTTTTCTGCAAATTAACTTTTTTCTGCATATTGGATATGCAAGAAAACTGCTTCTCCACCAGACCCCCTCTTTCAAGCTTCTCCAGTTTAGAGAGAGGGAGGGAGGGAGGGAGGGGAAGAGAGAGGTGGGGAGAGAGAGGGATATGCTCATATGCACAATCAGAGGTAGTATTCATCCAGTTCAGACCAGTTCACCCAAACTGGTAGTGGGAATCACAGGTGGGCCCACCCCACCCCCACCCACCCCCGGCCAGTAAAGCACATGCACAGGTCGGCCGCATGTGTGGATGGTCACATTTGTGAACTGGTAGGGAAAGTAAGTGAATACCACTCCTGTGCACACTCATCTGCAAGTACAATATTGACTGGGATTGGACTGTTGCTAACTGAGACCAGATAGTAAATCAGGAAATGAGTAAATCTGTAAGGGGTCCTCTTCCATTGTGCATACTAACGTATGGATGAGGGGATGGCTACTAGAACAGTCACATTTTCTACTCTATGTGTAAACCTGTTCATATACTACACATACAGTTTATATGCCTGGGAGTAAGGTAGGTGGAACCCTTTGTTAGAAGTATTTGATATATGCTGTATAACTAGGGATATAAGTTGCCAGCTTCCCTTATTTTATTTTATTTTTATTTGATACATCCTGTGTTTTTATATTGTGAACCACCCAAAGTTGCTCTGGAGTCAGACAATTGCAAAATCTAAATAAAGAAATCTCAGTTTGGGACTCCTGTTTTTAAGGATTATCAGTCTAAGGAAAAATGATCCAATTCTGTTCAGTTACAATTACAATTCAGTTTATTTCAGTCATAGACCAGAGACAGACCAGAACAAATAAAAACACTCAGTAAATATACAATTAAAAATTCTAGTATAAGATAATAAATAACAACTAAAATCTATGATAAAATCTAGTCTGTCAATTATGTTCTATTCAGTTGAAAGTTTCAGTTTTATTTTTACATGAGAAGGGTCCCCCCCCCCCAATTTCAGGATGCTTATAAGGGTGAAGGTTTACTTATAAGATCCTGCCATTTCATTTGCAGTTTTCATATTTTTGTGAAATACTTAGACTTTTAATGTAAATTTCCCCTCCTATAGCTCCTACTCGTCAGGCCGAGTAAAAATAGCTATTTTTAGTGGATGCATTTTTAGTAAAACCCAATCACCTTGGAAAAGTGGCAGTCAGACAGCAGTTATGTTTTGCTTTTGAGTTGTGTGACAAAAGCTGTACAAATACAGGTAGGAAAGAGGGTGGGATCCCAACAAGGTGTAGCCAAATCACTTCGGGGCAGGTGAAAACATATCATCTCCTTGACTGCATCCTTCACATTTGTATTAGGACAAATGTATATCTCTCTCTTGATCTGATCATTGAACAAATAATTTGGTGCTTTGAGAATAAGAGAACCATTATAGAAAAGTGTTTTCCTAAATTAGTCAGAAAGTTACAAGTAGAGACACCTTTCACTCTCATCAAAGCCTTTGTCACTTGGACCCTTGTGGAATTTGAAGCATGAGTAACTTTTCATATGAGGATCAATGGGCTCTTCCTGTTCATTGCTTTTTCCAATATTTCTTTCTGATGTTGCATTGGTCTCGGTGGAAAGTACAAGTGATTGCTATCCCAAGAAGCAAATTCTCACAATATAAATTGTTCTCATTGTTTTAATCAGTGCCTATAACCACATTCCTCGGGAGCCATCAGCTAGTGTGAGGGGAGGAAAAAAAATGTGGTAAAAAAAGAATTAAAAATAATGTATCTGTCTGTAATTGAGCATTTAGACATGTTTATCTTTGTGTGCTTTGAGGCACAGGACACTAAATCTGATTATTGAATCCATCTTTTTTTCCCCCAACGCTCAAAATATATGGAACCATAAGTGGATCGATTGGAACTATGTTCTCACAACATGCCAATCAAAAGCAAATCAAGCTTAACATTTATCAAATTTAGGGTGTTGTCTTCATACATTTGCTAGATCTTGCACCAATCAGGTTACTTATTATATCAATAAAGCCACAAGGTATGAGAAAAGAGAGGGGAATTGGATAATGGGCAAATAGAGGAATAGTACCACACCATTCCCAAATACCACTGTTTTTCAACCTTGGCCATTTTAAAGGTGTGGACTTCAACTCCCAGAATTCCCCAGCCCCACATCTTAAGTAGTCAAGGTTAAAAAATACAAATGTTTATGTGAACTGGCTTCCTATCCTATCCTATGCTATCCTAATAATATCTTATCTTATCCTAATTTTATCTTATTCAGATTTTAATTGGAGCATAACAATATTGCACCCAGACATTTGTTAAATGACACCACATGTTTGCAAGATTGTAAACTTACTATAAATATCCCAAACAATGAAGAAATGAAGAATATTTTTGGGTAGTTATCCTTCTCTTCCTTGAGGCTATTCATGTTCTTCCACAGATTTACTTTTGATTTTCTAGGGTCTGACTACCCCAAAAATAATAAAACTGCAGTCCCTGAGAAATAGTTATAAATAGTATAACTATTTATTAATTCACATATACTGAAAGAGTAGAATTACTTTTAGTTCAATGAACTTTCCTTTAATCTAGTGATGAACTGGTCTATTCATTTAAAATACATTTATAAAAAATGTCGAAACTTTCAAGAAGCAAATATGGGATAATGTAGACTTTGCTAAAAAAATGTATCATGTCCTTAGCAGAGTTTTTTGGATTTTTGTACTCTTGGAATCTCTTGTTTATCTTATTTATCCTAATAACCCCAAAATTAAAGCAAGTGGCACAAATTCTATTTGATGCTTTATTGTGTGGCATTCACATGGCTATCAAAACCTACATTACATTCTATTGTAAAATTAAGTCACAAAAATTCATTCAAGGTGACCCAGTAGATATTCATTCCTTACCCTTGTCAACAGTGGAACATGGTGAGAAGAGAAACAGAGATAGCAAAGGGGACATCTTGGATGTCAAATTAATTCAGCTGGGAGCTGGCCACAGCAAATTCAAAACTGCATGGTGTAATAAATAAAGAAGTAGATGTGATAGTTTGGACAGAACAATGTCCCAGTACCAGTTTAAGAAAAAGCACATGCAGGAAAACAGCACTTTAAAATAGGGGTGGTGGGATTTTGTAATGAATTGCTCTTGCTCAAAATAAATTTGGTTTTATAGCTGAAGATAAAAACTCTGGCTTAAGTCTTAACAGCTTTGCTAAAAGGGAAACAATATATCAGAGAAAGTGACTGGTGTTAATAAGCAATGTTCATTTAATGTTAAACAGCCTTACAACTCTTAGCCTTGAGGATTAAAATTAAAGGCATCAATACAAAGGGAGAAAAATAGGAAGGAAAAATATACTCAATTACATATTATAAAAGATAAGATTTTTTTTTTTAATTTGACCAGAAATATAGGACTTTGAGGGCCCATTAGAGTTTCATTGCTGATGGAATGGTGGTGCTGCAGAATATTATTTGTTAATTATTTAGAGATTACCCCCTATTTAAGACATATAGCTAATACTCATAACAAGGATAATATGATCTCTAATTGTTCAATCAATAACAGCACCATATTTTGTCTTATCTACTTGATGGTAAAGTATTTGGTTTGACCTTTTTTAATACATATGTAAATATCATTCTTCCTCTATAATTAGTTTGAAATTTGAATGTTTTATCCCCAAATATATAATTGTCTGATATGTAAATGAGAATAGATGGAGAGTACATGGAGTGAAGATCTCAAAAAGATTTCTCGCAAGCATCTGCAGAAAATGTTTCTAAGTTTGTATGTGCATGTTAGTGAATCAAATTTGTTGACTTCTTGATAAACGCTTCTGAGTATTTTATAAATGCTAGATTACCTTTCACATTCGCATAGCATATGAATCTCCTTTTGTTCCAAACTTGAGAAGATAAACAGAGGATATGTGATCTTTTCATGCATTCTTTTTGGCTACTTCTAGATACTAAACAAGTATTTTTCAAAATTATTAATTTTTTTCTAGAACAGGCACATAACATGTGCAATTAAGCACTTTTCTGATCCAAGAAAGTGGTAATTAGCTACAGGTTTCCATGCTTAAATATCAATTTAACTTCAAAGTCACAATTCTTAATACCACCTTAATAGGACTTTTATATGCCTTCTTTATATGCCTGCTTTTGATTCCATATATCACATTATATTTGAATAGGATGTCATAATGGCTAGTCTTTCCAGTGATTAAAAAATAATGTAGATGTATAAATCTCTTTTGTTTTAATTAAGACACAGTTGGTTTCCAAAAATAAAATGTTATGATTTTTATGTTGTTCCACACTCCCCAAATGCAGAAATGCAAGGGTTTAGGAGATAGAAACAATACAATTGGATTATAATTTCCCTTTAAACTGCCTAATTCACCATGATAAGATTTACAGGTGGATGGGATGAACCTGACATATACAGCACATACCCTTCTGATATTGCTGTTTATGAATGCCAGAACAGTATTATAATATATTGATGGAACACGTTCCAGGGAGAGAGGAAGGAACTCACTGCAGAAATTCTGACGTAATTACAGATTCTAACTTTCCATCATTCTTTCTTACCATATTTGGGAAATTAAAAAAGAAATGGTGTGTGTGTGTGTGTGTGTGTGTGTGTGTGTGTGTGTGTGTGTAATCAATAACAAAAGTCATTAGTATTGCAGCAAGACGCATTTATATTTTAATGGTATACAATAGATAATTGAATAATGGAACACTAAGAGAGCAATAAGGTGAATAATTCACGTATCATTGGCCTCTCTATGCTGGTATAATGGGAAAGAATTACTTGCATAAATCAACTCTTTGTCTAAGCCACTTGAGACCTTATATTTGAGCAAAATATTAGCATGGGCACAACATATCTTCCTCTTTCTCCTTGGTCTGTATCTTGAGAGTTCTGATGAAGCTTTCTTCCATTCAAGCAGAGATCAACCAAATGATCAGGAATGCTGCTCAGTCAGTATTTCTGATGGCATGAGATGGTTTACTGGAGCCTCAACACCACTGGAGCAGTAGTTAGAATGCAGTACTGCAAGCTAACTCTGCCCACAACCAGGAATCTGATGGTTCAAGGCTTCCATCCTTCCGAGGTCAGTAAAATGAGGAACCAGATTGTTGGGAGCAATATGCAAACTGCTTGGAGAGTGTTGTAAAGCACTATGAAGCTGTACATAACTCTATGTGCTATTGCTTTTGCTATTTAGCCTGATATGGTCAGGAAATTAGGAACAGCAAATCAGTCCAAAGCAAAGAGATATTCTGTTCTTGGAGTAAATCTAGATTAGGATAGTTTAAAGAGATTGTTGTGATGCCTGTTGTGCAAAAGAAAATCTTGGCTTCATATTCTCATAGTATACATCATAGCCTTTTACCAGGTTATCTCTAGTTGCACTGAGACTGCAATTTTTACCATTCCCAGCCAGAAATTACAAAGCTCTAGGCTAGATTGGGACTAAGGAAAAAAATATTACCAAGCAAAATAATGGTAAAAAATATTTCTATATTGTGAACAAATCAAGTAAATGGATGGGTCCATGGAGTCAGTATTTAAAGTAAGGCCTACAGAGAGGAATATTGGAAAATAACTACATTAAGGTAATTTTCAACACTTCTGGAAGATTGGAATTTGGAGAAGTTGAAAAATTGAAAAAAAAAGTAATTTGAATTGGATTGGAATGCTTTAAATTTTGTTGTAGTTTAGGATCTTAGTGGCTTGTTACAACTATTTTGATAATCCGTACTTCATCTCGTTTGAATGGAAGTTTGTATATCCAGTGAACTAATCAATCTTCCTAGCTGAAATAAGCAGTTTCTTAGCCCATTAGGTATAATGGTGCAGTTTATTCTGGGTTTATATTGAACAGCCTTGATAGTACAGGGGTTTAGTGCACCCTGTTATTAACACAGCTGCCTGCAATTTCTGCTGGTTCGAATCTCTCCAAGGCTCAAGGTTGACTCAGCCTTCCATCCTTTCTAAGGTAGGTGAAATGAGGACCCAGTTTGTGGGGGCAATAAGCTGACTTTGTATAAATATACAAAAGAATGAAGGCTATTGCTTAACGCATTGTAAGCCGCCCTGAGTCTCCGGAGAAGGGCGGCATATAAATCAAATTAAAAAAAAAAAAAAACATACCGGTAATATAATTCTTGTAAATGTGGTTTACATAAGAACTAAATTTTAGTAAAACATTGGTTTCATTTCTAAAATTTTTAGATGTATTTTCTAAATTCCAGGTACAGTTTGTCACTTTAACCCACATATTCCATTTTATAGAAGCAGCCAGCTTATGTTTCTATCTATTATATGTACTAAATTTTCTAGTTTTTTTATATAAAATATGCCTATTTGGGTGAAATAATTTTCCCCTTTAGAAAAATAACATATTGCAAGTATTTGTCTCCAGAGGATGCAGTACCTATTTTTTGAGTTTGAATTTGGTTTCGTTTGAAAAGAGACCAAAGCAAAACCATATAATTGAACAATGGGATTTTGTCAGATTTCTCTATCCCACAATTGAAGTTCATCCTATTTATTAATTAGGCATGAACAATTGAAGTTCAACACTTTCTCACCAAGATGCCTTATGTTCTGCCCAAGGAATGAGTGCATCCCTTTACATATGATCCAAGTCCATGTTTATTTAAAATTCAAATTTAATTGACTATCTGATTTTTGCAACTGATAGCCTGGCATGATCACTGAGAAATTGTAGGTGTCAGCACTTGAATGACTGTGATAACATTCTCATTTTATTCTAAGACACTGGTATATCTTGGTAGTCAACATTATAACTAGGTCTTATCTCACAGAGGTTTCTGACAGCAACCAAGATTGGCTGGGTGCAAACCCTTGCTAAAGTTCAGGAATAGAAAGGGACCATGAAGAGCAGCTGAAGGAGATGGATAAGCTTAATTTCAAAAAGGGAAAACTGAGAAAATATGATAGCATTCTTCATGACTTCATACAGAAGATTCTATAGCCTATTATCTGTCACTCCGGAGTGATGGGCATATAATAATAGCCTAGATCAGGGGTGTCAAACTTGCGTCATCAAGGCATCATCACCTAACATATCATGACTTTTCCCCCGTTCGCTATACCAGGTGTGGGTGTGGCCAACGCATGATGCATCCAGCCCACGAGTTGTACACCCCTGGCCTAGAGTAATAAGAAAGTAGATTGCAGTTGAATGCAAGGGAAAAAGCTGCCTAATGGAAAAAGCAATTTGACAAAAGTTGGGATACTAATAGACTTCCTTTTTCTGGTTATGTTCAAACAGTGGGTTGAAGACCAATCTGTCCTTTAGCCTTTCATTTGGATTCCCGCAGTGGACAGTTGGTTAGACCTAATGACATGAATGGCTTTATCAAACTTGGTTTCTCTAATTCTTAGAATGAGGTACACTACTCTGAATACTTGAAGGGAAGGAGGGATATAAGTCTAAGAGTTAAATAACATCCAGTTGATTAAAGGGCTAATTTTAAAGAATGAAGTCCTAATCCATGACATATCGATCTTTCCTGCAGTTATTCCTTAAGGCTGAAAGATTACTCTACACAACCTCATTCTAGTTCTTTATTATTCCCAGCATGGTAGACATATTCTAACTCTGATTGCTTGCTAAAAGTTGAATATATAGCAAAATACTATTATACTTTCCTCTTTAATGCTAAGGAGCATTAATTACCAAACATTAAGATATGTAGGAGAATGGGGTCTTATTGTTACTGTTTTACTAATTTATTTAGTAATTCATAGATAAGAGGGAGAGAGAGAGAGAGAGAGAGAGAGAGAGAGAGATGATAGTAAGATAGATAGATAGATAGATAGATAGATAGATAGATAGATAGATAGATAGATAGATATGAGAGAGAGAGCGTGCACATTTAATATATGTCTCATGTGGAACAATATGGAACACAACAGTTTTAGAACCTATAGCACTATAGATCCTATAGGGCTAGCTCCAATTGTCTATAAGTTTTTGCACTAGGATTTCAGTGCATATTATATCTTATCAGTATAAACTATCTTCTGGCTAAAGTGAAATAATTTACTTAGATTTTGCAGGACAAGGATAGAGAGCCAGTGCAATTCTAAGTATTGTAGATCACAGCTCCCATCATCTCCAATCATAGTTCATGTACATTTGCCCATTGCTGTCTTAGAGAAACTATGACAGCCAGGTATGAACTGAACAGCAAACCATAATGTACAGGTAATGCTGATATATTTAAAGGAACTACTCTTTTGGCTAAAAATGTAACCTGCCACTTAAGATCCTTATTTCTACTGGAGTGGGTAAAATTGGTAAAGTCTAAAATGTTCCTTAGTTGTTGATTCACTATAATTTGTAGAATATCTATCCTTGAGAGTAACTGTTCAATTAACCTCGGTGCAGAGAATTCTTGCTAAGACTGAGGTTTTTTTTAAAGCCTGTCTGAGGATTGGGTCAGTGCTGAATGATGGCAAAATTATAAAAGGACAACCTTTGTTGCAGTACGAGAATCAAGGACAAAGTAAATGTTTTAGAAATTGAGGAGAATTGGGGAGGAGAAGAGAAAGGATCTTGTAAGGTTTTATTTTCCAATCTACAAGCGGATACCTTGAAATCAGAGAGGAACTCAGGATTAATATTTGAGGTTTTAATTTTACTTCATAGAGACATATTTGGTTTTTTGACATTTCTAGATAGGCTTTGTTTTGTTTTTTCCCCCCAGAAAATGTTTTGAAGCTTTGATGAGACCATAAGGAAATGAAAAGGAAAGAAAAAAGCAGGGTGGTGGGCAACGTGCTTAGAAGTTGACGTATTTACAAAGTTCTCTGTTGGTTCTCTCTCTGTTATATCTTATTATATTAATAAAGCCTGTACAGGGTTGTGAGCTTTTCTTTTCCACTCTTCATCTGTGCAAGCAATTTTGAGTGCTTGACATTTATTCTCATTTAAAGCAGTTCTATTTCATATGTGCCTCCCCCAGGAGACCTTTGATCAAACTTTTGCAAATTGGAGAGAAGCATGAGGAGATTTCCATGCTACTGATAAAGTTTGGCCTCTTTCTGGGTACTACTAAACCCATGATGGCGAACCTATGGCACGCGTGCCACAGGTGGCATGCGGAGCTATACCTGCGGGCACACGAGCTATTGCCCTAGCTCAGCTCCAGCGCACATATGTGTGCCAGCTAGCTGATTTCTGGCTGGCCCTGCCCATGCTGCTCCTCCCCTCCCAGGAGTCTCCATGCGGCCCGTTTTGGATGCCAGGTAATTATAGAGCTCATGGAGAGGCCCTGGGAGGGCATTTTGGCCTCTGGAGGGCATCCGGGGCAGTGGGGGAGGCTGTTTTTGCCCTTCCCAGTGTTATGTATGTATCTATTTTGTGTGGGAAATTCAAATGCAACAATGCTGGTGATTGGTTAACGGGTACTTCAGGACTGTATATAAGGAGAGCTGTTGCCTGGGGTTCTTTGCTGAAGTCTCACCCTGAATTAAAGAGCTGTTGTCACTAGCTTGCTTGTGCCTCTCGTTATTCCCGCATTACAACACCCAGGCTCCAAGGAAGCCTCTGGAGCCTGGGGAGGGCGAAAAACAGGCCTACTGGGCCTACCGGAAGTCTGGAAACAGACCGTTTCTGGCCTCTGGAGGCTTCAGGGAGGCCTGCTAGGCCTAAAACAGGGCATAGGGAGGTTGTGCGCGCATGTGCGGGGCAGCACAGTGGGTCATGTGCACATGCACAGCGGGTCGGGGCATGTTGGGGCATTGAATTATGGGGTGTGGGCACGTGCACACTATCAGCACCCAAGGGAAAAAAAAGTTTGCCATCACTGTACTAAACCATCCGATTGGAGATTGCTTCTCCTCAGAGCTAGAAGAAATACTCTAGCCAGAACAAGAAAAATTTCCCCCTCCACTTTGGATGGATTAGATTGCATTAAATAAAAGGCACTTACAAGAAATAAGAGTGAGAAAGAGAGAAGATAGATAGATACTCTTGATTCCTTGATTCTGGGCTTCAAATTAACATGCTGTTGTTAATTTACTCCAAAAACTGGAAATGGTTTGGTTTCCATGGAAAACTAAACTATTTTTTACCTGAGGGTTTTATTTCCTTCAGAATAAATTGTCTTCATTCATTATTTACTGAATTGTAGCCCAAGCTAAATGCAGTTATAGTTTTTTTTTAATAAAAAATTGTGAATTATATTTCAGGCACTATGGGTACAGAATAAATCTTTTAATATTCAGCCCACGTTAACCCCATACATAACAGTGCCGAAAAACAACTTAGAGCAAGTGATTGCATTAAAATCTGTATTTTTCATTTGTTCCTGCCACTCCCGAACCAATCTTCTAGCGCCAATGCCTCTCCTTCTACCTATTTTGGGGAAGTCTTTAACGTCCAACTTCTAAATGCCATTACGATTTGCCAGTTAAGTTGCTGGACACACAAAAACACACTTATTGAAGAGGAATCTCCACTACCCTAAACCCTAAATTGATATGGTGATGAAATATGGCATCTCTCTCTCTCTCTCTCTCTCTCTCTCTCTCTCTCTCTCTCTCTCTCTCTCCCCCTCCCTACCGCCCTCCCCCCCTCCCCCCTCTCTTTCTTTGGAATGTCCTTTTAAATTTAATGTTGTCTTCATTTTAAGTGAATACAGTGCTTTAGAGATAGCATGAATCTTGGAACAAAAGATAGACAGGAAACCCACATTGTTCAGGGAAGAAATCAAAGGCACATTAGCTGATAAGTCATATTTATTCTGAGCTTTTCTTGTGGTCCAAATATCCTGACTGAGAAATAATTGTCCATTAGAAATGGGTAGATCAATCTGTTCTTTCTCTGCCCACTTCCCAGCATGTATCTATTCCTGTCTCTTGTATCAAATTTCCACATCAATCTATAATTTCAAAGCATAGAAAGGTGCAAGGTTAATGTCCCTCAGCAGTGCCACAAAAAGTACACATTATGAAATTCTTAAAAAAACAACAACGAGGGACTAACTTTCAAAAATGGGAACAGTGTGAAAATTGAACAATCACTGTTTTCTGATCTGCAGGATCAGCTCAGATTTGGTCTATCATATTCAGGCTGCTAAAATCAAAACAATCACTAGAAATCAGAAAAGTGTTATCATTTGCTGTACCTCTTTGGTGCTGTGATTGGTTTTGTGCAGCCCAGATCTGGTTATCTTAGTCCACAATATGTGAATTGGATGTATTAGTTTGCACCAGGGGATGGAGGTGGAACCAACCTCCAGAGGTGGAACCAACCTCCAGAGGTGGAACCAAACAATTGTCCAACTAATAAAGGGTCAGAAAAGAATAGGTTGCATAATAAAATGAAAGGCAAAAGTAATATGAAATAGTACCTTGCAATGACACCGGTGGGTAGGGAAAGGGGCAGAAAGAGGTCACTTTCCCAGAAAAACTGGGCTTCTGCTGTATGCCTGCTCATAAGGTATTTTTCTTATGAAAGAACCTTCTCCAAATGGCCTTGCTGATCACCGAGTTCTTGTCTGTAAACAAGCCCATGAATAGTGACACAATATGGATCTACTACTCAGCCTGATATTATTAAAACCTCATTGCTGTGGGGAGGCTTTGTTGCTGATGGAATTGCCACTTAGGGCTCCACACCAAAGTGTGTCCCCTGTTAAGATGCTCTTTTGAGGCACTCTGATCTCCCTTCTTTTTTGGTGGTAAGAGAGGGTAAACCACAAATTTAAACTATACCACTTGGTAATCTGTAGCTTGCCTCTAAAGGCTGTCTTGAGGAAGGGGGGGGGGGGCACATTGGAAACAATGGTTTTGCAGTTTTAGCAGGCCCAGGTTGGGTGAAGAGATTTGAAGACCATGGAAATGGAAATAGATCTACTCTGGCTGTTGTAGAAAATGATGGATAGATACTAGGTATACTTAGTTCTTCTATCCTTTGCAGTTTAAGTAAGGAAATTATACTAACAGTGACACCTTCCAGTTTTGACTCTTGGCAATGGCCTGAAGTTTTCTTGGCAAAATTTCAGAAGTGAAATTACTTCTTCTTTGGCTGAGAGAGAAGAACTGGCCCAAGGTCACCCAACCAACTTTGTGCCTAAGACTAGTTTCTTAATTGGTGCCTTAACCAGCGCCTCAAACTGGCACTCCAGATATTTTTTTAAATACAAAGATGCCATTTAATCTAAGGCAGGGGTATCAAGCTCGCGTCATCACAGCAGTATCACGTGACATATTGTGACTTTTCCCCCTTTGCTAAATAGGGTGTGGCCAGTGCGTGATGTATCCGGCCCACGGGCCGTGAGTTTGACACCCCTGATCTAAAGGATCTGATTCTGATTTGAATGATTTTGAATGTATCAGAGAAACACCTGGGGGATATTTTCTGTGTCTCGTCTCTAAAATATTCTCTTCTAGGGCAGGAATGTGGAATAGCCGTAGTCTGTAATTCTATATTGCTAGACAACTTTATGATCAAGCAGCCTTCTCATTTTAAGTACATGCTTCGATTTGTACTGCCTAATGAACTCTGAAAGATTGCCACTGTCATACTGAGATTGCTTAGTCACATCTAACCTGGCAACTACTGACCTCTTCCAGTTAGTAATAGGTCCCACGCTCTCTACTCTATTTGCATTAAATTGTTTGTCCAAAAGTAGAAGAGACGTGTGTGATTTTGTTGCTGTGGACAAATCAGTCGAGGGCTGATGTTTCAGCTGGCTGCCACTCCAGTCCAGTTTTCTCCCTTGCCTGATGATCTGAATGATTCCTTGAATGAAATATATTTTAATTTAGTTATAAATTTTTAAATTCAAAGACAAAAACAATACAGTTACAGGTAGTCCTCGACTTACAACCATTCATTTAGTCACCATTTGAAGTTGACAATGGCACTGAAAAAGTGACTTATGATCATTTTTCACACTTATGACCACTGTGTACATGACCGTTGCAGCATCCCCATGGTCACAAAGTTTACATTTGGATCTTGACAACTGGTTCATATTTGTGACAGTTGCAGTGTCCCAGAGTCATGTGATCCCCTTTTGTGACCTTCTGACAAACAAAGTCAATGGAAAAGCCAGATTCACAACCGTAACCCTAAGCCTAAGCCTAAGCCTAAGCCTAAACCTAAGACTAAGACTAAGACTAAGACTAAGACTAAGACTAAGACTAAGACTAAGACTAAGACTAAGACTAAGACTAAGACTAAGACTAACCCTAACCCTAACCCTAACCCTAACCCTAAGACTAAGACTAAGACTAAGACTAACCCTAAGCCTAAGCCTAAGCCTAAGCCTAAGCCTAAACCTAAACCTAAGCCTAAGCCTAAGCCTAAACCTAAGCCTAAGCCTAAACCTAAACCTAAACATAAGCCTAAACCTAAGGCTAAACCTAAGGCTAAACCTAAGGCTAAACCTACCCCTACCCCTACCCCTACCCCTACCCCTAACCCTAACCCTAACCCTAACCCTAATCCTAAAACTAACCCTAACCTTAATCCTAACCCTAACCCTAACCCTAACCCTAACACTTACCCAACCCTAACCCTAACCCTGACCCTAACCCTAACCGCGTGACTAATTTAATAACTGAAGTGATTCACTTAACAAACGTGGTAAAATGGGACAAAACTCACTTAACAAATGTCTCATTTAGCAACATAAATTTTGGGCTCAATTGTGATTGTAAGTCAAGGACTACCTGAACTTTTAATACAAGGACTTTATTAGTTTAGCTTCAAAATTTTTAGACTTGATCATATCATAATTCTCACACATCCTATGAGTTGGCAGAAGATGTATTATCACTAAGGAAAAACAGAGATAATCCCTCCAGATCCTCTACAACAGGAGTGTCAAACTTGTAGTGTCATGTTGTCGTCATGTGACATATCTTGATTTTTTTTCCCCTTCACTAAACGCCAGGGGTGGGCGTGGCCAGTGCATGACACATCTGGCCCACGGGCCGCAAGTTTGACACCCCTGCTCTACAATGATACTTCCTAAAGCATTTGTTGACAATATTTTTCTAAATCCTGGCCTATCTGTAGTATTCAGAAATGGTTCACATAGACGACAGTATTGTTTCTAAATGTCCTCTTACTTACTATACCTGAATCAACTCTTGGTAAACCCCTTCTTTAAAAACAACCCCTGCTTCAGCATGGCGAAATAGCAAAAGTAAAGGATTAAATGTTAATAGAAATAAAAAGTAAAGGTAAAGGTTCCCCTCGCACATATGTGCTAGTCGTTCCCGACTCTAGGAGGCGGTGCTCATCTCTGTTTCAAAGCCGAAGTGCCAGTGCTGTCCAAAGATGTCTTCATGGTCATGTGGACAAAGGCGCACAGAGTGCTGTTACCTTCCCACCAAAGGTGGTCCCTATTTTTCTACTTGTATTTTTTACGTGCTTTCGAACTGCTACGTTGGCAGAAGCTGGGACAAGTAATGGGAGCTCACCCCGTTAATAGAAATACCTCAGGATAAATCACAGGTAACATTTGGAGACACCTCACAGAAATGAGGACAGGGATGAAAACATTTATTTTGTCAACATCAATCCTGCATGGGCAAAGTTTTCTCTGGTGTCCTTGGATATTTTCTTGCAGTGCTGATGTCACCTGATTGGGTAATGAAACATCTACAAGAAAAGAGCCCATCTTAGAGAGTACCAAGGACTGTTCAACCCTGAGTTATGAATATTCTCTTCTATTAGTAAAGTTTTCTGAATTTTGCAGATCTCTTTTTCACCAGAAGAGAAAGTATTTAAACAATCATTCATAAATCAGGCACGTGTAGAATGTAACATTTGAAGAAGATTTTGGAAATTTTCTAATACAGGGGTGTTCAACTCAAGGCCTAGGGACCGGATCTGGCCCGTGGGGTGCTTAGATCTGGCTCGTGGGGCTGCCCTGGAGCGCAGTGCCTCTGCTAGCAAAAATTGAGCTCAGGAGGGCTGTGTGTGGCCCTCCGGAGGTCTGTTTGGCAGAGGTCTGACAGAGGGTTGCAGGAGGCTGTCACAGCCAAAAATGGAGTCCATTTTTGCTGGCAGAGCACTCAGGCCAACATGAGTGATGTCAAGCTAGCCACTCCTACCCTGGCTACGCCCACCCCATCCCTCAAAGGTCAAACACAAACCTGATGCGGTCCTCAATGAAATCGAGTTTGACAATCCTGGTCTAAACACTAATTGGTTTCATACTTCGCACATACAGTACATTTACTTAGATCAATGTTGATCTGGACATAAACCTTTAATGTGGCAAATGGTTCCCCCCCCCCCCAGTTCTTCTCGATTCCTTTTAGATCTACCATGGATCCTTTCATGGGTAGTTAAGATGGGGAATAAAATAGGACTAGCCCCTTTGTTTGAGGGAAGTGATTAATTTCTCTGTGTAGGGCAGCATGCCTCTTTTTGCTTAATAAAGATAGTAAAATTTTCTAGCTTGGAAGAAAAGTAACATAGGAAGAATATTATTAAAGTGTAGAAAATTGAAAGAAATATATTTTCTACTCATCTTCTTTAGCTGTTTTAATAAAAACTGTCATTGTATCTGTTTTATTCTCCTACACATCTATGTGTGTAATTTTTATATTGTCTTAATTTTGATTTGATTTTCAGTTCTATCTTTACTTTATTTTATATTCTGTTTTCTTAGCCCGCTTGAGAATCATTTTTATTGTACTTTATGTTCCTACAATTGGTTTAAGTCATGTCCTTTGAAGACTGTCCTGATTTTGTAAGGGCCTTGAGTCATTTATGCATGTCTTCAACGATGGATGGATGGATGGATGGATGGATGGATGGATGGATGGATGGATGGAAACCACTTTCACTAAACAGAAAGGTAAAGGTTCCCTTTGCACATATGTACTAGTCGTTCCCGACTCTAGGGGGGGTGGTCATCTCTGTTTCAAAGCCAAAGAGCCAGCGCTGTCCGAAGATGTCTCCGTGGTCATGTGGTAGTATGACTAAATGCCAAAGGTGCACGGAATGCTGTTACTTTCCCACCAAAGGTGGTCTCTATTTTTCTACTTGTATTTTTTACATGCTTTCAAACTGCTAGGTTGGCAGAAGGTGGGACAAGTAACGGGAGCTCATCCCATTATGTGGCATTAGGGTTTTGAACTGCTGAACTGCTGATCTTTTGATTGGCACTGAGCCACCCATAAAAGATTCTGGAAACTGTGAGGTGGGTTTTTGTTTTTTGCCAGTATGCTCATTCCTGATAGAGATGTAAGATTTGGAAGAGAAGGTGAAGTAGTGACATATTTGAATTGGCCATGTCTTCATAATTTATGGAAGACAAGTCCAGCAACAGCAGAGTGATTTTTCTGAGCATGATCAACAGTTCAGTGAACTCTTTATTACATAATGTGGCTTATACTGTTAAAAGTAGATGTGGTTGAATTCAGTGGGATTCAAACCTGGTCATGGGAAAGAAACAAAAGTAATCACCCTGGTGGATGCCTTTTGTTGGGTTCTGGATGAGGGGAGGGGAAGAATGTGCCCCATTTGTCCTGTTATACCTCCCAGAGATCTTTTATGTCATCAAGGGCGGCATATAAATCAAACCAATAAATCAAACCAATAAATAAACTATGTATACTTGTCTGCCACTAAAAGGGTTGACAACTGGAGCACCATTTGCTCTTTGATGTCTGAGAAGTTCCAGTCAAGACTCCACTGCTTCAATGGGGGCATCACCACATTTGGTGACCTCCCCTATGGTTCAACAATGACATGAAATCTACTTTGTCAGTTCAGAGTAAGATGTCATAGTATGTTAATGACACTCATAACCCAAGGAAATGATGGAAGTCTTGAAGCCTGGAGCTGTGAACACCTGGCTAGAGCAAAGCAATCTCAGATTGAATTGTATCAAAATAGAATTGCTAGTCACCCAATCTATTGCCAAATATTACTACTGGTCCAGATATTTACTCAGAGCAGGGTCACATCCTCCCACAAAGGATGTGGTTTCAACATATAGTCCTCCTGAACTCTTGACTGCTACTCAAGTGGCAGGGCAGTCTTTGCCCAGTTGATATGCAAATTGCCCCTCTAACCTTAGGCAGTCCCTCTCTCCCAGCCCTAGGAAACAGGCAATGGCAAACCCTTTCTGAAATTTTACCGAGAAAATTTCAAGGACTAGCCCAGGAAATTGCCAGGAATCAAAACTGATGCAAAGGCCTACAAAAAACCCCAAAATGTTTAAAAGTTAGCTATCCTAACTGGAAGATCCACCTTCATTGTCATTACCATTTCTAAAAAATGGTAAGGAATGCCTAATCCAGGCAGTCACCAAGGTACATATTGGCAAGGTTATAAAGAAATTAGACACATCAATATTCTGGAATGATGCCAGAGTTGTCAACATTGTCTCCTCTGTGGGAAGACTGTTCCATAAGATATGGGCCACAATTTAAGAATGCCATCTCTAACTGCTCTGATATTCTTGTGGCATGGAAACCTTAACATACCCATCTGAGAGCACCCAATAATTTTGAAAAGATCCTTCAAGTATCAGTTGTTATGATGCATCGTACTATGCATCTCATCACTCATAGCCTGAATGATCTGTTGATCTTGATATACGCATTCCAGACTCCTCTCAAAGAGTTGGTCTTAGCTTAATGCCCTGAAAAAATTAGTGTTTAGGCTTTCCAAAGGACCACCAATCTTAATACAAACTGTGTAAGTGGGGAGACCTTCACACAAACCAAAATCATACATTTAGCTTAGTGAAAGGTGCCCCACACCATATCTACAATATACTAAGCTTTCTCCTAGTTGCAAGATTCCATTTTTTTTTTAATTTGATTTATATGCCGCCCTTCTCCGGAGACTCAGGGCAGTTTACAATGCGTTAAGCAATAGCCTTCATACTTTTGTATATTTATACAAAGTCAGCTTATTGCCTCCACAAACTGGGTCCTCATTTAACCTACCTTAGAAAGGATGGAAGGCTGAGTCAATCTTGAGCCTGGTAAGATTCGAACCTGCAGTAATTGCAGGCAGCTGTGTTAATAACAGGGTGCATTTAACTTTTGTGAATCTGAAAAACTATACATACACTGTGTTATTGACAGATCTATGAAAAGTAAATTGCATTTTACTTATTCAGATAATAGTTATTATCTGAATAAGTAAAATGCAATTTATCTAGTTTATCTTAGCCTTAGGTAAACACTGGTGTGCTTAAAAGATGGAAATCAGTTTGTGCTTTTGAAATCCTACTTACTGTCATTGGAAATTAATTATGTTGAAACCATTGGGATTATTCGTCAAAAGCCATACTAGCCCACAAAAGGTCATAGTAGGCAACACAATAATGCCAATAAACTCAGAAACAATGAATTTATCCATAGACGTGCCACTCTAAATCATAATAAAAGGTAGCAATCCACCTAAGTATTTCAATTGGAATTTAAGAGAAAAAGAATACTCCACTTATCCCCACTTAAGACTTTGGGGTGTGCCTAAGAAAGTTCCCCTAAGAAAATATGGAAATAAATATCATTTGCAGCTTTAGAATGTTTTGGATGTCCCTTACCTATGGGCCGAGGTGCTATTTTATTAGAAGCCACCATATACTGCACTCTCCCTGTTCATAAAAATACATTTATTAAGTGCCAGGAGGGATTTCTAAAGAGCAAAAGAATGGCAGTTTTAGACTTTTACTAGGACCAAATTATTGCAATTTATAGACTATTGCTTATGTCAGGTAGATATTAAACTATTACTTAAGATATTAAAAATGACCCTCAAATGTTGGGTTCCCTTAAGAGTCATTCAGAAAGCAACTTCCAAATTAGTTCAAGCTTTTGATAAACCTTTTATGCATCAGTGGCTGATTTTGAAGCTTAATGTTCTGAAGCTAATAGGATCAGTGAGGGAAAGGTTTGGGGCATTTTTCAAGAATTATACTCTTACCCAGTATCTATGGTTGAGCCACCTTGTTCTTTCTGAGATCCTGCTTGCTATATTTCCTCCCTAAATATGCAGACCATGTTGGAAACCAGGAGATACAGCTGCAGCCTTTTCTGGCCAGTTGGGTCAAAACCAGCAACTGCTACAGATGCATAGAAGATAAATCTCATTGTTCTTTTTAACTGACATTTAGATCAGACTACAGTTCTGGGAACCAAATGGAAGAGATTTAGATCAAAAGTGGAAACAGAAGACTTCCATTTGAATTGGATAGAAGACAACAGCTACTTGGTTTTCCATTATATATGAATACTGACTATAGCCACTGTCTTGATTTTGATAGGCTGTATTGTCTTCATTGGGGGTTCATGGAAGTACACAGAAATAACTTTTTGTCCATTTCTCAGAAGATCAACCAGACCTCCTTATGAGTCAAGGGCTATAATATCCATTACCTTGCCAAAGAGTCATTGTGCCTGCCATGATAAGCATGTTCCTATGGTCATTTTGTTGTTGCTGCTGATGTTGTGTTATTGATTTAGGAGGAATGAAATGGTTTAAAAGTAGAAATGGGAGTGTTGCTTTACCATGGAGGTGTCAGGGTTCCAAGTAACAACCCCAAGGAAAGAAGACTCCAAGGCTTGAAGTTCCTCAAAGTTCCATTTTATTAGAAATGTCATATTGGCACATCTGGGAAAACCCGAATCTGAAAGCTTTCCCCCCAGGTTTTCCCCACCCAAATGAAAATCCAGCATCCACATGTCCATCACATGGCCCAATCAATGCACCGTCCCTACTGGAGATGCCTCCCAGTCATACCCCTCCAAGTCCAAGGCAAGATGTCCTTGATTCCCAGAGAAAGGAATGTTATTATGACTCTATATCTCCCCAGCTCCATACAATCCACCCCCCACCCCACCCCAGTTTCCCATAGCACTAAATGTGGCAAGCCTGAAGGTCCAATGCAAAAGTTGCCTTCCAGGCCTGACAGGAGGTTTTGTATTCCCAGTCTCACCTTTAAAAAACTCTTAAAACTCCCAGGTCAAGCCTTTCGTTGTCTTTGAAAATTGCAACTCAATCACCCAATTTCTGTGCAAGATCTTGGTGTGAGTCAGGGAATGCAAACAGAATATTGGAGGCCATAAATAGTCTGCTGTCCATGAATAGCTCATTCTTAATATATCTGACCATTTTGTAAACCTCTCAGAGTCACTGAGATGGGTGGCATATAAATTTAATGAATAAATTTTATAGCATGGCATATTTGCACAAGTTTGTTTGAGGAAAAAAAATCCCAGAAGATTCAAACAATCATAGGACTCCCCACTTGGATAAGAGAAGCATTGATATATTTTTGATCATGGTGATGGTGAAGTTTCCTCACTTCCAACTCAAAAGTAGGCAATCCAGTAGAATGACACACATGGTTACAAAGTCTATATCTGGACAAAATTGTTCAGTGCATAATTAGCATACCCTAATTGCAAACTTGTGGCCTCATCCACTCATTCTGATATTCTCCAGCAATACTTAAATGTCAAGCACTTTCTAGGGCATGACCCTCTGCTGATGGGTTCCAGAAGAAAGAAATGTACACTCTGAAACATTCTAAATATTTTTTTTTTCAAGAGGCCAAGATTTAGCAGCAGATCCATGAAAGACTAGATGATCCATGATGATTAGCAACCTTTAGAGGATGTTTTGAAAACTGCTCTTAAAAAGCAGTGGAGTACTTTATACATTCATAGAGTGTTGTTGTTGAACAAACATGAGAAGTCAGAAAATTAAATGGGGATTATAGCAGCTGCACTGAAACATTATGTTGTTCAGTCGCTAAGTCATACCCAACTCTTCATGACCCCAAGGATCACAGCACACCACGCCCCCCGTCCTTCATTGTCTCTCGGAATTTTCCCAAATTCCTTGTTTGGAATTGTTTGGAATGACACTATCTAACCATCTCATGTTCCGCCATCCCCTTCTCCTTTTGCCTTCAATCTTTCCCAACATAAGGGTCTTTCCCAATGAGTCCCCATGATAAATAGTGACAAAATAGTTATTTTGCATACACTATGACCGTGATGGCGAACCTATGGCACGTGTGCCACAGGTGGCACGCGGAGCCATATCTGTGGGCACGCCAGCATTGCCCTAGGTCAGCTCCAGCATGTATACATGCGCTGGCTGGCTGATTTTTGGGCCTTCCAGGCCCACTGGAAGTCGGAAAAGGGGCCGTTTCTGGCCTCGGGAAGGCCTCTGCGGGGTGGGGAAGGCTGTTTTTGCCCTCCCCAGGTTCCTACTGGGACCACCATGCCATCGCGTGCCAAAAGCGGGGGGAGCACGGGGGATTGTGTGCACATGCACGGGGGGCAGGGGGCATTGAATTATGGGTGTGGGCATGCACACACACAACCCCCACCCGCGCTTCCCCCACTTTTGGCACACAAGAGCAAAAAAGTTAACCATCACTGCACTATGATATGATCTGCTTTCAAGGAGGCGGCCTTGTTCTATTTTTCCTTCCTAGTCACCTATAGGAATAACAGTAGAAGAAACACACCCAGTTGGGTAATGACAGCAATTAAAATAGATGTAAACTTTCAAAAAAAAGATGACACTTACTCATTACCCTGAGCTGTCATGCCTGAATGCGCTAGTGTTAATTTCAATACTGCATTATGTCTCATTGATACACTCCACAGAAATGTCTGCTGTTTCTCTTTAGAAACTGACATCCACAGCTAGAACCATATTGATTGCACTGCCAAGTTAACAAGTAGCATTAGTGTTCTAAGAGTATTGGTTTCTTAAACTTTTCCTTTTTTTAATGAAAACTACTTGCCATATTTTGTCAGAATATCCACTAGCATTTAAAAGGAGAGCTCAGCTTAAAGTTGTCTCAATAATATTTGGAGTCATCTGCAAGTTCTCACAAGAAGGCCCATTAATGTTTCAGAGCCATAGAAGATGCTTAAAACAGAAGATGGTTTATAGATTAATCCGAGAACCCTACAATCTATCGCACCCCAAAATTTTGTTTTGGATTCTGAGTCTCACTCTTATTTTCAAGAAGTTCAGTTATATCAGGATTTTGCTTATCTACCACTCCAAATACCATTACAAAATCAATATATACTATTGATAGGAGAAATACAGTCATTGTCTCATATATTGCTATATTACTTCATCCGCCTTTTAAGATCCTTGGTGGCGCAGCAGACTAAAGTTAAGTAACACCAGCTGCCTGCAATTACTGCAACTTCAAATCTCACCAGACTCAAGGTTGACTCAGCCTTCCATCCTTTCAAGGTAGGTAAAATGAGGATCCGGATTGTGGGGGCAATAAGCTGACTTTGTATAAAAAAGAACACCGCTTTGGGGGGGGGGGTGAAAGCCCTACTAAGCAGGTATATACAAAAGTATGAAGGCTATTGCTTAATGCATTGTAAGCTCTGAGTCTCTGGAGAAGGGCGGCATATAAATCGAACCAATAAATAAATGAATGAATGAATGAATGAATGAATGAATGAATGAATGAATGAATGAATAAGATATCTTATTTTTTTTATTTGACTTACAATGGCTTACCGTATTTTTTCCATCTATAAGATATCCCCATGTATAGGACACCCACCACCACCGCCACTTTTCTTGCCCAAAATTCAGAAATCAATATTTTAAAGATGAAATAGAAGACATTTATTCTGCAGAGTAAGACATTCGCTTACCGGTACCGGTATTTATTTTTGTGTTTTCTGAAATTTTTATGGGCTCAGAACGCTCCAACATTACCGCTCCCTGTCGCATCTGGGCACTGGCTACACTCTCTCTGCGGCATCAGCTGACGTCAGTTACATAAGGCTCATGATTGGAGGAAATCTATTAGCTTGTCTCTGCAATCGGAAGTTTTGCTCATGAGGCTAGTTTGCAGAGATAAGATATTGGCAGTTTCACAATTGCAGTTCTCCTCTCAGGCCCCAGATGCTCCCCCCCATTTTTAGTTAAATATTTTAAAGAAAAAAGTATCATTTTATAGACAGAAAAATATGATATATTACATTCCTTTACATTTAAGGGAAGAGACTAGAGTGCGCCCACCTAACCAATGGGATGGAACAGTTGGATACTCTCAGGAAAAGGGCAATCTGACAAATAACCTGCCACTGTGTGCATTCTGGATTTTAAAGATGGTAACCGACACCTCCAGCTGGCTGGAGAATTCTGGGAGTTGAAGTCCACAAGTCTTCAAGCTGCCAAGTTAGAGGACCCCTGTTCTAGAGAATAGATTGTCATTGTCAATACTATTGACAATCTATTGTCACTAAGGAGGGCTAGAATCGATACCAATTTCATTTCGAGTTTCCCAGAGGTGATCTATATATATAACCAGTGCTGTTTTGGTGTTATAACGCATCCTGAATCCTGACCAAAAAAGATAATCTCCTTCACCCAGAACTCCCTTAAAATGAGCACCTAACATTCAGAATTCCTTTCCTGAAAAGGAAAATTTGGAGACTGGATATCCAACTCGGTTGGATCCAAGAGTTATCTGCTAAGAAGAGGTCAAACCACTCCCTTCTTTAAGGCATGCGACAGCACCTCCTCCTACATTAAGGATTCACCACAGCTTGGAAACCAAATAAAATTATATGGCAACATAATTTTCCAGCTTACCCACTAATTTTACTTCTTTTTCATAGTGAGTAGTACCAGAGGCCCATTCTTATGGTCCTTTGGAACATTCCAGAACAATGATGTACCTCACAAGAAATGAGAATAGTAAAAGATATCCTTAGTCTTCAGGTTGATTAAAACAGAATTGGGTATGCAAACCTTTCATGAAGCATAAACGAAGTAAACTGGCTGGCTAAGATCAGTGGCTAAGACATTGAGTTTGTCGATCAGAAATGTCGGCAATTCAGCAGTTTGAATCCCTAGTATAGGTCTCCTGCGTGAGCAGGGGGTTGGACTAGATGACCTCTAAGGTCCCTTCCAACTCGGTTACTGTTACCAAAACTGGCTATTCTCTTTGCATGTGTCTTCTCTGCCAGTCATGCAAAGAAGAAGCATATCAGCAGAGCTCTGTTTTGGACTTATAACATAGAAGCATAGCAACATAGCAGCAGAAATGCATGATCAGATTTACAGTATGTTGAATGTGATCAAGCTTTTAAGATTTACCACCCTTAGTACACTGCTACTTATTTTTATTTTCAAGGAACAGTATTGACTCAAGAGTTGTTCAAGAATCAGTTATTTCATCATTTTTTCTAGCCAGTTCCACAGTTAGAGGTGTCTGATTATGCCCTCATAATGAACAGAGAGCAATGATGTTCACTAATGTGCATTTATGTCAAGAACATCAAGAAATGGATCTGAATTATTTGTTGCATGGACAGATCCTTTGTCAGAACTAGCATCTGATAAATCTAACCATGTTGTCAAGATTGATTTAGTCCTTTTAAATATTGAGTTTGAAACTGAGAGTTCTATCTCAAGAGGCATAATGTAGCTGTATCTCAACTATCCGTCCCCTTTTGGGCTGTAAGTCACAAGAGATTTTTTTACAAAAATAGATCTTCCTTTTAGCAGGCAGTAAAAAGATTCCTTTTTCAATTAGAACCATATTTCTGTTTCTTTAACATCTATATTTTCTATCATCATGGAGAATATGATTGGTAGAGCTATACGAAAAGTTTGCCTTAAAAAAAAGAAAGAAACATTTAAATGGTCTAATTCCCCCAAATGGACTTTTTTTAAATCAATGTTTTCAAATTAAAAAAGAGAGATTCCAACTAATCGGGATTCATTAGACACTAGGATGCACAAATACTATAAAACCAATGTTACGACACTGCAAAACCAATTAAATGTGAGGACAATGCCTTGTACTACTAGGACAGAGAAGTTGTAATCTTCCCGGTTACTGCAATGGGTGAAATCTTGTGAAAGTTTTCCAAAAGAAGGTACATCTCATTTTGGCTCAGCTCTTCCAGACTAAATAAAATTGATTGAGAACATTTCCTTGACTAATTGGTACAAAATTCACTAACAGAATATAACAAGGTGAAACCTTTCTTGGTTGCAATGATGAGCTTCACTTTCTGATTTCAGTCTCATCTTCCTCTGTTAAAAATATGATCCTTCGAGCCTTTTTTTTAAAAAAAAGGATGAGAAGAGCATTTTGTGCTTTTTCACATGTTCCAAAGATTGGTAGAGTTTTAATATGATGATTTTTTTTTAATTTGATTTATATGCCGCCCTTCTCCAGAGACTCAGGGCGGCTTACAATGCGTTAAGCAATAGCCTTCATACTTTTGTATATTTATACAAAGTCAGATTATTGCCCCCACAAACTGGGTCCTCATTTAACCTACCTTAGAAAGGATGGAAGGCTGAGTCAACCTTGAGCCTGGTAAGATTCGAACCTGCAGTAATTGCAGGCAGCTGTGTTAATAACAGGGTGCTTTAAACCACTGTACTACCAAGGCTCCTACCAAGTATATATATATATATACTTATTTGTAGCACAATGAGCAGAAAGATTGATCATCCTTCAGAAGTGAAGATCTGTCTGGAACCCACACTGCATATCAGACATTAATATAATCAAACGTGTCCAGAAATATTTCACAAGAAGAGCCCTCCACTCCTCTGCTCGCAACAAAATACCCTATGCCACCAAACTTGAAATTCTGGGCCTAAAAAACTTAGAACTATGCCATCTTCGGTATGACCTAAGCATAGCTCATACCATTATCCGCTACAATGTCAATGACTACTTCAGCTTCAACCACAACAATACACAAGCACACAATAGATACAAACTTCAAGTGAACCGCTTCAAACTTGATTGCAGAAAATATGACTTCAGCAACAGAGTCAATGCCTGGAATGCACTACCTGACTCTGTGGTTTCATCCCTAAACCCCCAAAATTTTAACCTAAGACTGTCTACTGTTGACCTCACCCCATTCCTAAGAAGTCTGTAAGGGGCGTACGTAAGAGCACCAGCGTGCCTACCGTCCTGGACTAATGTTTCCTCTATTTGTATCTATTTTTATGTATTCAATTCATACTTATAGAAATTACCTAATACGTTCTTGACAAATAAAAATAAAATAAAAATAAAATAAAATAAATATGGTGGAAAAATTAAATGGTTCTTTTTAATGATTGTTGCTGCAGCTATGAAATCTTCATAGTTTTTGCTTTATGGTACAAAAATGTTTGTGGAGAAAAACATTCCCTCTGCACTCTTGGTTATATATAAAACAGCAAATGAGGAGGAGGTATAATTATTATGAGTGGACTAGTGAGATTTAGCTGATAATTGGCTAAGAAAACAACAGTGGTGTATTATAGACCTACAGGGGCAAGCAGCTATGCCTTGTATACTTCCCTTCTTCTTCCCACAACACCTTGTTTCCTGTTCTACAACTCTAGAGACTCTATTTATACTGCACCATCTGGGTGCATCATGCTTTATAAAGAATGAGTATGACACGTCCT
This sequence comes from Pituophis catenifer annectens, assembly GCF_029215685.1. NCBI lineage: Eukaryota > Metazoa > Chordata > Lepidosauria > Squamata > Colubridae > Pituophis > Pituophis catenifer. The sequence goes on from NW_027256882.1 coordinate 54,068,966, forward strand.
TAGCTTTCCAAGAAAGAAAAAATACAGGGGATGCCAAATAAGAAGGGGAGGGAAATAGAGAAATGAGCAAACAGAGGAGTAGTGTGTTGCTATTTCAGATATATGTATTTTGTCTTAGTTTCAACCAGGATATACACACTAGGACAGGGGTCAGCAACCTGCAGCTCCGGAGCCTCATGCGGCTCTTTGGGCTCCCTGTTGGGGATCCCACCATTGGCTGGCTCCACCCTGCCCCTCGCTCTCCCTCCCAGTCACTCCTCGCCATGCCATGAGAAGGTAAGGGTGATGGCGGGGGAAGGAGAAGTGGTCAGGGCAGAGACAGAGAGATACAGAGAGGGTGAGAGAGACATAGAAAGATACAGAGAGGGAGGGGGAGGGAGGGGAGGGGAGAGAGAGATATGTCAAAAGGGTTTTGTGGTTCCCAGTGTTTGTTAACAACTGGTTCTCTGCCCTAATGACCGGCTGGGTAGGTATGGCTGGGGGGGGGGTGTCATGTGACTGATGGAAGAGTGACATCGAGCTGGCCATGCCCACCCAGGTTTTGTGGCTCCTGATGTTTTCTTTTCTGTGGGAAATGGGTCCAAATGGCTCTTTGAGTGCTTAAGGTTGCAGACCCCTGCACTAGGAAGTTGTTTCAAGGCTTCACGCAAAAAGGAGAATCTTATAGGAATATGAGACCACACATGTGCGTTTTGAGAGACAGTTCCAAGCCAAAAATGAGAAATATTGAGTTTTTAAAGCCAAACGTGCTTTTTCAAAAGACAATTGGACTTTATTTTTCCTAGAAGACATTTTCCTACTCATCCAAGAAGCTTCTTCAGTTCATTTCTTCCATTGCCTTTTTTAAAAAAAGTACCTTTGGGACAACCATAACTGAGAATCTCCATAGATATTAGGGTTTTTTTAAGGAGGAAAAAATCTTAACTTGGCTGATTTGGAGAAGGAGCTGGCCAAACAGAGATTAGAATAGAGAATAACAGAGTTGGAAGGGAGCTTGGAGGTCTTCTGCTCCAACTCCCTGCTCAAGCAGGAAATCCTATACCAGTGATAGCTAACCTTTTTGCCATCGCGTGCCAGGAGAGGGGGGGTGGGGGAGGGTCGCGCGCGCACGTGCCCACGCACATGTGTGCGCAATCCCCTCCCCCTGCCCCCACCGCTCCTGGCACAGGATGGCCTGGTAGGCCCGTTTTTCTTTCTTACCTGGTTCCAGATCCTCTCTGTGTATCTGGGAACGGCGAAAACAGCCTTTCCCACTCCCTTGGAGGCCCTACGGAGGCTGAAAGGGCCCATTTCCCCACTCCCGGTGGGACAGGAAGTGACATTTTTTGCTGTCCCCAGCCTCCAGAACCTTTCTAGGAGTCTCTAGGAGCCTCTCTAGGAGTCTCTAGGAGCCTCTCTAGGAGTCTCTGGAGGCTGGGGACAGGAAAAAATATCACTTCCTGTCCCACCGGGAGTGGGGAAATGGGCCCTTTCAGCCTCCGTAGGGCCTCCAAGGGAGTGGGAAAGGCTGTTTTTGCCATTCCCAGATACACAGAGAGGATCTGGAGCCAGTTAAGAAAGAAAAACGGGCCTTCCCCACCCCCCCCCAGGCCCTCCAGAGGCAGGAAACAGCCTGTTTCCCTACTTCTGGTGGGCCCAGAAGGCCCGAAAATCAGCTGGCCGGTGTGCGCATGCACCCCAGAGCTGAGCTGGTGTGCCCACTAATATGGCTCCGCGTGCCACCTGTGGCACGCATGCCATAGGTTCGCCATCACGGTCCTATACCATTTCAGACAAATTGGTTGTCCAATCTCTTCTTAAAAACTTCCAGTGTTGGAGAATTTACAACTTCTGGAGGCAAGTTGTTCCACTGGTTAATTGTTGCTTCTCTCCTTGATTAGTTTTCATCCATTGCTTCTTGTCCTGCCCTCAGGTGCTTTGGAGAATAGCTTGACTTCCTCCTGTTTATGGCAGCCCCTGAGAAATCAGAACACTGCTATCATGTCACCCCTAGTCCTTCTTTTCATTAAACTATTCCTGCAACTGTTCTTTTTATATTTTATGCTCCAGTCCCCTGATCACAGGATTATGATTAGAGATAATATGAACTCAAGGCCCAGTAAGAAGAGTACATATGTTGAAAATGCTTTCTTGCAAAAATAGGTGTCTTTTGATAAGTAACATCCCTGGGCGTCCAGTATAAACCATGATAACATGAAAATGATGAAATGTATGTGGTTACATCACAACCCAATCTCCGCATTTTCTTACCTGTGATCTGACATAACAAATAAATATTTTGTTTATTTAAGAAGAGTTGCTATTTAGTAATCTGAACATGGTATTTGATTCATTTTTATCACTGCAGTTTCAGTTGGTTTACTGGCACCCGCAGCTTTCTATCAACTGAGACTGATAAATCTACATTGGCATAACTTGGCTCTAGTAATTCCATCTCTGTTAACTTGTGTTTTTATAGTTATGTGTTTTATGATGTTTTTAACTGTTGCTAGCCACCCGCAGTCATGGAAGGCCATATAAATTAAAACAGTAAATGAGCAAACCTCTAGGCCAGACGATTAATATTTATTTGAAGACAGTCCAGAAACCACAGCTAGTCTAGGATTCAACTAATATGAACCAAAAAAGTTTATCTTTGGAAAGAAAGAAAGAAGAAAGAAAGAAAGAAAGAAAGAAAGAAAGAAAGAAAGAAAGAAAGAAAGAAAGAAAGAAGGGAGGGAGGGAGGGAGGGAGGGAGGGAGGGAGGGAGGGAGGGAGGGAGGGAAAGAAAGAAAGAAAGAAAGAAAGAAAGAAAGAAAGAAAGAAAGAAAGAAAGAAAGAAAGAAAGAAAGAAAGAAAGAAACTAGCTCCTTATAGCTACATTTCTGAGTCCAGTTCAAAGGGATGGTTTTAATTTATAGAGTTCTATAAAGTTAAAGGTTCCACTCACACATATGTGCTAGTCATTCCTGACTTTAGGGGGCAGTGCACATCTCTGTTTCAAAGAGCCAGCACTGTCCGAAAATGTCTCTGTGGTCATGTGGGTGGCATGACTAAATGCCAAAGGCGGACGGAATGCCGTTATCTTCCCACAAAAGGTGATCCCAATTTTTTTACTTGCATTTTCTATGTACTTTCGAACTGCTAGGTTGGCAGAAGCTGGGACAAGTAACAGGAGCTCACCCCATTATGCAGCACTAGGGATTCGAACCGCTGAACTGCCAACTTTTTGATCAACAAGTTCAGCATCTTAGCCACTGAGCCACCACATCCCTTATAGAGTTCTATACATCTGGTTATTTAAGGGTGGCCTTCTCGTATAGTAATTTGCTAAACACCAAGGTTGCTCATACTGATGGAAATGTGGCCCATGAAAACTGAAGCCAAAGTCTTCTCAGTATTAGATCCTGTGCATGAGAATGGCCTCTTTTCAGAAAATCTGTCATAAGCCTTTATCTCTTTTCCTTTGGAATATCTTTTCAAGAACTGATCATCTTATTTTATTTATTTTATTTTATTTGTTTGTCAAACATGTACAAGATAGCAGGTATAGGTATAAACATAAACATAAACAAAGGAAGTAAGTACAGATAAATTGGGACAGTAGGACAGGGACGGCGGTTGAAGCTGAAGAAGTTGTTGACAGGTAAGACATTGTAGCAGACAATTTTGTGTACTATGCTAATGTAGAACAGCTTGACTGTTATTGTCAGATTGAATGATTGGGTGCTATTTTCATTTGTTTAGCAGTTAATTTTTGATTTTCTCCTAGTCTTATTATCTGTCTAGAGAACATAAAGTTACATTGAGCTGGTAGCTTTTTATTATTATTATTAAATCTCTACCAGTCTGAATAAATCTATTTCAAATCAATCCCTCACCAATCCCTTACATAAAAACCAGCCTAGTCCATGTATCATATATTTCCAGAAAATCTTTTTTTTACCCCTGGAAATTAATAAAACAATTAATGAAACAAGTAAATATTAGTTTACATTTTAATATTTTACATTGTATCATCTATCTGGAGTAGAAGATATAATATTAAATAAAGTATGGCTTCTCTATGCAGAAAAGTCTTCCGCTTCAGATAGATGATACAATGTAAAATATTAAAATGTAAACTAATATTTATTTGTTTCATTAATTCTATACACACTTCTGCTACATATTATGAAGAATAACCTAATTGCTAAAACTTGCCTTACCAGTATTCCTGACTAGCTCTGATTAGAATATGAAAATTCAAATGATCAAGTTCATTTATATGGCATAGGGAAACAGCTAAGAAATCTTCACGGAAATATATGCTTAATGTGACTCTTTCTGGGTGTCTGCACATGAATTTGTTTGCATGAAAAGTTCAGATAAGATATGGCACAGCATTACACCAGCCAAATGTCCGAAAACAACTACTAGAAATATCAATGCATGCCTTGCTGCATAGCGTACAAAAATGTTTCTCAGCTAATCGAGGAAAAAATAAAGGCTGGTTTGAGTCTTAACAGTTGTTCCTGATGGCTTTAGAAAGCAGCGTTTTTAAGCAGGAGTGAAAAGTTTGAAACATTAATTTAAAAGACAAAATGCATTGCCAAAGAAGTCAATCTCAGAAACTGTATGTTTATTTTTTTTCTCCTGCATCCATTGGGGTTATTTATATTCCACATAATTGGAAACTGCTTTAAGGAAATAAATCTGGTGTTATTGTTTATCCCAGCCAATTTGTCATGGTTGGGTATAGGGACGCTATGATTGTTATTGTTTTTGTATATTTTTTATTTTCTCGTGATAAACTGAAGTAATATACTGTATTTGCATATATATATTACATATTTCACCTCTTGCTAAGGATCATTATACTTAAAATAATTCAGATTATTTGAGCCATTTGAGCCACAATTTGATTTTTCCACAGAACCATCTTTTGAAGTATATTGAGAGGTTTATTTTATTTATTTATTTATTTGCTTGAAAGTTAAGGCTGCCACACTACCACTAATACCCTTTTTTTAATATTTTCAAATTAAATGTATCATATTTTGCCTTAATGATTGGCAATAGAAGCAAAATATGAAGATGACACTAATGCTGCACTTCTTTCCAGAGGATAAAGATTTTTAAATTTAATTCCGTAATCTTGCCTGTAAGATCTGATTTCCACAGCCAGTTATGTTCAAATACTACAGTACATATATTTTTTATCCAGCTCATTTTATCTAGCCAGAGATATTTTAGAGCTTCTGATTTTTTAAAATGTATTAACTTATGGTTGGAGACATTAATACAGAAGTGATCTGCTGCATGAAACGTTGCCCATTATGAATAAAAAAGTGTAAATAACAGATTGACATTCAATGGCAAAGAAATCTTGTTTCAAGTTGAAGATTGGATATTAAATAGACTAAATAAATAAAAATGTACTGATCAATCAGCAGTGTAGTTGTCAGGGTTCCAACAAATAGATCCATTGCAAGCAAGAACTCCGAAGCAGATGAATTCCTCAAAGAATAGCTTTATTTGAAATATCAGAGAGCCTTGGGTGGCGCAGTGATTAGAGTGCAGTACTGCAGGCTACTTCTGCTGACTGCTGGCTGCCTGCAATTTAGTAGTTCAAATCCCACCAGGCTCAAGGTTGACTCAGCCTTCCATCCTTTTGAGGTGGGTAAAATGAGGACCCAAATTGTTGGGGGCAATATGCTGATTCTGTAAAACCACATAGAGAGGGCTGTAAAGCACTGTAAAGCAGTATATAAGTCTAAGTGCTATTGCTATTGTTATATTGGCACATATCTGGTGAAAACCAACTCTGAAAGGCCCCTTGGTTTTCACCTAAATAAAAGTAAAAGTTTTTTCCCCAACCCCAAACAATCAGTCACATGGCCCAATCACTGTAGCGTCCTGAGGTCTGGTGACATCACTCCTCCTTCCTCCAGCTAGGTGTGAGAACGTCCTTGGTTCCCAAGAGAAAGTATTTTATTTTGACTACACAATCCCAGCTATCTCTAATCCCCCTCCCTGTCCCTCGCTCCTGTGTGACAGCACTGAAGCTCCAAAATGGCTACAGCCAGGTCAGCTTCAGGGGGGGCAGTAGTCTTTTGACCTCAAGACTCCTAATGGGTATTGTACTGTTCAGTGGTAATGTACAACAGAGTGTACTGCTCAATGGTAGCCAAATAGATGCCATGAAACAGTCAACCATTTCAATAGTGCTGGTTTTGCAGATAGACATTGGATATGGGTATTGTTACCAAGCCTTAGGCTAACCACTAAGAACCCCAAGTCTAGTGAGGTCTGAACTATTTACTATTCTGCTAGAATTCAAGATTATATAAGGTTCTCTCTCTTGCTCAATTTATCTTCAAGCCCTCCTGTGAGATAGCTTAAGTTGGAAAAAAAATATGAATTGACAAGGGAGTAATCCAAGTACTCTTAAGCATCTTTAGTAATGTCCCCTGTTCGTGTCAGATTTTGTGTGTGTGTGTGTGTGTGTGTGTGTGTGTGTGTGTGTGTGTGTGTACATATATATATACAGGTATACACACACACACACACACACACACACACACACAGATATGGATGGATGGATGGATGGATAGATAGATAGATAGATAGATAGATAGATAGATAGATAGATAGATAGATAGATAGATAGATATAGATGATATCAATGCTAAGTAATAGAAATATCATATATAGATATATAGATTATAGATATACAGTATAGATATATCTCCAGTGAAAAAAATATAGAAAGTACAAAAACAGGTACAAACCTCCAAAATAGATTTGGTCATTTAAGATACTCTGTTTTTTGGCAAGGGATAGAACATGCGTACGGCAGCCTGCTTTTGGAGATTGCTACATAGGATTGCTTATAAAGTGTTTCTTCATTTTCTCAGCTTTCTTTTTCAGGTAGCATCTTCAAGAAAATATTTTAGGTATATTGCCTTAGTACAGGAACATGAAGAACTCTTCTGGTGTATTAATGTCTCCAACCATAATTGGGTACATTTTTAAAAAAAATCAGAATAACAATTGACTGCAAGGGGATTTAGTTTTTGATTGTTTCCAAATGCACAAATAAGAGGAAGATTTAATACAGAGGGAAAAAAGAATGTAATAACAAGATGGAATTTGAAACTGAGCTATGAACAAATGATGAACATGAGATTGCAAATATATATAAACTTTTGTTGATTTGAAATGGAAGAACATGTTAAAGACTAAGAATTCTGGTCATAACATACAAATGAATCGATGGGAGAAAATGTGGGTAAAAGGGTAAAAATTCACGTTACAATTTAAGAGAGGTTTTTTATATATATATAAAATGATGTACTGCTGGTATACAACACCAGAGAAATGATCTGAAATACATAAAGGTATTTGTAGTCAATGTTGGAAATGTGAAAAGCATGAAGAGGCATCTTACCATGCCTGGTAGATTATGAAAAAGAAAAACATAGATATGTTGATACAAATAATTTTGAAAATACATATTAAGATGAAACCAGAAGGTTCTTTTTTATTTGGACTTACAGATAATCATTTAGAAGAGACTTCAGAAGATTGATTTTATATATGGCCATTGCAGCAAGATTATTATATGTGAATCAGTGGAGAAAAACTGAAATGCCCACAGTGGAGGAATAGATTGGAAAGATGGCAGCAGAAATGCCAAAACTGAGCTGTCTGGCGAGGGATAAAACAACTAGTACTTCTGTAAAAGACTGGAAACCCCTAATGGACATCTTGCTGAAAATTGTGGAAAGTATGATGTCTGCATTTGTTGGTTGAAAGAGGTGCTAAATATGGGACAGAAGTGATCTCTGTAATGCAATTTGAAAGCGGGAAGAGGGTTAATCAGTTTGCTTGTAATTGCTGCAAAAATCAGAAATTGTTGCTTTAATTATCTCTTTCTCTTATTTTATTTCTTTAACTGTATTGCTTTCACTTTTTTCTTTTGTTCCCTTCTCCTAACTTTTCTTTATATTCTTTCAAGTTTATCTTTTATATAAAAACATTCAATAATAGATACAAATAGATGATGGTATAGATGACAGATGATATAGATACTGTGAATATAGATGTGGATGTAGATAGAGCATATTCCTTACCTATAGTAGTGGTAGGCAGTAGCAGAAGCTATTTCTTTGTAAAGCTTTCCTCTCCAAACAAATTTTCTTTTGCTATTTCAACCTTCATAAAGGAGGCACCCAACATGGCATGAAAGATAGTTTCACCCCAACCATCCCAACATACATGCAGTACAGACAATTTAAAGGAAGTGGGGAGTTTTACCAAAAAATGTCCTTGTTGCTGTCTTTGGTTGCTGAAATGTAAGACTTCTGAGCTGAGAAATGCCAACCCCAGAGCCATAATATTTCACCACCCACTTTTCTCCTCATTTCTTCCTTGTCTCCTTTCCTCCCATTGGCACGAAGGATGGAGGGAGTATACGACAGTTTTATGCTAAAATGAAACTCAATCTAGCATCAAGCAGTTGTTAACTTTCAGTGAGCTGTCCAATGTGCTGAAATCTCCATCTTTAGCTTTCTTATATTCTAAATTCATCCTGAGAGCGTAGTTAGTGTAGTAGTTAAGGCAGGCATGTTAATCTCATATCATCACGGCCTCATCACATGACATATCATGACTTTTTTCTCCTTTGCTAAATTGGGCATGGGCATGGCCAGCACATGACATATCTGGCCCGTGGGCCGTGAGTTTGACACCCCTGAGTTAAAGCATCAGGCTAGAAACTGGGAGACTGGGAGTTCTAGTCCCACCTTAAGTAAAGACACCTTAAGCTCCTTGCTGTCAACATAGGCAGCCCTTGCTGATTTTATGAATACTCAGAAACATCCAGTGGAATTCTTTATTCTAAAACCATGATTCAGTCCATATTTTATTTATTGCTACCATCCTGTCCCATTTCTATTCACCAAGGGTCTCATTTTCTATGCCTATTGACTAGTTCCAGGAAAATGCTGGATTTTGACCAGTGTTTATTAATTACAGATAGATAGATAGATAGATAGATAGATAGATAGATAGATAGATAGATAGATAGATAGAATAAAGAATTCCACTGGATGTTTCTGAGTATTCATAAAATCAGCAAGGGCTGCCTATGTTGACAGCAAGGAGCTTAAGGTGCCTGTGATGAAACTCTCCTGTTATAGCCCATCAGTTCAGGATTTGCAGTTGCCTTATAGGAACAAGCAGCAAAAGATGCCAAGTTCATGGAGAAGAACAGTAAAGCTCCTTTAAGTCCAGAGATGGCAAATGGTCTTTTCCAATCCCTTCAGACAAACAGTATTTTGTCACATCATTCTGTCATTTTCACCCAATCTTTAGATGGGTTTAGATGGATTATTCACAGCCTTTTTTTTAAAAAAAAAACCCTCTTTTTCTAGTAGAAAATCAAGCTGCGCAGAGAATAAATTAAAAATAATAGTAATAAAACTGTGGTACGGTTGTGCTTTTTATCCCCTTTTTCTTTAAAGTCTTTACATTCTCAACACACACACACATATATAGACAACAGACATTTATGTACATTTGAAAAATAGGTTTTGGACCCCAAGAGAAGGATAAATTGTTTGCTAAAATCTTATTATCTGCTACAACAAGTCGAAACTATAGGTTGTAAACCTTTTTATAGTAAATGAAGAAAAGATTGGATTGTCCTGCATAAAACACACAGATTTTTCTGTTTATTTCCTCAATTCTTTGTTCATTGAAATATTATAAAAATGATACAGTAAGCAAACATGAAATTATATATTAAAAGACAGCGATTTTTAAATTTATTAAGTGGGACCTCGTAGTGGACATATGTAGAGCTAATGAATTTTGAAACATCAGCTCTATGTTAGATATCCCAAAAGCACACATTTCCAGATAAATTATTTGAATCAGTAGAAAAGTTGGCAAATCACAGGCTCCTCTGGCTGCATTTCTTGGGCAATATAATGTAATAATATCCAGAGGATACAGTTGACACAGCCTTGTGGCTGGATTTGTAACAATTATTTCTATGCTTCAGAAAGGGAAGATATAATCAAAAAATACCCATGTAATCCTGTTTCCCTCCAAGGACATATATGCAAACCTAATATTTTTCAGAGAATATTTATGAGACCAATAGAAGAGAATAGTTGTAGCTCAGGCTGTGAGAACCTTGGTGCTCTCTGAGCTTGGTGGTTTTATTTTATTTTTTTATTTTATTAGATTTTTTTATACCACCCTTCTCCCAACTGGACTCAGGGCGGTGAACAGCTAAGAATAAAAACATCACATACAAAATTTTAAAATTTTAAAAAGAATTAAACAAATTTTGGCCCAATAATTTAAAACACCCCACCTAAAATCAAATTAACAATTAAAAATATCTAAGGGGGGGGGGTTAAAAATATCTAAGGGGGGGGTTAAATGTCTTGCAGACATTTCATTAGCAAACTAGGTAACATAATCAGTGCACTGAGGAGGTTACATAATTTGGGTAAAGGAAGCAACCAAGCTTGGAGAGCATCAGAGTTGTTCCTAGTTTTTAATAAGAAAGTCATGACACCAGTTTTTTCTAGTTTGTCAATTATTTCATGTGTATTTTTAGGCATCAACAATCATATATTTTTCTCTGCTAGTTTTGTGATGAGAAATCCACTGATTAGCTATCTATTTGCAAATACATGAGGAAAGGTATGAGCAAAACACACATTGCACTGATAGTTACCTAATTTGCTAATGAATTGTCTGCAAGAAAACCACCAAACTCAGAGCGCACCAAGGACCCCACAATATTTTCGAGAATAGAAAACTGCATTGGTCTGCATTAGGCTAGCTATGCAAAATGATTGTGTCATTCAAGTGAGCAGGTTAGGTAGGATTATCTGTGTTTTCTTGAGCATAGGATGGGAGAACATTGTTCTATTTCTCTCTATTTTATTTAACAATGAACTAATACAATTTTGGGGATATTCCCCCTCATGTATTACAATGGTGCAGTAGTTAGAGTGCAGTACTGCAGGCTACTTCTGCTGACTGTTGGCTTCTGCAATTTGGAAATTCAAATCTCACCAGGCTCAAGGCTGACTCAGCCTTCCATCCTTCCGAGTTGTTAAAATGAGGACCCAGATTGTTGTTGGGGGCAATATGCTGACTCTGTAAACCATTTAGAGAAGGCTGTAAAGCACTGCAAAGCGGTATATAAGTCTAAGTGCTATTGCTATTATTCCCTCTTCAAAAAGACAGGGAACGGCAAATAGTTTCATTAATTGTGGAGAGGAACAATTCCCTTTGGCACAAAAAGAAGTCTCGTGGGAGACATTTCACACCAGGATCTCAAAATGTCACCCTCTCAAACATCCCAACACAATACATAAGGACACAAAACTAATTGTTCTGAACTGTTTTAAAATGTCAACATTCTGATCATAAATCTCCTACCAGCAACACTGATTGCCCCTTTAATATTAAATCTTCTCATGGCTTCCAAACTGACCTTTCAAATCACAGTCAGAATCATGTAAAACCCAATGGCTTCAAAAGATCTAGGTGTCAATATGATTAGAAAAATAGGCTGAACACACACATACACACACACACAAACCATTTTAAGAAAGGAGACAAAAATTAATAGAGATTACTAGAGAGTAAGGAAAAAAAGAAATCAAAGAAAAAGCTAAAAGTGTAAAAGCAAAGAAAGAAAAAAGACATAGCTTCTGATCTTCTTTATAGGAGTCATAAATAGAATTATAAATTTATCTCTTGCTCTAAGGTTACAACATAACTCTATTCTTCTAAAATCTATTCTTTCTAATTATCAAAATCATAAATCATAAGGCTATTTTTTTTCTGATTCACAGAAAAAGTCTATAAAGGGTTTTCCATTGGCAATAAAGGTAGATATTGCCTTTTGGGGGTGAAAGAAATCAGGTTGTCATCTCAGCAACTTCCATCAATGTCACCAATCATTCCTCCACTGTAGGTAGCATATTTATGTTGTTGTCATGTCGTGTCGTGTCGTGTCATGTCATTAGGTTGTGTTGTGTCGTGTCGTGTCGTGTTGTGTCATGTCATGTCATGTTATGTTTATTATAATATTTAGAAAGCTAATATGCCCGCCCAACTCACTCATGTGACTCTGGATGGCTTATAAAAATAAAACCCCAAATACAAGACCTGGTAAATTCCTACCCACCCCCTGCCCCAGTAACAACAATCAAACCAACGACTTGATGGGCTCCAGGTCCTTTGGTAAAACCATATCTTCAGGTCCTTTTGGAAGAGTGTCAAAGTAGGGGGCCAGGTTTATTTCTGTAGGGATGATATTCCATAGGGAGGGAGCCACCTCAGAGAGAATGCTTCTTCTTGGTCCCATTAAATGGACCTCTACAATACAGCATTTATTGCAGAAAGTTCTTAAGTCAAATTTGATTTGAAAAACACTCCATATATATTCTGTTGCTGTTGTTGTTTTTGTTCTTTCTGTTATGAGTGTTCAACACAATCCGGCAAATCTGGCAGTATTGTGTAGTACCGGCTTATGCCCTGCAGGGTCAGCAAACCAGATATTTGCTCATTTCACTTAGTAACCGGCACTGGAAAAAGTGACTTATGAGCCTTTTTCACGCTTACGATCATTGCAGCATCCCCATGGTCACGTGATCAAAATTCAGATGCTTGGAGACTTGACTCAAATTGAGGACATTGCAGTGTCCCAGGGTCATGTGATCACCCTTTGTGACCTTGTGCCAAGCAAAGTCAATGAAGAAACCAGATTCGCTTAACAGTCATATTACTAACTTAACAACTTCAATGATTCACTGAACAACTGTGGCAAGACAAGTCATAAAACAGAGCAAAATTCATTTAACAAATGTTTTGCTTAGCAACAGAAATGTTGGGCTCCATTGTGGTCATAAGTCAAGGACTCCCTGTATTGTGTGCAGCTGTTGCTATTGCCATATCAGGAATTACTTTTCCTGATCGCTTAGTCTAACTTAGGCAACACGTAGACAGATTATAATTCATTTCTCTTCCGCTGCAAATATTGGGCAACCAATATACACAATGGGGACAGAAAACCACACCAGTGAGAAAAGTTCAAGTGTGAAATTGCTCTCAGCATTCATTTTTCTAAGAACTACTGTTTCATCTTAGGGCTCCAGAGTGACACTTTTTATATTGCATTCTTGAAAGAGAGTCAAAGAAAGAATAAAACAGGGGCAAAGTTCAAAATGAAATTTAAACCAGAAAGACACCCCTTCCTTCCTCTTAGATATGTGGGAAGTATTCCACAACTAGAGGAGTGGTCAGTAATATGGTAATGTGGATCTCACTATCACGACTCGGAACACACTAAGACCTCCCCCCACCCTCCACAAGGTTTACAAAACTTTCATCAGGTCTCATGTTAGAATATCAAAGTACCTTCAGGTCTTCTGTGAAAATTCCAAAACTTCCTAAGGTTGCAACGAAATCTCGTCACATTTTGCCAGTTTTCCCAGATTGAGGTGCTTTGTTATGAGATTTTATGAGACCATGTCAAATTAATGTAAAACCTTGGCTCATGTTATTTGTGCATATATTATTTTGGTAAGAGCCTGGAAGGTTGCAGTAGATTTTTTTTCTAACCTACTCTGATCATATTGGGTGAAAATTTGGGGGTTTTGTAGTCCCAACACAACTGATTATGGGGCTGGTCCAGGCAATGCTTTTCTTAGAATGCTTTTCTTAGAATTATTTTGTAGAATTCAATACAGGAAGGTATCTCTATGAATAAGTATGCAGCAGTGATGGGATTCAAAATTTTTTACTACCAGTTCTGTGGGTGTGACATAGTTTGGTGGGTGTGGCTTGGTGGGCGTGGCAGGGGAAGGATATTGTAAAATCTCCATTCCCACCCCACTCCAGGATAAGGTTACTGCAAAATCTCCATTTCCTCCCAATCAGCTGGGACTCAGGAGGCAGAGAATAGATGGGGGCAGGGCCAGTCAGAGGTGGTATTTACCGGTTCTCTGAACTGCTCAAAATTTTCACTACCGGTTCTCCAGAACTGGTTAGAACCTGCTGAATTCCACCTCTGGTATGCAGATTGATGGTATAACTAAAAGCCAGCAGCCTATGCAGGCTGCAGGATCATTAATGCTATGACTAAATTCAAATTCCCCACTTGATTACAATCACATTAGGAGCCATTCATGCACATCCAAGAAGCCTTCAATCCATGGGAGGGGGAAGAGTTAAATCCCAGGAAAGCAAAGTTGTAAACTGTGTAAGAAGCTTAGCTCTACACGAGTAGACTCTGTTTCCCTTTGCAGAAATTATCACTCTAGTACTGAGAGGATTGTAGGAGTAATAATATGTTTAGCAACTACAAGTCAAAATGGTTTGTCCCTTCTTTTCTTTCTGAATAAAACTACATTGAACTTGGAGTGGGCTTTTTCAGAAAACAGATATCAGTGGCATGGTAAACAACCATTCTGAAATTATTTGGGTCTTTAACTTCTCTCACTTCCTGTCTTTGTGAGAATTGTTCAGAGCTAATTCAAGCATTATGCTACTCCTTAGTGAAGGAAAGAACACCTTGGAATAACCAGGGTGCATACTATATTCTTTATAATTTGAAGCATTCTCTAAACTCCAGCACTTATCCAGGGGGAAAAAAATCATTTGATCAAAAAACTTTCATCAGCTTGTTAGGTGGACAAAGAAATATCCCCAGTGACCTTTTCAAAGCCTCTACACACCATGGTGCTGGCAGCTATAATTGTCTTTCACATTTTAGATGATCATTACTGCACTTTACTAAGACCCAGGTTTTTTACATAGTGTTTGGTGTTTAAAAAAAAAAAACAAAGGGAAAAAAGGATGCTTATACAATAAATGCCAAAGCTGATAAATCAAAAGGAAATTTACATAGCCAGGAATAAGATTTTTCATCCATCCATCCATCCATCCATCCATCCATATAGCTGCCCATCTCATATATGTGACTTTGGGTGCCTCACATAGTAAAAATAACAAACAAAAAATACAAATATGAATAAATAACCCAAACAAATAAAACCAATTAACTATAAAACATTAACCTTAAATCCAGAATAGAAATAGATTTCAGATTAACAGAGTTGGAAGGGACCTTGTAGGACATCTTGTCCAACCCCCCGCCCAAGCAGGAGACCCTACACCATTTCTGACAAATGGCAGTCCAATCTCTTCTTGAAAGCCTCCAGTGATGAACCTCCCACAACATAATCTGCAGGAGAGCAAAATCCATATAGTACAATCCATATAGCCATCTAGCAGGCTCTATAGCACCACTAGTTCCCCTTAGCTGCTTTAGGAAATGGAGGAGAATGGTGGGAAAAGAAGGGATGGAAGATAATGAAAGAATGACAGAAAGAGAGAGAGAGAGAAGGAAGGGAGGAAGGGAAGGGAAGGGAAGGGGAGGGAGGGAGGGAGGGAGGGAGGAAGGAAGGAAGGAAGGAAGGAAGGAAGGAAGGAAGGAAGGAAGGAAGGAAGGAAGGAAGGAAGGAAGGAAAATCCCCAAAGCTCACTGCCAGCTTCACATAAGGAAAATCAATAGGGAAGCCAATAGAAGGTCAGAAGTCATTCCTGCTCCTACTGCTTTTTTTGTTTTTTATTTATTTATTTTATTTTATTTTATTTTATTTTATTTATTTTATTTTATTTATTTTATTATTTTTTTATATGCCGCCCTTCTCCGGAGACTCAGGGCGGCTTACAATGCATTAAGCAATAGCCTTCATACTTTTGGTGAGCCTGGTGAGAATTGAACTCACAGTAATTGCAGGCAGCTGGATGTTAAATGCTGCCTTAGTAGGAGGCATTAGCCTCCTATGCCACTCAGGCTCACCTTTTGCCACCCATGGTCATTCTGTTCCTCTGTTTAGGTAAGGAAATATCAGTGAAATGATGACCCAATGGATCA
The DNA here is from genome assembly GCF_029215685.1 of Pituophis catenifer annectens. NCBI lineage: Eukaryota > Metazoa > Chordata > Lepidosauria > Squamata > Colubridae > Pituophis > Pituophis catenifer. Next base: position 54,084,906 of record NW_027256882.1, read on the forward strand.
CGGATTTCCTATCTTTCCTAAAATTGTAGGACTGTAAGGGATAATTTGGATCTTTGAGTCCAATCCTGCACTCAGTAAAGGACCCCAATTTAAACTTTTATGAAAAATGTTGCTCCATTGAATACAAATAACTATCTTGAATGAAGCCACTGAATGGGAGCCTATTCCCTTCCTAAGCAATTGGTTTCACTGCTGAGCTGAAAAATTAGGAAGTTTTCTTTTTCCTAGCATACTGAAAAGTAGGTTTCAAGTATAGAGACCTAAACTCCATATTCCATGAATTACATTTTGGCATGATTAAGAATAGATTTGTATGTAATTTTTCTAAGAATACTGTATATCAATATTTCACAAATTCCACCCAGTTTCTGTTATGTCCATGCTATTAATGTTGTCATTTACAAGTCCTTCAAGTGCCCCCCTCCACCAGATCTTCCTTGAAATCATTTACATAACTGCATTCATCTCTACATCTCTATCTTGTGTTTAGCTCTCCCTACACTTGTTAACCATCTGATTGTTTTACATTCATTACTCAATTTTCCCTTCGTGGAGCATTTATACCTATATTCTTTGGGACAAATTGTGTAATGCTCCATATGGTCCATACTGAATTTGTGACACTAACATTCATGTTGAATCAACGTGACAGACATTTAGAGGTAGTTGGGTCTTCTTGGGAGATTGCTAAGGAACTTAGTAGTGTCAACTTGCTATCCATAATGGGGAAAAAAGGGAATTAAATATAACAACCAAAATAAATCCAGATTACCCATGGGGTTGTTACAAGGACCAATACAATCCCACACAAACAATTTTTAGCCACTTGAAACAAGACACAATCAATGAATTCACTGTCGCCTACACAAGAGAGGTTTCTTTGAAGGGGAAACAACTGGAATAGGTTTTCTGCCAGTGTGTTGCATTTGCCCTGCATGTATCCCTCTTGTGAACTGTAGGCGGGGGAGGGGGGGGAGCTGCCTGAAGATCTCCTGTGCTCCAATCTTCCATCCATTATGTGAAGTGGATTCCCTTGATTTTGGTGGGAGTGACTTCTCCTGAGGAGGGATCCAATGACTGATGAAAGCTGACTGCTCCCATTATGTTCCCCCAACAGGAAGCACTTACTCCAAAAGTACTCCAGCCATCTCCCAACAGCAAAGAATGCCTAATCAAGAAGCTTTGTATTTTAAAGTGTGTGGGTTTGCCTGTGACCTTTTCTGTCTTTTTTCCCCCACTTTCATTCCTTGGTTTATTTTATTTTATTTTACATTCTTCTTAAGCAACCTTGGACAAAATAAGCCTCATTTTCAGGTTGAATTTGCACTACATGTAAATCCCAGTGAGTGGCAAAATCAGTCCTTTCCTACTCCACCTTTCTTTGATTTGACATAGATCATTAAATACAGGGCCTTTGTTCCAAATACTTCTGAATATAAGAATTGGCTAACAATACCTACTGTGAAAGAGATCACTTCACACTGCCGAAACCTAAGGAGGTTTTATTGGACTTTCATGCTAAATAACTTTAAAGGTGTCCCCTGCTGCTTTTATATACATTTTAAATGTTTTAAAACTACATCCAAAAATATGCCTTAATACTTCTCTTTCATGGCATACAGATTCTCACCAGATAAGAGTTCTATAAAGGCTATTTATCCCTTTTCCCCATTGAGCTCCCTAGAGACGGTTGTTTACCCAGCTTGTGTAAAAGACACCTTTCATCTTCCATCCTGCAAAAAATGGTTAAAAATCCATAACTTATTCTAGAGATTTGGCAGTAATAACAGTTATCATCATCATCATCTTCAGTTTCACCAATTGATAGCTACTAATAAAAACATAGACCAGAGTGGCTGTCAGGTAAGATTTTGGAATGAGAAAGTTTTCTGGATGGAAACAAGTTCTCAGTGAGTTTTAAGAGTCCTGACTCAATAAATAGCAATAGCACTTAGACTTATATACAGCTTCATAGTGCTTTTACAGCCCTCTCTAAGCGGTTTACAGAGTCAGCATATTGCCTCCAACAATCTGGGTCCTCATTTTATCCACCTCGGAAGGATGGAAGGCTGAGTCAACCTTGAGCCTGGTGAGATTTGATCTGCTAAACTGCTGGCAGCCAGCAGTCAGCAGAAGTAGCCTGCAGTACTGCATTCTAACCACTGCGCCATCACAGCTCATAAACTGACTATATTGAATGAAGGTTACAGGACAGGACCATATTTGCTTATTCTAGAGAAAGTCCCAAAGCATACAGGTAGTCCTCGACTTACGACCAGAATAGCAATAGCATTTAGGCTTATTGTTCTGGCCCAGCCTTAGCAGAAACAAGAAACAGACTCCTTGTCCCAAAAAACCCTCTTTATTTATCTCCTGTGAATTAATGGCATTCACACACCGAGAAATCCAGACAATAGTCCTTCAAAGAGTTAACTGCAGTAACACATCTTATCAGTTCCTTGCGATAATTGCCAGACCGTGAGCTCCCAGCTGTAAAGCTGCAAATTAAGTTCTGGCAAGCAGTCTCTGAGGCACGAAACACAATGAACCAAATCTTCAGAAATCTTCAGAAATCTGAACTATTGTCTCCTACGACCACCATTCTCCTTTCCTTCTATTTATTCCCCAGCCAGGGAGGGGCCATTCAGCGTCCACATGTGCCTTGCTTCCCGAGTGAACTCCTTGTCCTCAGTTGTTCTCCTCTTTTAACAGCTCTGCGCATATGCGCATATGGAACAGGCCCCAGCTGTTCTTCCTCCTCACTTATCTCAGCCTCCAAAGGCAGCTGCTTCTCTAGTGGCTGGGAAATGTTGGATGGCCCTGGCTCTATCTCTGCATTCGATGCAGAGCATCCATCAGAGCCTTCTCCAGACTCAAGAACTGGCCCAAGTTCCTCCCCAACCTCCTCATTGTCCGAATCTGCCTCCAGCTCCACTGGCAGCTGGCGGGCCACAACACTTATATATCACTTCACAGTACTTTACAGCCCTCTCTAAACAGCCCCAACAATCTGGGTCCTCGTTTTACGAACTTCAGAAGGATGGAAGGCTGAATCAACCTTGAATCTGGTGAGATTCGAACTGCCAATTGAAGGCAGCTGGCAGGCAGCAGAAGTAGCCTGCAGTACTGCATTCTAACCACTGCGCTACCACAGCACAATTGCACTCAAAATTTATCTTGCTAAGTGAGTTTTGCCCCATTTCACGACTTTTCTTGCCTCATTTGTTAAGTGAATCACTGCAGTTGTTAAGTTAGCAACGTGGTTTTTAAGTGAATCTGGTAGATCCATTGACTTTGCTTGTCAGAAGGTCACAAAAGGGGATCACCTGACCCTAGGAGACTCAAATATCATAAATATGAGTCAGTTGTCAAGCATCTGTATGTAAATCACATGACCATGGAAATGCTGCAATGGTCATAAGTGTAAAAAATAGTCATAAGTCCCTTTTTTCAGTGCTGTTGTAACTTCAAACAGTCACTAAATGAACTGTTGTAAGTCAAGGACTACCAGTATAGCTTTACAGAGCAGTCTATTATTTATTAATTTAGAGTATGGCATATCATATATGGACTAGCAATATATATTAACATTTCACCTAGATCAGTAAACACAATGAAATATAAATGTTAAAACGATCTAGTTCCAAGTATCAATGTCTAGGCCAGGGCTGTCAAACTCCCGGTCCACAGGCCGGATGCATCATGATCTGGCCATGCCCACGCCCAGTTTAGCGAAGGGGAAAAAAGTCCCGATAGGTCATGTGATGACGATGTGAGTTTGACACCACTGGTCTAGGCAATCTAAACCATTGAAACACAGCATCATTTATATTTTAAAAAATCAGATACTAGACTAGTATATGTCATCAGCTTACAGCCGGTCATGATGTGATCTATAGTTTGATGTCAGACCCTTCAGTCACACTGAGGGATGGATGCTCTGCCCCAGTTATTCAGAGGGTCCTGGCAGATGCCGTGTGAAATGTGAATCCTATTCAGGATTATTTATTGCTGACATGATAGTTCAAAGCAGTGGTGGGTTGCTCCTGGTTCACACCAGTTCGCAAGAACCAGTAGTAAAAATTTGTAGTAGTTTATTTATTTATTTATTAGTTCAATTTATATGCCGCCTTTCTCCGAAGACTCAGGGCGGCTGGTTCAGAGAACCAGTAATAACATTGGCTGGCCATGCCCCCGAACCGGTCCCTGGCCCAGTCACCGCTAGTTTACCCCACCCATCTCATCAGAGGCTTTTTTTATTTTTACTTTTAAAAGCATTTTTTCTACAACCTCTTTGGCCGAAAAAATGCTTTTAAAAGTAAAAAAAAGCCTCTGATGATCACGCGGCTCAGCTGGGATCATCAGAAGCTTTTAAAAGCATTTTTTTCTGCAACTTCTTCAGCCAAAGAGGTTGTAGGGGGGAAAATGCCTTTAAAAGCCTCTGGCAATCCCAGCTGAGTTGCCTGATCGGCAGAGGCTTTTAAAAGCATTTTTTTTTCTGCAACCTTTTAAGGTTGTAGAAAAAATGCTTTTAAAAGTTAAAAAAAAAAGTTGGCCTCACCCACCCAGTCACATTACCCCCCACCCAGCCATGCCCACAAAATAAGCCACGCCCACAGAACTGGTAGTAAAAAATTTTAGAACCCACCCTTGGTCCAAAATCTGGTACCTTTTTGTGTGGGGTCATTTATATGTCTTCCTAGTAGTATATATTATGTAGCACTGCAGCATGAAAGTCCACATAACTTTTCCTGAAAAGAGTAGGATTAAAAGGACTAATCTGATTTGCCTTTGGCTGGATTAGGGAGGTGACTGCAATAATGAAGTCAAGCAGAGGTGGGATTCCCTTCCCTTCCCTTCCCTACCAGTTCACAAATGTGAGTGCGCGCGCCTCATCTGTGCATGCGTATGGCCATCCGCGCATGCGCAGTGCTTGCACATTATGTCCGGGCGGGTGGGCGGAGCCTCCCACAGTTGCCACTATCGGTTCACCCGAACCAGACAGAACTGGCTGAATCCCATCTCTGAAAGTGTTAGTGCAGGGATGGGGAACAATGGCCCTTTTATAACTTGTGGACTTCAACTTCCAGAATTCCTGAGCCAGCTAAGCTGGAATTCTGGGAGTTGAAGTCCACAAGTCATAAAAGGGCCATAGTTCTCCACCTCTGTGTTAGCGTTGGTGGGTGAGACAGATCATCCTTGTGCATTTCCTAAACAGTGTTTCCCGGAAAATATGCCATTACTTCTAGAACCCTGTTCTGACATGCCACCATTCTTTATTAAAACCTTTCTGGTGCGAGAATCGCATCTCCTCTAAAAATTGCTTTACTTTAGTTCCTTCATTTGGTAGTCTTAGACCTTGCTGCCATGTGAGTCATTTTTCTCCAAATAAACGTCTTTCACTTGTTAAATTGTTCAGATATATTTTTGATACTTTACAAAAATCCTTGAGTTTTTGTAGTTGATTTAGAGTCAGATTTGTGCACTGTCTAGAGATTTTAGTTAATGTTTGCATTTGGTAACATTTTACCCAAGTCCTTGCACCAATCTTTAAATCAGAAAACTGAGTAGAAGAACAAATTGCTATCAGATTGTAGATGAGAGTTCCAGGCATTGGTAAGTGGTTTAAATCTCAAGGTGCAACATTTGGAAGGTCTCACCTGTAATTTTACTGCTCTGTTCTATAAACAGTTTTCTGCCACTCTTTTAACTTTCTGAATAAGTATCCCAGAAGCTTTGTCATTAGATTCATGCTTTGGATTGCAATTACAGGCTCAATGCCCTAAAACCTATACAGATATAGACTTACAATACATTCTTTCATCATTTGAAAAGTAATAAATAATGATGCCAGACATCAGCCACTTGCTTTGAATAGCATAAGGTAAAAACAACAACCAGGAATGTAAAGCATTCCAGAAAATAATTATCCCACTGGGTTGCATTTTTATCTGAAATTCAAGTACTCAATTCCTCTTCAACTCCTCTTTAAGTTGATTTGTCCCTTGCACCCTTGACTTCAAGAGGGCCTAAAAACATCTTTCTCCTTTCTATTTTTTTTACACTTCTGTGTAATGATGGGGAATTTCTTAAAAAGGCATAGAAATATGACTATTTCTCTTTCTTTTTAACAAAACCGAAAATAATACTAAAGGACCTATGCAAGTGATCTCTATACAATAATGTAGAAAGAAGGCATCTGATTTGTCAGAGTTTGTTGCAGCACACACAAGCAGACTATTAAGCAGGATTCAAATTATGTAAGAAACTTCTTTATATACAATACCAACACATAAGGCAAACAATACAAACACAGCACAAAATGCAGAAGGCAAAATGGAAGAGAGAGAAGCTAGTGCCCTCAAGCTTATATACAGAACAGTTAAGCCACGCCCAGGCTCTAAACTGTCTCTTATGGTCCCATACAACAAATGCTATGTTTCAGTTACCAAACAGCCCTCATTGGCTGACCTGTTGCTATGCCCTATTCCAGTTCATGAATATACTCTGACATGATTTCAATGGAATATATATATTGGTAGAAAGCAGAGCTTTATTTCAATTGTTAGGCCTGCATGCATTTGACTTTTGATGACTGAAGTGCTACAGCCTTGGATGAACAGTCCTAATAAATAAATATAGTAAACTATGGCATTCTTGGTGCTCTCTGAGTTTGGTTGTTTGCTTGCAGATGTTTCATTATCCAATTAGTGCTAGTATATCATCAGTGCTAGTATCAGTGCTAGTATATTAATATATTACTATGATCTGATTTAATAAAATGTTGTGACAACATCTGAATATTCCATTTCTCCTTAATAGTCCAGGATGGACATTTCATGATTCACCAGTGGGAGATCATTTCCTGTTCATTCAGTTGTTTTTGAGAGATTTCCCTGAGTAACTTCTTTTCAATTATCAAGAGGAGGCAGGTGGTTTTGTAGGAGAGAATCAGGGAATGAGGGGGGGCAGCTTGGAATGTAGAGCAAATACACTGGAGTTGTTCAGTGAATCAATTTAAATAATAATAAAAAATAAAGCTATTTATTTACCTTCCCTTATAAGCAGACAATGAACATAAAGAAAATACTGCAGACTTTAGGTATCCAATGTTCTGTCTCATTCAAGAAAGCTGAAGTAGGAATTTGACTCTAGAATTCTTCAGGGCTTAGATCTACAGGAACTATATAAGAAAAATATAATTATTAATTTATTAAATTTGTATGTTGCCCATAATATATACATACATGTATACCTAAATACACACTCACATAAGGAAGTGAGGTTTGCTTTCCGTTTATATATAGTAGTTTGCTATGCCAGTATTGGTAAGGGTGTAGTTTTCTCTTTGGTAGTTCTTTGATTAGGGTATTCTTTTCTGCTTCATTGTTTGTCTAGTGTTAATCCTTGTTTATCTGTATGTTGGCTGCTGAAGGGGATGCGTTTGAAGAGGATGTGTTCTGGTCTTCTTTGTTTCCTTTTTAGTGTTTTGTTGTTTCTTTTGAATGGCTTATTTCTATGTCCCTTATGTATTAAATTGTATTAAATGTCCCTTATGTATTAAACTGTTATTGTCTGTCCAAAATCAGAACATTATCTGTTTAGTAACAGACTAATCCTTGATTTTTCTTTATCAAAGTAAATGTAAACTACATAAGCAATATAAATATACCAACTGTTAAACTTTAGAAGTTAAGCTGAGGGATGGAGGAATTTAATTAATTTGTTAAAGAGAGATGACTGGTGTTTTCTGCAATAATAAATAAAAGTTGTTAATTCAGAGAAGAAGTCCCTGTTTTCCAAATGATAGGTGAGAAAAATCTGCCAAAATAGAGTTGTTTTCCACAAATATAACCAAATACCTCCTAAAGTCATCCATGTTAGTGACCATCATTAGTAATGAATTACACCAATTAGTTAATTAGTTAGTTTACTTTATTGTCATTGCACCTCGTACACTGAAATTAAATGCCATTTTCAGTGTACATTATAACTATAAAAATAAAATACAAACACACATTCTTCACATTCTATACAATTGAATTGAAAACCCCCGATACTGCATTAATATTGCTCTATACAGTAGAATTCATTATAGTTACTACTCTGGGATAGAAGCTGTTTTTCAGCCTACTTGTCCTTGTGCCATGTAAAAAAGCATTTTTTAATCCTCTTTCAGATCAGCTTCAAATCTGATGTTAAGAGAGTTTTAAAAAATCTTCTCCCTGTTTACTTTCTCCATTTTGTGCATAATTGGTCACATCTTGATTGCATCACTGTTTTCCCAGTCGGAGGCAGACCTGATTTTCTAGCCTTTGCTCATAGGAAAAACCCTGATCAATTCAGTTGCCCTCTTCTGCATTTTTCCAGCTTTATTATATGGGTTTTTGTAATGTGATGAGCAGAATAGAAATAGCATATTGCATGCATCATGCATTGTGTAAGAAGAAGGTCCATGAGACAAAGGAGAGAGGGACAGATGATAGAGGTGGAAGATCAAAGACTGTAGAGAGGGAAGAATCAGGGTATAGGATCAGAGAACTCAATGGAGACATGGCGATAGAGGTTATTTAAACAGTAGAATCTTGAATGGGAATAACACAAAAGGATACTTGAAAAGAGAAGGTTGAAGCAATCAAAAATAGAAGTGGCCAGAGCAGCAAACAATTTTCTTGTTTTCAAAAAAAAAAAAAAAAGGTAGTTTAGCTCACAGACAGAAGTTATAGAATTCTCCAATGATTCAGAGCAATCTCTCCTTCTGTGTTCCAATCACTAAACAATGATATTTTCTGCAACAGTTGAAAACAGGCATCACCAAGTAGGAGCAGAAATCAATGCTTCTGAGCATTGGGGGACGAGGGGAGTTAAAGGTTATCTCTTTCTATATATAGATATGAGGACACCCCCTCATTTCAATTTTTCATAGGTTCTCAGCTTTCTAATCCTGAGTTCTTGTCATCACGTTTCCACCCTGATTTGTGATTTTGGGTAGAATTGCTGTGAATTTTGTATAAAATCTATATGTTTCCAAAACAGGTAGTTTGCAAACCATTTTCACTAATAGGATTAAAAATTCAGTTTCACAAACGGATAGCTACTAATAAAAACATATACCAGGGTGGCTGGTAAATCAAATAAGATTTTGGAATGAGAAAGTTTTCTGGATGGAAATAAGTTTTCAGTGAGTTTTAAGAGTCCTGACTCAATAAACTGACTATATTGAATGAAGGTTATAAGACAGGACCGTATTTGCTTATTATAGAGAAAGTCCCAAAGCATACAGGTAGTCCTCAATTTACAGCCACAATTGCACCCAAAATTTATTTTGCTAAGTGAGAAATTCATTTTGTAAGTTTTGCCCCATTTTACGACTTTTCTTGCCACATTTTTTTTAGAATAGAATTCTTTATTGGCCAGGTGTGATTGGACACACAAGGAATTTGACTTTGCTCTCAGTGTACATAAGGAAAATTGTCAGATGTAAATGCCTTATTCTCTAATGTGTAAATAATGTATATATGGAACATCAGGGGTTAAATTATTCTTTGGACTTTAATGTATTCATAATTTACCACTCCCACTCCTGGCTCCACCCCTTGTATATATAAGGAGCCATCCTCCCCATTTTCCTTGCTTCTATCTTGAATATTCAGCGAATATAGAATGCCTATTATGATTAAAGAGAGATATATTTAAATCTCTAACTTCTATTATCTTTATTGAGTCTGATCCTGAAAATATTGCAACAAGCTGGTAGCAGAGGATGGTTAATTGACTCAATAAGTAATTAAAAATGTCCAAGAAAGATAGGCCCAACACCAGGACCTACAGCAAAGAAATAGAAACTGATCAAGAGATGATCAACGAATCCACTAATGCGATTTCGAGAGAATCCGAAGAATACACCACTGAAGAAGAAGAACTGATGAGTGAAAACAACGACCAGGAAGAAATTGAGATAGAAAATAACGAACTCAGGTCAGAGATATTAAAGATACTAAAAAGCCAAAAGAATGATGAAAGCCTCATCGCGGACCTCCAGGAGATGCTGAGGAACAGCGGAGCAGCGAGAGAGAAAAACGTCATTAAAGAAAAACCCAAAGATCAAAAAACTGTGAGTGAAATGACTACTGAGAAAATAGTTGTAAAAAAGAAAAGATGTGACCTCGCGCGAAATTTTGAACGGCAGCCATCTTGGTTTCAACGAACTTCAAAAGAGAGTGAAGCAGAGCCAATCAAAACGCTCAGTTCAAAATTTCTGGCGCGAAAAACGCTATCAGACGAAGAAAGTGAAAAAGAAGTCTCAAACTCTTCAGATGAACCAAAATCAGAAAGTGAAGACGATTTAACAAAGTCTCAAGTAAAGTCAGCAATGAAAACGCTTTTTGCTGCTTTTGGGCCAAGATTGAAAATCTCCAAGACATCAACGAAGAAGCAAGAAATCAAACCGACAACTCAAGACCTGCACGCTCCCATCCTGACTTCGAAAACGACGACACCCGAGCCCAGAGAGCCATGCCGATTCCGTCCTACACCGCAGACAGAATCGAGTGCCAGCGCACACAAGAGAAAGAGAAGAACCGTCGCCATCACCAAAGCCCCAAAAACCGAGCCAGAGACCGACTCATCTGAAGAGGAGCGGATCGAGAGAGCTGAAATGGAGAGAACCTTCCACAACGGCGCCAAAGAAGAAATGAGCAACGCGCATGTGCAAAACTACGTAGACGGCCCCGAAAGACTTGAACTGGCCAGAGAACCGCGCAGACTCGTTACAAGCATCCCAATGCCGTTCTGTAATTTCCTGCACTTGAGAGACCACGGACTGCCTCAGGTTGTAAGTAATGGACAAAATAATGTGGGGAACTTACCCAGTGACTTTCCAAAACTTAGAGTTGATGGCGTTAATTTACAAGAGTGGTACCAACAGCTTCAGGTTATTTTCATGAAAGAAAATTTACTATTCTTTATAACTAGTCCTCCAAGAAGACCTTGGACTTTAAAAATAGATTGTTTACATCATAGAGCATTTTTCATAATAATTTCTAGCGTGTCTCCTGCAATGTATCATAGCATCAAACCAAACCTAACTGTATCAGAAATAATTCAATGCATGTTTAATCTATTTCACAGCGATAGCGTAGCCACAACCACAAGAATGTCTAAGGATTTCTTTTCTTCTAGAGTGAAACCAGGGGTTTCTATAAGTGAGCATTTGATAAATCTAAACAAAATAAGAGCTGAGCTGCAATTGAGGGGGGAAGTGATTTCAGATCAAACAATGAAAAGTGTTATTATCAATTCACTTGATCCATCATGGGATAGCTTTATGTCACACTTAGATACCATTAATTTGGGATATTTATCAATAGAAAGTCTATCTAACAAATTGATAGCAGAAGACAATTCAAGAAAAAATCGTTCCAGTAACCAAACAGAACACAAATCTTTTAGGAAAGTAGTCTTTCAAGATAAATATAATGAGGCCTTTAGATGCCACAATTGTGGATCCAGGGAACACAGTAGAAGAGACTGTCCCAAAGTCCCAAGGGAGAGACATAGGCCAGAATATAGGAGCAAATACAATTACAGACAATCTTCCACAGATAGACACAAATATAGAAGTCCACCAAATTACAGAGAAAGTAGAGGGGGTAGAGAAAATTCAAAAGAGAGAAAATCTGGGTCACTAAATGGGCTAAATAAACAAGACAGCACCAGAACACAACAAGATGAGAACAATAATTGGCTTATTGATTCTGGTGCAACAAATCACACCACTAACAACAAAAGTATATTAACCTCATTTACAGAAGATAAGTTTGTGATAAAGGTAGCTAATCAAGAAAAGGTTCAAGTATTAGGCAGAGGAAATGTGACCTTGCCTGGTTTAGGGAAAATAGAGGGGGTATTATTAATCCCAGAAATACCTCACAACATACTGAGTGCTATAAAACTAAGCAGAGAATCTGACATCAATATAGTTTTCTCAAAGGGGAAAGCAACTATAGAAAAGAACAAAACAAATGTAGGTACTGTGATGATAAAAGGGGGTCTACCCTATCTGATAACCAAAGAAAGATGGTTACATAACATTGATTCAAATATGGAAGATTGTATTGAAGCAGATGATGAAAATGTCAGTAACAGTGACAATGATGAATGTAAAATAACTCATGATAACAAAAATACACACAATGAGAAGAAACCAAAAATAGGTAAACCAATTCATGATGAGTGTGCTCACATCTTACATAGGAAGTTAGGACATGCAAGCTTTCCCGTAGTACAAAAAATGACTGAACATGCAGAAGGTGTCAAAATAAAAAATTGTGAAAATTATTTGGAATGCTCAGTATGTAAATCCACCAAACTAAAAACCAGTCCCAGACCAAAAAAATCTAACAGATCAACTAACAATATTTTTGATTTGGTACATATGGACTTAGTTGGTCCATTAACTCCATCAATTACCTATAGAAAACGTTACTTCCTAACAATAGTGGATGATTACAGTCGCTATGGTTTTGTTTACACATTAAAGCACAAGGATGAAACCTTTCAGAAATTTAAGGAATTCTACAAACGCATAGAAACACAGCATAATATCAGAATAAAACAAATTATGACAGATAGGGGATGTGAATTCATGTCTAAAGAATTCTCCCAATGGTTAAAGGATAGAGGGATGCTACATTTCACGTCCAATCCATTTTCTGCATTTCAAAATGGGATTGTAGAGAGAAAGAATTCCACACTACAAACCATGATTAGATGCACATTAGAGGATGCTGGTTTAGGCAAACAATTTTGGTCAGAAGCCTTACATTATTCAAATTACACTCAAAATAGAACATGGTCCAGTATTGTGAATAAGACACCATATGAGGTGATGTACAATAGAAAACCCAAATTAGCACACATGCACATATTTGGAGTTACTGCAGACGTACACATACCTAAACAATTGAGAAGAAAGGGAGAAAACGTATCCAGGAGATTAAGATTCATGGGATACGAAACTGGAACCAAAGGGTACAGATTCATTGATAATAATAACAAATTTATAGTATCCAGAACAGCTGTGTTCCATGAGCAGGCCAATTGGTCTAAATTGCACCTTAATGAAATATTTCCTTATAAAAGCAAAAATAATATATCTTGCGAGGAAGGAACAACAGAAAATCAAAATATTAACAAAAGTAAGAACAAAACCAAAACTTGGACAAATAGTCAGCATAAAATAAAGACAGACACATTAACAAAAAAGGAAGCCAGATATTTGCATGACAACCATAGCAAACCTGAAAGAAATATTAGAAACAATAGAAACCAAATACCAAATAAATACAAAGATTACATAATGCATATGGATGGAGAACAAATAACACCTAATACATATGAGGAAGTATTGAAACTTCCCCGTGAAGAAAGAGAAAAATGGGAACTAGCTATGGAAAAAGAGATGGAAAGTTTACAAGAATTAAATGTATTCACACCTGCGATCGCACCTAAGAATAAAACAATTATAGGTACCAGGTGGATTTATAAAATTAAGAATTTGGAAGGAGGTAATACCTTATACAAGGCCAGACTAGTTGCACAAGGTTATGCACAAAAATATCCAGAAGACTATACTGACACTTATTCACCAACAGTGAGAACAGAGAGTGTCAAAACAGCTCTTGTAGTAGCATCTGCACTCAATCTGGACGTGTTTCAATATGACATACAGACTGCATACTTACACGCAAAATTAGATAAGGAAATATATGTAAGAGCACCACACAGTCAATACACTAATAAGAACGAAATTTGGTTATTAAATAAGAGTCTGTACGGATTGAAGCAATCTGGCAAAAGATGGTACGATTGTTTGGTAAAAGTACTTAAGACCATGGATTTCAACGCCACCACTGCTGATAACTGTTTCTTTGTAAAAAAGAGTAATGATCATATTGAATTTGTATTAATTTATGTGGATGATATTTTATATATTGGAAAGCATAAAGAGAGCAGGGAAATCTTTGTAAATAAGTTAAACGAACATTTCTCATTGAAATCACTAGGTAGAGTGAATAAATACCTTGGTGTACAAATTAACAAAACTAAAAGGGGATTCAAACTTACTCAGAAAGATAAAATTATTGAACTCCTAAACAAATGTAACTTAAATAATGCCAAAACATGTGACACACCTATGCAAACTGATTTTCTTAGAAACACTGATGAATCTTCCCCTGAGTTTAAAGACAACACATTTTACAGATCAGTTATAGGTTCACTCCTTTATATATCTAATTGGACTAGGCCAGATATTGCATTACCTCTCAATTTATTGTCAAGATATGTTAGCAAACCAACCTTGTATCATTGGGAAGCTGTCAAAAGAATTTTAAGATATCTGAAAAGTACATTAGATTTTTGTTTAATATTGGAACCAAATAATGACAAAGAACCAAAAATTACTTGTTATGCTGATGCAGATTGGGCTGGTGATACATCATGCAGAAAGAGTACCTCTGGTTATGTTTTTCTATTGAACGATTGTCCAGTTTACTGGTATACTGGTAAACAAGAACTGGTAGCCACTTCTACCACAGAAGCGGAATATGTTTGCTTGTCTAAAGCTGCAAATAACCTTGTATGGTTCAATGATTTGATCACAGATGTTTGGAAGAAACCTACTTTACCATTTATTATGCATGAAGACAATAAAGCGGCCATTGAAATATCTAGATCCGATGCAATTGGACAAAGGTCCAGGCATATTGATATAAAATTTAAGCACGTGAGACAACTATCTCAAGACGGATTCATCAAAGCAATACATTGTGATACTTCTGAACAATTAGCTGATATATTAACAAAACCCTTACCTTCTAAACAACACAAATATTTAACTTCTAAATTATATGTATTATATTGTCCTGAATCTGAATGTAACTGGTGTTGTATAACGAACCGGCATTTAGAGGGGGATTTGTCAGATGTAAATGCCTTATTCTCTAATGTGTAAATAATGTATATATGGAACATCAGGGGTTAAATTATTCTTTGGACTTTAATGTATTCATAATTTACCACTCCCACTCCTGGCTCCACCCCTTGTATATATAAGGAGCCATCCTCCCCATTTTCCTTGCTTCTATCTTGAATATTCAGCGAATATAGAATGCCTATTATGATTAAAGAGAGATATATTTAAATCTCTAACTTCTATTATCTTTATTGAGTCTGATCCTGAAAATATTGCAACAAAAATAAAATACATTTATCAAGAATAAAAAGATACAATACTTAGTGATAGTCAAGGTTACTAATAAGCTATCAAATCGTACTAGGAAACAAATAAAAACAATATAAATTGAAAGATACAAGTGACGTGGTTATAGTAATAAGTGGGAAGAGATAGATACTAGTAAGGAAGAGAAGAAGAATAGTAATACAGTCTTAATAAATTATTTGACAGTGTTGTGGGAATTAGTTGTTAAGCAGGGTGATGGCATTCGGGAAAAAACTGTCCTTGTGTCTAGTTGTTCTGGTGTGCAGTGCCCTATAGTGTCTTTTTGAGGGTAGAAGTTGAAATAATTTATGTCCACAATGTGAGGGATCTATAGATATTTTCACAGCCCTTTTTTTGACTCATGCAGTATACAGGTTCTTAAGTGAATCATTGTAGTTAAGTTAGCAATATGGTTGTTAAGTGAATCTGGCTTCCGCATTGAATTTGCATGTCAGAAGGGTGAAAAATGGGATCGCATGACCCTGGGACACTGCAACTGTCATAACTATGAGTCAGTTGTCAAGCCTACCAAATGCGAGACTTTTTTTTTTTAATAACATGAATTGTGAAATTCCAAAAAGCATGAACGCTGAAGTATAAAAAGAGCAAGAATTGTGATTTTTCTTCGTATCATCAGCATTACAATTGCTAGAATGGAATTGAGAACAGACTTAAGTGATGGTGCTGAGAATCATTCTCCTGGGTATTGCTCCATTGGCTCTTTGGCTTCTGAGATAAATGATTTGAAGTTAAAACACAATGTTTTGATCATGCTGCCATCTGATCTTAGGCTCCTTGTTTTGGCAATGGCAGCTTTAGCCCTCGCATCTGGCCTTCTTGTCAGATGATGACAACAACATAAGTCAAACAAGACTGGCAGATTTATTTCTTCTGGGCACTCCAATCTTCGATTCACTGGAAGGTCTGTTCATTCGTAATGCTTTCCCACTTGTTTGAAGTGGCAAAATAAATGTAAAAAAAGTAGACAAGGAACAATTTCCCAGTAAAATCTTCTAATACATTTTATGACAGTGGTACAGCAGCCAAATCAAGTTTAGATGGTGTGTTCTACAGCTGCCAATCCTTGGCTGTGAATTTTGTAATCCTCTATTTTGTACCCCTCTGTTACCAGGAGCCATTGATGCTATGTTTGTTATGTTATGTTATTTTGGAAGAGATCTTGGAGGACTTCCAATCCAACCCCCTAGTCCAAACAGGAGGTCCTATATCATTTCAGACAAATTGCTCTTCGGAAAAACCTCCAGTGATGGAGCACCTGCAACTTCTGAAGACAATAATGAAAAGGAGGACTAGGGGAGACATGATAGCAGTGTTCCAATATCTCAGGGGCTGCCACAGAGAAGATGGAGTCAAGCTATACTCCAAAGCACTTGAGGATAGAACAAGAAGCAATGGGTGGAAACTAATCAAGGAGAGAAGCAACCTAGAACTAAGAAGAAATGTCCTGACAGTTAGAACAATTAATCAGTGGAACAATTTGTCTCCAGAAGTTGTGAATGCTCCAACATCTTTTTAAGAAGATGTTGGATAATCACTTGTCTAAAGTGGTGTAGGGTTTCCTGCCTAAGCAGGGGGTTGGACTAGAAGACCTCCAAGATTCCTTCCAACTCTGTTTATTCTATTCTATTCTATTCTATTCTATTCTATTCTATTCTATTCTATTCTATTCTATTCTATTCTATTCTATTCCATTCCATTCTATTCTATTCTATCCATTCTATTCTATTCTATCCATTCCACTGGTTATTTGTTCTGTCAGGAAATTTCTCCTTTGTTCTAGGTTGGATCTCTCCTTCATAAGTTTTCAACCTTTTCTCTAAAACACCTAAGGGCAGGACAAGAAATAACTTGTCCTGCCCTTAGGTGTTTAGAGAATAGATTGTCCCCCTCTTCTTTATGACAACCCCTCAGATATTGGAAGACTACTATCATGTCACCCATAGTGTTTCTTTCTTTCTTTTCTTTTCTTTTTCTTTCTTTCTTTCTTTTTTTTTTTTTTGTGTGTTACACTAGACATACTCAGTTCCTGCAGCCATTCATCATATATTTTAATCTCCGGACCCCTTTTCATCTTTGTTGCTCTTCTCTGCACTTTTTCTAGAGTCTCAATATATTTTCTCAACAAAACTGGATCAAATATTCGAAGTGCGAGCTTACCAAGGCATTATAAAGCAGTACTGTTATGTTACATTACGTTACATTACGTTAGTCACATCATGTCATGTTACAAGTTTACGTAGTTGCCCAACTCACACATAGGTGACTCCAGGTGGCTTATAAAAAGGAAGCTTTTCTGGAGGAAAAGATAATGGAAAACAAACTGTGAGTAGAAACAATGTCTTTCCTAAAAAGATACAGAAATGTATTTCTCAAATATTTTCAGCAATTGAGGCCATATTAAAAAACGGGGAGAAGGGGAGAGATCAGCCAGAAACTGTGGGCAAAACAGTGGCATAATAATATTTTTTGATGTCATTTTCTACATCATCACATGCATGTTGTCATTTTGACATTATCAGAGGCTGTCATAGAGGTCTCTAGAAATAGCACGGCTAGAACATAACTTTTGGAATGGGTTGTCTTCTGCTGAAAATAATTGGCAAGTTGTCTTCCTATTGTTGAGTTTGCCTGCATGTTCTCAGAAGATTTGGGGAGCTACAAACAACAGTGAAAAGCAGACATTGCTTGGCCTGACTTAATAAGAGAAAAGTAGTGTGTGTGTAGATGGGATGGGAGGATTCTGAATTTTTACTCTTCAGCAGGGAAAGGAAGCAAAAAGGATGAGTAGTGGTTTGAGACAGGCTTGTGCAAACATTGCACAAGTGAACTGCTTTACAGCAGAAGTGAACATAAGGGATTACTTCTCAAAGAAGGTACAAATGTTCCTGGCTTAACTAACTTACCCGATAAATATTTCTGTCGGCTTTTGCTACTTATTCATCCATTTATGAAGAGTGCAAAGCTGTTTTTTATCTGCCCTTTCTCAAGGGCAGCTCCCTAGTGCCACAATAATTGAAAATTATGAATTTGGTCTCATAATTAAATTCTACCCTTTGAACTTCTTCTAGACTATAGCTGCATATTAATAGCAAACCAGCTGAATCAATGATGGCAAGACGGATACTGCACACCAAATGCTAGGAGATAACATAACAAGCTTTGACAGTTCTCTAATTACTAGACAACCACCTTAGTAAAAAATGTGTGCGTTTTTTAAAAAATAAAGTAGCAAATCTCTGCTTTGCACATAAGTCAAAAGGTATAACTAATTTGCTCATTAATTGATATCTATATTGCTGCTGTGAAGGAAAATTTAAAAAGAAAAAGGTATGATATATAACAGTCCCATCTTATTCTCGTATTAATTTATGTCCATTAACTGTAGACTTTCCAAGGTTGAGAAATGAAACAGCAATGGAACAAGCTACCTTTGGAGATGTTTAAGCAAGCTAATTATTCCTTGTCTGTGTTGCTATTTAGCTTCGTTTTTTCAGGTCTTTTCCCAAATTCAAATTAGCATGACTTCTGTTAAGAATTCTCAAAGTTGAAGGATGGACATCTGTAAGTTTCCAAGATTGTGGAAAGTTGAACTAGATAGCCTCCAAAATACCTACTATCTCCTAGGTAGCTAGATAGGTATCTAATTCAAATATATTATATGAATTATTATAGACAAGAAAAAGTTATATCCACTCTCCCAGCTAATCCATTAATTCCTTTATGTCCATTCTGTGAACATATACACTAATCAGAATAATTCTACCTTCCCTAAAGCATGTCTTAGTCTACCTTTAAATGTCTATAGCAATCAGAAGCAGAAATATATCTATTGATCCTTTCTAAAATGCTGTTTTATCTTAATTTCAGACATAAATTCGCAATATCAAAGTCTTAGCCCCCTGTAGATTAACTTCCATCCCAACATATCTGCCATAATTATTACTCAGTACATGTTTTGGATATCGTTGGGGGTTTATATACAAAACAGCTCCATTGATTTTTAAATCTTGCTGAAATAAATTCCTGGTTTTTGTGAATTCTTGTTTTAATTTTTTCTTCAAGTAATGAAACCTTTATTTTCTCTTTCAAGGGGCATTTGCCACTTATATGCCATGTTAAGCAGTTACACTCTATAATCTGGTCAAGTTTTTTTGTTGTTTTTCTTAATTTGATTTATATGCCACCCTTCTCCAGAGACTCAGGGCGGCTTACAATGCATTAAGCAATAGCCTTCATACTTTTGTATATTTATACAAAGTCGGCTTATTGCCCCCACAAACTGGGTCCTCATTTAACCTACCTTAGAAAGGATGGAAGGCTGAGTCAACCTTGAGCTTTTTGGAAAAGTCAACACTTGTATCATCCAACATGGAATTCTCTTTGGTGTCTTATATCTGTTGTGGCATTTGTTTAGTCTCATCCAACATTGTTACTTCCCTTTGCAGTCTTCTTCAGTTCTTCTTTATTTATTTTTTAATCTCTTGCTTTCTGCACAGTGTTCAATCTAAATCTCTGTTGTTTAAAAATAAAAATCCCTCCCTCCAAGTTATCTAATTTCCTTCTGTTTAACTTTGTGAGAAAAATAGTTAACTTTTCTCTTGCATGGTAGTTTAATAGGAACTTCCTGAAGTGCAATTACATTTATATCATTGAATACTCATTCTACCATTATTTATTGAATTTATATGTCACTCATCTCACTATCCAAAACAATAGTATTAAAAACTGTTGTAGAATTTAATTGAAGGTCAGTTTTGTTCAGATTCTGAATTCTAAAAAAAGCCACATAAGCTGATCAGGTTGCCCTGGGCTGACCAGGCTCCCACCCCAGTCTTTTTCCCATAGTGCCCATATCCTTGAGAGTAACTCAAGGCTGTTTCACATTGGTATAGTTCCAGGGATACATTTGTATGTTTGTGTGTATCTCTCTTGTAGAAATAAATAATACATCGGACTGGTGTTTCTGTCGAGCCATGAACTGTTGCTTTCCTGAAGAATATTCGGCAGTTTGCAAACCCTTCTGGGAATTGTATGTGGCGTTCCTTCTTTGCAGTCTTCTTGCTTGTTTAATATGAGAGACAGCATCTTACTACATACAGTAGACTGTTATTCCATAGAAGTTCCCCTCAAAAGAAACTTAAGAAGTACAATCGATATTTCCTTAATGCATGTTTTTTTGTAAACCATCTTTTCTAAATGAATTTGCAGACTATAATTTCCTCGGTAATTATGTCCTGTGTTACGTATTTCTTTGGAGCTTTTATAGTTTAGCAACATTTGGTGCATTGTGTTGACACAATATCTACCTATTTAGGGAGTCATAATGGGATTATATTATGATTTCAGGGAAGGAAATCCATTTAGGCTTCCATAGCAGCCTCTTACAATTGTTTTGCATAGCGGAGGTGTTCTGCCATTAGGCATTTGCAAACAGGCAGGTTCCCTTAGCCCAGGCAGAATGAGACTCACAGAACAATCTGTTTCCTTCAGTTCGTGGAGATATTGAGACAAACAGCTCTGCTTTGTAAATTGTTTACGGAATGCCTTAAACATAAATAAGGAGTTCATATGGTTTAATAAAATGCAACCTATGATTTGCTCTAGTTGCAAGGTAGAGGAATTACAATCCAATTTACAAAAAAGAATTGTATGTAGCTTACTTCAGAAACGCTACATTCAAGAGAAGGCATCACGGTGGAGAAGGAACATACTACTCATAACAAAAAAAGAGTTGTATAGAAGAGGAGTGGAAAGGAAGTGATACATCAGATCAGAGTCTCAATGAGTAAGTAAGTGGCAAGATGAAGAAAGGAGAGAAAATGGTAAACCATGGAGCTGCATTTTAAATTTGGGATGGCACTTATTTTGATGCTTCCAAAAGTATTGTAGAATACTGTTCTACGTGCTTCAGAACTTTGAATAATTCATCCTACTATATAGTTACTCTTTACTGCAGGTAAGAAGCCTTTGGATTATGGCTGTAGCCCGTGGGTAAGATTCTTGAACCTAATTTCCTGATCACATCCATTTCCCAGGTAGCACCCTCTCTATTCAGTCAGCCCTGAATAGGCTATTCAGTCAGCTCTGGAACATTATTCCAGGACTGAGAACCAGCAGTGAGATGGGTAGAGAGGTGGACTATGAAAAATGAGTTAGGCATACTCCAGTATTAGGGCTTTTTCATTCAAGAAGCCTAGGATGAAATGCCAGCTTCTAGAACTGTGGGATGCAGGCAAATTTTGGGCTCAATTGTGAAATAAAAATATTTCAAGTAGCCTAAGCAGAAAACCAATTACTGGTTTCTGACAAACCCAAGGGGCAGAGTAAGGTCAAAAAAATAAAGATAGAGGGCATGACTGTGCAATCAAAGCCCTACCTCTTTTTTATATGTGTCACATGCCTGTAAAAAGAGACAGGACATCCATTACATTATGACACCTGGCCTCTTAATTTAATTTAATTTGCATTATGACACCTGGCCTCTTAACTTAATTTAATTTTACCTTCTCCTTCCTTCATAGATTCCCTTTGGAGCATACAGTCAATGACTTATGACCACAATAGAGCCCAAAATTTGTGCTGCTAAGTGCAGCAGTTGTTAAGTGAGCTTTGCCCCATTTTGCAACCTTTTGCCGCAGTTGTTAAGTGAGTACTGCAGTTCTTAGGCGAATCGTGTTGATGTTCAAAGAATCAGGCCTCCCCCATTGACTTTCCTTGTTGGAAGCCAGCTGAGAAGGTTACAAATGATGATCATTTGTAGGTGCAACTATTGTATGGCTCCAATTTTGATCAGGATGGTGCAACTATTGTATGGCCCCAATTTTGATCATGCGACCACTGGGTTGCTACAAAAGTTGTGTGAAAACTTTTTCATTGCTGTTGTAAATTTAAACAGTCACCAAACAAATGGCCAAGGTCTACCTGTAATGAACTAGTTGTCTACTACCTTTGCTGCTGGTAGGAAGGAAGATGGGTTAAATGCCCACATGACTTTGCTCAGATCATGCTGGAAGTCTCTCCAATTTTGTTCTGCCTTTGGATTACGGCTGTAGCCCCTGTGTAAGGTTCTTGGGCCGGTCTCCTAATCACATCTGTCTCCCTGACAGTACCCTCTTTATTCAGACAGCAGAGACAATGGGGCTTGCTTCCAGATTAGAATGTGGATAACAGCGCAGTCATCATCTGCACATTTTTCTCTCTGTGTGTATGTGTGTGTGTGGGAGATGCATGTCCAGGAGATTATTATGAACCTTGATCACCTTAAAAAAAATAGAGCCCAGCAATTCTGTTTGGATGCTTCCCAGACAAGACTTCCTGACAAAGGACTCTCCATTTGTCTAGAATTTTTGAGAATTATTTAAGCAAATCTTTTGAAAAGAGCTAGATGGAAGCAGTTACAAGCTTTTATCTCTGGGAGATAAACTGCACAAATTATAAATTATTTTTTAAAGAAAACGTCTTTGTATAATTACCTTTTGATCCTATTAAATACACTGTCTAGCCTAAGGCTTTAAAAGTTAACAAACAATTCTATAGTGGGTGAATGAAATAAGTGATAATTTGTAGGTTTACAAATGAGATGAATCATAATTTTTGAGTTACTTCAGTGTGAACTATGATATTTTAGTACACAGCAAAATAAATTTGCTGTCAAAGCACTTTGAACAGAACATCACATGATACAACGAATTATGTATGTCAATAATATTAACACAAAATAAAATAAACCGGTCTTTGGCACACTTCTGATTCTCTTCCCTTGAAGTTCATGTGAGACTCATTTAATTAAGGACTTTTACATGGATAAAATTTAGTGCAGAATCTTGTAGATTAACTGCAGGGAGAAGCTAGTACACTGAAATGTTCTTTTTAATTACCTCTTTTTCCCTCTACCTTTTCTAGGTAGAAAAAATAATATCATTCATCAGAATTTTCTCAAGTTTTGACTTGCAAAATATGTAAAGAAACCCACATGACATATGCAAATCAAAGATCATGCATTTTGAATTATTGTTTTCTGAGTAGAATTAGTATTTGCTAACCTAAATAGGTTCTTGTTGTTTTTAATGCTTTATATTTATTTGGCTGAGGTTTCATAATTTTAAAAATGATTTTATATGTCTTTTAATTTTAGATTGGGAGCCACCCATAGTTGATTCAAAGTTGGACAACTATATTAATGTTAAGAATGTTGATAGTTAGTTAATTGGATAGATAGATAGATAGATAGATAGATAGATAGATAGATAGATAGATAGATAGATAGATAGATAGGCAGGCAGGCAGGCAGGCAGGCAGGCAGGCAGGCAGGCAGGCAGATGATAGAGAGATAGATAAGTAGACAGATGAGAGAGAGAGAGAGAGAGAGAGAGAGAGAGAGAGAGAGAGAGAGAAGAAAGAAAGAAAGAAAGAAAGAAAGAAAGAAAGAAAGAAAGAAAGAAAGAAAGAAAGAACCAAGAGAACATTGGCAAGAAATATGGGCACAAGAGAAAGTTATGTAAACTGCATTTTCCCAAGGAAAAGTTGCTTACAAAGTGCATAAAAGTGCACAATAAAATATCTATATTAAGATAAGTGTGACTGAAGATTTGTGCAATTATTTATGATTTTTTTTTCTGCCAAGTCTGTGGGTAGCAAAAACAGACAGAACATTCAGCTGGTCAAATGCACAGTTCAGCAAAAATTCATTTGATTGACTTGTTATTTTCAGTTCCTTTTCCCATTTTTTTTAGATTTGATGGATATATATCTTCGAAGAAGCCAAGGCAGTAAAGTGATTATGGTGTCCATAGAGATAGAGACAGAACTATAGATAGTTCTGTTTATGTAAAATACAACTATAACCGTCCTTTTAGTACGGCAAGAGCAGAAATGGCCTCATGGAGTGAGACTTGATGATGTTTCCGATCTTTTCCAATTCCAACAAAGAATATAGGATCATATCAACATAAAGCTCCAGCATTCTCTCAATAGCATTGAGTTGTCACATTGGAGGAAGAGAAAAACATACTTCTCACATTCCTAGAGGAATGTTATCTTATATGGCAAATCTCTCATTTTATTTTTTCCTTCGAAAGAAAACGTGTTAACTAAAATATAGTATGGGTCAATTAGGCTAACTGTCAGCTTGACCGTTATCATTAACAAAAGCCTTTCTCAGGTCATTGCTTTCATTGCTTTGGATATATGAATTTCCAAATGAATTGATTTGGTTTTAATGACATTGATTCCAATTCGCCCCTGAATTTAATTAATTTGTTTTTATTTTATTTTTTTTGTTTTAAAAATGTACTAAATTTTGTTTAATAATAATAATACATTTTTTTAATTGCTGTAAGCAACTTAATGGACTACGTTAACAGAAAGGCAAGATAGAAATGTTAAAAATAAATTCTTTGGCTAAGGAGGCAGGGTTGAAAATTTCCCTTCATGCTTGTAAACACTGAATCCTCAATCTGCAGACTTAACCTTCCAACTTCACAGTTTTAAAGGCAGTATCTAAATGAGTTGGGTCTTTTGATCATGCCCCTCCATTCTGAAAGGCTGGTTTTACTCACCCTTGAAGATAAGGCTGCCAAAAATGGATGGAATCTCTAGTACATGGCAGGTGGACCATCAAAGGAACAGAAAGACATGTAGAAACCTCTCAAAGACTGTGATCCCAGTCTCCTATTAAGGATATTTCACATCCCATTATTCAACGGCTTGCTCATGCATCTCCAATGAGAAAGTAGCCCCTATAATAATGCAGGAAGCATAACCGTGATGTCTTTGGTAATTAATGACCTGTGGTGCTTGAATTTCCCAACTTACAATCAACTTTGCACTTTGGGTTTGTTTTCTTTCAAGTCGCTCATAGATCATTAAAAATGTGCTTAATTGCTAGATTAGCTAACCTAACACTTGGTGCAAAACCTACAAAACCTGTGGGCATTCTAGTTTTTTTAATCTCATTATCTGGCATCAACGTAAATCAAATATGACTTTAAGCTTTTAGGAAAAAATGGTAATTATATAGAATCTGTAATGTTAAAACAATGGACACTGAAATACAGTCTAGCATTACAATAGTGGATATCAGAGACACAAAGATCCGCCAAAGAAAATTAAATCAAATGACTTTTGTATGAGCCCTACCTAGTAGCCATTTCCATGTTGCAAAGGCCATTTGTGACCCTTTGTTGGTTGTCCCTTTTAGGGCTGTCAGGGTCTTAACCCTAGCAGGGAATTCATCCATTGTCTCCTTCTATTTTATCCATGTTCCTTGACCATTCTTCTTAGGCCTACCCCTCTGATCTTGGCTTGAAAGTTCTGCAGCCTCAAGTGATGGTTAGTTACCAGAAAAATTAAGCATCTTCTTCTCAGGAGACAGTTCAGAAGATGCTTATGTTAGAGTTCCAAGTAACACCCCCAATGAAAGAAGACTCTGAGGTTAGAAGTTTCTCAAAGTTCCACTTTATTAGAAATGTCATATTGGCACATCTGGGAAAACCCGAATCCAAAAACTTCCAGGTTTTCACCACCCAAAAGAAAGTCCAAGTCCCTGACCCAGCACCTACATGTCCATTACATAGTCCAATCAATGCACCGTCTCAACAGGAGATGCCTCCCAGTCATGCCACTCCAGGTGCAGGCTGAACGTCCTTGATTCCCAGAGAAAAGAATGTTATCATGGCTAGATATCTCCCCAACTCCATATAATCCCCACTCCCAGTTTCCCACAGTACTAAGTGTGGCATCCCTGAAGATCCAAAGAAAAAGATGGCCTCCAGGGCTGACAATTTATCTATCTGCTGCTTGTTCCTATTTCATGTCTTCTTTTGGTTACATACTGTATTTCTGATTTACCTGTAATGAATCAAGAGTCGCCTGGCTTGAGCTTTTTAGTTTGGGAGGATTAGTAAAAATGAATTGTACTCTAAAACTGTCATTGCTCTCCCCATGTGGGACCCTCTGAGATGAATTTAGCTCTTCTTTAAAGGCAACTAAGCTACTGTAGGTTAGCACAGCCCTGTTTTTTTCCTGCTTGGGATCTCTCATTCAAGTCCTTGACCTATGATTCTACAACTTGCTCCATCATTGCCAGAACTCACTTGCTACTTCTTGCCCTGGCCCAATCAAGTATCTCAAGCCAATTATATATTTGTCCTGAAGATGAACCATCTGGCCCATTGCTTGCAGTCTAAACATAGAACTGTTAACTTTTTCAGTCCGTATTGAGAGTTTCATCGGCAAAGTTCTCTACTGCCGGACTCTTCTTCCCATGGGGCTTAACTGTGATTTATTAGAGGAGCTACTGTATGCTAACCTGCTTATTCATCACAAAATTTAGGAAGGGGGCAAGACAGAACAAGGGAGGCTTATAAAATTCATTGATTTCCTATCTTAGGCAACTTATGTCTATGCGCTGTTCATGACTTTCCTTGGAAGCAGATGAAATGTCATCTTGTTACAGTCTCAGAGGCACGAAGAACATTGGTAGTGGTTGCACTAAACTTAACTTATAATTATAAGGCTTTTGTGGAGAAGGGGAGTGTTCATGCACAGATTCACATGTTTTGTGTTAAGTTGGCTATTGTTTATCTATCTATCTATCTATCTATCTATCTATCTATCTATCTATCTATCTATCTAATTTAGAGACCACACATCACATTCTTTCCACAGCTCTGGACAGTGTACAATTAAAAGCAGGGGGTGGGAAACATATACAAATACTATACCTCAATAAAAGGGAGCAGGTAATATTTATTTATCTTACATCTATGCTTCCCAACCCAAACAAGGCACATGGGAAGAGTTAGTAATATGATGCTTTTCCTTAGAATATGATTGAAAGATTGAAAGCTGGAAAATTTTATCTGTAAAATGAGTTCACAACTAAAGGCAGGGCATTAAGATTTCCACTCCACCTCATCCATGAAGCATTACTTTTATTTACTGCTCTTCTGAACAACCTCAACAATAAAAAAAAATAAATTATTTTCAATCCAATTGAAAGAGAGCAGTCACAAAAATATGGAATATTTTTTGGGATGTACAAGAAAAAAAAAAAAAAACCCTGTGGCTTTTCAAGATTTTTAAACCCCCTCAGCTTAGATTCATGAAGTAAAAAAAAAAAAAAAGGTGTTACAGTTCTTGTTGATAACAAAAAAGGAAAGCAGAAATCTGATGCCATTTAGTATGCAGAATATTCATGTGTTCTCCTTGATTGGCCACTTCATATATACATTCCTAAATTTATCATACAATACATCCCAGATTTACAGTTTGAAATTGATATAATAATGTTCCCTTTGGCTGAATGTTTGTAAGAAATAATCAAGGTTGTTAAAGAGGAAACAAAATAACAAACAAATAAATAAATAAGATGTCACCAGAAGGGAGCCATTGTAGTGTGGCTGTTAGAACAGAAAACCCAGGTTGAAGCTTACAAATGATAGGCCGCATAATTTCCCTCTTAGTAACTTATTGTACAGACTTCTTATTAGGATAAAATGAAGAATGGAGAACCAAGTCTAAACAGCACCTTGAATTTCTGAGGAATATAAATGTAACATATCAACAAATAAATCAAAGTATTCTGTTCAAGGTTTTCATGGTTAATATTTCAAACTTTCTTTCAAGCAGAACAGAGTAAGAATTTATATACTTTGGAAAACTCTGCAAGATTGAGGTGTCTCGGCTTTACATCTTCTTAACTTCAGTGCATGCTTTTTTATTTTCCAAGAAGACTGCTTTTGAGGCAGAATGGTTAAAATCACTAAAACAGGAGGAATTTTTTAAAAAATGTTACCTGTTACAAATGTATTATTCATTCCTCCACTTCAGCAATATTATTTTCTGACAACTGTTTTCTGATCTTTCCGTTAGTTTAATAAAGCTATTCCTTCTAAATATGGGGGCTTTTTCCCTTGCGACCGATATAGCCACTGTTACTTTCAGTGCTTGATTAGATGGTGCCATTGACCCAATGAACATGAATTTGAGCAAACTCCAGGAGACAGTGGAGGATAGGGTGGCCTGGCATGCTATGGTCCAGGGGGCCATGAAGAGTCGGACACAATTTAGCAGCTGAACTACTCTTAATGCTAAGCAGGGGTGAAATGCTCCCGGTTTAGACTGGATCACCCGATCCGGTAGCGATGGAAGTGGGTGGTTCGGAGAACCGGTAGCAAAAATCCCTGCCCCCCCCCCCATGCCCAGCTGAGCCGCACAATCACCAGAGGCTTTTTTTTTTACTTTTAAAAACATTTTTTCTACAACCTCTTCAGCCGAAAAAGTGCTTTTAAAAGTAAAAAAAAAAAAAAGCCTCTGATGATCGTGTGGCTCAGCTGGGATCGTCAAAGGCTTTTAAAAGAAAAAAAGCCTCTGCTGATCAGGCAACTCAACTGGGATTGTCAGAGGCATTTAAAAGAAAAAAACTCTTTTAAATGCCTCTGACAATCCCAGCTGAGTTGCCTGATCACCAGAGGCTTTTTTCTTTTAAAAGCCTCTGACGATCCAAGCTGAGTTACCTGATTGTTAGAGGCATTTAAAAGAAAAAAAGCCTCTGCCGATCAGGCAACTCAGCTGGGATCATCAGAGCCTTTTGAAAGTATTTTTTTTACAACCGCTTCGCAGAAGAAGTTGTAGAAAAAATGGTTTTAAAAGTTAAAAAAAAATTGGCCATGCCCACCCAGTCACATTACCCCCACCACCACCAAGCCATGCCCACAGAACCGGTAGTAACAAATTTTAGATTTCACCACTGTTGCTAAGGTAATAATTCTTCCTTCATTCTGTCATACATTCCCTCACGAAAGGAACTCTGAATGCAGTGTGATGCTATCAAACAGTAACCTTTTGATTTTCACCATTAGACTTTGCTATTAAAGCCCACATCTTGGTATGTGAGGGTATGTGTATATGTGTATGTGTTGCTCCTATTATCTAGTTAAATTCTTTGCGGAGGGATCCATTTGATAAATGAATGTTGCTCTAGTTTTCAACTTTCATCATCCATCTTCAGCCTGGAAAATGGCATCAAGGAAAGAAGGTGGCTATTAAAAGAAAATTATATCTTAAGATATTTGAAAGCTACAAAGTCAATGATCATCTTGTTTGGAAGCTGTGGACAAATACTTTTCAAACATGATCAAGGGCACAGAGAAACTTTGCTTCAAAGCAATTTAGCAGATAAGACCAGCAAGATTGTGCTAACCATTGCAGACTAATTTATACACTCTTTCAAAACTGATTTGTGATAGAATTTGAGATTACATCAAGAAATGTAGCTTGTTAACGTTAATAAATACTAACAAACACTGCACAATTTACTGCCTGTAATGTGGAAATACCTTTACCTTGTTTTGGCTGCTATTCTTTACTGATTTTGTTGTGACAATTTGTGTAGATTTTTCTCTGAAATAGTCAACGATATAAACCATTTTTTCCTTTATTTTTTTTCAAAGTATTTTAAAATCTGCAAGACTGAATTTTTCTAAACATAAAGTTCACATTTTTTAATGGACTTATTAGTTATAACACAGTCCCAGCAGCAAATATTTTGTATATTACCTTTTGGAAGGTTTTATAAAGTTTCTTAGATGTAGAGTTGAAGTGGGAATTTTCTGTGATCTCTCTGAGATACTAAAGAATAGAGAGAAGCTCCAACTTTAAGGGAAGCCAATTCTAGAGGTGAAAAGTCTTGCTTTTTTGGGGGGGAGGGGTAAAATTCAGCTTGGTGCTATTTTACACACAGTAGACTAAAGCAGAAAGGCGTTATAAATTCTGAGATAGTTACTCTTTGAAAGAAAAATACATTATCAAGTAAGAGTATAACAAGCTTTCCTCCAACAGGAGTCTTAAGGGTTTTTTGGGGTGGAAGGGGGGTATTTCAATATATCTTGTAGATCAGAGAAGCCTGATACAATCTAATCTGAATCATGATTTATCAGGCTTTAGGACCTACTTTGCTTTTTCAACATTTCTACTTTGATATAAATATAAATGGGGTTTCTCTTTCTAATAACCTTTTCTGGACCTTAGAACACAGGATTTATTAATTAGAAAGAACTTGTTAATAAGTGATTTTAAAGAACCTGAAATATTGACTGTTTCTTTTGACAGGAATGGATCAGACCAAAGAGTCTCAACTAACATTATTTGTCATTTTATAAAATAATAGTAATACATATGACAGTTTCACTGAAAAAAATAGCAATAGCAATAGTACTAATACCAATAAAAGTAATAATAGCAATGGGATTTAAACTTATATACTGTCCCATAGTGCTTTACAGCATTCTCTGAGCAGTTTACAATGTTAGCATATTGCCCCCAGCAATCTGGGCCCTCATTTTACCAACCTTGGAAGGATGGAAGGGTAAGTCAACTTTGAGCCCCATCAGGATTGAACTCCAGACTATAGGCAGAATTAGCCTGCAATAGTGCATTGTAATCACTGCACAACCAGGACTCTTAACCTAAATGCATTTACTATCTAAAATGAAGACCACTGGAAGACTGTTGAAAAGTTTGAATGGGGTCATTCATCTTGAACCTGCCTTGCTTAATGCCAGTAGATGCTCTGGTTAGGCTGAACTGAAAGTCTCTCTTGACAATAATTGAATACAACTATGAAAGAGATAAAGATGATAAGAGGGATACACCAAAAAGAGAAGTGTTACTTACATTGTAGGGTAAGACTTGCCAGTTGTATTACACAAATGAACTAGTAACTGTTCTGATGAGCAGAATTTATTTATTTATTTGTCAAACATGTACAAGATAGCTGGTATAGGTATAAACATAAACAAAGGAAGTAAGTACAGTTAAATGGGAACAGTAAGACAGGTACAGCAGGCACACTGGTGCGCTTATTCACGTCCCCTTTATGGACCTCTTTTGAATGGGGTGAGGTCAATGGTAGACAGTTTGAGATTGAGGTTGTGAGGGTTTGAGGCTGTAACAACAGAGTCGGGTAGAGCATTTCAGGCATTGACCACTCTGTTGCTGAAGTCGTATTTACTGCAATCGAGTTTGGAGCGGTTTACCTTGAGTTTGTATCGATTGTTTGCCCATGTATTATTGTGGTTGAAGCTGAAGAAGTCATTAACAGGTAAGACATTGTAGCAGATAATTTTGTGTACTATGCTTAGATCAGACCGCAGGCGGCACAGTTCCAGATTGTCCAAGCCCAGAATTTCAAGTCTGGTGGCATAAAACTTAATAAGCAAACTTCTCAAAATTCATCTACCAAATGATTATGATGCCCTCAAGTCAGTGTCAATTCTTAGTAACTACTTACTGTAGATAAATCATCTCCAGGGTGTAACTGCTGTATTTTTTTAAAAAATCTTCTCTATATCCAACTAAATGAATCAATATGACCATTAAAAATCAACTATAGGCTTGGGCAATTTTAAAAGATCTACTTTAAATAGCCATGTTTTGGATTACACTGCTAAAATTCACAATGATCCCGGGGGGGGGGGATTGTACATTAATTGTAAAACTTGCTTTGGGGTTATTAATTGAGTTAAAATCTAGTATGTAAATATTTAATAAATAAACTGGGATAGAGGTTACATCATTTTTGTTCAGTTTTATGGTTTCCTAGTGTGTTTGGAAAACAGACTCCAGTATCCAGACCTAGAAGTCAGAACCAGTGGTGGGATTCAAATAATTTAACAACCGGTTCTCTGCCCTAATGATTTCTTCCAACAACCAGTTCATCAAACTGCTCAGAAAGTTAACAACCGGTTCTCCCGAAGTGGTGCGAACTGGCTGAATCCCACCACTGGTCAGAGCCAATAAGTATGATCTTCCTTAAAAAAATATCTGTAAAAAGAACTTGGGAAAGTTTGACTCCATAGTCTGCCTGAATATTTATTCTCTCTGTTGAAAATACTTCTTTCTAAGTGAACATTTTTAAAAAACAAGCACAGGTATTAAATCTTCATTCACTTAAATTAGTTTCAGATTGATGGTAATAGGATTCTCAAGCTTTGGTAATTGCCATAAACAAGGAAAAGAATCTGCAAGATGGCATTTCTAAATAAGGGCTTTCTATTCTGTTGATCTTTAAAAATTGAGAAGTCTTTAAATTCATATATTTTTCATACTCTAACACATGCTCTTGCTGTTAAGTATATCCCTAATGATCTTTCAAATTTTGCTCAGATCTTGTGAGTATCCATATATGCAGTTATGAACATCTGATGTACCCCAACTTGGATACCTGTGATGTTCCACTGGAGAACTTGTAGCACTCCTGAAATCTGACAAATCAAATCATTTAAATGAAGCACAGCAAACAAGTCATGTTGAAACAGCTGTAGGCACAAAATGCAAATCGTATTTGTTGATAGCTTAGGCTCCAGAGAAATAATCTTTCTAGGACTGCTTTATTATTTACAATAGTGTCAAAATTTTCATTTTTGTCAACATTGGCAGATGCCATCCATGGGTAATACTTGCAGTATTGCGCTGTATGAGGGAAATGCTAAACATTTGCAGAGAGATTGTGTGTTTGTGAGCTGATAATGTGGCTGACAAATGGTTTAACAATATCCACTTCTTCTGGAGCAGTCAGCCGGAATTTACCTGAGGTCTCTGGTATCAGAGACAAAAGGAAGGTCAGAGGAATACAAATGAAGAAGAAATAAAGGTGATTGGCTCCAGAGACTACTGGAGAATAATATAGACATGACAAAAGATGATTAATTATATTTTAGACTCAGATAAATCCCCATGAATGACTGCTTGATAAAAGTTTCTAACCTTTCCTGCTGTAATGAAATTCAAGATACCATAATTGGGGGCAGAATAAAAAGGATTTTATTCCTAAAACAGCACTAATGTGCATATTTTAACGTGAGTTCTTTTAAATTGGCAGTGCCCTTTAGAGACTTGGACTTGGCATGAAAGAAAGCTAAATGACTGGATAAATAGAACAAGGTCCTGGTGAATTCATTAACATAGAACATCACAGTAACTACAGCACAAAATGACACTTTTCTTTGAGTGGCGGGCAAACTCTGAGGGAAAAGTGCAGCCATGCTGCCTGACACCTAGCAACTTATTTAGCATTTCTTTATTCATAGCTGGCCTGAAATATGTCACAGAAATCTTGGAGACATGCCATATTGTGAATGCCAAGGCTTGATCTGTTCCAGGTTTTTTTTTCTGGATCTATCATCAGGATGTTCCATAGTTCAACAAATACTCCCGAGTGTAATTTTGCACTCAGATTCCCAGTAGAGAACCAATTACTTTTTTTTCTTCTTCACAACTTGAGACCCTGAGGGACAACGGTTGAGAAAGCTTTTCCTCTATAAGAAATAGAAATAGAAGTAGAATAAGACTTAAGAAGAAATTTTTAAATGTTTTAATTGGTTTGTGATTTTTAATTTTTGGGCCAAATTTATATATATTTTAATTGTTTTTTAATATTTGTATTTCATGTTCTTAATTCTGGCTGTACACCGCCCTGAGTCCTCAGGGAGAAGGGCGGTATATAAATTGGAAATAATAAAATAATAAAATAAAATAAAATAAAATAAAATAAAATAAAATAAAATAAAATAAAAAACAGAGTTGGAAGGGACCTTGGAGGTCTTCTAGTCCAACCCCCTGCCCAGGCAGGGATCCCTACACCACTTCAGACAAATGATTATCCAACATCTTCTTAAAAATTTCCGGTGTTGGAGCATTCACAACTTCTGCAGGCAAGTTGTTCCACTTAATAATTGTTCTAACTGTCAGGAAATTTCTCCTTAATTCTAAGTTGCTTCTCTCCTTGATTAGTTTCCACCCATTGCTTCTTGTTCTACCCTCAGGTGCCTAAGAACCCTAAGAATATTCTATAGAATAACTTGCAATCCACGAGTGCCATATAGTTCCCCAACCCAATTTTTGAAACTCTCAAAATCATGCTTCTGAAATTTCATAGCAAATCTTAGGGACATATGTGTTTAAAATAAATATTAATAAATATATAATATTAATATATTCGTAAATATTAATAGTTAACAATATTATTAAATAAGTAATGATGAGACAAAAATATTGGCTATGATAGGTGTTTTAATCTTCTACCAGCTTAAACATATTGTCCAAAACCATCCTTTCAGAAAAAACTAGGCCGAACTTCAGCCTTTCTCTTAATCCTGTCTCTTTGCAGCCTTGACAGCCTATAATAGTAATAACTGAAAATTAACACAATTCCTAATCGCAGCAAAGTAACCTGCTCCAGCTTTAAAAGATGCTTTAGAGGGCTTACCAGACTTGCTGTATTTTCATTTTCCTTAAACTACAGAAGCTATCTAACAAAAAAAAATCTGTCTTTTGTTTGTTATTAGCTCCAGTTAATTAATTGCTTTGTACAGATTTTTCTTAAGTGTTGTGATAGATATGTATGTCAGCTAGACTAACCAGGATAGGATACTTCATTGGTGTGATGGCAACTACTCTGTGATTACTTTAATGGATACTTGACGACAACCTAATAAGCTGTGCTAACAAATATATAACAACTCAAATAGCAAATTTTCACTAGGTAATTATATGTATATGGACATAGATATCTCATATTCACTATAAGGTTGTGAATCTAATATCACAGTGATTCATCACCCATATTGACAATAATATTTAGTTGTTTGAAAACTCTAAATAAACTTAGTCCTGCTTCATGGAATTAAATAAATTAATTAAATAACAGAATAGGCATAAACAACTTTTCCTAGATGGGGATCAATATGTTTTTCAGTAATGAGCTTTAAATTAAATTGTGACCCACAGGTTCAATCAATTACATCCCTGAGTTAGGAAAACTGAAACTTGGATTGAGGTTTTAAACAATTTTTAGGGTTTTAAACTATTTAGGGAAGGAGATTGTAGAAAATAATTTTGCTAAATTGCTTTTAAAAAGCAACTTTATAAAATGCCTTTATTTGCCAGAAAATGTTGATGGTCAAGTTTCCAAAAGGTTGTGGAAATCACAAATGTGTATTTTCATTGTAGTTTTATTGTGATTTTATACATTGATATATGTATATTTATGGCTTTATTTTGATGTTGTAAACTGCCTAGAGTCGCCTTCACCCGAACCTGGAGCGAACCAATAGTATTTCACCCCTGATACATACATACATACATACATACATACATACATACATACATACAGTACATACCTAAGGAATATGGGTCTAGTAGCTTCTAGAACCCCAGGTTACTC
Organism: Pituophis catenifer annectens; assembly: GCF_029215685.1. Lineage (NCBI taxonomy): Eukaryota > Metazoa > Chordata > Lepidosauria > Squamata > Colubridae > Pituophis > Pituophis catenifer. Next base: position 54,120,434 of record NW_027256882.1, read on the forward strand.
ACCCGCATGGTTTGGGGTCAATTTTTCTACTTTTTAAGAATGATAGAAACACGATAATCTTCAAAAATAATTCACCTTAAATCTAATACAAAAATGAATGATAAAAAGAAGTGCAACCTATTGTAGAATGTTTAAAGTCCTCTGATGTTGAGGGTACATATGGAAGGAATGTGTCATGTACCACTGGCAAATATTTGCACACTTTATTTGAGCTTGTAGAATAATTTCCTTCAAGAACAAAGGGAGTCATTAATTCCATGAGTAAGACACTGTTTCTTTGCTTAACAGTAATTAATCTGTTGTTATTGTTTAATTTCATTGATTTGGTGAAAGATACATGATAACCTTAATTATTCATTCCTAACTTTTTAGTGCTTGGACTATGACAAATGATATTGCCTTGGGCAGCATGGTTGACAATTAGAGACCCTAATTGGTTTCTGGGGAAAAAAAGAATGTTGGAAGTCTTTGTAAGTCATTTTTCATCTCCCCCACTGAATGCTGAACAAAAAAATAATTGCCTTTGTAAAAGGAAGGGGATTCTTGAAATGATGCTTGCAAGCAGGACTAGCAATTAAGATACCAGGTTCAAATTTCCATAAAGTCTAAGAGAACCATAGATATCACACCACATGCAATATTTTCATTTCAAAATACCTTAATTTTAGGCCTTCTGGCCTTCCTCAAATTGTTTGAGATATGACTTGATAACTAAAATGGTGCAATCTGATTTTCAAGACCTCCGGAATGACAAGATTACACTCCCTTACATGCATGAGTGTTTATAATAACATAATTTGAGATGATGACCTCATAAGATGACCACTCAACTTCATAGAGAAGGTAAAAGGAGCCCCTGGTGAAAAATTAAAGTTGCATTGGGCCCTGATGCCAAAATTAAGCTAAACAGTAAAGGACATTCCTGATTGAGACCCTTCAATCCCTTCATCAGAATTGAAATTCTCAAACTTGTTTTTATAGAAAAGTTCTTGTCATAGCTCAAGTTCATCCTGTTTGGTCCTGTTGTGTGACACCTAATGCCAAATTGATTATTTATTTAATTAATATCAAACTTATTATCTTTTGGTTTTTTAAAAATCTAGTTTCTGGCCTACTCTACTTGCCACATTTTTACTGTTTTCTCTCTTGGCTCTGCCTGGATAAGATTGTCAACTTATCATTAATAGTATTCCATTAAATGGTTGTTCTGGATTGTTATCGACATACTCATGATTTCTATTCAATAGAATGGAAGTTGATTCATATAATTTAGCTAGTCAGCTGTAGCATGTGGCAACCTTCAAGAACACAGATGAAAGAAAAGGCAGATGAATTTTAATTATTCTGCTGAAAGAGACCACTAAGCAAAATTTAGAATTTGCTCTTGGTAAATTGCATTATCTTTTTTTTCCCATCACAAATTAGGGTGGGGGGGGACACAAGAATACATTAATTAGTTTTTTGTACGAATTTAGACACAGTTGGACATAGTTTTTGATAGATGCTTGACAAATGTTCTTTATTACATTTGTGTTCACTCATGCGGGCCATACTATTGTCAGCTGAAACAGTGCAGTCTCTCTCCCTTCTGATGTTTAGAGAAAGCAAGTGGCAAAGAATTGTTGCTTATTTACTGACTTTGTGGCTCCCTCACATCACCACCTGAGTTGGGTAGGTAAACAGGGCTGCTCAGAGACAGATTGTAATCAAAGCAAGCTAAGCTCCCACTCTTTCTCATTTGCCCCAATAACAACAAACTGAATAATTTAAAATAATGAACATAATAAACACAACATCTGGTTTCCATAATAGAGGTAAATCACAACAAAAAGCAAGATTAAAAAGGTCAACATGAAACTTCAACCAGATAAGAAATCCTCATGGGCTTGATGCTACATATTAAAAACCCAGGACATGTACTGTAAATACTCCACTCTGCTCTGAAAGGGTATTGCAGATAGTTTTGGATGTGAACACTAACCCTGGCGTTTGTCTGAAAATATCAGCTCACAATGCCAAACTAGCTTGATATTGAATACAATGTCCTTGATGTGAGGGGGAAAAAAATCTCATCTCCAGATCTTTTCCTGAGGATACCTAAAACTGATAATGGTGATGTGCATTAATGAAAGCTAGGCAAGAAATATCTGAATGTCTGGATTTGTTGTGGTTTAAACACCAGCAGTAGATAGAGCTCAGGATTATAACCTTAAACATTTTTTAATATGTACCCAGTGGTGGGTTCCTCCCGGTTTGCCCCGGTTCCCGTGAGCTGGTAGCGGTGACGATATGACGTCACCGAACAGCTTCTCCCCCCCCCCCGCATTATTCTTACCTTTTATTTGGTCCCACCCCCAATCTATTGCTGCCTCCTGAGTCCCAGCTGATGGCTAGAGGGAAAAAAAACTGTTTAAACTCTTGCCGCGGGCTTCAAAGGGCCACCCTACAGCTGATCAGTGTTAAAAGAAAATAAATGAGTAGACCGGTGTCTGCAAAAATAAATGGGTAGACCCAGTGGTGGGATTCTACTTCGGTAGAACGGGTTGTTAAGTAGTTAAGTACTTAAGCCAGTGGTTCCCAAAGTGGGTGGTACCATGCCTTAGGGGGGCGGTAAGAGGCAAGGGGGCGGCAGGGGGCGCTAGAGGCAAAAGGGTGCGACGGGGGGTGCTAAGTGGCAAGGAAGGTGGCCCTCACCCTTTGGCCTGTGCCTCACAGAAGTTACCTCCTTGCAAGCAAACAGCAAGAAAAAACAACTCCTTTCAGTTTCAGCATAGGCTAATTAGCCCGTTGATTAGATCTGCCTCCCCACTCTCAGCTGATTTGCTCTCAGCTGTTTTGCTCAGGGCTCTGCTGCTTCCTTGCAAAGAGTACTGGAGCAGATTTTTTTCCCCTAGCTATGCTAAAAAACGAAACTGAAAATAAAGCAGGCTGTTGGCTTTGCTGTTTCTGCAACGCTGGAAAATTAGGCAGAGGCAGATTTCTTTTCCTTTTCCTCACCAAAAAAGGTAGGTGCAAGGTAACAATGGGAAATTTAGGGCAAAAGAGGAGAGTTCAAGATTTTAAAACACAAAAGAAAAAAAGCTCTATTTAACTAGGGAATTGTAATAATTGAGATACTATTAAGTGTATATTGTGTTGAAAGCAGAAATGGTTAAGTTGTGGTTTGGAGGAATATATGGGAGAAATTATTTGGTTTATTATTATTGGTAAATATAATTAATTGATTTGTAAGAAATTGGATTGCATGGAAATAATGGGAATATTCATGTTATATTGATTAATATACAAAAAAGATAGTTATATAGCTAATTGATTTATATTAAAATGTTGAATTTGTATTAAACAACTGTAATATTACATAATTAACCAATGTGAGGATGGATATAAAAATAGATGACAATGGGAAGGGGTATAATATAGAATAGAAGGGAAAATTGAATTTGATTAAGATTAGAGATGAGGATGAAGGGTAATATTGGTTTTTTAAAAAAATAAATGAGGAAAAAATAAATGAGGAAATATAGAAATTGTAAATTTAATTGAAATGACTAAACACTGTTTAAATTTGTGAACCGGCCAAATACTCTGTTCAAAGAAAATACATTGTATGTTTGTATGTGTGTTTCTAATTATTGCTATTTATTCATATTTGTTCTCTTTTATTCTTTAAAGTTTAACAATTTATTCTTTATCTTAATATCTTTATATTTGTTTGGGGTTGCCTTTCTTCCCTTTCATCTTTTTTATTGTACAGCAATCTTTCTCCTCAAACCTACCACCTCTCTCTTTTCTTTCCTTCTTACTTTCTCTTCCCCCCCCACCCTCTTCTTCTCCTCCCTACTTCCTCTTCCTTTCTCCTTCTCCTCCTCTCTTCCTCCCTCTCTTACTCTCACTCCTATTCTAATTTCCCTTCCCTTCCTTCCCTCTCTCCTTCCTTCTTCCATCTTTCTTCTCCTTCCTTCATCCCTCTCTATTGCTGTATCCATTTGTGCATATGGATTACTCAGAGGGCTGAAAAAGTTATTTTGACTGGTCCTCGCACTTTTGACCAGTCCTCAAACTTATGACTGTTCTCACATTTTACATTTTTTGCCCTATCTTGTCACCATGGTGAAGAGAAGCAGTTGTGAAATGAGTGACATGGTTGTTAAGAATGCTGCACGGGCATAAATGTGAGGATGGTCATAAGTGTGAGGACCAGTCAAAAGTGCGAGGACCTGTCAGAAATGACTTTTTTCAGCCCTCAGAGTAGTCCCTATACACATAGTCATGGCCACCCGGTCACATGACCAGCTAACCATGCCCACCCAGTCACATGACCTCCAAGCCACGCCCACAAAATAAGCCACGCCTACAGAACCGGTAGTAAAAAAATTTAGAACCCACCCCTGTATGTACCTATATGTGAAATGAAATGAAATTAAACTCTTTATTACGATCCTAAACCAGCATAAGAAAAATAAAATAAAACCATTAATAATTTTAAGGCTACAAATATATAATATATAAGGCTAAACACACACACATATATTTATATATAAAGTGTTTTTCTATTGAGGCACCTGGTCTACCCCAGCATGCGGGAGGGAGCATACTGCATCCCTTTCGCCTTTCAGCTGCCATCCAGAAGCCCTCAAGCAGTCGCATTCAGGAGAAACCATTTTATACCAAATTTATATTTCGCTGATAAAGAAATAAAGGGAGACTAGTATAGATCTATTTCAAGCTATTTAGGTCTCATCAGCTAGCCATACCTTTACTTGGATTTGAACTTGGGCAGCCTGCATGTTAGGCAGTTGTGTTAACCTCTGAGCCACAAGTTCTCCTCCCTTCATCAGCTTGAGCCAGGGGAGAGATTAAGTGTTTTTCTATCGAGGCACCATATGAGTGCGGTTAAAGATGCTGAACTTGCCAGCTGGAAAGCTGACAGCCTAGATTCAAGACCTGAGCACTAAACGACAAGTTGAGCTCCCGTTCTTGCTCCAGCTCTTGCCCACCTAGCAGTTCGAAAGCATGCAAATGTGAGTAAATAGATAGGTACCACTTCTGTAGGAAGGTAACAACGTCCCGTACACCTTGACATATACTCATGCTGGATACCTTTCTTTACCTATACCTATAGCTATACACACTCACATAGAGAGACAGAATATGTATACATTAGTTTATACAGTATATGTATATATAGAGTATGTATACAGTATGTGTATGCATATGTGTGTGTGTATATAGTATATGTATACTACACACACACACACACAAACATATATACATCCATATTCATATACATCCATATATATATGTGTGTGTGTGTGTGTGTGTGTTTTTCTTTTAGCCAGGTTTTTCCTACGTAACCAAAATTTTTCTACAGCCCTAGCTCAGTGGAGTCACATCCACTCGATTCTGGGCTTTTCGAGTGGATGTGACTCCACTGAGCTAGGGCTGTAGTGTGTGCGTGTGTGTGTGTGTGTGTGTGTGTGTGTGTGTGTGTGTGTGTATTCTTAGAAATGAATGGATTTCTAATCTTCTAACTATAATCAACTTACAAGAGAAAAGAACTTCCCAATGCTAAACTAATATCTGGGGAATGCCCACTCACTCTTGAATATTGTTTTAATGCCAGGCTAAGATACAACTCTTCCCCTTTTGATATTAAGGAGCAACTTTTCACCAGGAATTATGATATTCCCCTTTTGATGTTCCAAAAGGTCCTCAAGACCTACCTGTGTCATCTCCTGGCAACCAGAGACTTGCCATTTTTTTCCTCCCTCTCCTATGATTTATTATTTTTCACTCTATGGTATTTATTGATATGGGTTTTAATTTGATATTTTATCTGATTTTATCAGAATCATTTTTGGTGAGATGGGCAGCTGTATACATTTGATAAATAAATAAATATTATCTATATATTTATAGGTGATGAGAGCCATGAGGGAATTTGGTATAGTGGTTAAAGCACCAGGCTAGAAACTGGGAAACTGTGAGTTCCAGTCCCATGGCCACAACAAACTAGGTGCTCTTGGGACAGTCACTCTTTCTCAGCTCTTGGAAGAAGGTAATGGCAAACCACTTCTGAAATCTTGTCAAGGAAACCACAGAGACTAGTCCAGGCAGTTGTCAGGAGTCAAGCCAGAAGGGAGGGAGGGAGGGAGGGAGGAAGGGAGTACAGTTCTATTGCACATATAGGCGTAAATCTAAATCTAGAGATTATATTCTCTCACACTCTCTTTATATATTTAATTTTCTTATTCTTTTGTTTGTTGCTTAACTGTTATTAATGAATGTTTAATTAAATTGTTCATAATGAAGGAATTGTACTATTTTTATGGTTGCATGATTTTTGTATTTTTTACTGCTTTAGATTTTGAAAATGCATTGTCATTTGCCCAGAGAACTCTGGTTATTAAACCATTTCAAGAAGCTAATTCTAAAGGACCTAGCAGTATTCAGTGACATCATCAAGAGATGGGTAGTTTTTGATCCTGAACAATGCTCAGAAAGAAAAAAAGAACTATCAGTGAAGAAAACGGTGATCAAAATCATTATTTTGCGGTGGATGGGAAGCAATTGTCCATAGGTCATAGGGCATGGCATACACTTTGAACTTTAATAAGAGGTTGGATTGAGAATGAAGGAATTCCCAGTACTAATTTTCAGATAACCCTCCTTTTTCTTTGACAAAGAAAATGCCTTTGAAAAATATGGTGCACTTGAATAATAAGGAAGTTGATCCATTGTATAGAGAAAGCTAAGCTCTGAATCTGATTTTATCCAAGACCATGAGAGTTGTTCCTTAATTAACATGAGAGAGAAGTAGAGGAGAATCTCATTAAAACAGCTGTGTCCTGTTCAAGAAGAGCGTAACATGGGTAGAACATCCTCAAGGAGTGTATCCAATTATGAGATGAGATGGGTGAAGATGAAACTATTTGGCTCATTTTTATATTTTGGAGAGCTTTAGAGCTTGAAAGATGAGAATGCATTTTTGTCTTACGGAGGCTTAACCCCTCGATTTTCAAAATATGAGTGATTGAAGGGGGCAAACGAGGGAGGAGGTTGGTGGATTGATAAACCAACTAAAGGAGACCTACAAAATTAGAAAGCCGTTACATCCTGCACATTTAGACACCTTTCAAAGATTACGTTTGTATTATAACGGCTTATACAGAACATTCCCCACATCAACAATTATGCTGATGCTCAATAGAAAATTACAAGGAAAAAAATGTTAATCTTTTTTTAAGCTTTCAAAAGACAGTAATACCCTTGTTAGTTTTCATTTCTGCCTTGAAGAATTGTGCTCGTTTCCTTAACGTCTTCTATGTTTAATGTCCTGGGCTTGATCAGCAGATTTAGAATCAAAGCTGTTCATATGGTGCCTTGGATTAAGGTTTTTTAAAAAAAAATCAACACAGTTCAGCTCTTTTTATAGCACTGTCACCCTAAAACATTTACATTTTTTTTTCCAAAAAAGAAAAAGAAAGTAGCCAGATTGTAGTAACTATAGTAACCTGTTTTTATAAAAATCCTTGTATTTAGCAGGGTTAAAATCTTTGACAGCAGGAGTAAATTTACATTATCATATCTGACAATTGCAATGGTTCTCTCAGTGAGGTAATAAGAATCACCAATTTTTCATACATGCAGAAAATAACAGTGATGGTTTTTTTTTTTTATTCCCTCTGGTTCGCTTTAAAATACAGTCATGCCCACTTTAAAAGCTTGATAGGATTGAGGAAAAAAATGTATATTTACACACAAGTAGACCAGGAGGGTATGTGTAGTTCCTGCTATGCTTTGTTGATCTGAATTTTCCTCTTCTGTTGTGACCCAGGCCCACGTAGTTGATATTAAATGCAAAACAGTTCCAAAAAACAAACAGATTTTATTAAAACAGCTGAGAATTAACTCACTCTCAGCGTATTCTAAATGAAATGAAAACAAAGTCCTTAAAACACCAGTCTTTAGTTTATCTCTGACCTTGGGATAATTAGGCAAACTGCCAAAGGCTTTTCTTGGCAACAGTTCAGGAACAGAAGAAATAACTACAGCCAAACAAGAAGCAATTCTCTCAACTGTTGTTTTCCGGCAAAGAGGCCAAGAGCCGTTGCTGGCCTTTTAAGCCTTATGGGAAGGGCCAAACATCTCTTGGCTCTACTCCCGAGTAGTCCTCTCTGCTTTAGCTGCTCCTGCCTTCTGGCAGCTCTTCTCATACGTGCACTAGGAACAGGTTCCTCCTGTTCCTCTGCCTCTCTACTGTCAGCCTCTGGAGGCTCCGAAGTCCGCACATCACTCCCCAATGGCCCTGGCCCCATCTCTGCCTCTGACGCAGAGCCCTCATCCGGGCCTTCCCCAGCCTCCAGGACTGGCCCATGTTCTTCCTCAGCCTCATTGCTGTCTGACTCCGCTGCCAGCTCCGCAGGCTGCTGGCGGATCACAACATCTTCAACCTGCAGTGATATACTCTGTTTCTTTGTATAGATTTTTTTTTTCCTTTTACAGTTGGGTTTATGGTGAATGCAATAAATGCAGACTGGATTTTTTTTCTTTTTTAATAGTCCATATGCATTCAGAACAGTTGAGAGGAAATACATACAGACAGCCCAACCAAGATCTCGAGATGACTTTCATAAACCAAGATTTCATGCCGGCATTGGTGGTAGGCATGTATTTATGGTGGTTTCATATATGGGTACTCCTCGACTTACAATCACAATTGAGCCCAAAATTTATGTTGCTAAATGACACATTGGTTAAGTGAGCTTTGCCCCCATTTTATGACCTTTCTTGCCATAATTGTTAAGTGAATCATTGCAGTTGTTAAGTTAGTAAAACAGTTGTTAAGTGAGTCTTGCTTCCCCGTTTTGACTTTGCTTAACAGAAGGTCCCCAAAAGTGATCACATGAACCCAGGACACTGCAACCGTCATAAATACGAGTCAGTTTCCAACAGTCTGAATTTTGACCACATGACCATGAGGACGCTGCAACAGTCGTAAAATGTGAAAAATGGTCATAAGCCACTTCTTTCAGTGATGTTGTAACTTTGAATGGTCACTAAATGAATTGTTGCAAGTTGAAGATTCATAAAATTCCATAAGATGGCATCCCTCTGATTTTCATTTTTGCCACTTTTTGTACCATGGTTTAGTACAAAAACTTTGTTATACACTGCTCAAAGTCACTTTTGGTGATACAGTGCAATGCAGTATTCTTTATTGGCCCTTGTGTGATTGAACACAAGGAATTATTCTCCGGTGCACAAGCTCTCAGTATACATACAAACAACAAATGACAAACTAATACAATCATAAGATACCAATAGTAGAAGGTATGATATGGGCGGCTATATAAATTAGATAAATAAATGAATAAAATGGTAACGTCAAAAACAATCAATGCAATTGCCATGGTTCCTTCGAAGCAGAGATAAGAATTGTTTCTGTCAAATCACAAGGATACGTGCCTCTGATACACAACCTAGTCATAACAAAATTTCTCAGACTGGTGATTATTATGGATTATTCTGTACGATTCTGTATGATTGCAGTGGCTCGTTCTAGGCAGAGAGACAAAGAATATTTTTGCATATCATTTCAGGAGGATCTCATGTCAAGTCTGAAAAAAAATCACACCTTCCACTTTTGTACCATAGTCGCAATGGGTCTGAATTATTGTCTGGAATTATGGATTATTTCTGGAATATGGATTTTACAACCTTTTGTGCGGTCCTCATTAAGCAACTAACCATGGTTCATTAACCATGGTGCCATAGGTTCGCCATCATGGCCCTATACCATTTCAGATAAATGGTTGTCCAGTCTCTTTTTGAAAGCCTCCAGTGATGGAGCACCCACAACTTCTGAAGGCAAGCTATTCCGTTGGTTAATTGCTGTCACTATTAGGAAATTTCTCCTTAGTTGTAGATTGCTTCTCTCCTTTCAAAATACCAGTTTTCAGCAAAAACATCATAAATCACAATCACATGACTATGAAATACTGCAAACAGCCATCAATGTAGGTCAGTTGCTGAGTATCAAAAAGGCAGTCATATGACCATGGGAGGGAGGGACCTATCCGTCATAACTTATTGTAACTTCAAATGGTGACTAAGCAACCAGTTGTAAGTAGAGGACTTATTGCATTTTGTGCTGTCCACAGTGCACTGTAGATTCGTCATCATTTCAAGTTGAACCTATGTTCAATTAGGTTATAAATAAATAAATAACAAAACCAATCAATCAGAATAGAGCTGGAAAGGATCTTGGAGGTCTTGTAGTCCACCCTATCTGAGGCAGGAGACCCTATACCATTTATAATGTTGCAATATTTTCAGGATCAGACTCAATAAAGATAATAGAAGTTAAAGATTTAAATATATTTCTCTTTAATCATAATAGGCATTCTATATTCGCTGAATATTCAAGATAGAAGCAAGGAAAATGGGGAGGATGGCTCCTTTTATATACAAGGGGTGGAGCCAGGAATGGGAGTGGTAAATTATGAATACATTAAAGTCCAAAGAATAAGTTAACCCCTGATGTTCCATATATACATTATTTACACATTAGAGAATAAGGCATTTACATCTGACAAATCCCCCTCTAAATGCCGGTTCGTTATACAACACCAGTTACATTCAGATTCAGGACAATATAATACATATAATTTAGAAGTTAAATATTTGTGTTGTTTAGAAGGTAAGGGTTTTGTTAATATGTCAGCTAATTGTTCAGAAGTATCACAATGTATTGCTTTGATGAATCCGTCTTGAGATAGTTGTCTCACGTGCTTAAATTTTATATCAATATGCCTGGACCTTTGTCCAATTGCATCGGATCTAGATATTTCAATGGCCGCTTTATTGTCTTCATGCATAATAAATGGTAAAGTAGGTTTCTTCCAAACATCTGTGATCAAATCATTGAACCATACAAGGTTATTTGCAGCTTTAGACAAGCAAACATATTCCGCTTCTGTGGTAGAAGTGGCTACCAGTTCTTGTTTACCAGTATACCAGTAAACTGGACAATCGTTCAATAGAAAAACATAACCAGAGGTACTCTTTCTGCATGATGTATCACCAGCCCAATCTGCATCAGCATAACAAGTAATTTTTGGTTCTTTGTCATTATTGGGTTCCAATATTAAGCAAAAATCTAATGTACTTTTCAGATATCTTAAAATTCTTTTGACAGCTTCCCAATGATACAAGGTTGGTTTGCTAACATATCTTGACAATAAATTGAGAGGTAATGCAATATCTGGCCTAGTCCAATTAGATATATAAAGGAGTGAACCTATAACTGATCTGTAAAATGTGTTGTCTTTAAACTCAGGGGAAGATTCATCATTGTTTCTAAGAAAATCAGTTTGCATAGGCGTGTCACATGTTTTGGCATTATTTAAGTTACATTTGTTTAGGAGTTCAATGATTTTATCTTTCTGAGTAAGTTTGAATCCCCTTTTAGTTTTGTTAATTTGTACACCAAGGTATTTATTCACTCTACCTAGTGATTTCAATGAGAAGTGTTCGTTTAACTTATTTACAAAGATTTCCCTGCTCTCTTTATGCTTTCCAATATATAAAATATCATCCACATAAATTAATACAAATTCAATATGATCATTACTCTTTTTTACAAAGAAACAGTTATCAGCAGTGGTGGCGTTGAAATCCATGGTCTTAAGTACTTTTACCAAACAATCGTACCATCTTTTGCCAGATTGCTTCAATCCGTACAGACTCTTATTTAATAACCAAATTTCGTTCTTATTAGTGTATTGACTGTGTGGTGCTCTTACATATATTTCCTTATCTAATTTTGCATGTAAGTATGCAGTCTGTATGTCATATTGAAACACGTCTAGATTGAGTGCAGATGCTACTACAAGAGCTGTTTTGACACTCTCTGTTCTCACTGTGGGTGAATATGTGTCAGTATAGTCTTCTGGATATTTTTGTGCATAACCTTGTGCAACTAGTCTGGCCTTGTATAAGGTATTACCTCCTTCTAAATTCTTAATTTTATAAATCCACCTGGTACCTATAATTGTTTTATCCTTAGGTGCGATCGCAGGTGTGAATACATTTAATCCTTGTAAACTTTCCATTTCTTTTTCCATAGCTAGTTCCCATTTTTCTCTTTCTTCACGGGGAAGTTTCAATACTTCCTCATATGTATTAGGTGTTATTTGTTCTCCATCCATATGCATAATATAATCTTTGTATTTATTTGGTATTTGGTTTCTATTATTTCTAATATTTCTTTCAGGTTTGCTATGGTTGTCATGCAAATATCTGGCTTCCTTTTTTGTTAATGTGTCTGTCTTTATTTTATGCTGACTATTTGTCCAAGTTTTGGTTTTGTTCTTACTTTTGTTAATATTTTGATTTTCTGTAGTTCCTTCCTCGCAAGATATATTATCTTTGCTTTTATTAGGAAAAATTTCATTAAGGTGCAACTTAGACCAATTGGCCTGCTCATGAAACACAGCTGTTCTGGATACTATAAATTTGTTATTATTATCAATGAATCTGTACCCTTTGGTTCCAGTTTCGTATCCCATGAATCTTAATCTCTTGGATACGTTTTCTCCCTTTCTCCTCAATTGTTTAGGTATGTGCACGTCTGCAGTAACTCCAAATATGTGCATGTGTGCTAATTTAGGTTTTCTATTGTACATCACCTCATATGGTGTCTTATTCACAATACTGGACCATGTTCTATTTTGAGTGTAATTTGAATAATGTAAGGCTTCTGACCAAAATTGTTTGCCTAAACCAGCATCCTCTAATGTGCATCTAATCATGGTTTGTAGTGTGGAGTTCTTTCTCTCTGCAATCCCATTTTGAAATGCAGAAAATGGATTGGACGTGAAATGTAGCATCCCTCTATCCTTTAACCATTGGGAGAATTCTTTAGACATGAATTCACATCCCCTATCTGTCATAATTTGTTTTATTCTGATATTATGTTGTGTTTCTATGCGTTTGTAGAATTCCTTAAATTTCTGAAAGGTTTCATCCTTGTGCTTTAATGTGTAAACAAAACCATAGCGACTGTAATCATCCACTATTGTTAGGAAGTAACGTTTTCTATAGGTAATTGATGGAGTTAATGGACCAACTAAGTCCATATGTACCAAATCAAAAATATTGTTAGTTGATCTGTTAGATTTTTTTGGTCTGGGACTGGTTTTTAGTTTGGTGGATTTACATACTGAGCATTCTAAATAATTTTCACAATTTTTTATTTTTACACCTTCTGCGTGTTCAGTCATTTTTTGTACTACAGGAAAGCTTGCATGTCCTAACTTCCTATGTAAGATGTGAGCACACTCATCATGAATTGGTTTACCTATTTTTGGTTTCTTCTCATTGTGTGTATTTTTGTTATCATGAGTTATTTTACATTCATCATTGTCACTGTTACTGACATTTTCATCATCTGCTTCAATACAATCTTCCATATTTGAATCAATGTTATGTAACCATCTTTCTTTGGTTATCAGATAGGGTAGACCCCCTTTTATCATCACAGTGCCTACATTTGTTTTGTTCTTTTCTATAGTTGCTTTCCCCTTTGAGAAAACTATATTGATGTCAGATTCTCTGCTTAGTTTTATAGCACTTAGTATGTTGTGAGGTATTTCTGGGATTAATAATACCCCCTCTATTTTCCCTAAACCAGGCAAGGTCACATTTCCTCTGCCTAATACTTGAACCTTTTCTTGATTAGCTACCTTTATCACAAACTTATCTTCTGTAAATGAAGATAATATACTTTTGTTGTTAGTGGTGTGATTTGTTGCACCAGAATCAATAAGCCAATTATTGTTCTCATCTTGTTGTGTTTTGGTGCTGTCTTGTTTATTTAGCCCATTTAGTGACCCAGATTTTCTCTCTTTTGAATTTTCTCTACCCCCTCTACTTTCTCTGTAGTTTGGTGGACTTCTATATTTGTGTCTATCTGTGGAAGATTGTCTGTAATTGTATTTGCTCCTATATTCTGGCCTATGTCTCTCCCTTGGGACTTTGGGACAGTCTCTTCTACTGTGTTCCCTGGATCCACAATTGTGGCATCTAAAGGCCTCATTATATTTATCTTGAAAAACTACTTTCCTAAAAGATTTGTGTTCTGTTTGGTTACTGGAACGATTTTTTCTTGAATTGTCTTCTGCTATCAATTTGTTAGATAGACTTTCTATTGATAAATATCCCAAATTAATGGTATCTAAGTGTGACATAAAGCTATCCCATGATGGATCAAGTGAATTGATAATAACACTTTTCATAGTTTGATCTGAAATCACTTCCCCCCTCAATTGCAGCTCAGCTCTTATTTTGTTTAGATTTATCAAATGTTCACTTATAGAAACCCCTGGTTTCACTCTAGAAGAAAAGAAATCCTTAGACATTCTTGTGGTTGTGGCTACGCTATCGCTGTGAAATAGATTAAACATGCATTGAATTATTTCTGATACAGTTAGGTTTGGTTTGATGCTATGATACATTGCAGGAGACACGCTAGAAATTATTATGAAAAATGCTCTATGATGTAAACAGTCTATTTTTAAAGTCCAAGGTCTTCTTGGAGGACTAGTTATAAAGAATAGCAAATTTTCTTTCATAAAAATAACCTGAAGCTGTTGGTACCACTCTTGTAAATTAATGCCATCAACTCTAAGTTTTGGGAAGTCACTGGGTAAGTTCCCCACATTATTTTGTCCATTACTTACAACCTGAGGCAGTCCGTGGTCTCTCAAGTGCAGGAAATTACAGAACGGCATTGGGATGCTTGTAACGAGTCTGCGCGGTTCTCTGGCCAGTTCAAGTCTTTCGGGGCCGTCTACGTAGTTTTGCACATGCGCGTTGCTCATTTCTTCTTTGGCGCCGTTGTGGAAGGTTCTCTCCATTTCAGCTCTCTCGATCCGCTCCTCTTCAGATGAGTCGGTCTCTGGCTCGGTTTTTGGGGCTTTGGTGATGGCGGCGGTTCTTCTCTTTCTCTTGTGTGCGCTGGCACTCGATTCTGTCTGCGGTGTAGGACGGAATCGGCATGGCTCTCTGGGTTCGGGTGTCGTCGTTTTCGAAGTCAGGATGGGAGTGTGCAGGTCTTGAGTTGTCGGTTTGATTTCTTGCTTCTTCGTTGATGTCTTAGAAATTTTCAATCTTGGCCCAAAAGCAGCAAAAAGTGTTTTCATTGCTGACTTTACTTGGGACTTTGTTAAATCGTCTTCACTTTCTGATTTTGGTTCATCTGAAGAGTTTGAGACTTCTTTTTCACTTTCTTCGTCTGATAGCGTTTTTCGCGCCAGAAATTTTGAACTGAGCGTTTTGATTGGCTCTGCTTCACTCTCTTTTGAAGTTCGTTGAAACCAAGATGGCTGCCATTCAAAATTTCGCGCGGGGTCACATCTTTTCTTTTTTACAACTATTTTCTCAGTAGTCATTTCACTCACAGTTTTTTGATCTTTGGGTTTTTCTTTAATGATGTTTTTCTCTCTCGCTGCTCCGCTGTTCCTCAGCATCTCCTGGAGGTCCGCGATGAGGCTTTCATCATTCTTTTGGCTTTTTAGTATTTTTAATATCTCTGACCTGAGTTCGTTATTTTCTATCTCGATTTCTTCCTGGTCGTTATTTTCACTCATCAGTTCTTCTTCTTCAGTGGTGTATTCTTCGGATTCTCTCGAAATCGCATTAGTGGATTCGTTGATCATCTCTTGATCAGTTTCTATTTCTTTGCTGTAGGCCCTGGTGTTGGGCCTATCTTTCTTGGACATTTTTAATTACTTATTGAGTCAATTAACCATCCTCTGCTACCAGCTTGTTGCAATATTTTCAGGATCAGACTCAATAAAGATAATAGAAGTTAAAGATTTAAATATATTTCTCTTTAATCATAATAGGCATTCTATATTCGCTGAATATTCAAGATAGAAGCAAGGAAAATGGGGAGGATGGCTCCTTTTATATACAAGGGGTGGAGCCAGGAATGGGAGTGGTAAATTATGAATACATTAAAGTCCAAAGAATAAGTTAACCCCTGATGTTCCATATATACATTATTTACACATTAGAGAATAAGGCATTTACATCTGACATATAAATTATAAATATATAAATAAAATTTATAAATAAAATTAACATTTGTGGAGATTCTCAAATCATCCTGGTCATAATTGTCTCAAAGGTGCTTTTTCAGAAAGCAACCGGACTGCTTTTTCCTTGAGGGAGAAGAATTATCATGATGAAGCTTCTTAGATGAGAAATGAAATATATTCTTCTTCCTCAAGGAAAAAACAGTCCAGCGGCCTTTTGAAAAAGCACTTTTGAGAAAATTCACATTTATTACCTTTGCAGGCCTATAAAGCAAAGGAAATAAGATCATAAACACAATCTAGGTTTCATTTAGTGATCACTTCACTTAATGACCAAGTTGCTGGTCCCAGTGGTGGTCACTAAATGAGGACTCCCTGTATTCCATTATTTAATACATTTAAAATAGATGCAGTTCATTCTATTGCATATTAATAAAATAGAATAGATGAAAAAGAGTTGGAATTTGGGAAAAATAATTGTATTTTCTTAGTCTCTTCCCCCTCCCATTCCCCCTGTACTTCCCATCCTCTTGAAATATACAAGACATGTAAGCAAATAAAATAAAATAGATCTAAACATTGTAGATTTGCCAACTTTGTTTTTTTAAAAAAAGTTAATTCAGTCAGGAAACCATGGGTATAGCAATATGTTCGTAATGAAGAACATAAGTTTAAAAAGTTATAGTGTAAATTGATAATAAATTAAAAGTCATCCATTTCAGTCAAGCCACATTTGGTATTTCTCTTTCAAATGCAGTGATTCCGTGTTGCCATGGTTACTGAGAATTGTAGAACTCTTATTTGATACAGCTGCTGAAATTTGGGATCAGCCCCCTAACATGTATTTTTCTCACATATTCTAATATCTGTGTAGGAGTTACCACATTAGTTGTAAATTTAGATAATGGATTCATAAATTGAATCCCCAGATTAAATCAAAAAAAGGATGATAAACCTGGACCTGAATCATGGGCGAACAGACAAATAGCTCAGTTTAAACTAATTTAAAATAAACTCCATTATGTCCACCTTTTCTCAAACATGAAAAATAACATGGTTTATTTTAATCTGTTTCAAAATCTATCCTAGTCCCGGTCCCACCATTCTCATGAAAATTTAATTCCTTCCTCGCCCATTTAAAAGCCTACCTTCCGCTCCTCATTTTAGTATTCCTTTCCTTCTTCCTAGCCCAACAACCCATATACTTACTGTGAGGCTGTTCATAAGGCTGGGTTTTTTTGTATGATGGCGCCATACTAGAAAAGAAAAGAGAGGTTCTTCAAAAGCCAAAACCCAACCAAAGGATGAATAATGAAAGATTGCAGCTGTTTTCAGCTGGTGTCACACTAGCAGCATGCTAAGAACTTTGTTGGCTGTTTAAAGATCACCAAGAGGAGGGGGGAGTGGGGGGGACGACATTTTTAATAATATTTTCATTATGCTGACATATGTGTCAACGCACATTAGGGATAATAAGATTCATTCATTCATTCATTCATTCATTCATTCATTCATTCATTCATTCCAGGGGTGGGTTCTACTTACCTTTACTACTGGTTTGCAATGGGGTTGCGGACTTCCTATGGTATTCACATATATAAAATTATTTAGATCATAGTCCCAAAGAAGGCTAAAGTCATTTCCTTTTTTTCTCAGTGTCTGGTACAAGTTTCTTCAATAATTTCTTCTTAGATGTGGATGCGCATCAAGGCACTTATTCACATGTCTTTAGCATCCCTGAGTTAAGAGTAGAAGAGAGGTGAAAATGAAAACCTGTACTTGCCCTTCAGGCCCATTCTAAACACCATTAAACCTAAATGTCCAGTTAGTTAGCTTTCTAATCACTTAATTTTTTTTCTGTCAAACTAAATTAACCTTTACTTGAGCCTTATTATGTTTCAGGATTGTAGTTGCTGCTTTTTTCTTAGAGAAAATTTCCTTCTACTAGATTTTCCTCAAGAGTTTTATGGCCCCAAATATCTCCCCTTAGCAGATCAATATTCTTTATATTAGAGACCCATGTTCCTCTCGCTAAGCACAGTTAGTCAAGCGGATGTTACTTCATAAGTATAGGGAGAGGTAAGGAGTCCCTAGAGATGTTCGGGATGGATGTTCAGCTTTTTCTTAGACAAGGATCTTTGCTACTCATTTGTCTTAGATATGCATGTGAAAAAGGTCAGGCACCAGCAGCACTTGAGTCCTTGATAGGCTCATGGAAAATCTCAAGAGTCAGATACCTTACCATGTACAAGTGATTTCAAGGTCTGTTAAATTCCTTCCCAAATCCCACCAAACGCAAATAAAGAGAGAAAAGTCCACAGTGAGGTTGAGCCGCATTTTCCCCCTTTCATTATAGAGCAATGATATCAAGGTCTACAGAGGCATGTTTCCAAGCCCAATTCATTGAATGAATGAAAGCTGAGAGGTTACCTGGAAGATCACCTTTTCCCATAAATGCCTGCCTGAACCTTAAAATAAGATAGAGTGTACCAAGTCGCTAATAGAAAGAGGGCTTCTTGTTGGAGTAACACCCGAGCGACAGAATACAATCCCCAGAAAATGCTAGATTTTTATGAACTATTCTTTTAAAAATATTAGATTTTTATTCTGACTCACCCAGAAGACTTTGGTTATAATTCCAATGTGTTGCCAATTTGTAATCCAGATTGAATTCTTTTTGCATATTCTTTTTAATGCCTTTTTGATGTTGTTTTTTGTTTTTCTCACTTGACCAGTGGTGGGTTGCTCCCAGTTCAGTCCGGTTCTATAGAACCGGTAGTAAAACTGACGGGAGGCTCTGCCCACCCACCATGATGTCATCATGGGCAATCTGCGCATGCACAGAAGCTTCTGCACATGTGCGGTCCCATTGTAAACTGGTAGTAAAGGTAAGTAGAATCCACCCCTGCACTTGTTGAAGTGGTGTTTTCTTGTGTTGTCTTTGCGTTAGGTTACATTTCCAGGATTATAATTGCCTGCAGGAAATCTGGAGATATCACTATCGCATAAGTGATTATGGTGGTCATAGTCCATGCCACATGTAATATCTGTCAACATGTCTGTTCTCTGATTGACATTTTAATAGATTAAGTTTCTTTCATGGCAAAGTCAGTTGCATTCAGTATGGCTTTCAGCAAGAATTCTCACTTGAGATTGCCAACAATTGATTCTTAGAAATTATACTGCTAACATGCCAGAGCAACCATGCCAGAGCTCTTCATTTTTAGGTATTGGAAATCCAGGCCTTTCCCCATTTTATGTATCGTCATCATCATCATTAACAACAACATGTCCTGTGCAGAAAACATTGACCAGTAGTTTTGATCATTAGCAGCATCTTTGGAATTGTCCCAAAGGACATTAAGATTATTGTTAATTGTTTGGTGCCAAGTTTATGTAGCTCTAATAAAAACTTTAAAAAATGAAAAATCCAGAAATTTCAAAGTTAAAATTGAGCAAAGTTCAAATATGTGAAGCCTAGTCTTCAGGTCATCTGAAAAATACAACTAGATCTTTTTTAAACCATATATTTTCTTTCTTGGTACACTCCAATAGTGGTTTGCTGCGCCATTTGAGAAAACTAAAGCTGTGACTAGAAATTGCCTCCCAACTGCAAACCATTGTTTGGAGACAATCAAAGTTGAAATTAGCATTGTGATGGGGCATTTTGATGATGTCTGAGCAAAATACCCTCTTAAACATTCTTTGAAAAGCAAGATAATCTGATACTTCTAAAACAGGGGTGTCCAACTCGATTTCATTGAGAGTTGCATCAGAGTTGTGTTTGACCTCGGGGGCCTCCTGCAATCCTCTGCCAGCGAAAACGGAGCTTGGGAGGTCCGTTTTCGTTGGCAGAGGCACCTGAAGCAGGTCCTTCACTTTTTCCAAAGGGCCCCTGCAGGCCAGATCTAAGCACCCCATGGGCCAGATTTGGCCCATGAGCCTTGAGTTTGATAGCCCTGTTCTAAGACCACAGCCGCTGCTATTGCTTTGCTCCTATGTCTCTTCCTAAGATTGACAATTGTTGGATTAGGTTTCTGCATATACACCTCATGTAGCCAGAGGCTACTTGCAAATTCTACTTAAAGCTGCAGAATGCTTCAAAATGCCTCAGTGCGGCAAATCCAAGTCATGTTACAGTTAGAACTAAATATAATTTACCTGATGGTAATGTTACAGCAAACGAATTGGAATGAATGAGAATCTATGCATTGAAAGCAGAGATGAGGAAAGAAATACATGAATAAATGAAATAAATGAAACATTTGCTATCACCAA
This sequence comes from Pituophis catenifer annectens, assembly GCF_029215685.1. Classification (NCBI taxonomy): domain Eukaryota; kingdom Metazoa; phylum Chordata; class Lepidosauria; order Squamata; family Colubridae; genus Pituophis; species Pituophis catenifer. The sequence goes on from NW_027256882.1 coordinate 54,140,815, forward strand.
ACTTTTTTTTTTTTTTAATTTTCAGGATTCATGAGCTGAATGTAGGAATAACCTAACTGAAGTATAAGCCCTGGATTGCTTTTCTTTCCTTTGTTTAAAATCTTTCTGAAAATAAGATTTCCACATCTTAATTATAATATCTTTCATCTTTCACTTCTTGTGATATCAAGGTAATTTCCAAAGGATTATGATTGTCTGAGACATCCGTGTCTCAAATATTTAAACTGAAGGGGAAATTCCCAGTGCAACCCTATCAACATTTTTCAGCTCTGCAGAGTGAAAGCCTCAACTCTTTGCGATCTGATATTACTGCCATTATTGGAATTATGCTGTAGGCAAATATCCTTCAAGCAGCAAAAACCACTTTCCCTTGTGTTTAGTGATTTAAACCATCAAAAAGTCTAGCCTGCACTTTACACCGAGCACAGGACATGCTATGTAATCTGCTGAAAATTTTACCAAATAACAACAACAACAACAACAACAACAACAACAACAACAACAACAATAATAATAATAATATCTCATATGGTATAGAGCTCATCAGATATGAAAGATCATTCTTCTGAAAGTTGAAGAACTGTTTATATTAGGTGAATTTAACAAGAGGAAGGAGGGAAAGAAATTCTCAAAGATTAATTTTCCCTGTGAACTGTGAAGTTGCTCTTAGAAAAGTCAGAGCGAATTCAGACAGAATATCAATGTTATTCTGAAAATGTACATCCTGTAAATTGTTTGTCAGGAGCTGGAGATGTTCCTAGACAATCTGGGGCCTACCAGAAATTTTGGATTTAAATTGTTATCAGTCCAAGTCATAATGACACTGACTAGAGAACCTTAATACAAAATGTATGAAAAACATCAGGCTATAGATCTCTTTACTATATATACCAAGTTTTCACACAGTAAAATTAGGAAGTAAGATAAAAAAAAAATCTGGCCATTGAGAACTGGGCAGATAAAAGCAAATCAAGCTTCTTAAACAGTTAATTTGTCCATGGCAGAAAGAAGAGAAAAAGCAGGTTTGAACAATTCTCCTATATAAAGGATTTGCTCTTGAACCACAGCTATTGCTGAAAATTGTTTGTTTATTGTAGCCTAACTTCTTTCAATAAAATTTATTTTTCATAAATTCTTGTGAATTTGCCTAATCCCAGTCAAGCTTGATCGGACAGTTTATTCACACAAAACTCCAAGGTTTTTGCAAAATTATTTGCAAAAAAGGATGAGAAAAAAGTAGAATAGAATAATAGAGTTGGAAGGGATCTTGGAGGTCTTCTAGTCCAACCCCCTGCTTAGGCAGGAAATCCTATACCATTTCAGACAAATGTTTATCCAACATCTTCTTAATAACTTCCAGGGTTGGAGCATTCACAACTTCTGGAGGCAAGTTGTTCCACTGATTAATTGTTCTAACTGTCAGGAAATTTATCCTTAGTTCTAGATTGCTTCTCTCCTTGATTAGTTTCCATCTATTGCTTCTTGTCCTGCCCTCAGGTGCTTTGGAGAATAGGTTGACCTCCTCTTCTTTGTGGCTGAGATATTGGAACACTGCTACCATGTCACCCCGAGTTGTTCTTTCCATTAAACTATACATACAAAATTCCAGCAACCATTCTTTATACGTTTTAACCTCCAGTCCCCTAATCTTCTTTGTTGCTCTTCTCTGCACTCTTTCTAGGGTCTCAACTTCTTTTTTACATCGTGGCGATCAAAATTGAATGCAGTATTCCAAGTGTGGCCTTAGCAAGGCACTATAAAGTGGTATTAATACTTTATGTGATCTTGTTTCAATTCCTCTGTCAATGCAGCCTAGAACTGTGTGGGCTTTTTTGGCAGCTGCAGTACACTGCTGGCTCATATTTAAATGATTGTCCACTAGGAGTCCTAGTTACTACTATTGAGTGAGGTACCACATATACTGCACCTGTGCATTTTGTTTTTCTTGCCTAAATGCAGGACCTTACTTTTTTCACCATTGAATTTCATTTTATTAGATAGTGCCCAATGTTCATGTTTGTCAAGATCAAGGGTGTCCAACTCAATTTCATTGAAGGCCACATCAGGGTTGTGTTTGACCTCGGGGGGGCCGGGATGGGCATGGCCAACTCTACATCACTCATGTTGGGGGCGCCTGTGGTGGCCCAAGCAACATTTATATGGAATTGTGTGACTAGTCTTGATATATCCCAAGAGTCCAAAGCAACATTTTCTACACAGAGATATCAAGGAGCAAAAGAAAGAGGGCTGTACAGTAGCTGTCATGTACCTCTGGAATATCAACTACCAGTTTAGGTCAGAATATTCAACAGGATGAGCTATTGGAGTGATCTAGTAGAGGTTTTCTTATTCTCTTTTGCGCTAATGTTCCACCTGCTTAACTGCATCAGCTACTTAGCTTTTAAATCATTTAGGTTACTTTAAAGATATAGTCATAGAGTTCATTACTATAACTAGAGAAAGAACAGCCAGATATTCCATATAATAAATCCAATTATATTTTAAAAGCAACAGGACACCTGCCATATCAAATATTCAGAGGAAGGTGTACATTCTAATCACAGGATTTCTGGTATATGAGAAGGGGAATCATGTCTGCTGATATTATCTTTCCAAATAGACGTATTAACTTTCTAAATAGATATAATTATAGATAAAAATGTGGAGTCCTTGGTGTTTGGTTGTTTGCATGCAGACATTTAATTACCTGACTAGGTAATATCAGCAGTGCTAGAGAGTGTGGGTTTTTTCCCTGTTTCTAAAAAATAGTTTGCCATGCCAGTATTGATGAGGATATAATTTTCTCCTTGGTAGTTCCCTGATTAGGATATTGTTTTCTGCTTGATTGTTTGTCTGGGGTTAATCCCTGCTTTTCTGGGTGTTGACTGCTGGAAGATGCATTACGTTAATATAAGAACTAAAGGAATACACATGTATTTCAATAGAGGAGCGATTCTGAAGGAGGTAATTCTGCCACACGTAGCTTGAATTGAGATAATGGGATTTTGTCTGATTACAAAAGTGTTAATTAACTTACTAATGCCAAGTTGTTTGTGTTGTCATCCACATTGTTTTATGAGCTGTCAGCGTAATTATTTTACAGCTGTTTAAGCCTTCATGTAATTATCACCGGCTATATCTTTTGTATTTCTGGCTGACCTCAACAGTTTTTTTATTTTTACCCCCTCCTGTTATCCTTTAAATGTATTCAGACCCACTAACTGAAGATAACGCTTTCTACATTTGATGAAGAACTTATTTTTGAAAGTTCAGAGGAAAAGAGAATTGCTATGAAATTCTCATTGGTGAAGCATGTTCTTGCACCGATTTAATAACAAAGTGTCCAAACGATGTGTGTAAACCCACCTCCCCAATTTGGTGGACTGTTACCTGTTCTGCAGTCTTCAGCCTTTCTGGCTACCTAAGCTTCAACTAAATCTTAAGGCAAAGGATCAGAGGAGGCAAGACTTACCAAGAAGTCAATTGGTCCAATCCCCTGCCCAGGGCAGGAATCAGGAAATATGAGGAGACAACTTCTCCCATCTCGTATTTTCAGACCGGCAGTTCTGTACAGCCAGCAAAGATTCAGACAGATGGAAAGATCTATTACAGAAAATAACACCAGTCGTTGAAAGCCTTCTTAAGAGGCAAATAAAACTTTAAGAAATTGCAAGGCAGGTTTCATCATAACACAGCATTTTAAAATGAAAACTTTTTTCTTTGCAATAGGAATAATAGTCATGTGGAATAGTTAGCCTGTGGAGTTTGGGGGGTTCTACATCAGGGGTGGGTTCTACCTTTACAAAATCATGTTTGTAATGGGATCATGCACACGCCTTGCTTCTGCAAGCAAGATCGCTGATGACGACATCCGGGGCAGTGGGCAGGGCCTCCCATCCAGTGGTGGGTTTCAAACTTTTTACTACTGGTTCTGTAGGCGTGGCTTGGTGGGCGTGGCGTGGCTTGGTGGGTGTGGCAGGGGAAGGATACTGTAAAATCTCCATTCCTACCCCACTCCTGGGGCGAGCTAGAGGTGGTATTTTCTGGTTCTCCAAACTACTCAAAATTTCCGCTACCAGTTACTGCAAAATCCCCATTTCTTCCTGATCAGCTGGGACTTGGGAGGAAGAGATAGGTGGGGGCAGGGCCAGTCAGAACTTTTATTACTGGTTCTCTGAACTACTCAAAATTTCTGCTACCAGTTCTCCAGAACTGGTCAGAACCTGCTGAAACCCACTTCTGCTCTCGCCGATTTTACTACCAGTTCTTGCAAACCGGTCTGAACCGGGGGCAACCCACCACTGTTCTACATGTCTGGAGATTTTTAAGAACCTGGAGAACCACCTCTCAGGGTGGTTTAATTGGTTTCCTTTGCATTTTGCAGTTGGATAAATCTTGTAGTTTTCTCCAATTCCTACAATTCTACGATTCTATAGGTTGGTGTGCTCATTAGAAGCCATCTCTAGAGAAAATGTCCTTAATGATGGTTTCAGAGCCTCCGTTGCATCTGCTTTTTCTGCTCTTATGGAACCCTCAGTATCTGGCTTCCTACGGTGAGAAAGAAAGAGCTGGACTCTTTTATATTGTAGCACTATGCAGTGGGTGGTAGCACTAGCTGACATTGGCTGATCACCAAATCTGGTTAGTCATTTGATGGGAAGTCCATCAGGACATCCCAGGCTACTCACTAGCCTAGAAAGTTGAGGGGAAAAAAATTTTGAATGGCAAATAATTTCCATACTTCTGGCAAGGAAATGTGTCATTAGGAGAAGATTTAAAGTATTCTTCAAGTGTATCCTGAGGCTAAAGAAACAGGAGACATAGATGAATCAATGAGGTTTTCTGCATTTGGGGCTTGGCTCCTGCATAGTACCTTTGTGATACATCTTCAAACTGTTGGCTGATGAACCTAATCAGATGTCTGACTTTGCTAAGCATGTGAGATCAGGTGTCGGGGAATGTAAAGGCCCATTTGCCTCAATTTATCCCATCGGCCTTAATTTATCCAAACTGAAAACCTAGCTTCATAGTTCCCAGATGCAACCAGAAGAAAGATGATAGCATGAACGTATCATGAACAGCCAAGATTTAGAATTTGTCCTTTCGCTAATTCTGGCTTTTCAAAAGGCAGTAAAAAAAGTATTCTCTGGCCCTCTCAGATGTGAACAGAGCCTCTTTCACACACTATAAATCAATGCTTGGCTGCCCTGTTAAGCCATCCAAGCAGAAAACTGTCTTCAGCCAGACAAACAATGGCTTATTTAGAGGAAATTTACTGAAGGCAACAGCAGGAGAGATAGATGCTGGGAGCTGTAACATTGTCGGGAACGTCTATCCTTAGCAAGAACTATTCAGCAAGATGACAGGTGGGATTGTTTTGTTTTTTTTTAAAACAGCCCAGGAGAAAATCAGATGACCTCTAAAAACTAGCAAAGTAAAACTAAGGTTGTAAATTTTATTTATCAGAGATCTCTATATTCTGAATAATGTAAAAGTAAAGTTATGAGCTGATAACATGCCCTGAACTATACTAGGCTATAGACAGGGGCCTCGCTTTTTATAATGCTCCACCAGGTTGGACAATAGAGGACATTTGAGTTCTATGCTTTGTTATTGTTGTTGTTGTTTTGTTGTTAATATAGTGAGTTTTTAATGCAGCTAATAATTTTAAAATATATTCTTCACAGGGGTGAAATCCAGCAGGTTCTGACAGGTTCTGGAGAACCGGTAGCGGAAATTTTGAGTAGTTCAGAGAACTGGCAAATACCACCTCTGGATGGCCCCAGAGTGGGGTGGGAATGGAGTTTTTGCAATTTCCTTTCCTCAGGAGTGGGGAGGGAATGGGGATTTTGCAGTATCCTTCCCCTGCCACACCCACCAAGCCATGCCCATAGAACCAGTAGGGAAAAATTTTGAATTTCACCCCTGATTCTTCATCTCCATCAGATAATCTGTCTGTTCTGCCATCTCAATTTCAGTCATTTAAGATACTGTATCTACAGAGATTCTTTTCTGTGTCTGATCTGAGGAGGTGACTCAGCAATACAGTTATAGAAAGGTGGTGTATAATAAATATTAGGACAAATGATAAAGGGTTATGAATTGGAGATCATGAATCATGTGAAAAATGTTCTTGATTCAGTTTCTAGTATTTCCAAGGAGGGGAAGATTTCCTTTTGGAAACTTAGAAAACTTGTAACACCTAGATAATTTTCCCATCCAATTTTACTTACTTTACAATTTTAAAATTTACAGTTTTATGTTCTTGTTCTGCTAGATATTTTAAAACAGTGGTCCCCAACCCCCGGTCCGCGGACCGGTGCCGGGCCGTGGAGTACCTGACACCGGGCCGCGCAGCGGCCGGGGGACATGAACGCTGCAGCGCAAAGGCTCCTGGGCCGTGGGCAAAAGCTCCTGGGCCGTGCGCAATGGGCCGTGCGCAAAAGCTCCTGGGCCGTGCCCCCACCCCTGCGCGCGCTCAGCGGGCCTTGGCGATAAAAAGGTTGGGGACCACTGTTTTAAAAGGTAAAGGTTCCCCTCGCACATATATGCTAGTCATTCCTGACTCTAGGGGGTGGTGCTCATCTCCGTTTCAAAGCTGAAGAGCCAGTGCCGTCCGAAGACATCTCCGTGGTCATGTGGCTGGCATGCCAAAGGCGCACGGAACATTGTTACCTTCCCACCAAAGGTGGTCCCTATTTTTCTACTTGCATTTTTTTACGTGTTTTCAAACTGCTAGGTTGGCAGAAGGTGGGACAAGTAATGGGATCTCACCCCGTTATGCAGCACTAGGGATTCAAACTGCTGAACTGCCAACCTTTCTATCGACAAGCTCAGCATCTTAGCCACTGAGCCAGCGTGTCCCTTTTTTTTAAAGTGACTAGATATTTAGATCAAGCCATCAACAGAGAGAACCATAGAACATACAATTGTAAAGTCTGCCCTTTCTAAACCTGTATGTGCCAGCCCATACACTTTGCATTACAAGCTTGTTTTGCATTCATTCACACATACAACAAGTGTCAGCAGTGAGGTTTTCTTTTAATTTCTATTCACTTACACCGTCACTTACACCGTGACTAAAGAATATGAAGCACCAGAGCCAAATGCAATCCCCAAAATTCTGAATAAGTTATACTGCCTAATTCTAATTTTTAATATAAGAGAATAGAGGAGATGGAGGAGTTTAAATATATGAGACACAGCCATAGAAAATATATAGAGTTCCTTGTTCTGCCTTGCCTGACATACATTTGGCTCGGTAAGGGTTACACTATCTGAATCATGGTTAGGCACTCCTGTAAATGCCCTCCATAAAAGCTGGAAGGATGCCCCTCAAATGGCAGAAAATGGCATCTCCGCTGGAGGAGCTGACTTTAGCTTTTGTCACTTTGTTCTTAATGTAATCAGTGACACGTCCCAGCCATTAGTCTTTGTCCTGTCACTGCCAGCACACACTTCTGTCAACAGCTTCAGCTATCACCCCATAAATACTGATAGTCAAAGCAGGGTCTATGGATAGAAAAGGAAAGGGCACAATGAACTCATTAGCTACTCAGCAGGGTTGTCACTTAATACAATATTTATCACAACAGCTCACTTGGTAGGCTGAAAATTGTCAAATTTATATTGTTAATATTGTGTAGTTAGTCACTTAAATACAGTCTATACAAATAAATATGAGACATGCCACTATTTAAATTCACAGCTTGGCATCATGCTAAGACACAAAGATGTTAAAAGAGCTTGATTTATATGGAAATTCCAACATTTGATGCTGAATAGGAAATTATTGTATTCTACATTAGCATGTTGACAACAATGTGCAAGGGCAGAGGGGAAAAAAAGTTTGATTTGTGTTCTAATGAAAACAGCTATTTATTAGCCATGGTTACTGTTTGTAGGACTTTCTGCAATCTACGCTAGCGCTTTTAAATGAAGAAATTCGACGTGCATGAGAAATAGGAATATAATCCCATTCTTTGGCTTGTTTATTTTAACATGGGTAATAGCATCCATTTCATCATTTTGCCAATAAGGAATAAAAGTCTGTCATCTGTGATGATATTAGCTAGGGTGACTGACACTAATTTAGAAGGCCTGGCAACTGGTGAATGATACAATGCTGTGAATTGCAGAAGGGGCTTAAAGTAGCCTTTGTCAAATGAAACCCTCCCCATTTTTTAAGTATGAATAAGTCACTTTCTCTCAGCCCTAAGAAGAAGGCTCTCGAAAACCACTTCGGAAAGCATTGCCAGGAAAACTAGAAAGTCTTGTGGATGTCGTTGCAAGAGGTCAAACCTGACTAGAAAATACATATTAATACATATTAATCTGAATTGAGAGCTGCATTATTATATTTAGGAATGTGTGAAATGTGAAGAGAAATTAGGTCTATCCCATACATCAGTCTGGGAGATTGTTTCACTCTGTACAATAAAGACTATAAAAAATCTTCAAACACTTTGATTCAGAGCATATGGCTCTGAATAGCATGGTCGTTTTCCATAGTATTCCCCTATGATGGTCAGGACAAAAGCAGAACAGAGATGGAGGCCACAAGAAAAAGAATTAACAGGTTTCTTTTAAAATCATTTATTTTTTCACTGTATCCTTCTTAGTTCTGAGCTCTGTAATGTTTTGAAGAAGAATTTCTGTAAGCCACATTCAACATGGCTAATGGCCATGGATTTGAGCTACCACTAAAATATGTGGAGACCACTAGATGAAGAGACATTAGTTTTCAGACATGGAGAATACACTCAGTAGACATAACAATATATTATGCTCCCTTTAAGGCAAAACTTGACTTTAAAATCTTCTAACTCAGAATAATTGGCATACCACGTACACACTAGAGTAATATAAGAGATATCCTTGTAATTGCCCTGCAAATGATATGTCAAACCTGGGCAATGTACATGTTCAGAAATGTTGGGGGTTTATATCTGGATATAAATTGGCATAATTGATTTGAAAAGTCCATAGAAAGTTCATGGCAGAGTAATTATGCTTCATCTCCTCATGATTCCAGTTGGTTTCTGAATGAGGCCAGGCTTATTTTTCCAAGCCACATAAATCAAATTTGCTACAGCACTTTTGTCAAAGAGAGTCTCACAACTGAATAGCATAAAGCAGCTGGGGGCATATGATAAATATTTAGGTTTACCCCAAAGCAAATTGTGATCACAAATTGGAGGAACCTGGATAGAAAAAAAAAATGGTTCCAATCCCAATAGTACACTTTTCCAAAAAGCAGTTGGACTTTCTTGGTTTGAGAATGATTAAATTCTCATCCAAGAAAATTCTCCAGTTCAGTTCTTCAGACAACCATGACTTGGATGATTGAGAATTTCTATAAACAATGCTTCCAATCCCCAAGATGTGGTGTTCTGGGAGAAAAGAACTCAGGAGAAATATGAAGGAATTATTTTAGAAGTCATGACTGTATCTGGGTTCACCATCATCTTAGCACCATTGCTTTTGATTGGAATAAATGGTTGATAACTAACCATCCTTCAGAGAGAAAGCAATAAAATTTACCAACGCATTGTAACAATTTTCACACTTTTTCCATATTGGTTGATTATATAAATCCTGTGGCATCTTAAAAATAAATAAGAACACATGCATTATAGAATAAACAGGTAGGCAACAATTCACATCATCAGACGCATATAGTGTTATCTTCTATTTAAATTCAAATCTCTGTCTACATCCATCCATCCATCCATCCATCCTTCCTTCCATCCATCCATCCATCCATCCATCCATCCATCCATCCATCCATCCATCTATCTATCTATCTATCTATCTATCTATCTATCTATCTATCTATCTGCCAAAGGTGAAATCACAAAAAAAAAAGTGAAATGCAGAAGGTTCAGGCATTGAATTATGAAATGGCAGTGCCCATTCACTCATTCAGATGGTAGCTATATAATGTGGCACAGATATTCTTGCCCTGATGAGAAGCTTAAAGAGATACATTCCAGCTCTGGCTTCACAGCATAATGAACCTGTCCTTCCTCTGCTTTATGATGGACATTTTGACATCAGAAAGAAAGTGTCCTGGAAAATTGAAGGGTCCTTCTGCTGGTTTTGGATGTTACCACAGATGAGGATAGACAAGAAGTCCATTATTATATACTTTATTCATTAAACATGAAACTCAGACAACTGAACATTCAAAAATGCATCACAAATACCATTGACTGGTGCTAATGGTTGATACAGGTTGCTGCCAGCATCCTAGGTATCAACCAAGTACAGTACCTTCTTAAGATGTATGATGTTCCAAGTAGCACAGTTTTTTATTTATTTACTTATTTATTTATTTTTAAATTTGTATACCGCCCTTCTCCCTGAGGACTCAGGGCGGTGAACAGCCAAGTAAAAGCATAAACTACAAACAATTACAACTACAAACTACAATTAAAAAAATATATATAAATTTGGCCCCATGATTAAAAACAATAACAAACAATTAAAAACATTTTAAAAAGTGTTAGGCCAGCCCGGCTTGCTGGAAAAAGAAGGTTTTAAGGGCACGGTGGAAGGCACCGAAGTCTTGGATTCTCTTTATCTCTGGGGGCAGCTGATTCCAGAGGGTAGGTGCCCCTACAGTTCCGCTGATGTTATTGCAGGAAGGTGCAATTTGTTGATGTATCTTATAAGAGAAAGTAAAAATATCCTTTTCTTCAATTATTTTTTTTTAAATTTGATTTATATGCCGCCCTTCTCCGGAGACTCAGGGCGGCTTACAGTGCGTTAAGCAATATGGGATTAGACCTACTGACATTCCCTCTAGTGTGGGTGGATTAGCAAAGTGGAGAATAAGTGGTGACAATTTAAGAACTTCCGTTTTGTGCATTTAGTGCAGATTTTCTATTTTCCAGAAGAAGATCTTTTCTGCATTGAATTATGAACTAGTCATCTTTACCAAAGAACGGCTCTATAATTTTGGGAGGGAAATGTGAAGAGTTTTTTATCTTAGCATTTTAAATTGCTTTAGGGATTTTTTTTTTCCGTATTGTTAATATGCTATTATAAATGGTCTTTTTTGTGTAATAACTCCCACTGGTACTCAATGAATTTATGGAGGATGAAATTAATGTAGAAAAGAAATCCAATCTACCCCTAGTTTCAGAGACAAGAGGAAGTACCAGTATGGTTTCATGGTCAAAAGAGCAGACAGAACCTTGGATAATGATATTCAACGCTCTGTGTAAACAGAGGATTCTTGAGCCAGTCACTATCTTCCACTGAAAGTACTGTTCCTATAGCATCTTAAGCTTCCTGGAGATGGGCAGGAAACCCCAAATTCAAGTTTTACAAGTTTTAATTTTCTTTTTTCCCCTGCACATTTAATATTGTTGAAGTTGGATTGCTGGTTATGTTCTTTAAATTGTAAGTTTTCTTGTGTGTATATTTTTAACAGGAAAGGAGTTTATAAGTCAAGCATTATGTTTGGGAGCAAGGAATTCGTAAAGAGCACACAGACTAGAACAGCTAAGGACTAGAAATAATGAGCTCCTTAAACTTACGTGGTAGCTCCATTACCCAGAACCATTAGAAGACCAGACAGCATAATTTACTATTTATTTCATTTGTATCCTGCCTTTAATATTTATACAAACTCAAGGCGGCGAACATAACCAACACACCTTCCTCTTCCTATTTTCCCACAACAACCCCTGTGAGGTGGGTTGGACTGAGAGAAAGTGACTGGTCCAAAATCACCCATCTGGCTTTCATGGCTAAGCCTTGCCCCTCTTGGCAGGACTTGAATGCATGGTCTCCTGTTTTCTAGCCTGGTGCCATAACTATTAGACCAAACTGGCTAATTTGGCTGTTCCTGGAGGAAAAAAATTGAGAAGTACCCTGTTTCCCCCAAAATAAGACATCCCCTGATAATAAGTCCAATCAGGCTTTTGAGTGCATGGCAATAAGGCCAAGCACTTATTTCAAGGTTCAAAAAAATATAAGACAGGGTCTTATTTTCGGGAAAACAGAATAGATTTCATGATACATCCATTATCCCTCCCCTTATTTACTCCTGGATTTTGGATAGTATTTGTGATTGTTGCCTCCATCCACACACTTATACATTCTGCAGTCCACCCAGAGACCCCTTTCTCTTTCCTGATGATTGCATTCAATTCCAGTTCTGAAATCTGATATGCTACGGGCCAAAATCTGAAGAATTTATTCTATCCTGCCCTTCTCTGGCATAAATATTACACTGTCCATCCAGACATAGCTGTTTTACTGTAGTTAAATAATTGGACTCGGGAGGAAAATATTTGAGAAAGGGTGGAGTACCTATGGGTACATATGCAAGCCTCCATATATTTCCCACCTACATTATAGTATGTAAAAGGTTGACATTTGGCATGTCCTACCTTGATGTAAATGGAGTGGGGAGGACTTGACAGGGAAAAAGCATTTTAGCTTTTTCCCATTTTCCCTTCGATGATTGGCATCGGAACTCAAGCGGTGTTGCAAAAGGCATTGACATATCCCTTACTGACATACAATGCCTTATAGGCATAGATGGTATTCAGCAAAAGAGGCGTGCTGTGTATAAAGCTTCCTCCACAGAAAGCCCCATGTCAACTATTCACACTCTGCCACTTCCAATATAATGCACAATCTTCTGACAATGGCTCTGAACAGCAAGTCTTTTTGAACTATTGCTGGGACAAAGATTCTATTTGTAAATCTTCCAAGCAGCAGTAATATAATAAAGTTTTCAAAAGAGCTACTGCAGCAAATGTTGACGCAGGCTCAGTGTCGCTGAATGAAACTAGATGCATTTAGAAATAGTATTTACCGTATTTCCCTGAAAATAAGACCCTGTTTTATATTTTTTTTGAACCCCGAAATAAGCGCTTGGCCTTATTTTCGGGGAGGTCTTATTATTTTGGGGCACATGGAGCAAGATGTGGCTCCTCTTGCCATCTTACCTGATTTCCAGCTCTGTGTTTAAATATTTTCGGGGAGGGCTTATTTTCGGGGGAGGCTTATTTTAGTGCATGTGCTCAAAAGCCCGATTGGGCTTATTATCATGTCTTATTTTCAGGGAAACAGGGTACCATTTTGATTTCTATACCACCCCATAATGCTTTACAACACTCTCTGGGTGATTTACAATGTAAGCATTGTTTGCCTATTGCCCCCAACAATCTGGGTCCTTAGTTTACCAATCTCGAATTCATAGAAAGCGGAGTCAACGTTGAGCCCCAAAGGGCACTCCAACGAATGACTTTTGGGCATCAGGTTCTATGGAAGGCCATTTTTCCATGGACTGTGTGTGTATGGTTTCACATCCTGCCTAAATCCTGTGTGTGTGTGGATGGAGCTTCACTTACTTGCACAGCCTCGTTGGGGATCCCTGATGTAGCAACAGCAATAGCAATAGCAATAGCAATAGCACTTAGACTTATATACCACTTTGCAGTGCTTTACAGCCCTCTCTAAACTGTTTACAGTGTCAGCATATTGCCCCCAACAATTTAGCTCCTCATTTTACCCACCTCGGTAGGATGGAAGGCTGAGTCAACCTTGAGCCTGGTGAGATTTGAACTGCCAAATTGCAGACAGCCAGCAGTCAGCAGAAGTAGCCTGCAGTACTGCACTCTAACCACTGCGCCACCATGGCTCATAGTGTAAAGCACCATGGAGTGATATATAAGTCTAAGTGCTATTGCTAAATGCTATTGCTGGTGCCAATTAATTTGCTAGCCAATTCTACAATAAAGGAACATTACAAAATATTTAATAGATAAGATGGCATTGGTGTGCTAGATTCCTGGACAGAAAGGATTAGAAAGCTATGATTATTGCTCTATCATGGCAATACCCAGAACATCTGAAATAACTCATGGTTGCAATTAGAGCAATATTTATAGCATGGGACAGTGTGAACAATAGCAGCAGGGAGTTGGTTTGCTGGTGGCATTGATCCATGAACACTTTACGTCATCTTAAGCATCACTTTTACCAAATAGCCTCTTTAGTAATTTATTTCCTATGGAAAACCACCAACACAAATAAGACTTAATCTAGGGAGAGCAAACTAATGAAAACAACAGGCTTTGCACCATTTATTTTGTTTGAATAATTAATGTTCAACATTAAGTGTTCACTCGGCAGATATAGCTCTGGGGCAGGGCAGCAAATTAATTCAAATGCAAACAATTCTAGTTGCATTTTCTAGGGACTATATATATAGTGCTTCTGTTCTGCTTTCTAATAAGACCATAAACACAAATTAAACAGAAAAGCAAACAAATGTGTGTACAAATGCCTGCCTATAACTGCCAAAGTGGTTGGATCAAGTTTTCAGGGTCAGAATAAATAAGTTCCTACAAAGCACAAAGATGAATATCTCTTTAGCAACTGCCATTAAACATTTTTTGAAAGCCTGGTGCATCATATTGTTCTCTGAAGTTATTATCTTATCTATCTGAAAAGAATGGAATTCAAGGCTAAGTTCTTTTAAGAAAACTTGCAGGCAGTTGGGAAAAGCAAATCTACAGCTCGGATGGGACAAAACAGCTAAGGAAACTTCCTTCAGCAATTCTTGAAACTTAGATATTTGAATAAGCACAAATGATATTGAAATAAGGCACTATCACATGGAACATCAAAGGAGAAAAAAAATAAACGACGATGTTTTGCATATACTCAAACATCAAAGCATAAAAATGTGCTTATTTCTACCACTTCTATGCTCTTCTATCCAACAAGCTCTGAGCGATACACAACTTTTAAAAGATTATAAACAGCAAGACTAAAAAAAAACCACACAAAACCCTCTTGGTACAAATCATCATGGTGCCAACCACCAGGAATAGATCCAAATTTAACAGTCTCCAAATGCCTGTCCCTTGGAGAGATTTTCACAGTTTTGTGGAAACACATTGGAGAGATGATGGTCTGAATATACGAGAACAAGCTACTCCACAGGAGGGGAGCAACCATTGCAAACAGGTGCATTTCACAAAGATGAGCAGTTCTCCATATTTAAAATGTCCATAATGTTCAGCACAGCATCTATTTTAAAGGCTTTCTTTTCACACAACAGAACAAAGAAGAACAACACCAGAAAGAGCTAGAGGCTGGGGAGGGATACAAAGGGGGGGGGAGGAATATACTCTGTTTCCCCGAAAATAAGACCCAACCAGAAAATAAGTCCTAGCATGATTTTTCAGGATGCTTCTAATATAAGCCGTACCTCCCCCCAAATAAGCCCCAATTAAAGATTGTCAGCCAGATGGGTGCATTTAGTACCGTATTTCCCCCAAAATAAGACCCAACCAGAAAATAAGCCCTGATGAGTATTTTGGAGCAAAAATTAATATAAGACCCAGCCTTATTTTCAGGAAAGCACGGTATTAGAATGGCTGCTGCAAAAATTGAGGGTGTACAAAAATAGTATATAATGTGTACACAGAGGAAAAGAGTAATGGAAAGAATAGAGTTAAAGAAAGCAAAGAAACAACAGCTTTAAAAGAGACAGCAAAAATACAGAGTGATTTTGAAAAAAAAATTAAAATATATATTTTGGAAATTAGTGAAGGCAGCTAAGTAAGGAGTGAGGGTGAAGGTTTGTTCTCCAAGTTTGTGGGTTGGTTTCCAAATGTTTTGTTACCAGGCTAGGTAACATTTTCAGTGGAGTTTAGGGGATGTCAGTGTCAGTGTTCTTCAGTTTATAAGGGCTTCAGGTGTGGGTATATCAAGTAAAGGACTTGTGATGGGTCATGTGAGTCATTGGTGATAAGGAGATTACATCAAGTCAGGGCATTGGGAGGTGAACTGCTAGTGTGTTGGGGGGGTTGTATGGGTTGGTTGAGAGTGAACGAGTTGTAAACTATATGTTAAGGAGGAAAACATAAAGCAACTACTGGTATGTCACCTTCAGTCTATAGGGGTCCTCAAAATTTTTGAGTCAAAGTTTGCTGAATGATTTCTTAGTAAGCCTCAACATTACCAAACTTACTTACTTACTTACTTACTTACTTACTTACTTACTTACTTACTTACTTACTTACTTACTTTTTATGTTGTACTGACTATTCTTCCTTGAAGGAGAAGGAGGAGAAGGGATCATAAAATGTGTGTCATATACATTTTAAAAGGGGCAGGTCCTGCCAATCACCTGTCATGCCCACCATTTTGATGTCATTGTCCACCCCCAATACCCATACCAGACTTTTCTATAAGACCCACAGTATGAAGAAAATATGTTGAGGTGGAAGATGAAGAAAATTGTGAATGGATGGAGTTAACGAGATTGGTTTAAGGGGAAAAAAAGCCATATAGAAAACAGCATTTTGATATGGTGAGGATACTGATGATACTGAATCAATTAGCATCAGTGTAAGCTAGATCTGACCATATTTTATTTTCCTATTCTTATCTGATGCCTTTTATTTCTTGCCCTTATTATTTTTTACTTCTTTTTAGTGTTTTGAATATAACATTGCCTAGTCCAGAGAGAATATGTAGCATGATAGTTATATTTGTATTATGTATGTATGGGATTTTTAAAAGTTATTTTCAGGGATGCTCCATAAAACCCAGCAAACCCATACAAATGACTTCTCGTTTTTTCCTTTCCCAGAGCTAAGTATTCATTAATCTAGATGCCATTTCTGTAAGACCCATGTAAGCATTTTTACTTTAATAGGATACTTTATAAATAAGCATTTAGGACCTCTCATTTTGCTTAGGGATTTTGCTGGACTGAAATCAACAGCATCTAGATAAATACAGAAATGAAGTGTAATTATGGAGTACAATATGTATAGATATTGCAGCTCGGATGTGGACTTGAAATAGTGTTTTCCACTTTTTATGCATCCATAACTCTAGACCAGCAGCCAAAAAAAAAAAAAAAGGTTATATACTTATTCCCATGTTGTTTTGTGCATATCTTGAGTTGTTTGTAATCATTTATGCTTTATATTTGCTTACCTTGTAACTTGTTACAAATGCCTTCATTTAAAATCTGTTAACCAGTTCCATATGTCATTAAGTCACAAAGCAAGAATACTGACCCATCATATTGTGCTTAGCAAGGTAGCCTATTGATTCTATCCTCTCATTTCTCTTTGATGCATTTGCTGAGGATGTTCAGTGCCAACTTCCAATCCACTTTTGTTATTTCTATTTAATAACACTCTCATGAAGATTAATGTTAACTAGGGTGCTGTAAATAAGTCCATATATTAGGCTGTCTTCAGTATCTCTAATGTAGGCGCCTCACTGTCATTGTACATTCTTTATAGATTATGTTGTTTTTATTTATATCTGATGGCTTTATTCTCTTTTTCTGTTCTGTCCTCACTACACGTTTGTCTGTGTGCAGCTCGACATACAGCTAAACCCACCTATCCTCCAATAAAACAGACCATGTGCGTAGATCTGAATGCTTTATTGAAAGAACAGGATGTGGTGAAACTGGGGAAAATAGGGATGCATTCAATGAGAACCAAATACAAGATAGACAGTATTAAGTTACTGCTGAACATGACAATTAATAAATACAAGCAATTTAAATCTCACCAGTGATCCTCTATGTGTAGGATGTGGGTTTGTCCTTGGATGGCCATGTGCCACAGATTAAGATGGATTCTCCTTTGTGCTTCTGCCTTCTTCAAATGCTACAGGAAATGGAGTTTGGCTTCCCAGCATGCACTTGTTTTGAAAGTGTAGGCTGATGGTAAAGGGGTTGGGTCAGCTTCCAACAATATATTTGGTATTTATCTCTCCGACCACTAGATGGGGCTAGAGAGCAACAATAGTATATAAAGATGGTATGTTGGGGCATATTTGTTCCTCCGGCCACTAGATGGGGCTAGAGAGCAATAACATTATATAACAGTTATATGCTGGAGCATGACACTATCTCTCTCCCCCTTGCTCTTCAAATCTTAACTAAATCAAATCAAATCCATTGTTGTCCTACCACACATTCCTTCACCCTTTTCTTTCTCTCATTCCATCTTCTTTTTCAAGGGCAACCATCAAGCATGTTATTCAGAGATCATGCATTGCTCTTGAGCCGAAAAGATAAAGTAATGTACCTCCGTTAACAAGATCAGAAATGTTACTACTTTTCATTAGTTATTTTTACTCATAAAACTGGCAGACCTCCAGCATCCCTGGTAATGGGCATAAGAAAGCCTCCAGAGAAGCAAAGATATCTCAGGTCATCCATCCTCTAGTAGTCCCAACTCATTGCCTATATATGACTTCTTACTGACTTTATAAGGATATAAAAGAACTAGACACCCCCATGTGTCTATTGGCTCTGCCTGTTTAGAGTTTCTAAATATAGAGCAGTTTTAAGCAGATTCCAGTGAATATGAGCAGGGACTCCCTCTAGACCTTTTCTCGCAAGCTTTAGGACTTGTTGGAGAAGGGCAGCATTTGTAGGCCCATAAAACAGTCTCAACTCTCTTTATGGGTGTTCTTCTATTCTGTAAAAAAAAATGTGACTATTCAAACAGGTCAAGACATTAAAAAGTTAAGAAATAAACGTTCACATGAGGAGGGAAGCAATATAATACAGATATCCAAGATAATTTTTCTCCAGATACTGTATCTGGTGTGATAGTCTACAATGTGAACAGACACTGTGACAATGAAATGTTCTCCAGCGCTTGAGGGGAGTTATAATTCAAATTCCCTGATTCAAACAGAGAAAGACAATTATTTGGGAGAGACTAATTTTGAATGAGCTGCTTTTGCTATTCTGTCCCTGAACAATTATTTGTTCCTGGAAAGACACAATGGGATAGAAAAGATGGAAGTGGGAGAGGATCAGAATAGATCATATGACATTGAATCCATCCATTCAATGCTAATTAAATTTTAAATTTAATTCTTAAATGAAGCACACTTGACAGATGGTTATCTAGCCTCTATTTAGTGACAAGTAGCTCAACATCTTCCTTAGAAATTGATTCCAACTTGAACTATTCTTGCCATCAAGGACAAAAAGAATAAATATGCTCATGAATATCTGCAACTCTGGTTGCTTGATCAAAATGAGCAGGGTCATACCATTACACAAGAAACTCTACCTCTACCTCTTTTGCACATGTTTGCAATGCCACAATGGATTTACAAAATAGGTAGGACTTGCACTGGAGCAATACATCACTGTTTTCATCAGACTACCTGGTTCGACCGCCTGTGGAAGCCTCTGAGTGTCATCTTGTTACCTCTGACACCCCTTCAGATATTTGTAGAATGACTTCCAATAAATGCAATGGTCTGTTTGCTTTTAAATAGCAAGTAAATATAAATCCTAATCAAGGAGAATATTTGTAGCTCAGGGTTGACATTGAGGGGTCCTTGGTGCTCTCTGAGCTTGCTTGTTCACTTGCAGACATTTTATTACCCAAATTAGGTAACGTCATCAGGGCTAGTGCAGTGGTCACTAGCACTGATGATGTTACCTAATTTGGATAATGAAATGTCTGCAAGTGAACAAGCAAGCTCAGAGAGCACCAAGGACCCCTCAAATATAAGTCCACAGTCTTAACACACTTCTGTGGAACAGAGAAAAAAAATAGCAATAGCACTTAGACTTATATACCGTTTCCCAGCTTTTACAGCCCCCTCTAAGCTGTTTACAGAGTCAGCATAATTGCCCCCAACAATCTGGGTCCTCATTTTACTGACCTCAGAAGGATGGAAAGTTGAGTCAACCATGAGCCTGTTGAGATTCGATCTGGTGGCAGCCAGTGATCAGTAGAATTAGCCCGCAGTACTGCACTCTAACCACTGCGCCACCATGGCTCATCACAAAATGTTTCCATCTTGGTAATATTTTTGGCCTCTTCCTTATATTATTATTTTCAAATATAGCTCCTGGCTGTAAAAGTATTACACGTATCTCCTGTATCCCAAGTCAGCAAAGAACAGTTAAGCAGAACAAGATGGAACGTACTCTAGTTTCATATCTAAACCAGAAGAGCCGATTCAACCGATGATTATGCTGTTTTTATAGCCCTCCTTTGTAGCACCCTCCGTTTCTTGCCAGAAGCAAATTGTTATTTTTTTTATGTACATACATGAGATTCCTGTGAACAGTTTTTGCCAAAGTTTATTTTTTGTTTACATTTTCTGTGTTTCTATTTTTATCCCCACTGCCTCCACTGTACTCTGGATTTCTCAGAAAACCTACTGTAGTGAAACAGATTTATTATTATAGAAAAGACCACCTATCTGGAGATTCCAATCATTTCATCTTATGACTGAGAAAATAATTTTCCATTGGCAGAGTTAATGAACCTTAGAAAGAGACATCTAAGTAGCAGCATTATGCAGAATTTTTTGCAAGAGGAAATATCTCTTCCTTTGTTCATCCAACAATTGCACGTAATTGTGCTAATAGCCAAATAAATATGTGTTGCTGTAACAACCACGCACAAAAGGCTTTTCAGTTTACAGAGCAAACCATTTTCTGTAAAGTCTAGTATGATCTGATGGTAGGAATACAGAAAATCATTTTCTAAACTGGTATAAATTAGTCTTGATTTTATTTGAACTGAAATGTCAACATTCAAAGAGAGCTTAATTCGACTGGACTTGGCACTTTAAATTTCAAGGGCAAATAAAATTTAATCTGAGCTACTTCAAAATTTGAGATACGATTCATAGATATTTTTAGACTCTAATAGAGAAGCATCAAAGGTGCAGCTAGTTCAAGATAAATATTGTATGGATGGCGGGGGATTCAATTTAGCTCCAAATATCCACCCAAAGATCTTAAGTTGTATCTATTGACCCAATGCTGAATTGACCCACCAACTTTAGAATAAAAATTTTCATAAATTATAAAAATGAAGCTCTTACTTTTCCACTAAGCGCCAGTGTGATGAAGTGATAAAAGGCACTGGGCTAGAAACCAGAAAACCATGAGTTCTAATCCTGTCTTAAGCGCAAAGCCACGAACAATGCCAGGCCTTTGATTACTAAATTATGGGGAAGCTAAGAAGACTGACATAGCACAACTGACCTCTCCTAAGGAAGACTTCACCCGCAGCGGGCAAGGCATGTTGGCAAAGTTGAGCCTTTTTTGGTCAGGACTTCAAATGACCACTGATTTGCCTCATTGCCTCTGGTTCGTCTTGGTCCATTATGGAAATATCTTTTAGTAATGACTTTGATGGAGTGGCAGGCAGGGCACATTGGCAAAGTTTAATGACTTTCAGATTGATTGATTTATATAGCATATAGCATACAAGGCCAGAGAAGCTACAATGTTATGGACATGGTAAAAGTCCCAGCAACCGACAGTTGCTA
Source organism: Pituophis catenifer annectens (assembly GCF_029215685.1). NCBI lineage: Eukaryota > Metazoa > Chordata > Lepidosauria > Squamata > Colubridae > Pituophis > Pituophis catenifer. The sequence continues at coordinate 54,162,142 of NW_027256882.1, forward strand.
GTCTTTTTGTTGCATTGGTGCACCACAAGGGAGCAAACTAGTTTCATACCAGTTGGCTTGCAGCATTCTCAACGGAAGTTGGCTCATCCAGGGCTTTCCTCCACTGATCCTCTGCTAATCACATCTGGGCAGATATAGCGCCAGATCCAGCTCCCCGTGCAGAATTCAGGCAACGTTTTCCCATCGCCAAAATGGTGGTATATATCTATCTCACAAACAATGCTTCTGAACTGCTAGATGGGCAGGAGCTAGGGCCAAGAGATGAGAGCTTACCCTGTTCCATGGACCTGGACTCGAACCACCAGAGTCCTGGCAATTGTTCAGCACAACTAGCATCATGAGCCGCGGTAGTGCAGTAGTTAGAATGCAGTACTACAGGCTACTTCTGCTGCCTGGTGGCTGCCTGCAATTTGGCAGTTCAAATCTCACCAGGCTCAAGATTGACTCAGCCTTCCATCCTTCTAAGGTTAGTAAAATGAGGACCCAGATTGTTGAGGGCAATATGCTGACTCTGTAAAACCACTTAGAGAGGGATGTAAAGCACCGTGAAGCGGTATATAAGTATATAATAGCTATTGCTATTGCTATTAAGCCTCTATGCCACCATGTTCCCTGACTTTTAGATATAAATAGTTTACATCACAGCTGTGACTTGTTGTCAATACTTTTTAGTTAGCAGAAGCAACTGGTGAGATGCAATATTGCAAGGACTAGAAGTAAGACATCAGAACATGGGAGTCTGTTACAGATTATATTCTTCTCTACCATCCAAAGAGAAGTCCGTCGCGGGCTTGGTGATGGAAGAATAATGGTTGGGGACACAAGCATGTGGCTACTGTGGTATGCAAACAATACCGTGTTGCTGGCAAATGATTTGCAGCAAATACTGGATCAATAGATGTAAGAAGGAGGATGAGTCTGAAATTAATGTACCTTAAGACCAAGGGACTTGTATTTGACAAGAAAAATGGCATGAATAAGCATTGCAAGTGATACAGAAATGGCAGAGAACTAGAAGAAATAGATGAATGTATATCCCCTGGTAAAAAATTTCCTAAAATAGACAACTAGATGGAAAAATGTAATATGGAAATGTTGGTAGATGGTAAAGGGTAATACATAATCTGTTGCAGGAGTGAATGCTTGCCAAAAGAAGCATTCTCACTAAAGCAGCAGTCTCACTATTTTGCCATCCTGATCATTGGATTTTTCTGCCTGACCTCATTCATTTTGTACATGTCTCCTCTCCTATTGGTCATTGATATGCTTTCAAATATGACCAGAGATCTAAAAGATTTGTTTTATGCTTCTCAGCAAGGTGAATCAAATGTTAATAGTGCACGTACTGGAGAAGCAATGCCCATCTTTGCAGTTAGAATAGAATAGAATAACAGAGTTGGAAGGGACCTTGGAGGTCTTCTAGTCCAACCCCCTGCTTAGGCAGGAAACCCTATACCATTTCAGACAAATAGTTATCCAATCTCTTCTTAAAAACATCTAGTGTTGGAGCATTTACAACTTCTGGAGGCAAGTTGTTCCACTGGTTAATTGTTCTAACTGTCAGGAAATTTCTCCTTAGTCCTAGGTTGCTTCTCTCCTTGATTAGTTTTCACCCATTGCTTCTTGTCTTGTCCTCAGGTGCTTTGGAGAATAGCTTGACTCCATCTTCTTTGTAGCAGCCCCTGAGATTAATTTGAGATCTTTAGAAAGATGCCCATAACTCTCACAAATCCTTGTTAGCATAAACCGGGAACAGTTGGATCATTTCGTTAATTCGACACATAAATTTGTGTTTCTATTGACATTTGTTGTGGCATTGCGTTGCCCAGTGTTGCTCTATCATGTTCATAAAAGGACACGAGATCAGTGAATATCAGTAAAATTGCATTATTGCATATTAGTACTGCAAACAGATACAAGAACGTATCTGTGACACGATAAAGCATTGTCTATTATTCTCATGTTTGATCATTGTCTTCAGATCACTAATATTTTGGAGAGACAATGGTAATGTCTCATGAACTGCTAATAAACGTCTAAGAAGCTAATAATGACCTTCTTATGAAGGTCATTAATTGAAAGTATATCATCTTTCCACCTAATAGGATGGATGACTTTCCAGAATGAAAGCCAGATTTCCCTACCAGCTCAAAGGAATGATAGAAAAAAATCTAAGATTTCTCGTAGTATGAAAAAAAATGGTAATAGTTAAGTTATGAAATTCTTAATGTAGTGTACAAATCAATTTAGGGTATGATTTCACCCTAATTTAATGTGCAATTTACTGTATAATTAGTTCATTCTGCAGCCTGGTATAGAAACTAGATAGAATTAAAATACTGGCAGACTATGGATCAGAAGAATGTGATCTTATTTGGAAAGGCCCCCATAACTTTATCTATCCATCTATTTCTCTGTCTGCCTGCCTGCCTGCCTGCATATCTATCAAATTGTGTGGCATCACTTTTATAGTAACTCATGGAAATTTTTTGTTTCATTTTCTAAGAGGTACATGTGTATTGGACATTCAACTGCACACTATACCCATGATGGTGAACCTATGGCACGTGTGCCAAAGGTGGCATGCATAGCCCTCTCTGTGGGCATGTGCACCATCGCCAGGTCCGGATTTTCCTATAGGCTAACTAGGCTTCAGCCTAGGGCCTCAAGATCAAGAGGGGCCTACATTCAAATTGTTAGCAAAATTAAAATTACACTTTCACTATAGGTGAAAGGGCCTCATAAGTGGAATAGCCTAGGGCCTCTTTTTGTCTAAATCCGGCCCTGACCATCGCCAGCTGCTCTTCCGGTTTCCGGTGCACGCATATGTGCCGGCCAGCTGATCTTTGTGCGGGCCGGAGCCCCGGAAATGCGAAGACCAGCTGGCTGGCGTGCGCATGCACCTGGTCTTCAGGTTTCCAGCACTCCGGCGCACGCAAAGACCAACTGGCCGGCATGCTGGAAACCAGAAGACCAGGTGGCCCGGTGCGCGCATGTGCACCGGCCAGCTGGTCTTCGAGTTTCCAGGGCTCCAGTGCGCACACACATACACACGTGTTCTGGTTTGGGCACTCAGTGCCGAAAAGGTTCGCCATCACTACACTATACTATGTGTCTATGAAAATTGCGTGTTTATTTATGTATTATTTTTGTAGTAATGCTGATTTTTGAGATGCCATTGGACAGAGGCAGGGAGACATGTAGCTCCTTTCCAGGTGGGATTTTTTAAGATATTTAATCATTACAAACCACTCAGTTCTTTTTCTCTTCTCTTTCCCATCCTCCTGCACTATCTTCCCTTCCTTCTGTCCCCCAACATTTTTATCAATGAATTGGATAGGAAGTTGGGGGTTCTTTATCGGTTTGCAAATGACATATCTGGAACTTCTCTAAAATAGTCTAATGTTTTGGAGACAAAAGAAAATAGAAAAAGATCTAGACAAGCTTGAAGAGTGACCTGAAATGCATGGAATTTAATAAGATGGAATTTAATAAGAAAAGTGTTTGGTGGGATAAATGAACTTCTCAAATACAGCACTGAAGACATCTAGCTTGGCAGTATTTCATGTCAAAAGGACCTGGATCGTCTTCTGGATCTCCCAAGTCTTTGTCCATCACCTTAACCACTACACTATATTGGCACATTAGTTTCAACTGCATCTCTTGCTCGTCACCTGAGGCTCTCTAACCAGATATGTTTTTAAGCATCATGTATCCATGAAACAGATGGAGAGAACAGCTGTTTTTGGAGGTGAGGGGAGGAGAGCTGCAATAGGAAATTGGCAAGCAAAGAAATTATTAAAAGCATGCATTCCCCCTGTGGCTGATTCACTGAAGTTGGACTCTCCCTTAAGAAAAAAAAATAATAAACCAGATTTTAAATGCCTTTGCCTGTGATGTTTAGATTAGTCCACCGTTCAACTTGGCTACAGCAGCAGTGAACAGCCAAGGTTAATTTTATAAAAGCAAGTTAATTCTTTCCCTCAGAATGATTCCTGGCTTTCTGAAGTTCCAATGTTAGTGAGAAATAGATTACATTCAGATTGCAAGTACGAGAACCTCTGTCCAGCTGTTCTCTATGAACAAGTAGTAAAAGTAGTAAAACTCTAACTTACAGAGTAATTTAATTTTTTAAATTTAGCTATAGAGAAAGTGGTTAGAAGGCAGTAATCGCCTCCTTGCAAAGTCCATCCTTTACATCAGGGATGTCAAACTCGATTTCATTGAGGGCCGCATCAGGGTTGGGTTTGACCTTGGGGGGGAGTGGGGAGGGCATGGCCAGCTTGACATCATTCGTGTCAGGGGCGCCTGTGGTGGCCTGAGCGCTGTTCCAGCAAAATGAGCTCCCGAGCTCAGTTTTCTGCTATGACAGCCACCTGTAGCCCTCTGGCAGCAAAAATGGAGCTGGGGGGGGGGGCATGCACAGCCCTTCCGAGCTCCATTTTCATTGGAAGAAGCACCACAGGGCGGTCCTGTGCTGTTTCCAGGGCAGTCCCGTGGGCCAGATCTAAGCACCCTGTGGGCTGGATCCAGCCCACGGATCTTGAGGTTGGCATCCCTGCTTTGCATTGAAAGGGAGGGGAAACTGAAGGCATTGATTTGAGATGATGGAGATCTCAAAGCACGGTCATTATTACAGAAAGAGAATTCATCTATCAGTAAACATACCCCAACACTGACAAGGCAAGCCACCAGTATATAAAATGAGAGAAAACACCACCCCCTACTAACACTGATGATGTTACCTAGTTTGGTATTAAAATATCTGCCAGAAAACCAGCAAGCTCAGAGAGCACACAAACATACCCTCTGTTTGGATTACATCCTCAGATTAATGGAGAATTTTGTTCATTGGCATTTCAAGAAGTGCTTATGAAATATATAATTCCAAGGTAGCCTGTCTACTCTTGTTTGTATGTTTCATATTTAAACCATTTATGAAACAAGCCTAGATTGTTAAAAATGAGCACATAACCATGGTTTATCCCTTCTTGCCTCTTTGCTGGCTTCCAAAACAGACTTTTTTGTGAGGTTTCTTAAATTAGGCCACCAAAGAAGCCAGAGCTGAGTTGGACCATGGTTGTGCTGTCTCCTATGGTCCTCAATCATCCTTAAATGCCAATAAATAGCAATTCTAAATTATCTTCCCAAGAGATATTTTCATAGAGGCCTATAATGTTGAAGGGAATGGGAGGCCAGACATTGAGGAACAGCACAAGGTACTCTGTCCTAATTCTCCTGATTTGTCACTTGGATTCCAATATCAGTTGAAAGCTTCATTGAGTCAACTACTCTTATTAAATGTCCCTTCCTAGTCATTGACTCTATTACATGAATTCAAAAATCGTTTGCTCATTTCTTTCGCAATCATCCAAGGAGAACATTTCTTTATCAAAGACTACACATTTCGTGATTGCTCACAAAAAAATTCCAGTAACCAGCAGGAACAATTTTGTCCATTAGAAAGCAATTAGTTTCATCTTTGCCAACAGCCTGTTGTTTTTTTTCCTTGAGCTGAGCTCAGGTTTTTTTCACCTCCAAAATTATAGGACTACTAATTAGAGGAAGAGTTCCTTATTGCTGAATGAGGTGTATGTAATTCTCCAGTTTCTGAACCGAAGCACACAAAATCCACATTCGTGTACAAGATCTATGTAGGCATATGCATATACACATACATACCCACGTATGACATTTGCCCACTTTTATTTACACACCTAAAAAACATCCACAGTGTTCAGCTACAACTGATATGCTCACTCCCATTCATGCATTCTTTATGGCCAGCCTACTCTAGGAAGGTCCAATAAGCTGATTTTTCTTTTTCAAGCACAGATGGCCCTGAATAGCTTAATGTGTGCCTGGTGGCCAGAATAAGTGAATTCTTGATGGTCTTAGGCTTCAGATCATATTCATGCATTCAGGGAAGCTAAATGAAAACTTGTTCATCATTTTGATAAACAACTTCTCTGATTGCCGCAGGAAGCTCTGTGTAACGCAGCAGAGTCAAATAAGATTAAATTGCCATCCCTGTATTTTTTTTAAAAAAAGACCGTAAGTTTACCTGCCTCAGTCATCGTTAATGACTTCCACAGCATGTCATCAAATCAGGTCTTTAAAATAAAATGTAACAGCATTTGCTTACCGTTAACATTTGCTAAGCTGCATGTTATAATTCTGAACTATAAAATATACTGTTATTACTTCCAAACCAGATAGAGAGAAATGTATGTGATGAAGAAATAGCTTTCAGCTTCCTCTAGGCATGTGAGGACAAGCCTTCGACTGATGATATTCTTTATGTCATTGTTACTCACAGAAGGTTCCTATTAGGAATTAAATATTTCACCTACAATAATAGAAAAAAATGGGGGGGGGAATCCTGGAGATTATTTAAATCCACCTAGTACAGAGGTCTTCAAACTTGGCAGCTTTAAGACTTGTGGACTTCAACTTCCAGAATTCTCCAGCCAGCATAGCCAAGCTTGAAGACCTCTGACTTAGCATGACTCTCCAACTCCTTCAGTGGAGCCTGTTCCATTGTTGAAACAATTATTTTTTCCTGAGATCCAATTAAACTCTACCACATTGTCATTTAAACCCATTGTTCCTTGTCCTCTCCTCTGGGACAATTCTGCTCCATCTTCTACATGACAAACTTTTGGATACTTGAAGGCAGGGGTGGTATTCACTTACCTTTGCTACCAGTTCACAAATGTTAGTGATCGCACGCGCTACCTGTGCACATGTGCAGGGCCTTTTGTGCATGTGCAGAGCAGTAAAAATTATGACATCTGGGTGGGTGGATGGAGCCTCCCGCAGCTGCCACTACTGATTCGCCCAAACTGGATAGAACCGGCTGAATACCACCACTGCTTGAAGGCAGCTATCATGTCTTCTATCTTCTCCAAGATAAACTTACCCAATCATAGACATCCATGAAGAGGGACAAGAGGGGCAACTGATGAAATATAAGATATGATACAAATTCTATCCCTTGTGTACTCCCCTGCAGTGTCACAATTCAGAGATAGAGGTTAGACGTCACAATGCATAATCCATTATTTTGGTATCATCAATCTGGGAATAGATGACTATGCCACCTACACCAGTGGTGAAATCCAATTTTTTTTTTACTACCGGTTCTGTGGGCGTGGCTTGGTGGGCGTGGTGTGGCATGGTGGACATGGCTTGGTGGGCATGGCAGGGGAAGGATACTGCAAAATCTCCATTCCCAACCCACTCTGGGGCCAGCCAGAGGTGGTATTTGTCAGTTCTCCGAACTACAGAACCTGTCAAAACCTGCTGGATTTCACCCCTGACCTACACTACTATAAACCCAATACTTCCAACTGTTCTTCATAGGTTTATATTTCAATTCCCTTATCAGCTTGGCATGTTGGTTGCTCTTCTCTAGAAAATGTTGATAATTCCAAAAAGAAAAAAAAATAAATGGATTATTCAGTCCAAAAGAAGATTAGGTTGCTTTATTATGACTTAATTCTTAATAAACTCATGCTGATTTCTTTCACGGAATGCATATTTCTATTTGTGACATGGCTTGGTAAAATGGCTTTACAATAGAGATATAAATGTTATTATTTTCAAGTGTTCAGACTTTCAATTAAATTTTCAATGAATATTCCTTCCTCTAGTGTTACATCCATGAGTGTGAAAAAATTTTGTGCTAACATTTTTAAAAAAACACAATGAATTGGAGGAAAGATGGTATAATTCAAAGAATTAAGGCATTAAATTATTTGGGAATGGAGGGAATATGTGAGAAGACAATCCTTATCTGCTTGCCATGAGGGTTGGGAGACTGAGCTCTTCAGATCATCATTTGCCCAACTCCAGCCATATCTCCATTTACCTTCCTTCAAGTGGTCATCCACAGACAGCAAATGAGAAGATGTGTGTGCTGTCATTCTGCAAATGCTATGACTTGTCAGAATTTGTTGCAGCCCACACAAGCAGATTATTAAACAGAATTCAAAATGTATTTATAAACATAACAACACATAAGGCATACAATACCCTTGTAGGCTTTTCCACGTTGTAGGGAAGAGAAATAGCAAGTACAAACACAGCACAAAATGGAAGCACAAAATGGAGAAGGCAAAATGGATGAGAGAGAATCTATTGCCCTCAAGCTTATATACAGAACAGTTGTAACTATTGTAACTCTCTCTACATGGGGCTCCCCTTGGGGTACACCCGGAGGCTCCAACTGGTGCAGAATGTGGCTGCGCGGGGGATTATGGGAGCAATGGGGCGCTCCCATGTGACTCCTCTCCTGCGCGAGCTGCATTGGCTTCCGGTGGACTTCTGGGTGCGCTTCAAGGTGTTGGTGATCACCTTTAAAGCGCTCCATGGCTTAGGACCAGGGTACTTACGGGACCGCCTTCTGCCACCAATAGCCTCCCACCGGCCAGTTCGCTCCCACAGAGAGGGCCTCCTCAGGGTGCCGTCGGCTAGACAATGCCGGCTGGCGACCCCCAGGAGGAAAGCCTTCTCTGTGGTGGCACCTACCCTTTGGAACAATCTACCCCCAGAGATACAAGTGATCTCCGACCTCCGGACTTTTCGTCGGGCCCTAAAAACTCATCTCTTTCAGTTAGCCAGTATCTCTTGATTTTATGATTTTATGGTTGATTTTAAATTTTGATATGGATTTTAAATTGATAAATTTTAAACTATGGGCCAAATTTAATTATTTTAAATCTATTTTTAATCGTACTTTATGTATAAATGTTTTATTTTGGCTGTTCACCGCCCTGAGTCCGAAAGGAGAAGGGCGGTATAGAAATTTGAATAATAATAATAATAATAATAATAATAATAATAATAATAATAATAATAATAATAATAATAATAATAATAGTAGTAGTAGTAGTAGTAGTAGTAGTAATAGTAATAGTTAAGCCACGCCCAGGCTCCAAACTGTCTTGTATGGCCCCATACAATAAATACTATGTTTCACTTACCAAACAGTCCCCCATTGGCTGACCTGTTGCTATGCCCTAATCCAGTTCATGAATATACTCTGACATGATTTACATACTGTAGTTGTGTCAGATGTCAGAATGCAAGTATGATTGTGCTGTTTGCATGATGATGTCATCATGGGCATGCTGCCACTTTCTTGTTGTTATGCTTAGCTGCAGATGCCCATATGGGGTAACTTTCCTCTTCCAGGCTGGCGTCTTGTCTCCTAAAATGCTGCCTTAGGGACCGTAAAATTCCAACCTAAGTCATAAACGTATTAATATAAATTAGGCCTGGGTGGCAGGTGATTGTTCCCAGATTATCTTATTATGTTCCTCTGCGGGAGAATTGAACTCCATACAATATATCACACTCACAATCTCCTCCCACGAGCTTCCAAACTAATGGATGCTAAAGACATCTGTTGCTTTTGCAGGTGATGTGGGGAGATAAAGTCTCTTGCCTCCTTTGGGGCAGCCCACATCCGTAGTTAGAAGAGCACTGCATTGATAATGGGCAAGAAAGGGAGTGTTTTGCAATCCGCTCTTCACTTTTAAGATGCTGTATTTTTTCTCCTCAGGATTCACAATGATTATATCCTAAATAATAGTATGAACATAGTAATTAGCTTCTTAATTAATACATGGTCCTGAATGTGTTGCACTGAAAGTATTTGATCAGGAATTGTACCTTTCTTTTGTTAGCACATAGTTTTGGATGACTACTTTAAAAGAGGCTGTGTGTTTTCTGCTTTGTCTAGAATGCTAACTCTACCTTCTAAATCTAAATCTTCTGGCAGATTTTTCACCTACCCAGATAAATATTTTTGCCATGCTGTAAAATGCAGAAGTTGCAGCAACCAAAGACGGAATAAGAACCTAAAATTCCCATATGTTGAAGGGTGGGGGAGGAAATCCCACACTTTTCAAAACATTTCTTTACCAAGGGCCAGCATACCCCATTCTCCATGCCAAGGGAGCATTTTCAACTTACTTATTCACAGCCGGGAGCTGAACTGTTTTACAGACTATGAAATGTTTAGGGATACCCTACCATTTTTCTTGACATTTCAAATTGTTAGTGTGCTTACGATGTATGAGGTCAATAATGCACATTTTATACAAGTCCCTTAATAGGCATTATGACAGGGACAATAATGTTTTTGTGGAAGTTGCAAAACACTTGAATCAATAATCCATTTTTAGAAGCCTACGAACTAAAATAAACATTTATAACTCTTTAATTTCCCCTTTCTTCTGAGTCATTGTGGCTGTTCTTTTATATTAAAAAGTTCCATATTCCTTCACTGTTTAAAGGGGAGGGGGAAAGAACACAAACATATTAGGACTAGTGGCACCGAAAATGAATTAAAAAGAACCCCAAACATGTCAACAGCCTAGCAGCTACCATAAATATTTGGCCTTCTACTTATTGGAAGGCTACACTTTGTTTCAAATTCTTGATCATTTTTCTCCCTTGTGAAAAATCTTCCTGTTAAAATACATTCTCAGAGACCATTAGAGTTCCTTTAGAATTTCTTTGGATTATAATCAGTGCAATCTCTCTACCTGCCTCTGTTTTCTGCTTTGAGAGGAAAAAAGTATCAGAATTTATTTTATGATGTGGGATTGAACTGAAATGAGACCACAGGCTGCTGAAGTTTAAAGTTAAAGAAGCCCGCTCATACACAATGCTTAGCCAGAGCTCAGTTTGCCAGACTACATACTGTTATCTTTACTAAGTTCAAACTTGGTTCAAACACTGTTTCCTTTATTAGGTTCAGACTTGCCAGAACTCTCTTTGCAACTCAACATGAAGTGGATAGATAAAAATCTTTATTGTAATTTAGACTGAAGCCGAACGAAACCATTGGTGTAAGAATGTTGTTTGCTTGTTTATCATATAGCTGTCCATCTCACAAGAAATTTTATTTTCTCACACCATAACAATTGAAACTCATTGCTTTTTCTGCCACCTTTTGACTGACATTTTCTTTGAACTTGCTGGTACGAAGCTGACTAATTGATCACTGACATAATAACTCTCAGCCACTTGAAATAAAGTTGAATGATAAAATCTTCCATTTCACCCAAGTCTATTGTCAGACCTGGAAGCCATCTTTTCACCTTTGAGCCTTGAGGCCTGCCACAAATTCTACTGTGGGAAAATGGGAGGGGGGATTGTATGGAGTGATGATGATATGTAGTCAAAATAACATTTTTTTTTTAGAAAGTCAAGGCCGTTGTGCCCTGCAGCTGGACTGAGAACTATGAGGAGGTATCTTCTGTTCTGGAGGGTACCTGATTGGTTCGTGTGATGGACATGTGGGTGATGGACAAGGACTTGACCTTTCTCTTGGGTGAGGAAAACCCGGAAGCTCTCAGATTCGGGTTTTCCCAGATGTGCAAATATGACATCTCTAATAAAAATTAGCTTTGAGGAAACTCAAGCTTGGGAGTTTGATTTCATTGGAGGTGTTACTTGGAACCCTGACACATATCCTTTTCTTTTTCTCAAAATAATCATAGCTACTTATGTTAGCATCATAGGACTAACCTAATCTGCCATGATCAGCTGGTGATTAGAAAAAAAATATTTGATCTCTGCTCTTTCCAGTTTTAATTCCTAGACTTCTTATTCTTCGGCTTGAGAAATGTGCCTTGTTCCAAAGAATCCATCACAAGAAAAACAAACAAAACGAACATATACTGGCACTAATGAAAATGTATCCAGGGTGTACATGACCCAATGTCCAATACATTCTGTTGAATGCCTTCTGCTGAAAATTAATTTTGATTAATTTAGCAAGATGCTGAATGTACAAACTCAATACTCTAGCAAGTTAAGGGGCAATTTTCTCATCTTTTGACAAGTCCCATTGCTTAATTTGTATGCAAAAAAAGCCCCCTTTGTCCTTCATCATTTAAATTACTGTTCTGGGATGATAAATTATGGCATGAGGCTATGAAGGCAGAAAACTTGGAGAAGAAATGCTCCTATCCTCATCAAAGCTTCTGGAAGCCAAAGAAAAGCTGAACGTTATTCTTCTTAATCCACAAGACGAGGTTACAGGGAAAGTTAGGGCAAAAGAAAGTTTTGCTTGTAGATCACTTGTGACTTTAAAAGTTCTTCCCCATTTTTATGGAGTTAGAGCACCAGCTGAATTCATACAGATAAAAACCACAGTGGAAATGGGGCAGGCAGAAGGGCTGTGAAGCAAAGACTTGATTTTCTAGTGGAACAGAGAAATCAGCAGAAGTTGATTTAGAAGTTTAGTGATGAATTCACATGAAATAGAATTACCTGGCTTGAAAATTCTAAATGGCAATATGTCACCAATACTGAAACAGTTTTGAAAAGAAAAAAGAAAAACAATCGTTTTTTAAGGTGGGGTGATCTATTGAAACATTCAATTTTCATTAAAAAAAACATCATTTTAATATTCTTTATAGTGCCGGGCAGGATCTATTGTAGCAGTCTTTAACAAAGAAATTTATATAAGAGATTTTTATTTCATTTCTTAAACTGCGGCTCAAGTGCAAGTTAGAAATTGAAACTGCTTATGACATGGGTTTGTTTCCATTCACTATAGAAGCTCAACCTTATTGCTGTAAGATTTTAAAAATATAGAGTAGGGATAATGTCCTGCATTAACTATAGCAAGGAGAATGGCCAGAATCAAATGCAAAGAAGAAAATGGCATTTCCAGATCTGTCTTCACAAATGGTTGAGAAGTGCAAACCATTCAATAAAGCTTATTAGCAATACAAACAAAAGGGATGAAGTAATCTTGTTCTTTGCCTAGCAAAGATTTTGAGAAAAGAGGATATTATTTATTTATTTATTTATTTATTTATTATTTATTTATTTATTTATTTATTTATTTATTTATTTATTTATTTATTTATCAAATTTCTATACCGCCCTACTCCCGAAGGACTCAGGGCGGTGAACAGCCAAGATAAAATACAGATAATACAAATATTAAAAAATCTCTTAAAATTATTAAATATTTTGGCCGAAACACAGATTAAAACACCCAATTTATAAAATCACGAATTAAAAATTTAAAAGAGGAGAGTTAGGCCAGGCCAGCCTGCTGAAATAAAAAAGTTTTGAGAGCACGATGAAACGTGCGCAGGTCTGGGATCCTCCGTATCCCTTGGGGGAGCTCGTTCCAGATGGTAGGAGCCCCCACAGAGAAGGCACCCTGAGAAGCCCCTCTCTATGGGAGCACACTGGTCGGTGAGAGGCTATTGGTAACAGAAGGCGGTCTCGTAAATACTAATATTAGGTAAATCAGGGATGTCAAACTTGTGTTGTCATGGCGCCATCATGTGACGTATTGGGATTTTTCTCCCCCTTCACTAAACCAAGCAGGGGTGGGGCCAGCATGTGACGCATCTGGCCCGCGGGCCGGGAGTTTGACATCCCTGAGGTAAATTATAAGACTATCACCTGAAACAGCAGCAATAAAGTAATATTACTTCTACTACCAAAGATGCCCAGAATTATTTATTTATTATTATTTTCAATTTAGGTTTATAAATACTGGCTCACTTAGCATAGACTCTGCACAACATACAATTAAAACCAATGCAATGCTTACATATCAAGAAAAAAAATTTATACAAAACTGAACATAACAGAGGGGAACAAAACAGCGGCACACAAGTGATGTCAGTCTAACTCAGAGCTAGGAGAAAGAATCAATTTTTTAAAAGACAATTTAAAATGTGTACAGTAGAGACAGACAAACAGATTGTGATCTGAGGGATTCTTGGTGATCTCTGAACTTGGTTGTTTTCTTGCAGATATTTGTGCACTGATGATGTTACCTACAGTATTTTGGGTAATGAAACATCTGCAAGAAACAACCAAGCTCAGAGAGCACCAAGGACTCCACATTTCAACCCTGAGCTACAAATATTCTCCTTTATGATCTAATCAGCACTTTTTAATGTTTTACTTTAAACTCATGATAATGAGTCAAAGATCACTCAGAATGAAAACAATCATTTTAAAAATAATATACCTCTTCCAAAAACTACCCAGCACTATATGGTCACTCTAGCTGCACATAATTTTTCAGGAAATAATAGATTCTATAAAATCTATGAAAATAGGAAAAACTTCAAGTCCCAGTGGTCATCCTATTGGGTGATATAAGAAATATATTGAATATAAACCTACTGCTGTTTTGAACAATTTTTCCCCCAAATTCCTACAAGGAATTTTATATTACTGATTTTTGAAAGCTGTTTAAGAGTCTACAGATTGCACAAGGTGCTGTCCAATTTCCTTGTTAAATGTTGGTGCCAAAATTTTGACAGAAACACTGGAAGACATTTTATGTCTCCTGCACAATCTGGTTTTATGAAGGGGCAATAAGCCTTGGATAATATTATACAACTGTCAATTTTGAAATTCAGTATCCTGAAATTGGGTGTGTGTGTGTGTTGGGGGGGGGGTGTCTCACTGATCCCAGAAGAAACCTTTGGAACAAGATCTGTCTAACTTCTTTTGTATTAAAATTCAGTGTTTCAAGCACTGAAACATGGTACTCTTATCCTTTAGGCAGGGAAAGAAGAGAGGGAATTGTCTATGGAGATTCTCAATCATCCAGGTCATAGGTGTCCCAAAGATGCTTTTTCAAAAGGCAACTGGACTTTGTTTTTCCTTGAAGACATTTTACTTCAAAAACAAAGCCCAGCTGCCTTTTGAAAAATCACCTTTGGGACAAGAGAGGGAATTATGTCCTCACTTTTCAAGATGTCTCATGAATCTTGTCAAGGATGCCTTCTATCTCATATATTTAGTCTAATATTGGAATCCCCGGGCCATCATATCAGGTATTTAAGAGCAATCTGGGCATTAAAGAACCTGGAGGTAAACACAACCTATTTTTATACAGAGATGATGTGTTATATCTTGGGATCCAAAATCCCATGTTCCTCCAACCACTGGCCCTACATAAATGAGCCATCATTCCCCAGGCGTAGGTTAGACTGGATGATGGACCCTTTGGATGGGTGTTTTGGAGTGGTTGTTGATTTTCCAGACTTGGATCATTTTTTAGGCTTTGTGCAGTTTTGCTGTACTGTTTTGTGAACTGTCCAGAGTCATGACAGTTTGGACCAGCCTAGAAATTTCAAAAGTAAATAAATAAATAATCAATCAATCCCATGGGAGCAGCATGAGGCTTTTTACTTTATCCTGCATATCTCTGGAGAATCAGACTGCACCATTCTCTATGACATCCAGGAAGGTGGTCAACACTGGACTTTTTCTCACAGTTTTATTTATTTTTTTTTATTAATGTTAGTCAATTATGGCATGTTTTTTTTAAAAAAATAAGGACACCAGAATTTATGCTGTCTCTTCATGGGTGTGCTTATGGCTAGTTTTATGGATTTTATATTTAGAATAATAAACCTCTCCTGGAGTCCTTGTCAAATTGGTTTATAAATACTACAAGTAAATAATAAATATCAATTGTATGCCCAGCATTAAAGATCACATGTCATACCTACATGGTGTTGGGATAGAAGTATAATTTTGTCCCTTATTAGTAATTAGTAACTTTAAACCAACTGAACTCTTTCAAGAAGAATCTTGATTGTTTAAAATTGTGGAATGACAGAATATTCGATTAAAAGAGTTTTTGATTTTACATTTGGTCCAGATGCATTAGCAGTATTAAAAACTCTTAAAATTACTATCAGTGTTGAACTGTGATTTGGACTATTGAAAATCTACTGCATTTTTATTAGGCAATTAAAGTATAGAATTAAGATGGACATTTGAAGGACTATATTAGTGGCTCCGAGTATGGCTCCAAACAGATAAATTCTGTTTAACAAATATATAAATAAAGATTACGTAACCTCTTTATTATATGTACATGAGGCTAATTCAACATTTTTCATATTTTCATTTATGTTCCTTTATCTTTTAACTGAATCAGGTTAAATACAAGTCTGTATACAGAATGTTTTATTTTAATTTTTGCTCTCAATTTTATTGTTCTGGAAATATCAAATGATGGAGGGAAAATATATCCATTTGATAAGGACTTCCCATTGTCCCATTTGTATTTACTGTCCTTAATAATTTTGAGAAGAATAACATGTTATAAAAATGTGAAAGTAACTGTGAATTGTATGCCAAACAATTAGAAATTATCACCATATAAAGGACTATGGATTTACCATATATGGAACACAGCAAAAATATTATTCTTTTGTAATAGAAAAATGATATAATCCTGGATTTACAACCATGAATTGATTATTCGTATTCACTCTCCACTTACAAACTGGCTTGTTCATTGCTGAAGTGGAAAGACTGATCAGTATCATTCCATATGGTCAAGCATTAATGCCATGTTTAAAAGCTCTCTCTATGTGAGTATGTGTCTTTGTATATATTTAAAAGCTTATATATGTTCTTGTACATCTATGCATATACATACTCAGAAGCAGAGTATATATGTGCATAGTGTGTATGTTTATACAAATGTGTGTGTGTGTGTGTGTGTGTGTGTGTGTGTGTGTGTAACATGCAGTGGGATTCAAAATTTTTTACTACCAGTTCTATGGGAATGGCTTGGTGGGCATGGTTTGGCGGGCGTGGCAGGGGAAGGATACTGTAAAAATCTCCATTCCCTCCCCATTCCAGGGGAAGGTTACTGCAAAATCCCCATTTCCTCCCAATCAGCTGGGACTCGGGAGGCAGAGAATAGATGGGGGCGGGGCCAGTCAGAAGTGGTATTTACAGGTTCTCCAAACTACGCAAAATTTCCGCTACCGGTTCTCCAGAACTGGTCAGAATCTGCTGAATACCACTTCTGGTAACACGTATCTTATTTCCCTTTCATTTTGTATAATACACCAATTTTAAAAACTTTGAATGCATAGTTTAATGAAAAAAGGACTAGGGGTGACATGATAGCACTGTTCCAATATCTAAGGGGCTCCCACAAAGAAAAGAGGGTCAACCTATTCTCCAAAGCACCTGAAGGCAGGACAAGAAGCAATGGATAGAAACTAATCAAGGAGAGAAGCAGCCTAGAACGAAGGAGAAATTTCCTGACAGAAAATCAATGGAATGATTTGCCTTCAGAAGTTGTGGGTGCTTCTTTACTGAGTTTTTTTAAGACAACCATTTGTCTGAAATGGTAGAGGGTCACCTGGTTGAGTCACCTGGTTGAACTTGAAGGCTTCCAAGGTCCCTTCCAACTCTATTATTCTGTTATTCTATTAAAAAAAGCTGTTTTATGATTCAGTTCTCTTCTTAGGTTCCTTTTTTTTTTTTTTTTGTTAACTGGATTAGACATCACTTCAAATATAGTGCTATTCTCTGTTAAGCAGGTCACACAAGTGTTCCAGCATCTATTAGCCAGGCTTTCTAATGACCTCAGCCTTGGACCCTTGATACCAGGCATGTAAAGATGACACAGGATTCTACTATAGCGAGCAGAATATTGTACTAAGTGAGGAGAGCCATGAAGCTATCTCAGGTTTCACAAATTCTCTCAGCAAAACATCCCTCAGAGACCAAGATAGGCACTCAGCTTACAAATGCCATCCTGAAAATAAAAAATAAAAATTAGTTTAAAATAAAAATAAAAACTAGATGGTTAAGTTAAATCTTAGGGAAACAATTTGACTTGAAGCATCCCACCAAGTTAACAGGATGCAGCATCAGGATCCAAAAGATTTCTGATACACAATCAGGACAGTTGTAATTATACCAATATAAATACTATGCACATCAGATACTATGCCACCAGAAGGCCTGAACAGTTGCATAGGCTGTCAAGGTTGAGAGAGAAAAAAATCTACTCTGGTAGGGTATTTTTTTCTATTCCAAGAGCTCTAATTAGCAAATAGCAGAGCTGGACTGTTGATTTTTCTTTATGTATTTATAGAACCATTCTGAATGATATGTCATTCATATATTCATGATATGTCATATGCCTGCTTCCCAGAAGCTTCTAAAGTGTGTTACAGTCAACAATTCGCAAACAAATTACAACATTTCAAACATCTGACGATGAAACTATGAAATAACTAGAATCTGAATAACTGAGTGTATACATTGTACAACATGTATAGAAAAACAGCACCTGCTAAGGCATATAAAAATTCCTAGCAGCAAAGTTGAATGAAAATATTTGGTTTCCTAAATTTTTCCTTCCAGCTTTGAAGGGTTCCTACAGAACAGAAGGGGAAGAAATGGAAGCAATGAGAGATTTTATTTTATTTTTTAAACTCCAAGATTACTGCAAATGGTGACTGCAGCCATGAAATTAAGATGCTTACTCCTTGGGAGGAAAGCTATGGCAAACCTAAACAGCATATTGAAAAGTAGAGACATCAGCTTACCAACAAAGGTCCATATAGTTAAAGCTATGGTTTTCCAAATAGTAATGTATGGCTGTGAGAGTTGGACCATAAGGAAGGCTGAATGCCGAAGAATTGATGCTTACAAATTATGATATTGGAGAATTCTCTTGAGAGACCCTTGCACTGCAAGGAGATCAAATCAGTCAATCTTAAAGGAAATCAACCTTGACTGTTCTTTGAAAGAACAGATACTGAAGCTGTAGCTGAAATATTTTAGTCACCAAATGAGAAGACAGGACACATTGGAAAAACACCCTGATGTTAGGAAAGAGAAAGGCAAGAGGAGAAGGGGACAGCAGAGAATGAGATGGTTAGATAGTGTCCTCGATGCAAGGAGCATGAATTTGGGCAAACATCGGGAGACAGTGGAGAACAGGAGGGCCTGGCATGCTATGGTCAATGGAGTTGCAAAGAGTCATACGTGACTTAGCAATTGAACAATAACAAATGTTTCCTATGTAAAGGTTTAAAGGTTTCTCCTGTCTACCCCAACTCATGGGGGGCAGTGCTTATCTCTAATTCTCAACCAAGGGAGCCTGCGTTGTCTGAAAGACATTTCCACCATCATGCTCCCAGCATGAAAATATGGAATGCAGTAATCTGTTTATCTACTCACATTTGCATTAGTGGTGGGTTTCTACCAGTTTGCCCCGGTTCGGGCAAACTGGTAATGGCGGTGGCGGGAGGCTTTGCCCACCCACCCGGACGTCATCACAGATGCTCTGTGCATGCACAGAAGGTTATGTGCATGCACAGAAGCGCCATGCACAAGCTCACAGTTCCAAACCAGTAGAGAAGGTAAGTGAAACCCACTACTGATTTGCATGCTTTACAACTGCTAGGTTGGCAGAAGCTGGGGTAAGTAACAGGAGCTCAACCCATTGCAAAGCGCTTGAATTTCAAATCCAGGCTGTCATCTTTCCAGCTGACCAGCTCAGCATCTTAACCACTGAGCCGTCTCACCTCCTTTTTCCTATTCGCATATTATGAAAAAGTAAGCAACAACAAAAATAACAGTTAAGAAGTTTAATTGCAGATGATCTTAGAGAACATTACTGGGCTTGATACCTTGAAGGTTCTGATGCTAACCATAACAATTAACTCCCTTTTAATGTCAACGGATGAGAATGGATGAACAGATCTTACATACATTTTTTTCTGTAAAATTCAAAGCTTGGATCTCAGGAGATGTTAATTCTTTCAGATTGCATTTCTGCTACAAGAGGTTTAAATGGAATAGAATGCTATGGGCTTTGATAAAGCTCCCAGAAAGAGTTGGGTCAGAGACAACTAAAGCTGTTTCTGTGCCATACAGGAAACTGTTCTTGATGAGAAGAATTAAATATTAACCTCGTGGTCTATCTTGCTTTCAGTTTGCAAACTCATCAATATTGAACCTCCTGAGAGCATGACCTAAAGTCTTTTACCTTAACAGACATTAACCAGCTTTGATTGACTCAACCCTGAAAGCTGAAGGTTTGAATATTTAAAATTACATCAAGCTTACTACAAACATTAGGGGTTGACTCTTAGCAAGCAGTTTTAGGATATGACATTTAAAGTGGCTGGGCTGGTTCCACCTTCTTTTTTTCGAAAGGCCAGCTTATCACAAGAACAATACATCAAACATGGAAACCAACCAACCCCCATCCCCAATAAGGTCATTGTGACACAGGTGACATTAAGGAGTTGCAAGAGAGATTCCGATATCGCTTAATTGCTCTGATATTTCCAAAGAGATATTGATCATCTGCATAGTTTGAAATATATCCAGCACAGGAAGGAATTGGTAGATCCATCAATTTTGCTCAGTTTTTCATTTTTCCAACATTATCTTTGTACAGCTCATTTTGGCATCGGGTTGCATGGTTTGCTTTTAAAGTTGCGCATGAAAACACTTAAGCATTACATGTGCATTATGGACTCTGGCACTTAGTGCTCAAAGTTTTGGGTTTCTGTCAGCTGATAGGACACTTTGAACCAATAGTTTTCCTTACCGAGTGGCTAATAACCAATTCAGCAGCTTTTCCTGCAGCTCTGTGTACTTGCAACAGATGAGGGGGTGAGGTGGGAATCTGTGGTTCTCAGGCCAAAGATAACCATTATGTAAATATGCAACAATCCACCGTTTTAAGGCACCAAGTGCAGACAAACTAATCATTAATTATGGAGGAATTCATGCAGCTTTTCTTGCAGCTCTGCGTACTTGCAACAGATGAGGGGGTGAGGTGGGAATCTGTGGTTCTCAGGCCAAAGATAACCATTATGTAAATATGCAACAATCTCACCGTTTTAAGGCACCAAGTGCAGACGAACTAATCATTAATTATGGAGTAAGGGTATTTGCCTAAAGCACTGGAAGTATAAAACTTCTGTATACTGTAGTAGCAATAGCAACAGCACTTAGACTTATATACCGCTTTACATTGCTTTCCAGCCCTCTCTAAGTGATTTACAGAGTCAGCATATTGCCCCCAACAAACTAGGTCCTCATTTTACTGACCTCAGAAGGATGGAAGGCTGAGTCAACCTTGAGCAGGTCAGAATTGAATTGTCAAACTGCAGGCAATCGGTAGTCAGCAGAAGTAGCCTGCAGTACTGCATTCTAACCACTGTGCCACCTCAGCTCATACTGTAGTATGTGGTTTCATTCTTATCTGTAGCCATACCCCATCTGTCAGTGTCCTGCAATATTCAGGAAGGAGTACAGATAGTCCTCGACTTACAAGAGTTCATTTAGTGACTGTTCAAATTTACAACAGCACTGAAAAAAGTGACTTATGACCATTTTTCACACTTACGACTGTTGCAGCGTCCCCACAGTCACATGATCTAAACTCAGAGGCTTGGCAATTGACTCACATTTATGATGATTGCAGTGTCCTGGCATCACATCATTCCCTTTTGTGACCTTCTGACAAGCAAAGTCAAGGGGGAAGTCAGATTCACTTAACAACTATGTTACTAACTTAACAAATGCAGTGATTCATTTAATGACTGGTGACTGGTGATAAAGATGGTGATTCGCTTGCAACAAAATTTCATTTTTTTAATGTATGCCGATTAGTGTACACTCAAAGTGACTAGAAAAGTTATTCCAACTTAACAACTGTGGCAACAAAGATCGAAACGTGGGGTAAAACTTACTTAACAAATGTCTCACTGAGCAACAGAAATTTGGGGCTCAATTATGATTTTAAGTCGAGAACTATCTCTACATTTATGAGCCGTGGTGATGCAGTGGTTAGAGTGCAGTACCACAGGCTACTTCTGCTGATCACCAGCTGCCAGCAGTTTGGCAGATCAAATCTCACCAGGCTCAAGGTTGACTCAGCCTTCCATTCTTCCGAGGTCGGTAAAATGAGGACCCAGATTGTTGGGGGCAATAGGCTGACTTTGTAAACTGCTTAGAGAGGGCTGTAAAGCACTTTGAAGCGGTATGTAAGTCTAAATGCTATTGCTATTGCTATCTAACCTAGGGATCTCCAACTTTGACAACTATGACTTGTGGACTTTAACTCCCAGAATTACTGAACTACACTGAGCTGAGGAATTCTGGGAGTTGAACTCCACAAATGGTAAAGTTTCCAGGGTTGGAGATCCCTGAACCTATGATATGGCAAGACTTTGCCTTGATTTGTAAACCTAAGCAATATGAAAATGCTATAATATCAAAGCCGTCCATGTAGTTCATGTAATTCAATCCTGGCTGCACTGATGGCCATATTGTATGCTCAGGATTTCAGACAGGAATTCTTATTCCTCATGAGATATTAGAGATTAACTCTAATATGGCCTCAAACACTCCCTAGAAATCATCCCAGCCCATTAGATGTTTGGGGCAGATCATCTGAATGGATCCATTCATTCCATGAAGGTCCTAGGTAGTAATCCATATTACTTTAAACTAGATGGGATCTGACCATAGCGAGGTGATAGAAATCCATGTAACATCTTTGAGACATGACCAAGATCTAACATAAGACCAGCTATATGTGTTGGGCTGCAGATTTCTTGAGATTAGCTCATGGTTGCCCTGAAGGCAATGAACTCCTGGGCCTTAGACCTCAGGAAATAGAGACTGAAATTCCTTACCAACAAAAAGTTGGGGTGCTCTACCAGCAGTCCAAAAATCAGAGCCCCTAAGAAGTTTCAATGAATGACAGGAGAGCCAGAATACCAGCTGAATCCTCAGCTTGTCTCTTATGACTCAGTTTCACATTCATCCCCAATTCTTCAGGAGCAGGATCTCAGAGAGTATGTTGCTGACAATCAGGGCCATCCAATCCATTAATTAATTTACTGGCAATTAATTTTCAACTAGTATTTTTGTCTTTAGATAACAGAATTTTCTTTCATCCTGTACTTTTTTTTTTTTGAAGTGTAACTTCTAGCAGATTTATTTACATATCTACATATTCATATAGTGGGTTGGGGGCTCTTGGACTTGTTTCTGATGTCACTGCAACTCCAGGGTTACAAGGTGAGGGTTTTGAGAATGGCATAGAAGCATATACATGTATGCAGATTTGAGTTTTTTCTTACCTTCACTTTTTTTTGCGATGGTGGAGATGTATCTCAAGTTCAAGTTCCTCTCCTTGTGGATAGGTTAGGATCATATGCAGGGGTGAAATCCAGCAGGTTCTGACAGGTCCTGGAGAACCGGTAGCGGAAAATTTGAGTAGTTCGGAGAATCAGTAGCGGAAATTTTGAGTAGTTCGGAGAACTGGCAAATGCCACCTCTGGCTGGCCCCAGAGTGGGGTGGGAATGGGGATTTTGCAGTATCCTTCCCCTGGAGTGGGTTGGGAATGGAGATTTTGCAGTATCCTTCTCCTACCACGCCCACCAAGCCACACCATGCCCACAGAACCGGTAGTAAAAAATTTTTGAATTTCACCACTGATCATACGGTATATAAGCACAATTTGCCTTTGGTACCAAGGATGGACAGAAAACCATGGTTTATAGCACTTAGATATATATACCACTTACAGAGTTAGCATATTGCCCCCAACAATCTGGGTCCTTAGTTCACCAACCTCAAAAGGATGGAAGACTCAGTCAGCCAGTCAGGAGTGAACTCTTGGCAGTGGACAGAGTCAATCTGCAATACTGCATTCTAACTACTGTGCCACCATGGCTCTTTGTATTAAAAAGATAAAACAGTGATCTTCCTGGATATTAAACAAAGAGTCAGTTCATAGCTAGGTTGCAGATAGAGAAGACACACCTATATGTGCATGATTGTATAGTTCCCTAAGAGTTCAGAAGATTGGAGATAGTAACATTACTTTTTTCACTTTCTTTGCATCTTTTTCTAGATTCAGTATTTTTGAATAAACACATCTTATTGTGAGTTTATTGTACTGTATTGTATTGTATGTAGAGGTTACATTTTTGAAATCCTGTCTTTTAACTCCACCCAAATACAAAGTATTTAGATCATTGTTTTGCAACCCAGAGCAATCATAGTGATTATGTTTTTCCTTTGTTTTCAGAAGGAGGAACATGTGAAGTTATAGCAGCACACAGATGTTGTAATAAGAATCGAATTGAGGAGAGATCACAGACAGTAAAGTGTTCCTGTCTACCGGGGAAAGTGGCTGGGACAACACGGAATAGACCATCATGTGTTGACGGCAAGTAGCTTATACCGAATGTCCTATGAATATGGGTAAAACTTTATAATTGCAAAGAAGTTTGAAATCAGGAGACCTGTTCAAGATGTTAATATTGCTGCTACTTAAGACTTCCATGCAGAATTGGAAATGAACACAAAACAAATTTGGTTAAAACTGTCAAACATTAAAGCTACGATTTTGATCTTAAAACGTAACAGCAAATACCAAATGTAGAGATTTCTGAAAATCATGAAGTTGCTATGGAGAAGAAGTAAAACAACTTTGTAAATAGAAATCAGAGAGATTCAAAACACTGCCATTTCTTTCATTGTATGATTTAATTTTAAAAGCAATCAAGGTGAGCAATGAAAAAAAAAACCTTTTTTCTAAGAGATCTAAAAACTGTATGAGTCAAAGACAGGAATGCCATAAAATTTGCATTAGCCTGTTCATCACTGTTCAAAAAAACCATTATATTCTCTTTTTCTTTCCTGGATTCCATAGAATAATCTACTTCTTTGGTTACCATTTGACTACAATAGTCCTTTCTACTATCTTTGCGCATTATGCTTATATATTCCAGTTTCTATACAGACCACAGTATAAAACAGGATTGTGTAAACTTGCATATCATGTTTACAGAAAGATTATTATAGTGTATGAAACTCAGGCTGTTTTTGCCTAAAGAGTTACCACTTTTTACAATTCTTTCTGATTCTTGCAGCGGGGATAGTTACTCCCGTTGAAATGTTAGTAAAAAGAAAAGGAGTCCCCCTTTTATCCCCTCATCTAAATCATTGAAGATATTGAAGAGTCTAAGACAGAGCCTTGGGGTACCCCACTGCATACTTCCCTCCATGTAGATGCAGTTCCATTAAGGATAAGGTGACCAGACGTCCCGCTTTTGGCGGGACAGTCCCGCTTTTGAGCAATTTGTCCCGCGTCCCGCGGCGTTTCAAAAAAGTCCCGATTTTTCTTGAGCCCCAGCTGATGGCTAGAAGAAAAAAAAACTGTTTAAACTCTTGCCCGGGGCTTCAAAGGGCCGCCCTACAGGCAATCAGTGTAAAGCAGTTTTTTTTCCCCCTAGCTAAGCTTCAGAAACGAAAACGAAACCAGGGTCTTTGGTGCAGCATGACAAAATGAGGCAGAGAGAGATTTATTTTTATTTTTATTTTTCCTCCCCAAAAAAGGTAGGTGAAAAACTGCAAACAATGGAAATTTAGGAGGAGAGTTCAAGATTTTAAAACACAAAGGAAAAAAAGCTGTATTTAACTAGGGAATTGTAATAATTGAGATACTATTAATTGTATATTGTGTTGAAAGCAGAAATGGTTAAGTTGTGGTTCGGAGGAATATATGGGAGAAATTATTTGGTTTATTATTATTGGTAAATATAATTAATTGATTTGTAAGAAATTGGATTGCATGGAAATAATTGGAATATTCATGTTCATATTGATTAATATACAAAAAAGATAGTTTTATAACTAATTGATTTATATTAAAATGTTGAATTTGTATTAAACAACTGTATTACATAATTACATAATTAAACAATGTGAGGATGGATATAAAAATAGATGACAATGGGAAGGGGTATAATATAGAATAGAAGGGAAAAATTGAATTTGATTAAGATTAGAGATGAGGATGAAGGGTAATATTGGTTTTTTTAAAAAATAGATGAGGAATAAATATGGCAAAAAGGAAATATAGAAATTGTAAATTTAATTGAAATGACTAAACGCTGTTTAAATTTGTGAACCAGCCAAATATTCTGTTCAAAGAAAATACATTGTATGTTTGTATGTGTGTTTCTAATTATTGCTATTTATTCATATTTGTTCTCTTTTATTCTTTAAAGTTTAACAATTCATTCTTTATCTTAATATCTTTATATTTGCTTGGGGTTGGCTTTCTTCCCTTTCATCTTTTTTATTGTACAGCAATCTTTCTCCTCAAACCTACCACCTCTCTCTTTTCTTTCCTTCTTACTTTCTCTTCCCCCCACCCTCTTTTTCTCCTCCCTACTTCCTCTTTCTTTCTCCTTCTCCTCCTCTCTTCCTCCCTCTCTTACCCTCACTCCTACTCTAATTTCCATTCCTTCATCCCTCTCTATTGCTGTAATCCTTTAATGCATATGGACTACTCAGAGGGCTGAAAAAGTTATTTTTGACTGGTCCTCACACTTTTGACCAGTCCTCGAACTTACGACTGTCCTCACATTTTACATTTTTGCCCTATCTTGTCATCATGGTGAAGAGAAGCAGTTGTGAAATGAGTGACATGGTTGTTAAGAATGCTGCACGGGCATAAATGTGAGGATGGTCATAAGTGTGAGGACCAGTCAAAAGTGCGAGGACCTGTCAGAAATGACTTTTTTCAGCCCTCTGGTTAGTCCTTTTGTGCATATGGACTACTCAGAGGGCTGAAAAAGTTATTTTTGACTGGTCCTCACACTTTTGACCAGTCCTCGAACTTACGACTGTCCTCACATTTTACATTTTTGCCCTATCTTGTCACCTTGTTGAAGAGAAGCAGTTGTGAAATGAGTGACATGGTTGTTAAGAATGCTGCACGGGCATAAATGTGAGGATGGTCATAAGTGTGAGGACCAGTCAAAAGTGTGAGGACCTGTCAGAAATGACTTTTCAGCCCTCTGAGTAGTCCCTATACACATAGCCATGGCCACCCGGTCACATGACCAGGTAGCCACGCCCACCCAGTCACATGGCCTCCAAGCCACGCCCACACAATAAGCCACGCCCACAATGGTGTCCTTCTTACCAATGTTAAAATCTGTTCACCTTACCCTATAGACATAGCCATGGCCACCCGGTCACATGACCAGCTAGCCACGCCCACCCAGTCACATGACCAGCTAGCCACGCCCACAAAATAAGCCACGCCCACAATGTCCCTCTTTACCAATGTTAAAATCTGGTCACCTTAATTAAGGACTACATGTTGAGTGTGGTTGCTCAGCCAGTTACGAATCCATCTGGTGGTGATGCTGCCTAACCCACATTTTTCTCTCTTATCAAGTAGTAGGTTTTGATTTTTGATTTGATTTTTATTGAATTTCTATACCGCCCTACTCCCGAAGGACTCAGGGCGGTGCACAGCCATAAAATAAAACACATAGATATACAAAATTTAAAATCGAATAAAATGAATTAAATAAATTTGGCTGAATTAATACCCATAATTTAAAATACCCATATTTTAAAATACATTAAAAATTTTAAATTTACACTTAGAAGGGAGAAGATTTAGGCGAGGCCAGCTTGATGAAATAAAAGCGTCTTTAGCTCGCGGCGGAAGGTGCGCAGATCCAGAATCCTCCGTATCTCTGGGGGGAGCTCATTCCAGATCATCGGTGCCCCCACAGAGAAGGCTCTCCCCCTAGGGGCCGACAGCCGACATTGTTTGGCCGACGGCACCTGGAGGAGCCCCTCTCTGTGGGAGCGTACTGGTCGGTGGGAGGCTGTTAATGGTAGTAGGCGGTCCCGTAAGTAACCAGGTTGTGGTCTACTTTATCAAATGCCTTACTGAAGTCCAAGTAAATTATGTCCACAGCATTTCACTGGTCCACTGATTTTGTTACTTTGTCAAAGAATGTAAAAAAGATTTGTCTGGCATGATGTCAGGTTTTTGAATTAAAGAAATTGACATTCCCAGACATTTGTCAGTTTTTGGGAAGGTCTAAGTAGGGGAAAGCCAAAGTGCTGTAAAAGTGCAACATTATCTAACACCTCATGAGTAGAAAAAAAGTAAATAAAATAAAATAAAATAAAATAAAGTAAAGTAAAGTAAAGTAAAGTAAAGTAAAGTAAAGTAAAGTAAAGTAAAGTAAAGTAAAGTAAAGTAAAGTAAAGTAAAGTAAAGTAAAGTAAAGTAAAGTAAAGTAAAGTAAAGTAAAATATTGTATTTTTCGGAGTATAAGACACTCTGAACTTCGGACTTAAGATGCACCTACCTTTTTTGGTGAGGAAAACAAGAAAAAGAAATCTGCCTGTGCCTCTGCCTCTCAGCAATTTTGCCTCATTGCAACAAACAGCAAACAGCCTGCTTTACTTTCATTTTCGTTTTCAGCATAGATTGATTAGTACAAGAAAAAAAAATCTGGTCCCAGCAATTTACCTCCTTGCAGCAAGCAGCAGAAGCCCACGCAGCAATAGGCAATGGCAATCCCTGCAGCCTGAAACAGCTGAGGGTCAGGAGGCTGATCCAACGGACAATCAACTTCTGCTAATTAGGCTGTGCTGAAGCTGAAATGGGCTGTTTCTTCTTGCTGCTTGCTGCAAGGAGATAAATTGCTGGGAGGCAGAGGCCAAAGGGTGGGGGCCAGTGGGTGGGTGGGGCTATTTTGGTGTATAAGATGCACCCAAATTTTCACCCCCTTTTAGGGGGGAAATAAGTGTGTCTTACACTCCGAAAAATACGGTAATAATAATAATAATTTAAAAATAATTAAAAATAATTAAAATAATAAAATAAAATACCAAGGATCAATAATGCATCATTTCTATCATTCTTGGGTGCCATGCAAAATTTAAAATGGTCTTGAGATGTCATAAGACTTCACTCTTCTTGCATGAGACTTTAAGTGTGAGGTTGCTGACGTTTTCTGAGATAGGATGGTGGTCTCCTATAAGATTTAAGGCAGAGATAGATAAGAGAGAGAGAAAAAGAGAGACAAAATATTTTCAAAGAGTTCAGCATATAAATGGTTATTGTTAACTGGGAGATATTCTCGTTGCTGTATTTCTTAAATAAATAAACAATTTATTATATTAGATATATGCATATTACATTTGCCCAGTGATCAATTGCTTACAAACCAGTTTAATTGAGTGCCGAGGTGGCGCAGTGGTTAGAGTGCAGTACTGCAGGCTACTTCAGTTGACTGCTAGCTGCAGTTCAGCAGTTCAAATCTCACCAGGCTCAAGGTTGACTCAACCTTCCATCCTTCTGAGGTGGGTAAAATGAGGATCCAGATTGTTGGGGGCAATATGCTTAGAGAGGGCTGTAAAAGCACTGTGAAGTGATATATAAGTCTAAGTGCTATTGCTATTAATACTGAAATCTTGCCTAGTTTTTGAATTTCATGGAGTTCTCAGCATGTATTTCAAGTAGAGGAATAATGATATGAAGCAAATGTATAGCGTTAGTATTTTCTAGAGCATCATTTTCCCTAAATGCAACCTCTGTAATCCAACCCTTCTGGCAAGCACAACATGTAACCTATACTGTGTGCACAATCCTGTATGGAAGCCTTTCTTGGTTTTAGAAGGCAGTTGGAAGAGTTAATTGGGATGAAGCACCTTTCTCAAAAGATGAAGATATCAAAACTGTTCTAATAGTGTGTATTTGGCCCCCATCCCCAAAGAACCTGGTTGTTATTGTTTTTAATTCGGGTGCCTGTAATGCAAGATACAGAAGAATTTCACAAAGTGGTAAATATATTCGAACAAGAGTTAAATAATGTGAAATTTGGAGCTTATGAAATGGCATGCTCTTGGTTCTGGTAGCCTCTGAGCCAGTCCTTCATAAATAATTTGTACTATTTACATAACTCCTCAATATCAGCCTTTGAATCTAGGGGAAATTGCTCACAATCAAAAAGCCAATAGTTTTCTATTTATCTAATATGTACCTTAGATGCTATCAAAGAACAGCTCTCTCTCAACTCCTTAAAAGTACTTTCAATCAATTCTTAGTTCTACCGAAAGAAAGGAAAAATGTTATTTTAAATCCAATGAGTCAGCTTCTCCCTCCAGGTGAGCTCCAGCCTATATAAGGAGAAATCTCAGGGTTTCTTGTTATTAATTGCAGTATCTGTAGGAATAACGAGCTGGATGGGTAAATTATTTTTTCACTCTAGGAAAATCTAGAGCCTTTCTTTCTACAGCACCTCTGGAAACTGAACAGCAGATTTTGTACCATCTTTTTTATCAGAGTTTCTTGCAAAAAATCAAATCCAGAAGCACACACAGATAACTGATTCATCTGGATTCATTAACTTCTTAATATACATATTAATACACAAAGATAAGTGTACAATACCACTATAGAAGATTCTTCCAATGTAGCAGTTACAACAAGGGTGAAATGTAAAATGTGTTACTACCGGTTCTGTGGGCATGGCTTGGTGGTGGTGGTGGTTCCCAACTCAGCTGGGATCGTCAGAGAGGCATTTTAAAAAATACCTCTCTGCCAATCAGGCAACTCAACTGGGATTGTCAGAGACTTTTCAAAGCATTTTTTTTACCACCTCTTGGGCCAAGAAGTTGCAGAAAAAAATGCTTTGAAAAGCCTCTGAGGATCCCAGCTGAGCCACGCGGTCATCAGAGGCTTTTTTTTTAACTTTTAAAAGCATTTTTTCGTCAGAAGAGGTTGTAGAAAAAATGCTTTTAAAAGTAAAAAAAAAAAGCCTCTGATGATCGTGCGACTCAACTGAGCATGGGGGGGGGGGCCTGCAGGGATTTTTGTTACTGGTTCTCCGAACCACCCGCCACCATCGCTACCGGATCGGGCGATCTGGTCCGAACCGGGAGCATTTCACCCCTGAGTTACAAGCAAAACACAAGCAGCAGTACAGCAGAGATGCAAGTCCAGACTTGTTTCATTTCAGAGCTGAGCACAGAGTTTAATACAAAGAGAGCCTCCTCTACACAGGGCAGTTAAGCTTCTGCACAGACTCAGTTGCCTAAACCACACCCAGATTTCTAGCTTAAGTTTCTGTTTCTAAACAGCCTTCATTGGCTGAGCCTGTTACCATGCCTATTCATTGGCTGACCTTGTTACCATGTCTCCGTTCAGTCCCCATTGGCTGATCTATTCCAGTCCATGAATATTCATACTCTGACATTTTTTAATTATTTCAGGAATTCTGATGACTTCATTTTGTCCAGAGAGGTGCAAGAACAGACACAAAAAAATATCATTCTACACTCAGGTCTATTTAGTACCTTCTAAAGTCAGGGAGATGCAGAAGTTGGCATTTCAGAAGGAAAACAAGCATACTCATACAGCAATATTCAACATCTACAGTAGTTATTTGCTTAGAATTCTTGGTAATATGTATTTGATCATGTATAACTTCCCTGTACATTTTGGCATATTATCTTCATTTGAGAAATGCTACATCTCAGGTAATACTGAAAGATGTGCTTATAAAGAAAGTAAGGATTTGGATTGGATCCTTCCCAAAGGGTACATTAAATCCAAATATATTTGAATTGATTGTTTGCTGGTTTAAGATTGAATCAATGAACCTATAGATGTTGCTGTTCTATGTCTTCAAGTCACTCTCATTATTGACCAACCTGACTAAGCTTAATGGAGCAGTTTCGAAGGGCAGAATTCTTTGGCATAAGAATTTGGGCCTTTATAAATTGTGTGATTAAAAAAAAAAACCTGATTTTTAGTCCTTTCATAATTATGCCAAATAGGGTCAAAAAAAAAAAAAAAAGGAACATGGACCATTTGAAGCAGCGTTCAAGTTATCCATCAAAAAAACTTAATTCAAATTCAGAAAAAGGGGAAAAAACTGCCATATGGGAATAATCCCATAAGTAGCTTTGTTAAGGTTTCTCACCTCATATGGAGAATGATCCCTAGTCTGGCAATCTTTTCCCGCAACCAATTTGCTTCCTTGAAATGCGGCTTTGTTGCACTTCTGTTCTGAGTTGGTACCGTGTCCTGCCTTCCTCAGTTGTTTTCCCCCTTCCCTGTAAATCCCAAATGTTTTTACTGGGTGGAGACTACCAATCCCCTTATCTCCCAATGCTTGCTCCCATTCTTGCTCTTCAGCCATATCCATACGCTTATTTAACTATATTGCAGCTGCTCACAAATTCAGTCTTTTCGTTTGGTTTCCTTTTGTATCATCCATTGGACAGTAAGTGGTTTAAATGGGAGCATTTCTTCTTTTCTACAATGTTCTGCTCCAACATATGAAGGGCTCCATTAATTTGTTTTTTTACAGAGATGACACTGAATCCACAGTACCTTTGAATCCAAAGCTACAGTACACAACAGGAAGTTCTAGACCTTCATATAACTTCTTGACCTCATCCTTAGTCTGATATTCCCTCTCCAGTTGACTTTTTGAAACCATTGTTTTTCCATTTCCTTTCTGATGAAAAAGGAAGTACGATATCTAGTGAAAGATGAGTGTTGCATTTCAGTTCCATTCATTCTGGTGTGCCAGCTGCAGCCTAGTTTTTAAAGCCATACAAAATCAAGGCAAATGAAACTAGCCATACATTGCGCAATCAAGCATTTCACTAAATTGCCTCTGATGCCCATTGAAGTTCTCCCCACTGGAAATTTTGGTCTGAAGGTCTGGCAGAGAATGGATTCCAAATGGCAAGAAAATCTTTCAGAGAGAAATCCAAGGTATTAAAGAAAAGGTCAAAGATTGGTCTGAGCCAAAGGACTTGCTCTGTGGTACTAGGAGAATAGTTCTGAAGAATGAAATCAAGCCAGGTCTCAGAATGGTTGAAGTTTAACACAACTCTGAAGTTAATACAATAAATTACTGTAACTGCTCAATTAATAGACTGAACATTGCAAAAGTGTTTGCTTTGCATCATTTTAGGAACAGAAGATAATAGAGAAATTTCCAGAATATGGGAAACCTTCTTGGGCCTATAGTAAGACCAGTGGTTTGGGAATTCTTTCTTTTCATAAGAGTTCATATAATTTTTTTTTTAATTTTTTTTTTTAATTTGATTTATATGCCGCCCTTCTCCAAAGACTCAGGGCGGCTTACAATGTGCTCAGCAATAGCCTTCATCCTTTTGTATATTTATACAAAGTCAGCTTATTGCCCCCACAAACTGGGTCCTCATTTCACCTACCTTAGAAAGGATGGAAGGCTGAGTCAACCTTGAGCCTTGGCGAGATTCGAACCCTGCAGTAATTGCAGGCAGCTGGTCTTAAGCAGCTTAATAACAGGGTGCCTTAAACCCTTGTACTACCAAGGCTCAGTATAATGAGAAACATTCTTGAGTTGGCTTGCAGTTTTCTGTTTATTTCTCCCATCTATTATTATTATTATTATTATTATTATTATTATTATTATTATTTAATATTTAGTGAGATTCACAGCCTTTGAGGCTGGTTAATAGCTCAGCAGCTCGAGTCCTAACCCTGGCTCCAGGGTTGGGTAAAAATACTTAAAATAACAATAATGAAAATGAATAAAAAGAGGAAAGGAAAGGAGAAAGGTTTAGAAATTAGTTTATCACTGTTCCAGTCAACTATAATTGTAATGAGTTAGTCAAATTTCATTCACTTAAATAGCTTCCAAAAGTCAGGAATGTAAAATTGAAAATTTAAAAGGGTATGGAATGCTTGGATTAACATAATTGATGCAGCCTTATCATACATTTAGACGTTTAGGTTTCTTTTTGGAGTTTAATTGTGGTTTTTATCTCTTCAGTAAGATTTGTACATTTTCTCTACACTCAGTTTGACAGGATCAATGTTCTAAAAATAATATTGTTAGACATCTGGCCAAAGAAGAACAATTTTAGTCCCTTCAAGCTCTTTCTCCACATAAACTAATGTATATAGACTCTATATGAAGAAACGGTGAACAGAAGGTAGCTCCACTAAGAGGAGAGTTAATTACCATGGCAGAATAAAGATCCAGATGAGGAAAAGATTTGGGATTGCCCACAAGTGTTCCAGACAGTTGCTTCTCATGAGGACACCAGTCTTCAGTGGGTATAGTGCTGTGGGAATTGAGGGAATGCCATCTTCACCCAAACCCCAGTCAGGGCCTTTATGGAAGAAGGAAATAAATGGCAATTAGATTTTTATTTTGGAAAGTTACAAACAGACTAAGCAGCCAGATGAATTTAAAATGAGGGTTTGAAATTAATTATGAAAATCCTTCCTGTGGCAAAATTCTGTTTTGAATTCTTTGGGGGGAAAAAACATGATAAAATGGGATTTGGACACTAGAGAAATGAAAGATTACAATTAAAGAAGAACACTTAAATTTGACTTACAAATACAAAATGGAGCAAAGTACTTTAACATGGGATATATTGAAGAATATTTGTGAATAACCAGAGTTAATTTTACAAGTGTCTGATATTGTAGAAATGACAGGCTACAAAAATGATATGAAAAAGATGCTACACTGGATATGCAAATGAAAACAGCTGATGTCGTAATATTTAAAAGGATAATGCAAATAACAAACCAAAATAGTGATCTGGATAATTTTCCTATACTGAATTTACAAAAGAGGCTTGTTAAAGTTTTGAAGAATTTTGTAAGAAGGGACAAAGAAAAAAAAATGAAAAGAAATTCCTAGGACATTACTTAATTAAAGATCAAGTTTGTTAAAAATAAAAAGAAGGAATATAAAATTGGTTTATTTGATCAAGATTAAGTTGATATATTGTTATCTCTGATAATCCTTAAAGGGCTTTTGTCGATCAAGATAGAGTGATGAGTTTTAAGGATTTGTTTACAGATAAGAGATGATCTATGGAAAGCAGAAACAATTTGTTGTATTTTAGGAGAAGGTACTAAATTATTAAAATTCTTTTTCTTCACTATATTCTTATTTTTTTCTTTATTTTCTATTTTACTTTCTACTTTTTCTTTCCTGCACTTTCTATTTTTTCTTTGTATTCTTTTTTCTCTCTTTTAGTTTCTATTATTTTTTTCTCTCTTTTTAATTGTAATGTTTAAAATATTACTATTTTTAAAACGATTAATATATAGAGAGAGAGAAAGGATATAGAGAGGAGGACCTCATGGCTCCAGCTCAAATTTATTATCCATCTAATGTCATCTGCATCAAGCTGCTCAGCAACTGGACTGCCTCCACATGTTTTTTGCTAACCACAATTGTGTGGAAATGAGAAACATGAGTCCTGATATCACAAGACAGACACTGCTTACACCCTGAAGTTACATACAAGAGTTTGTGTTGCGATGCTTTATCATCACTTGGCTCACCCTGGCACTATGCCTCTCTATTATCTTCTTATAGATAATAAGAGCCTTCTTATAGATAATAAGAGCCTTGGTAGTACAGTGGTCTAAGGCACCCTGTTATTAAGCTGGTTATTAAGACCAGCTGCCTGCAATTACTGCAAGTTTGAACCTCGCCAAGGCTCAAGGTTGACTCAGTCTTCCATCCTTTCTAAGGTAGGTAAATTGAGGACCCAGTTGTGGGGGCAATAAACTGACTTTGTATAAATATACAAAAGGATGAAGGCTATTGCTGAGCACATTGTAAGCCGCCCTGAGTCTCCGGAGAAGGGCGGCATATAAATCAAATTTAAAAAAATAAAATAAAAAAAATAATAAAATCTATAAAATAGAGTCTTGTTTGCCCAGTTTTTAATTTATAAAAATCCAAAACATAATCTCTATATAAGGATGTGGAACAAGTTCATAGAATCATCAATAACTCCAGCAGTGCCCCTGAGTTTCCCATTCCCATTGATCATGCTACATTCACCTCACAATCTGGAGGCTGTGAGTTCGATCCTAGGTAGATGCAGATATTTCTCTCTCTGGGCACATTGAGAATATATCTGCTGAGAATATAACTCCACATTGGTGACAGGAACGGCATCTGGCCAGTAAACACTCAGCTCTGTTCAGTTGCCCAGATTCCATCCCACAAGGGATTATGGGGTTGTTAAAAGGAGATGATTGATTATTTATTTATTATTTATTTATTAGTTCAATTTATATGCCGCCCTTCTCCGGAGACTCAGGGCGGCTTACAATGCAATTAAGCAATAGCCTTCATACTTTTGTATATACCTGCTTAGTAGGGCTTTTTGGCCCCCCCCATAAGATGATTTTCTACAAAATCATCTTATTGCCCCCACAAACCAGGTCCTCATTTTACCTACCTCAGAAGGATGGAAGGCTGAGTCAACCTTGAGCCTGGTGAGAATTGAACTCGCAGTAATTGCAGGCAGCTGGCAGCTAAGTGCTACTTTAACAGCAGTTTAGTCTGCTGCGCCACCAAGGCCCCTGATGATGCTACATGCAGGTTGGTAGAAAAGAAGTTTAAGGGTTTTCACAGAGAAGAAAAAGAGAGGGAGATCTGAATTGTTGAAGGTGTGACATGTTACTTGTAAATAGGTTGTTAATAGATAAATATTGTAGGTTCACTGACTTCAGATGGTTTTAACCAAACTATACATCAAGTATATTACTGTGTTCAGATCATCTCCTTTCAAAGAATCTTAAATGTGCTTCCTTTTGCTCCAGTGATTCGTGTGCTATGCTTCCCACAGCTGTGTCAAGTAGATTAGCTTGTGAGATAGTGACTGGAAAGGATCATCTGGTAATTTTCTTCATAGAGTAGAGGTCAGACTAGAAAAGATAGCATACTCTGTGCCCTCCAGACTCTCAGATGGTCTTGTAGTCTCAAAAGCCTTGCCGGACTTGGTATTCTCCAGTCAATATTAAAATACCAACAATTAATCAGTGGAACAGCTTGGAACATCAGAAGTTATGGGTGCTTCATCACTGGAGGTTTTCAAGAAGAGACCGGACAAGCGCTTGTCTGAAGTGGTATACGGCCTCCTGCTTGAGCAGGGGATTGGACTAGAAGACCTCGAAGGTCCCTTTCAGCTCTATTCTGATTGGTGATTGTTGTTGATAGTCCTTATGACCTCAACTTATGACCTCAATTTAGATCAGAATTTCCATT
This sequence comes from Pituophis catenifer annectens, assembly GCF_029215685.1. Taxonomy (NCBI): domain Eukaryota; kingdom Metazoa; phylum Chordata; class Lepidosauria; order Squamata; family Colubridae; genus Pituophis; species Pituophis catenifer. The sequence continues at coordinate 54,198,874 of NW_027256882.1, forward strand.
GCTAAGCAAGGCGGTTGTTAAGTGCCTGATTTTACAATCTTTTTTTTCTCATGTTTGTTAAGTGAATCATTGTAGTTGTTAAATGGATCAGGCAGTCATTCAGTGAATCCAGCTTGCTCCATTGACTTTGGTTGTTTGAAAGCTGGCTAGGAAAGTCGCAAATAGCGATAATGCAACCACTAAAGGCCACTAAATGCATACCAGTTGTCAAGTGCCCAGATTTTGATCGCTTGTGATTGTGGAGATGCTATGAGAGTCATAAAGGTGAGAAATGGTTGTAAGTCACTTTTTTCAGTGTCCTTGTAAATTTGAACCGTGGCTAAAATGGTTATAGGTCAAGAACAATCTCTATTTGTACCTGGGGTTGAACTGTGGGGTCCTTGATGTTCTCTGAGCCTGGTTATTTTCTTGCAGACATTTCATTACCCAGCTAGGTAATACGATCACTGCTGCAGTAATGTTGTTATCTAGTTGAGTAATGAAACAGGGGACAACAAACACATTGTATGAAGAAATGTTATTGATGTTTAAATACATTTATGGAGAAAGTGATAAAGAATCGTAAGGAGAGAATGGTACTGTTTAAAGACAAAGATGTGAATGTAGAAGAACCCCAACAAATGGGGGCAGGGGGAATGAGTACAAATTCGGAAAATATCTATTATATACACTGATATATAAAAGAATATATTATAATTACAAGGTGTATATTAAGGTTAGAAGTTGGAAGACAAAGATTATGTATATTTAATTGTATTATTAATGTTAGCATTGTGTAAAAAGTATATTGACCCAGTCAATACACTGTCCACAAAATATATATGATTGTTAAAGAAAAATTACTTATAAAACATATATACATATATATATGTATATATGTTGGGGTAGACCAGGTGCCTCGATAGAAAAACACTTAATCCCTGGCTCAAGCTGGAGATAGCACCAAGGAACCCACAGTACTAAAAAGTTAGAAGTTTCACTTCCAACACATTTCAAGAGCATCAGATGCTCTAACCATTAATCAAGATGCAAACAACCCTAGGGATTTCAATATTTTCTTTTGCAGTTGTGAGCTTCACATTTGCTTTTTTAAAGCACAGGAAACCAGGCATTTTCAGGGTACCGTTTTCTACAGTAGAGACCTAATCTAATCCTTTATGCATTTGCTTACAGATCCCACAGATGCTTGTTCTGCACATCTCTGGGAGCATGGCTTCCACTTAAACAAAACAGACTTTTATGCCATTCCACGGCATTGTCACAAATTTATTCAGATCTGACAAGGTACAAACACAACTCGACAAAGCTCTGTTGGAAGCAAAATTATTTCAAGCAAATGCATGAAGCTTTGGGATGAATTCGCAGCTGGTAAAAGCATATTCTGCTGAACACTAGAGAGCTGGGGATATGCTGAAATGCCAGCATTTGGAAGAAAGGAAGAAGCACAATAGAGAACCCAAATTCTTTTATTATGTTTTTTCCCCAAAAAACAGAATGAATATTTCCCCCTTAAAACAGACCAGCTGCTGAATTAGTTTTATGGCATAATATGTTGCAGATCCATATTTTGATCTAAGGCTGGAATAGGGTTGTGCTTGCAAAATTTAGCCTGATTTTATACACACACACACAGAGAGAGAGGGGGGGGGATTGTGGTAGGTAGATAGATAGGTAGGTAGGTAGGTAGGTAGGTAGGTAGGTAGGTAGGTAGAGAGAGAGATGGATGGATGGATGGATAGATAGATAGATAGATAGATAGATAGATAGATAGATAGATAGATAGATGATAGATAGATAGAAAGATAGATGATAGATAGATCGATAGAGATAGATGATAGATAGATGATAGATAGATAGATAGATAGATAGATAGATAGATAGATTATAGATAGATAGATAGATAGATAGATAGATAGATAGATAGATAGATAGATAGATAGATATGATTCTTGGCTAATGTCTAATGATTCTTGGCTACTAATGGCTGCTCATGAGGGGGGGCTCCAAAAGAAAGGGGGGCTCCAAAGGAAAGACACAAGGAACAACTGTCTCCCTCAGATAAGGAGGTTTCATCTTTCCACCTCCATTCATGAATTTCTTACCAAAGATATGAAATAATTTGTTTATTTTCTGCTACAAAAAATATAAGAGACAGCATAGCCACCTAGAGATGCTCTCTGCCCCTTCCAGGCTCTCGTTGGTTTTTTTTTGTTTTTTCCTCTGACTGCTCTTTAGCATGCTTCACAGAATTGTTCCTATGAAAAGGCAAAATTATATCATCGTCCACAATGAATCATCTGGAAGATCAGGAAAGAAAGCATAATAAATAATTACTTGTGGCGATGTGCAGCCTCATCTTCGGAGATTCACTCTGAAGGGCCTTTCTCTAATTCCAAATAAGCATGCCTAAGACTGCGACCACACCATCCATCCATGTGCATTTTTATTTTGCAGCAAAGTCCTCTTAAAGATGAGCGTAATATAAACAGGAACTAATCTGAAAATAAAATAAGAACAGTATGCTTGACTGCCTGGAAAAAAAAATGTTGAAAAGAATTCAATGTGGTCTGTTCCCTCTTTTCTGCCTACAGAAGGATTTTAGCAAAAGTGGTACAAATGTCAGTGAAACAAAACAGGAGAAGAGCAAAACCACGCAAGAGTAGCCACTTCAAAATCTTTAAACGAAGAAATAACATGATGTGTCTTGGACTGGACACTAACTCCGCAGGCACATCTGAAAGAGGTTAAACTTCTAGCTCAATGACATATGTTCTTATGTTGATAAAAACTTGAGATCTTGAGAATGTCTTTGATTCACAAAGAATGGTACTTACTTCCATGGAGGTTATAGTGCTTCAACCACACTGTAGTAATCCAAGAGAAAATGGTGATGATGATGATGATGATGATGATGATGATGATGATGATGATGATGACGACAGGCAGTTTGGTGGAGTGCTTTAGGCACCAGACTAGAAACCAGGAGACTATGAGTTCTAGTCTTGTCTTAGACACAGATGGAGCTGGATGACTTTGGACCAGTCATGCCTTCTGAGATCTAGGAAAGAGGCAATGGAAAACCACTTCTAAAATCTTGCCAAGGAAACTGCAGGGACTTGCCTAGGCAGTTAACAGGAGTCATGGCTGACTTGAAGGCACCAAACAAATAAACATCAGGACTGGGGATCAGCTGTCACAAAAAAAAATCAGCCATAAACAAGAAGTAATATTATTCCACTTATGGATATTTAAAATAATTATCTGCTAAAATGTGATGCTACTTCTGAGTTTAATCTTTAGGGGAACATGAGAAGAGTTTGAATGCTGGTGCTGTTTTCCAAAGCACACTTTTCCTTTATTCACAACTCTTCCTCGTTGTCTACCACATGCCGAATAGAAGGAGTTTGCTCATGATGTCTTGGCTGAAGAATGAATTTCAAGGTAGGAAGCCAAGGAATTTGCAGGTTGGGCAATTGACCTATAATGAAAGACCAAGCATCTAAAGAGCAAAGCCCTTGCTGTTGCTACAATTTTCAAATGTTTTGGACTTCAGTTATCCCAGATTTTTTTCTCAATAGCACACAAGAACCTCTTCTTCTTCTTCTTCTTCTTCTTCTTCTTCTTCTTCTTCTTCTTCTTCTTCTTCTTCTTCTTCTTCTTCCTCTTCCTCTTCCTTCACTTCCTCCTCCTCTTTATCCTATTCCTCTTCCTCCTGTATAAAAAAAATAGACTCTTACATCTGCAGTGGATTTCTGTCTAATCAAAAAGTACCACATTCTATTCCCCTATATCTGAGAAATAAGGAAAGGTTTCCAAATCAGGTGGTATATCTACAAAGCAACTTTGATTTCTCTCTTATGAAAAGTTAATGATTGTTAAAACTGAAATTCCTAAATTCTACCAAAGTTTTTCAGATAAGCCAGTGAACTCTTCCCAGCTAATTTACATGCATAACCCACTGTAGTGTTTCAAATCAATCTCAAGGGATTTGGTTTAAGCCAGAGTCTTAGTGAAAACTCAAATCCAAAAGTAAGAACATATTGTTGAGATTTTAAATAGGCAGCAATATATGCAGTTCTTAGTACATGCATAAGGGAAAAGATAGCTGTTCTCCACTTCAAAGAATTAATGAGTTTTCAAATCTTGATCATTTGCTGTCATTGCTAAAGGCTGTTAGATGGGACAGAAAACAGTGCAACTGTTAATTTTGGTGGTATTTAGGAAATGCCCAAGGTGCTTTTATATTCATCATTTTTGTGCTATATATATATATATATATATATATATATATATATATATATATATATATATAGGGTATACATGCATTTTAATTGCATTAGATTGATATTGAAGCACTATTTGTAAGTGTATTACTTTAGATGACCTTTTCCAACCTATTATCAATAAAATGTTAATGTTTTTAAAAGACCTAATTTTAAAGGAAAAATGCTAGAGTGCTTATACCCTAAAAAAACCATTAAAAAAACTAAATAATGGTAAAAGACTATTGTCTTCCCCAACTGGCACCTATCAGAGACCTTAAAACTACCACTTACATTGTTCTCAGCCAGTATAGCTACTTAAAAGAGTGCAAAATACACTGAGTTGATTCTTGTTGGCATGCATGTCACCAACATTTTCTTGGTCATCATGGCTCCATAAAATAGCCAGGGGTTTTCCTATGGTTAAACATGTTGTTTGAATCCAGACTGTCTGCCATTTCTGGCTACCATTAGACTCACTGTTTTCCTATTACAAAACATCTCAGTTTCTCATTTTTTGGTTCAGATCTTGGCAAGATCTGAAATGATTAGCAAGGGCTTTCCCACCACTCAAGGTGGTAAACATACCTGATATTCCTACCTCCTACTCCCACCACAACAATCGGTAAGATGGACTGAGAAAGCATGACTTACCCAAAGTCACTTAGCTGGCTTTCATGCCTAAAGTGGGACTAGAACTCACAGTCTCTTCATGCCTGTTCCTATAGAATTATCTGCATACATACGAACAAACATTCCCTACCAGCAGAATTCTAATGTAACTGTGTTACAGTCAATAGGGGAAATTGGGAAGGGGAGAAAAAGTTGGATCTACATTAATATGGGATTAATTAACTACATGAATAAATAAATCTAATATTTTACTTCTTGCCATGGCCAACGATAGCCTATCCATAGAATGTGAAGAAAAGCATGGAAGCTTGGCAAACATGGCAGCCTATTCTCTTTTGCCACCCTGGCATAATATTCATTTAAAAAGAAAGAAAGAAACTAAAGGCAGATGGTTGTCTACAGTTTTGTTATAATCATGTAGATGGAAGAAGTGCCATTTAAAAGCTAAATATGTCCCCATTATCATCATTATCATCATTATCTGAAATTTGTCATTACATTCATTCATCAACTCTTTCTTGCTTACTCTAAAACTTCCACACATCTAGAATTCCTTCTATTCACCATAAATGTAGTGATATAGTTTGCAAAAAAAGAGATTGCTTAGGACTACAGTATATCATGGTAGATTTTGCTTCTCCATGTATAACTTTATCTAGACCCATTCTTCCCTTCTTTGTGCATTTAGCAGACATGGAAATATTAGATTAATGTTATCAAGTAGGGATGATAGCAATAACAATAGTACTTAGACGTATATACCGCTTCACATGCTTTACAGCCCTCTCTAAGCGGTTTACAGAGTCAGCATATTGCCCCCAACAATCTGAGTCCTCATTTTACTGACCTCAGAAAGATGGAAGGCTGAGTCAACTTTGAGCCGGTGAGAATCGAACTGCTGAACTGCTGGCAGCAGGCAGTCAGCAGAAACAGCCTGCAGTACTGCATTCTAACCACTGTACCACTATGGCTCATAGCAAGAGCAATATATCCCTTTTGTCAAGATTGTCAAGATTCCATGCAAATATGGAGATAAAACTAAATGTTCTCACACATTATGTCTCATCAATGTATGAACCTATTATGGTGTAAAACTAAATAAGTTTTACACCAAACTTATTAAACACTAAATAAGTTTTCAATAAGCTACTGCATTTGTCACCCCAGTGGGCTATTCAGTTTTTAATCCTCCTTTCTTATTTACTTCACAATCCATAATAATTAATGTTGCTATATTTTCAGAATAAGCAGTTTTGGAGAAACTAGAACTCACTGAAATAGACTATTACCTAGAACAATGAATTGATTAGGACATCCAATAATTTAACAAGAACTGAACGGCCATTAAATTTGAAACTTAATTGTCTTCTACTTTTAATTGCTATTGGCTGTAATCAATAGGTACTTAAGAAAAGTTAAAAGTTATTTAGCTAGCACCTGCTTGCTGAAGCATAATAGAAAAATACTGTTTTTATCATCTAATTCATGCAAATAATTTGCAGCTCAAGTATGGCCACTTAGGCAGTTGATCAGAAGGCTCACTTCGACTTTCGTCTTGATTAATCAGAAAGGGTGCTCACCTTCTGATGCCAAAGGGGAGATGTAGTAATTTGTGGACTTGAATAATTTTTATTGTCTTTATTTTTAGTTTTTATGCTTATAATCTCAGAACAATGAAACTAATGAAGCTACAGAAGTGCCTGTCCCTCTTCTTAGCTGCAATCACATGTCCACTGACTGGAGTAGCCACTTACATGACACCGGGGGGGGGGGGAAGAGATTTGTGTGAAATCTGCTGGGCTAATTTTTTAGTCTTAACACAACTTTGAAAATAATGGATACAATTTAAATGTAAGTACAATCACTGGTGGAAAATGGCTGCATGCTTGTTTAACTTTGGTCAAGTGTCCACTCAGTGATAGGTTCCTAATATACCTTCCCATGGGCAGATTAACAGAACAGTATAATAGAGTTGGAAGGGACCTTGGAGGTCTTCTAGTCCAACCCCATGACCAGGCAGGAGACCCTATGCCATTCTGGACAAATGGCTGTCCAATTTCTTCTTAAAAACCTTCAGTGATGGAGCATCCACAACTTCTGAAGGCAAGCTGTTCCACTGCTTAATTGTTTTTGCTGTCAGGAAATTTTTCCTTAGTTCTAGGTTTTTTTCTCTCTTTGACTGGTTTCCTTTATTTATTTATTTAGCCCTTATTTTCAAAATGATTTTGAATTGGCGAGTCATTAAAAACTGAGTTCTGTCCCCAGATAGCCTTTCCAAGAGCATGTTATCTGACTTTTCCAAACAGGATACTTCGGTTTGTAAAATAGAACACATACATATGTGACAAATAGGAAAGAAAGGTTGGGAACCTTGTAGATTCACAAGGCCTATTTGTAGAAAATGATAATAGTTCAGTCTACATTTCTAGAAATACTGGAGTGTTCTTATGAATACAATCTCCCTAAAATTTACTTTCCTGGGGCAGCTTTGAGGGAAAAAACTATTTTGAGATTTCTAGATGATATGGTTCTGAGTGTTAAATATTAAAAACTAGTCGATAGTTACAGTATAGAACTATGTTTTCCTTTGCTTAGCTATTACTTTAAAGATTATTAATTTTTGATGAAAGAATTAACAATAATGAAGGCGGAATGAAGGCTAGGCAACTTGGAATACTCCAGATATATTCCAATTTTTCCAGATACCATTTCCATACTAGCAACTGTTGAAAACAGTCATTCAGTAAAATCTGCCGTGAGTTGTCTACCCCAGTCTGAATCTTACTTACGTATAGTTGATTTGGGACAACAACATGGTCACAGTCTCTTTTGGAAGCAATCTCAGTTAGTTGTTAATTAAGAAATTAATTCAAATTTCAATCTCAGTCAAAACAAAACCAGCAGAAAGAATGAAACTTATAACCAGAAGACAAGGCAAAAACAGTCAAATATTAACAATTATAGATGTCTCATGGACACTGACCATCCAAATCCCAAATCCAGGAACACAACATTTTCAGGCCCTTGCAGAAGGCTGGAGTTGGGGCCAATTCTAAGTTCAGAGAATGATGTCCCAAAAGGCAAGCAATATAGGAGAAAAAATCTACCTCGGTCTTACTAGATGATACTCTTTAACTGAGGGACTTGAAGCAATATCTCTTCTATCAGACTCAGTGGTGTGAGTAGAAATAATTGGTGAGGGATAACTGGGCCCTAAACAAGGAATGGCTTTGTAGATGAGTATCATCAGTGCCCTTGAATTGCACCCAAGGCAACTCATGGCACAGAGGTGTAACTTTTCAATGCTGGCACTGCAGTCAACAAGACAGCAGACTAAATATTTGCCATAGTCCAATGATTTGCTAAGCAGCAGTTTTAGAAGAAAGGATCCCTTTTATCAATACCTTAAAAAATGGCGACTGTAAACATCATCCCAGGCTTGGTATAGATTGAGGCCAGGAATCCATAGCAATAGCAATAGCAATAGCACTTATATACTGCTTCATAGTTCTTTTACAGCCCTCTCTGAGCGATTTACAGAGTCAGCATATTGCCCCCAACAATCTGGTTCCTCATTTTACCGACCTCAGAAGGATGGAAGGCTGAGTCAACCTTGAGCCTGGTGAGATTTGAAAGGGGAGTTGTAGTAGCTTTGGTTTAGTTTGCTTTCATTCATTGGGTAGGTTGGTGAAGGGCTTATTTGGTTCTTGGGGAAAGTCATTGTCTACATCACTATTCAAATTATGTAATTAATATTTATTTACCATATTTTACATTAAATTGTAGTTATTTATTATACACTAATAACAAATAATTTTAATGTAAAATGGTGTAAATCAAGGGTCAGTTTATTTATTTTTATTATTTTCAAATTTCTATACTGCCCTTCTCCTTTTGGACTCAGGGCGGTGAACAGCCAAAATAAAACATTTGTACACAAATGTTAAAATAGGTTTAAAATAATTAAATAAGGTTTGGCCCAAAATTTAAAACATTTCAATTAAAATCAATATCAAAATTTTAAAAACCAACCATAAAATTCAGGACAGCCCAGCTAACTGAAAAAAATAGGTTTTAAGGGCCCGACGAAAAGTCCAGAGGTCTGGGATCACTCATATCTCTGGGGGTAGATTGTTCCAGAGGGTAGGTGCTACCACAGAGAAGGCTCTCCCCCAGGGGTCGCCAGTTGACATTGCCTGGCCGACGGCATCCTGAGGAGGCCCTCTCTGTGGGAGCGAACTGGCCGGTGGGAGGCAATTGGTGGCAGAAGGCGGTCCTGTAAGTACCCCGGCCCTAAGCCATGGAGCCATGGAGTTTGGTGTAGGGGTTAAGGGATCAGGCCAGAAACCAGGTGGCCATGAGTTTCAGTCCCAACTTGGACATGAATCCTACTGGGTGATCTTGTATCAGTCACTTTCACTCCACTCTAGGAAGAAAGCATGGCAAACCACTTCTGAAAAAAACTTGCCAAGAGAACTGCAGGGACTTTTCCAGACAGTCTCTGATAATCAGACAAGATGGAATGCAGGAGGAAAAAAAGCCACCAATTTTAAATACAGAATTTGATTAATAAAGTAAATAGTGAAATATTTATATCACTTCTGGGCTAAATTTAAAATCATTTATTTTCCTATTGAGGAATTTTCCAGACAAAAGATTTTTCATAGGAGCTTAAAGGAATTGAGATATCAATTCATTAAACAAAGAATGCATTATGGACACAACAATGGTCATTAGAAAACGTCTCTTACAGATATCCTGTTTAAGATGTAGGCAATTATTCATGAGCATAGTTGTCCCATACTAAAGATTTCCTAGTTAAATTGTGCTCTGTAATAATATTTCATGCTATCAGCAAGCTTTAGTATACACCAAGACTTAAATAATTTGAATTAGAAAGAAATTAGGAGTAGCCTTAATCTTAAGCATCAAATGTAAGGAGCAGCCTTTAAATATCTCCTTTTTTTTTTTTTTAATGGCTCATGATTGTCACAAAGGTGCTTTTTCAAGAAGCAACTACTCCAGTTGCCTTTTGAAAAAAAGCACCTTTGGGACAACCATGACCTGGATGACTGGGAATCTCCATTGACATTTAGCTATGCACTTTGGGATCATTCTTCAAATGAATGGTGTGGGAGTATGAATGGATTTGCAGACTACAGAAACCAATTGCGCTTCAGTTTGAGATGCAAACAACATAGATTTATCCCGCAACAGCCTGCACCTGTTTTCAACAATAAAGGGACCCATGCAATGGTGGGATTCAAAAATTTTTACTACCAGTTCGGTGGGTGTAGCTTGGTGGGCATGGCTTGGTGGGTGTGGAGGGGAAGGATACTGTAAAATCTCCATTCCCACCACACTCCAGGGGAAGGATACTGCAAAATCCCCATTTCCTCCCGATCAGCTGGGACTCGGGAGGCAGAGCGGGCGGGGCCCGTCAGAGGTGGTATTTACCAGTTCTCCGAACTACTCAAAATTTCCGCTACTGGTTCTCCAGAACTAGTCAGAACCTGCTGAATACCATCTCTGGACACACGGCAGAAAACATCCTGCAAATAGCACAGCTTCTCCAAGTCCAGTTGCCTCTTGAAAAAGCACTCCTTTTTTTCCTTCCTTCATTTCACAGGAATTATTTGCTATTTATTGGTACCAGCTTTTGAGTGTGGAGCTCCCTACTAAGGGAAAAAAAAAAATGAAGGATTTGCAGCAGGTGGATTTTAATAGAATCTTGATAAAGGTGACATGGTGATATGATATAATGGGCATCATTAATTCCTTCTATTTAATTATCTTTAGGATTACTGCCTTGAAAATTAAATATAAAATTAAGACATAGCCTTTTATAAATGGAGATTAATTGTCATGGTGTAGGAGTTCTTAAATTGAAAGTTGGCTTAATCGTGTTTAGAGTAAATCCATTAAAATCAACATAACTTAATCAGCTACCTCAGCCCATTTATTTCAGTCTAAGCATCGCTATGTCTGGATCCAATACAATTTTAGTTATATTTCTATTTTTTTTCAACCATTTGTCTATTATGATTTATCTAAAGCAGTTTCCAGTTAAAACTCAGAGTAATATCCAGTTACATTCATCCACTAGTACAATTGTATCTGCCAGAGGAATGAATCAATTATTTCTACCCTTCTTCATTTCATGACCTCACCCCACAAATGTAACTCAGAATGGTTGCTGAACGAATGGTAACAGCTACTCCTGTAACAGAATAATAGAGTTGGAAGGGATCTTGGAGGTCTTCTAGTCCAACCCCCTGTCTAGGCAGGAAACCCTACACTACTTCAGACAAATGGTTACCCAATATCTTCTTAAAAACTTCCCGTGTTGGAGCATTCACAACTTCTGGAGGCAAGCTGTTCCACTGATTAATTGTTATCCATTAAATGTGATCCAGAAGTTTAGAGTGTAGAAGTGGCAAAAATTTTCTACTGTAATGGTCTCTAAATATCACCTGCAAAACTCAGGGAAAATAAATATAATTACATTATCAATAAAGGTACATTAAAGGTAACTAGATTCTTGATGAAATAACGAATGAGTAAACAGTACCATTAATGTTCTTCCTGGTGTTTATTTTTGCTCATTGGTTATTTTCACAAAGCCATGAACAAGAGTGGCATAAAGGCAACATAACATTTTGTCATGGTTACTAGCGTCCCCAACATGCTGCAATTTATACATTTGTTTCAGACAAATGCATTGTGATACAAGTATGTAATGGCGCCATTAATATAGAGGCATGGCCACATGGATATTACTGTTTTGTTGACACGGTTTTGGCACGGATCTTGATGGGGTGGCCTTTTGACATAAAAAGTATCTAACTGCACTTATTGTTTCTCTCCCTCATTAATTTTTCTCTTTTCAAAATGAGGAGGCAATATGTATCTTGATTGTAGCTTTAGGGGGTAAAAATATTTCTGAATTTGGAACAGCTCATGTTTTGAAAAAAAAACAAAACCAAAAAACCTTTCCCTGTGGTAAAATGTGAACTTATCTCATGCACATATCTGCCCTTAATCTTACATGCAGAGCCAACCTCCTCATATTTCAAAATCTTTTGGAGAGGCAGCTTTTTAATCTATATTTGGTTCTTCTTTCCTTTCTGAGATTGATTCTTTTTTGCATGTAACGCTATAGCATTTTCAATTTAAAGGAAAATGTGAGATAAAGGATAGGAATTTAAAATCATAGCAAGGAGGGAGTGCAGAAACAATTACCTCTTAAAAAATAAAATAGAAACGTAAGGAAATGGATTTTCACCTATAATTTCAAACTATGGTAATTTGCTTGGAAAATGTAACTATAATGATCCAATTAATATTAATGGAAATTATCAACAGTTAGCATAAATCCAAGTTTCCTGAGGCTATGGTTAAAATGTGAAAGGAGGGTGGAGAAGAAAAATCATCAGCCAATTTTGAGTAATTAATACCAAGAGATTAACATATGCCACTATTTCAAATCAACTATACTAAAAGCCACATGCATGTTCATAAACTAATTCCATATGCAGACATGGTCTGAAAACAAGTGACTTCAATGTATTAGATGTAGCTATGATTGTCTTAATGGACACACAACTTCCAAAAACCAGGGCCCAGGTCTAGCAGTGGTTAGAGTCCTTTGAAGTACATTGTAATATATATATAGTCTTTCGCTTACAACCATTCATTTAGTGATTGTTTGAAGTTACAACGGCAATGAAAACAGTGACTTGCGCCCATTTTTCACAGGGCTCTTGTAGCATCCCCATGATCAAAATTCAGACACTTGGAAAACTGGTTCATATTAGTTACAGTTGTTGTGTCCAGAATCATTTGATCACATTTTGAGACCTTCAAAGAAGCAAAGTCAATGGGAAGACAGATTCACTTAATTGTGTTGCTAACTGAACTGCTGTGATTCATTTAACAACTATGGCAAGAAATGTCATAAAATCGGGAAGAACTCGTCTGACAACTGTTTCGGTTAGCAACAGAAAGTTTGGGCTCAATTGTGGATTTAAATTGAGGATAGTGCAAAATATACAATCTCTTATTTTAAATATTGGCTCCATTATAAATTAAGAAACAACATAGCTCAAGCTATGGTGGTTGCTGATGGCAAGAGATAGACCCATCCTATTATTTGAGGTCATATATCAAATTTCCTATTTTGAACAACAATGGCCCATTCTGATACAGTGTATGCACTGCATCACAAACCAAATTACAATTACATGGGGGGGGAATCCCTCACAACTTGGGAGAAGGTCATATAAACTTTGACCCACAGTAGCTTATATTTTATTCATGGTAGCTATCTGCAACATCAAACATTTCTTCACACACACACACTTTGCAGTTTATAGTATTTTGGTGAATATAAACTGTTTATTAGAAATGGCTTCATTAATCATTTAAATTACAATATAAATAATTCAGAAGTCCATGCAAAAGGCAGTCATGATAAATTAATACATCCTACCTTTTATGTTAGTTAAAGTTGATATGACAGAATGTTAGGTTTAGCTTGCATTGTGAGATGCATTTGGAAGGGTGAAAAGGGCTGTCTATTCTCAACTTGATACATGAAATAAAATTATCATCGTTATACACCATAGGAATGTATGTGCATGTGCATGTATATGCATATTAGGTTTTATTTAACATTAGACATTTCCAATTCAGCAATTCAAATTCAGAAATTTAACATTTTACTTGCAAATATCTTTTAAGTCTCATTGCCTTCCTTATGTTCCTTTGGGAACAAATTATTGCAGCAAGTTATCCACCTTTAATGGCTATCATTCACATGCATACCTGTCATTTACTCATCCAGCGTCAGCTTTCCCAGGTAGACCAGATTGGAAAATCAACCAGATGAGCTAATTTTATTTTATTTTAAGGCTACATTAATAGAAGCTTGCAAGTCTACAAATCCCCCGCCATTTCCTTTACAGCCTGAGAAGTTAGGGACATTCCTTCCTGAATTTCTCTGTTGGCCAGCCCATTCTGCAGCTGCAGACTATGTGTTCTCTTATCTAATTGTTCCCTAGGCAGCATGCCGCTTCTTCCAAGGTCATTCACACATACCATTTCATTTAACCAGCTTTTGTTTTCCATTATCTTGGGCAAAGAGTTGAATATGTTTTAGAAATGAATTATTTACAGGTTGCAGTTCAGAGTTCAGCATGGCAGGATAAAATTATAAATGGCTTTTCAGTAAAAGTATAGGATGTCATATTTATTATACCAGTATATATAGAGATAGAGATAGAGGTGGAGCTGGAGCTGGAGCTGGAGCTGGAGCTGGAGCTGGAGCTGGAGAGAGAGAGGGGGGGGAGAGAGAGAGAGGGAGGGAGGGAGGGAGGGAGGGAGGGAGGGAAGGAGGAATGGATGGATGGATGCAGAGACAGAAGCAGAAGCGGAGGCGGAGACAGAGACAGAGACAGAGACAGAGACAGAGACAGATGGTTCCCTTAAAAGTTTAGGCTAAGGAGAAGTTTACTCAGTAATACAAACACTAGCATTTTCTGATGGTGTCTGGCCTTTGAAGCTAAATAATGTAGGTGTAGTGGTATGTGGAATGACCTTGGGAGACAGGAGGAAGTGACACAGACTGGACAACCAGCATGTAAAAGATATCTCAACCCAGGGAAAGATAGGAGGGCATGGGAAGCATTTCAGAAGGGACCCTCTCTAGTTTTCCAGAGAGTAAAAGGAGAGGAGGGAACACATCCTTTCAGTCTTGCAAGATTTTGTTCCTGTAACCTTACAATGAAGAAAGGGCTGGTATTCATTGTTCTGCTTCTTGTCTGGACTACCTTAAATGGCTAACAGTAGGATTAGATCTAGCTCTTCCACTCCAACATCCCAGAAGAAGACAATGGCAAAGCATTGATACAGTGGCCAAAAACTCTACATGTCTCTATGAAATCTTTTCCACTTTCCTCTCTCCTTCCAATAATGCTGAGTTGTTTTCTTTCCCTGAGAAATAGGCATTTTGTTTTGGGAGAGGGAGTTGTATTATTCTCAAGGTGCTTGAGAATTCCTTAAGAGCTTTTCTTGTTCGTGCTTTGAGATTACTGCGTTGTTGGAAATGGTGTTGTCTTCTTCCTGTCATTCTGACATTCTCCCAATTCCCTGTGCTTCTCAAGCTGAAAAAAAAAAACCAACCCTCTATATTCTCTTGGAATATTGTTTCTAGGGAATTCCCTGAAGCATGGGGAGTGAGAAAGCTTCAGATGACTGGAGAAATTATTGTGCAATTGAAGAAAACACATTCATATACATCCTTGCCTTCTCATTGCTAAAAAAAACCCAAACGTGCAGGAATATCACACAACAGCTGTAAGAGTTTCCTTGAAATGTTCTTTTTTTTAAAAAAAAAAGGGGGGGAGGAAAAATGAAAACAATTCTGCTTGCGTCAAACTGAATGAGAATTAGTAAAGGGTGAGGGAGAATCAGAACATTGGTTTCTATTTCTGCCATAGTTACATTTTATTGTGCACACCAACTAGCCTGCATTGTAATTATCTCAATATACATTTATGCAGTGGTGGAATTCATTTTTTTTTACTATCGGTTCAGTGGGCGTGGTTTAGTGAGTATAGCAGGGGAAGGATACTGCAAAATCCCCATTCCCTCCCCACTCTGGGGCCAGCCAGAGGTGGTATTTGCCAGTTCTCTGAACTACTCAAAATTTCCGCTACCAGTTCTCCAGAACCTGTCAGAACCTGCTGAATAGCACCCCTGCATTTATGCAGTTCACCAAGGTTCAGATGTAAAACAATAACTTTATTATCAATTCCTGATCCTTTCTGGTTTTTTAAAAAAAATATTTTGGTATTTTATTGTGATACTGAATCCTTATTAGAGATAAAGTTGGGATATAAATTTAATAGTCAACTTTTAAAAGGGGGGCAAACTGTGTTCTGTTCCTATCTCAGTTCAAATTCTAGCAGATCCTTTGCTTTTATGGTCCATTTTCTTATTTTTGTTGTAAACAGACACTACAGACAACAGTAAATTAAGATGTACAGTGTCAGTTTCCCAGCAAACTAGCTAGGTAAGAGTTAAAAGGGTTAAAAGCCTGTACAGTTATTAATGACTGACTGGTTGGTTGAACTACTACATGGAGGTCACTCCGTGTTATGAGATTCTGGAACAAGATCAAGAAAGCAGAGCAGATTTTATTGACAGAAATGTGTGGGAGTGTCTGGCCTTTGAGTTACATTGGTTTTTCAGCAGTGTTTCCCCCATTACACTGAGCAAAATTTAGGATCTGACGACATCTCAATTAAATGATGGCAATCACATCTTCACTTTTTTTTTTTTCAAAATTAATTATTTGGTATGGAATGGAAAAAGAGAAAAGAATTCTCATAGGAATATCTGTACACAGCTATAAGGTGAATGAAAACCCCCACATAATAAATGAGAATAGGAAAAAGAAATTCCCAATGGACGATAATGGAGTTGTATCCCCTTAATCAGATGGAGGCAGTAAGTGTTCTTATTAGACAGTAACTAAAAAAGAAAGGACTGAGTGCCAATTACAACTGCCCTTACATACTTTGCATTGCCAAAAAAGCCAATACAATCCTAGGCTGCATCAACAGAGGGTTAGCCTCAAGACAATGAGAAATGGTAGTTTGGTAACAGTGGCGAACATCTGTAGCTCAGGTGTAGGATGACGGTGAAAGTTCATTCTTCGAGCTTGTGGGTTGGTTTCTGAACGTTTCTTTACCTGGTTAGGTAGCATCTTCAGTGGAGTTTAGGAGAATGTTGTGGTCCACCAGCGGCCTCCGGAGCTGGCAGCAGAGTCGGACAGTGAGGAGGTTGGGGAGGAACATGGGCCAGTCCTGGAGTCTGGGGAAGGCTCGGACGTGGGCTCTGCATCAGAGGCAGAGAAAGGGCCATCTGGGAGGTATGTGCTGCCTCTGGAGCCTCCAGAGTCGGACCTCAGCGAGGCAGAGGAACAGGGGGAACCTGTTCCCACTGCGCGCATGCGCAGAGCTGCCAGAAGGCAAGAACAGTTAAAACAAAAGAGATGACTCAGGAGTAGGACTTGGAGATGATTGGCCCCTCCCTTAAGACTTAAAAGAGGAGCAAAGGCACGTGGGCTTTTGCAGGAAGCAACGTTGTTAATTCTGTGCAGTTTAAAAACTGAAGCTCTGTTTGATTCTGGACTCTGTGTGGCTTTGCCAATTAGGTCTTTGGCAGCATGTCAAGGTGGGTGATTATCAGCCTTATCCTGAAGGACTCTTTACAACTATTTGGGACTCATCTGTGAATGAATAGAATTCACAGCTGTTGCAATAAAAGAGGGTTTTGGGAATACTTGTGTGTTTTACTGACTCACGAAGCCTAGGTCAGAACAGAGAAGTGGTAGTATTGCTTTATACTACACTGGTGAGATCACATTTGGAATACTGCAAATTCTGGTCCACATGGTACAAAAAAAGATGTTGAGTCCCTGGAAAGCGTGCAGAGAAGAGGAACAAAAATGATAAAGGGCCTGGAGGCTAAATTGTTTGATGAATGGTGAGGGAACTAGGCATGTGTAGCCTATGGAAGAGAAGTATTAGAGGGAACATGGTAACTGTCTTCCAGTACTTGAGGGGCTGTCACAAAAAAGAGGAGATTGACTCTAAGGCATCAGAGGGCAGGACAAGAAGTTTGTAAAAGAGAGATCCAACCTAGAAGTAAGGAGAAATTTTCTGACTATGAGAACAATTACCAGTAATCAATGGAATAGCTTGCCTCCTGGGGTTGTGGGATTCTGCCGGTTCAGGCAAACAAGTAACTCCAACAATCAGCTGGGAGCGAACCTGTTCGCTCCAATGATCAGGTTGGCCTGCCCGCCCACTCCTGTACTTTACTTACCTTTATCTTCTCAGCTGATTGGCGCAGCAGAGCGGATTGCCGTGCCTCAGCTGTGTTACTCCCAAATTGTAACACAGAAGGTTAGTATTTGTAGAACTGCGCAAGCGAAGCGTGCAATCACTGAACCGGTTGTTAAACCGGCAACATCCTACCACTGATTGTGGGTGCTCCATCACTGGAGGTTTTCAACAATAGACTGGGCAACCATTTGACTGGGATGTTATAAGCTCCTGCCTTGAGTAGCGGGTTGGATTAGAAGATTTGGAAGTACTTTCTAGCTCCGTGATTCTATGATTCAGTAAAGGTTCTAACATGTCTCTTTCTGCTTATCACGGTATAGCACAGAATATGCTGGCTGGAGAATTCTGGGAGTTGAAGTCCACAAGTCTTAAAGCTGCCAAGTTTGAAGACCTCTGGCTGATATGGCATAATGGATTCTATTTACCTGAGATTCCTTCAAGATGATAGGGAATAGGAGATAGAGAGCAAATTACCTTTAACAACTTATACATTCCTGCAAAATATTATGAAATATATTGCCAAAGGAAACATACTGCATCATTTTGATTTGCAGAAAAAAATAGGGTTTTGTTCTGTTTTTTTTAAAAATGATACACATTTCTCAAATCCAACCCTTTATATTCAAGATAGAAGTACTTTTTAGTCTTTCAGCATAATTATCTTAGCTATTTCCCATGCTCACTGGAATTCATTGTAAAAAGATCAAATTCCACAATTTTTCCACAGAAAATATAGATGACAAAATTAATGTCCAGATATATTTCTGAAAGACTACCTTCTCATACAAATGTCCTCAATCTATCTATCTGAATAAAATACCAATTTGAATTAACATCAGAATGCCTCTCTATAATTCAGTCATTATTCCACTGAATTAATGGAACTTTAACCCACCTTTAATATCCATAGCAATCTTGTCTATAGTCTTTAATATGTTTCCATATATTTTGAGATATAGGATGATATATGTAATTATAAATATTTTATATGTTTCATGCAGATTATAAAACTAAACTTCTTACATTGATCTATTAATATATTAGATCCCAAAAGAAAGAAATAAGATTTTTGCCAATTAATCTCATAACCTGAATATTGTCCTAGCTAGCCATAACAAGTTAGCCAATGAGGTAGAGTAATTATTAAATATCATGAAACTATATAACAATAATTTATACCCAAAATCTGCCCCTACTGTACCAATAACATTGCAAGATTCCTTAATACTGGTTGGGAATAACAACTTGGCAACATTAACTGTGAAAAAGATCTTGGAACAGTAGTTGATTGCAGAATCTGAATCTGTATCAGTAATATGATGTGATGGCAATAAAGAAAATTGTAGGTGGCAAATATTTCTATTTTATTTTGCACTGGTAATAAAGGTAGTCCTTGGTTTATGACCACAATTGAGCCCAAAATTTCTGTGAAATTTAAGTGAAACAGTTGCTAATGAGTTTTTCCCCATTTCTTGCCACGGTCGTTAAGTGAGTCACTGCAGTTAAGTTAGTAACACGGTTGTTATCTGGCTTCCCCATTGACTTTGCTTCACAGAAGATCATAAAAGGTGATCACAAAATGAACCTGGGACACTGCAGCCGTCATAAATATGGGTCAGTTGCCAAGCATCTGAATTTTGATCGCTTGACCATGAGAAAGTCGCAACGGCCCTAAGTGGGAAAAACAGTCATGTCACTTTTTCAGTGCCATTGCAACTTTGAACATCACAAAATGAACTGTTGTAAATCAAAAACTTCCTGTGCCAAAAGTGCTGTGTCTAGTTCCAAGAACTGTTCTTCAAAAGAGATTTAGAGAAAAGGGAATGACCAAGGATGATCAAGTCCTGTGAAATGAGATTAGTAAATTGGGATTATTTATCTGAAAAAAAAATTTAAGAGGGGATACAATAGGAATCTTTACCTAACAAAAGAAAGACACATCCAACAAAGTTTCATCATTCCAGGATTCAGAACATGGTATAATGGAATTAAATTATAGAAAGGATAAAAGAGAATTAGAAAAGTCCAATAGTGAAACTAACTATCCAAAAAGGTGGTGTATTCCCCTTTATTGGATATGTACAAACTGATGTTTGATAGTGACATGTCATATCAGGGATGATTAATTTACGAGGGGGGAGGTTAATTTTCCAAGCTTGTGGGTTGGTTTCCAAACATTTCATTACCAGGCTAGGTAACATCTTCAGTAGAGTTTAGGGAGGTCAGTGTTCTTATTTTTATAAAGGCTTCAGGTGCGGGTGTATCAAGTGTGGGTCTTGTAATGGGTCTTGTGATGGGTCAGGTGTGAGTCATCAGTGAATCTTGTGATGGGTCTTGTGATAAGGAGGTTACATCAGATCAGGGTCATTGAGAGGTGAATTGCTGGTGTGTGTGTGTGTGTGTGTGTGTGTGTGTGTTGGTTGGTTGGTTAGTTGGTTGAGTGTTGGTGCTGTCTCTGGTTGGCTGTGCAGTTGATTTGGATTCCGAGGGGTTCGTAGGCTGGTTGTAGGTCAATGTGTTGATGAATTGCTTGTGGAATGCCAGGCTTTGATGAACTCACAAGAATGGCGAGTGGTAATGTAGTGTGGCCGATGATTGTTGTGTTGCTCCAATCAAACCAGTGCTGTTTGGTGTCAGTGTGGGTAGAGATTAAAGATTTAGGATCATGGCGTTTGACTGCCAGCCGGTCTTCATGGCTCCTGGTTTTTAATTGACATGATGTTTGTCCGTCATAGAATTGGTTGCAATGGTTACAGTTGATTTTGTAGATTACATTGTTTCTTTCATCCCTTTGTATTTTATCTTTGTTTCTGGATAGTTCCTGGCAGAGTGTGGTTGTGGGTTTGTGGGCTATTGCTATTCCTAGGGGTTGGAAGATTCTGGCTGTATTTCCATTAGGGTTTGTCTTTAATTTATATTTCTGAGCTGAATAAGTAATTAAATTCAATTTAAAGTTAAATCCTAAACAATTCTACACATGACTCTAACGTGTAGATCAGCAATCTTCTAACTAAAGGAAGGTTATTACAGTATATCACAGTCTCCAACTTTTCAGCTGAGGATTTTCACATTCTGATGTCCTTAAATTCTTGGCTTCAGGAAGAACAATTCAAGTTTATTTTAGATAAATTAATACCGTTCAGAAACGAAAAGCCAGCTACTATTGATTTCTGCCTTTTAGAGAAAAACCTAATCAATTCCTACATCCATGCCATTAGTAACTGTTGTAGCCAGTGTTGAAATCTTCATTAGCGGAGTCATTTTCAAGGCCGCATAACTACATCCATCAATTTGCATTCATTCAGATTTAGAATGAACTGCAGAAATGCTACTGGCATAAACTGCAGTCTGCTTTCTAAAAGGAGAGCTGAGGTTGAAGAAAGCTCATGGACAGCTACTAATACTGAAGTGCTGTGGTCAGCATAAGGAAAGGAAGCATAAGGAGGGAAAGGCCACATTCAAAGCCAATCACATCCAGTCAAAGTTTTGACAAATGCTACAGAATCTGGGGGCTCTGAGATTAAAGAATCCGTGTAGGTAGAATGTCAGCATGAATTAAACATACAATGGGCAACCTTTAAAAATCTAGAGAGAGAGGGAGAGGGAGAGAGGGAGAGAGAGAGAGAGAGAGAAGGAGAGAGGGAGAGAAAGGAGGAGAGAGAGATAGAGGGAGAGGGAGAGAGAGGTTGGCAGGTTAGGTCCCACTGTAGGGGTTGTCCCAGGCTAGGCTTTGTCCTGGGCCCCCTGTCTTTAGGAGGTCATCATAGGTTGGCAATTTTCGCGAAGGAGAGGATGAATTGCCTGTAAAAATTTGCAAACCCTAGGAAGCTTTGTAGCTGTCTGTGGGTGCAAGGAGGCTGCCAGCCTAGGACAGCTTGTACTTTGACTGGGTCCATCTCTTTGCTCTTATTTGACACTTGGTAGCCCAGATAGTCTAGCCGTGTGCAGTGAAATTCAATTTTTAACAGTTTGACCTACAGGTTGGCCACCGGAAGTTTTTCTAGTACCTGGTGGACTAGGGGTATGTGGTCATTCATGATCTTAGTGTAGATGAGGATGTTGTTCAGGTAGACAAGGACCCCCCTATAGAGGTGCTCGTGCAGCATGAACACTGCTGGGGGGGCCCTGCAGTCTGAAAGGCACCACTTTGAATTGGAAGCTCCCTAGGGGGCAGTTGAATGCTGTTTTCCATTCATCTCCTTCCCTGATGCAGACTCGGTAGTATGCTTCTCTGAGGTCTAATTTGGTAAAGACTTTTCCCTTGACTAGGTGAGATACCATGTCCTTCATGAGAGGGAGGGGTTATAGGTTGTGTATGCACACACAGTTTATACCTCTAAAGTCAATGCATAATCTCATTGTTCCATCTTTTTTTTTCTTTGAACAGGACTGGGGCTGCGACCCGTGGCTTGGCTGGTTTGACAAACCCCCTTGCTAGGTTTTTGTCTACATATTTGCACATTTCTTGCATCATGGTGCATCATGATGCACTGAGGCATCATGGCATACAGTTTAGGTTTGGGTAGTTTTGCCCTGGGGATGATTTCAATAGCTCAGTCTGTCTCGTGGTGGTGGGGGCTAGGATGTCACACTCAGCCTCGCTCAATACTTCAGGAACCCTTACAATCAGGAGAGGGAGAGAGAGAAAGGGGGAGAGGGATATATAAAGGGAGAGGAAGGGAGGAAGAGAGAGGGGGAGGGAGGGAGGGAGGGAGACCGAGAAAGAGAGAGAGAGTGAGCTAATTTGTATGGCCACCCAATTCACATACAGGCACATACCAGGATAGCATGTAACATTAAAAATCCACAACATAAAAATTCATAAAACCCCACCTCTCCCCTCATGGCAGCAGCAATATATAGAGATAGAGATAGTGCTCTCACCATTTATGAAATTCTCCTCAGAAATGTTTGGGGTCTTAGGAGACATGACTGGTGCCTGGTGTCTAGCTCTGAACATACTGAAGGTACATTGTAGGTCATGTGTTTATGGAATAATGCAGCTGAGTCAAAACCAACCAACTATTTATCTAAAAGTAAACCTTTGCTGACCATAAAATAGTTTACTAAAAATGCTCTTTAATAGCTGGTATTGTCTATGACACAATAGCACATTGTAATCTGCAGTTCCCACCCCCCAAAGGGGCTCAGATGTGTTTATTTCAGGAGCAATTTTAACTAAGTGAAGGATACAAAAAACCCAAGTCTGTTCTTCTTCAATGAATGCTATTCTTTCCTCTTACTACTACATTTTACCCTGCAATCAGTAGTAGATTTGGAAGATATGACAGTCAGTTGGGGAATGAGATCAACAGCGGTGCTTTAGCTTCTGCACAAGGCTATCTGCTTTCTAAAGAACAGGCTGGTTCCCATCCCATACTACCAATTTAAAAAGAGAAATGCAGAAGTTTTCTTGAGTGGGCACCAGCAATACCCACTTCCTCTGGACAAATATGACTACACAAAAGACACCAAAACATTTCAGCTGAGGATTGGTACTTTTATTTGTCAGGCAAATGTGAGAGGTGGCCCATTCTTAGAGCTAACAGGCTGGAAGATGTCCTTGAAGCTCTCCTTGAAAAGCATGACAAGACCTGGGCTGGAGCAATAACCTTCATCTTCAAAGACTGTATGTGGAACATTTCTGTCAGATGTAAATGCCTTATTCTCTAATGTGTAAATAATGTATATATATGGAACATCAGGGGTTAACTTATTCTTTGGACTTTAATGTATTCATAATTTACCACTCCCATTCCTGGCTCCACCCCTTGTATATAAAAGGAGCCATCCTCCCCATTTTCCTTGCTTCTATCTTGAATATTCAGCGAATATAGAATGCCTATTATGATTAAAGAGAAATATATTTAAATCTTTAACTTCTATTATCTTTATTGAGTCTGATCCTGAAAATATTGCAACAAGCTGGTAGCAGAGGATGGTTAATTGACTCAATAAGTAATTAAAAATGTCCAAGAAAGATAGGCCCAACACCAGGGCCTACAGCAAAGAAATAGAAACTGATCAAGAGATGATCAACGAATCCACTAATGCGATTTCGAGAGAATCCGAAGAATACACCACTGAAGAAGAAGAACTGATGAGTGAAAATAACGACCAGGAAGAAATCGAGATAGAAAATAACGAACTCAGGTCAGAGATATTAAAAATACTAAAAAGCCAAAAGAATGATGAAAGCCTCATCGCGGACCTCCAGGAGATGCTGAGGAACAGCGGAGCAGCGAGAGAGAAAAACATCATTAAAGAAAAACCCAAAGATCAAAAAACTGTGAGTGAAATGACTACTGAGAAAATAGTTGTAAAAAAGAAAAGATGTGACCCCGCGCGAAATTTTGAATGGCAGCCATCTTGGTTTCAACGAACTTCAAAAGAGAGTGAAGCAGAGCCAATCAAAACGCTCAGTTCAAAATTTCTGGCGCGAAAAACGCTATCAGACGAAGAAAGTGAAAAAGAAGTCTCAAACTCTTCAGATGAACCAAAATCAGAAAGTGAAGACGATTTAACAAAGTCTCAAGTAAAGTCAGCAATGAAAACACTTTTTGCTGCTTTTGGGCCAAGATTAAAAATTTCCAAGACATCAACGAAGAAGCAAGAAATCAAACCGACAACTCAAGACCTGCACGCTCCCATCCTGACTTCGAAAACGACGACACCCGAGCCCAGAGAGCCATGCCGGTTCCGTCCTACACCGCAGACAGAATCGAGTGCCAGCGCACACAAGAGAAAGAGAAGAACCACCGCCATCACCAAAACCCCAAAAACCGAGCCAGAGACCGACTCATCTGAAGAGGAGCGGATCGAGAGAGCTGAAATGGAGAGAACCTTCCACAACGGCGCCAAAGAAGAAATGAGCAACGCGCATGTGCAAAACTACGTAGACGGCCCCGAAAGACTTGAACTGGCCAGAGAACCGCGCAGACTCGTTACAAGCATCCCAATGCCGTTCTGTAATTTCCTGCACTTGAGAGACCACGGACTGCCTCAGGTTGTAAGTAATGGACAAAATAATGTGGGGAACTTACCCAGTGACTTCCCAAAACTTAGAGTTGATGGCATTAATTTACAAGAGTGGTACCAACAGCTTCAGGTTATTTTTATGAAAGAAAATTTACTATTCTTTATAACTAGTCCTCCAAGAAGACCTTGGACTTTAAAAATAGATTGTTTACATCATAGAGCATTTTTCATAATAATTTCTAGCGTGTCTCCTGCAATGTATCATAGCATCAAACCAAACCTAACTGTATCAGAAATAATTCAATGCATGTTTAATCTATTTCACAGCGATAGCGTAGCCACAACCACAAGAATGTCTAAGGATTTCTTTTCTTCTAGAGTGAAACCAGGGGTTTCTATAAGTGAACATTTGATAAATCTAAACAAAATAAGAGCTGAGCTGCAATTGAGGGGGGAAGTGATTTCAGATCAAACTATGAAAAGTGTTATTATCAATTCGCTTGATCCATCATGGGATAGCTTTATGTCACACTTAGATACCATTAATTTGGGATATTTATCAATAGAAAGTCTATCTAACAAATTGATAGCAGAAGACAATTCAAGAAAAAATCGTTCCAGTAACCAAACAGAACACAAATCTTTTAGGAAAGTAGTCTTTCAAGATAAATATAATGAGGCCTTTAGGTGCCACAATTGTGGATCCAGGGAACACAGTAGAAGAGACTGTCCCAAAGTCCCAAGGGAGAGACATAGGCCAGAATATAGGAGCAAATACAATTACAGACAATCTTCCACAGATAGACACAAATATAGAAGTCCACCAAATTACAGAGAAAGTAGAGGGGGTAGAGAAAATTCAAAAGAGAGAAAATCTGGGTCACTAAATGGGCTAAATAAACAAGACAGCACCAAAACACAACAAGATGAGAACAATAATTGGCTTATTGATTCTGGTGCAACAAATCACACCACTAACAACAAAAGTATATTATCTTCATTCACAGAAGATAAGTTTGTGATAAAGGTAGCTAATCAAGAAAAGGTTCAAGTATTAGGCAGAGGAAATGTGACCTTGCCTGGTTTAGGGAAAATAGAGGGGGTATTATTAATACCAGAAATACCTCACAACATACTAAGTGCCATAAAACTAAGCAGAGAATCTGACATCAATATAGTTTTCTCAAAGGGGAAAGCAACAATAGAAAAGAACAAAACAAATGTAGGCACTGTGATGATAAAAGGGGGTCTACCCTATCTGATAACCAAAGAAAGATGGTTACATAACATTGATTCAAATATGGAAGATTGTATTGAAGCAGATGATGAAAATGTCAGTAACAGTGACAATGATGAATGTAAAATAACTCATGATAACAAAATTACACACAATGAGAAGAAACCAAAAATAGGTAAACCAATTCATGATGAGTGTGCTCACATCTTACATAGGAAGTTAGGACATGCAAGCTTTCCTGTAGTGCAAAAAATGACTGAACACGCAGAAGGTGTAAAAATAAAAAATTGTGAAAATTATTTAGAATGCTCAGTATGTAAATCCACCAAACTAAAAACCAGTCCCAGACCAAAAAAATCTAACAGATCAACTAACAATATTTTTGATTTGGTACATATGGACTTAGTTGGTCCATTAACTCCATCAATTACCTATAGAAAACGTTACTTCCTAACAATAGTGGATGATTACAGTCGCTATGGTTTTGTTTACACATTAAAGCACAAGGATGAAACCTTTCAGAAATTTAAGGAATTCTACAAACGCATAGAAACACAACATAATATCAGAATAAAACAAATTATGACAGATAGGGGATGTGAATTCATGTCTAAAGAATTCTCCCAATGGTTAAAGGATAGAGGGATGCTACATTTCACGTCCAATCCATTTTCTGCATTTCAAAATGGGATTGCAGAGAGAAAGAACTCCACACTACAAACCATGATTAGATGCACATTAGAGGATGCTGGTTTAGGCAAACAATTTTGGTCAGAAGCCTTACATTATTCAAATTACACTCAAAATAGAACATGGTCCAGTATTGTGAATAAGACACCATATGAGGTGATGTACAATAGAAAACCTAAATTAGCACACATGCACATATTTGGAGTTACTGCAGACGTGCACATACCTAAACAATTGAGGAGAAAGGGAGAAAACGTATCCAGGAGATTAAGATTCATGGGATACGAAACTGGAACCAAAGGGTACAGATTCATTGATAATAATAACAAATTTATAGTATCCAGAACAGCTGTGTTTCATGAGCAGGCCAATTGGTCTAAGTTGCACCTTAATGAAATTTTTCCTAATAAAAGCAAAGATAATATATCTTGCGGGGAAGGAACAACAGAAAATCAAAATATTAACAAAAGTAAGAACAAAACCAAAACTTGGACAAATAGTCAGCATAAAATAAAGACAGACACATTAACAAAAAAGGAAGCCAGATATTTGCATGACAACCATAGCAAACCTGAAAGAAATATTAGAAATAATAGAAACCAAATACCAAATAAATACAAAGATTATATTATGCATATGGATGGAGAACAAATAACACCTAATACATATGAGGAAGTATTGAAACTTCCCCGTGAAGAAAGAGAAAAATGGGAACTAGCTATGGAAAAAGAAATGGAAAGTTTACAAGGATTAAATGTATTCACACCTGCGATCGCACCTAAGGATAAAACAATTATAGGTACCAGGTGGATTTATAAAATTAAGAATTTAGAAGGAGGTAATACCTTATACAAGGCCAGACTAGTTGCACAAGGTTATGCACAAAAATATCCAGAAGACTATACTGACACATATTCACCCACAGTGAGAACAGAGAGTGTCAAAACAGCTCTTGTAGTAGCATCTGCACTCAATCTAGACGTGTTTCAATATGACATACAGACTGCATACTTACATGCAAAATTAGATAAGGAAATATATGTAAGAGCACCACACAGTCAATACACTAATAAGAACGAAATTTGGTTATTAAATAAAAGTCTGTACGGATTGAAGCAATCTGGCAAAAGATGGTACGATTGTTTGGTAAAAGTACTTAAGACCATGGATTTCAACGCCACCACTGCTGATAACTGTTTCTTTGTAAAAAAGAGTAATGATCATATTGAATTTGTATTAATTTATGTGGATGATATTTTATATATTGGAAAGCATAAAGAAAGCAGGGAAATCTTTGTAAATAAGTTAAACGAACACTTCTCATTGAAATCACTAGGTAGAGTGAATAAATACCTTGGTGTACAAATTAACAAAACTAAAAGGGGATTCAAACTTACTCAAAAAGATAAAATCATTGAACTCCTAAACAAATGTAACTTAAATAATGCCAAAACATGTGACACACCTATGCAAACTGATTTTCTTAGAAACAATGATGAATCTTCCCCTGAGTTTAAAGACAACACATTTTACAGATCAGTTATAGGTTCACTCCTTTATATATCTAATTGGACTAGGCCAGATATTGCATTACCTCTCAATTTACTGTCAAGATATGTTAGCAAACCAACCTTGTATCATTGGGAAGCTGTCAAAAGAATTTTAAGATATCTGAAAAGTACATTAGATTTTTGTTTAATATTGGAACCCAATAATGACAAAGAACCAAAAATTACTTGTTATGCTGATGCAGATTGGGCTGGTGATACATCATGCAGAAAGAGTACCTCTGGTTATGTTTTTCTATTGAACGATTGTCCAGTTTACTGGTATACTGGTAAACAAGAACTGGTAGCCACTTCTACCACAGAAGCGGAATATGTTTGCTTGTCTAAAGCTGCAAATAACCTTGTATGGTTCAATGATTTGATCACAGATGTTTGGAAGAAACCTACTTTACCATTTATTATGCATGAAGACAATAAAGCGGCCATTGAAATATCTAGATCCGATGCAATTGGACAAAGGTCCAGGCATATTGATATAAAATTTAAGCACGTGAGACAACTATCTCAAGACGGATTCATCAAAGCAATACATTGTGATACTTCTGAACAATTAGCTGACATATTAACAAAACCCTTACCTTCTAAACAACACAAATATTTAACTTCTAAATTATATGTATTATATTGTCCTGAATCTGAATGTAACTGGTGTTGTATAACGAACCGGCATTTAGAGGGGGATTTGTCAGATGTAAATGCCTTATTCTCTAATGTGTAAATAATGTATATATATGGAACATCAGGGGTTAACTTATTCTTTGGACTTTAATGTATTCATAATTTACCACTCCCATTCCTGGCTCCACCCCTTGTATATAAAAGGAGCCATCCTCCCCATTTTCCTTGCTTCTATCTTGAATATTCAGCGAATATAGAATGCCTATTATGATTAAAGAGAAATATATTTAAATCTTTAACTTCTATTATCTTTATTGAGTCTGATCCTGAAAATATTGCAACAATTTCTCCTTCTCAGAATAACAGGATTGTAAGGGACCTTGGATGTCTTCTAGTCCCCTGCTCAAGCAGGAGATACTATTGGACAAGCGGCTGTCCAATCGCTTCTTTAAAACCTCCTATGATGGAGCACCCCCGACTTCTGAAAGCAAGCTGTTCCACTGATTAATTGTACTCACTGTCAGGAAATTTCTCCTTAATGTTAGGTTGGAACTCTCTATGATAAATTAAAAACTGATGGCAGAAAAAGGCTCAGTGATCCATTGAGTCTGCCCTTTGAGTTTTTTGTTTGTTTTTGTTTTCTATGTCATTTATTATTTTATTATCAAATGTTTTATTTATTTATTATTTATTATGTTGGATGATAGACATGTGTTTATCCAAAACATGTTTAAAACTCAGTTACTGATGATT
The DNA here is from genome assembly GCF_029215685.1 of Pituophis catenifer annectens. NCBI lineage: Eukaryota > Metazoa > Chordata > Lepidosauria > Squamata > Colubridae > Pituophis > Pituophis catenifer. Next base: position 54,228,527 of record NW_027256882.1, read on the forward strand.
GATTTACTACCACCACTAGAAGTTGGTTCCAAGCTTCCCCTGTTCTTTCTGTGAAATAAGATTATTCTAAGATTATTTCTAAGATTACTTTTGAATTTCCCTCCTGTCAGTTTGAGGCTATGCCACTGTTTCCATACATTACTTCTTGTCAGAGGTGAAATCCAGCAGGTTCTGACAGGTTCTGGAGAACTGGTAGCGGAAATTTTGAGTAGTTCGGAGAACTGGCAAATACCACCTCTGGCTGGTCCCAGAGTGGGGTGAGAATGGAGATATTGCAATATCCTTTCCCCTGGAGTGAGGAGGGAATGGGGATTTTGCAGTACCCTTCCCCTGGAGTGGGCTGGAAATGGCGATTTTGCAATATCCTTCCCCTGCCATGCCCACCAAGCCACGCCCACCAAGCCATACCATGCCCATCAAGCCACGCCCACAGAACCAGTAGTAAAAAAAATAAATTTCACCACTGCTTCTTGTCCTGCCTTCAGATGCTTTTGAGAATAGGTGACCCCTTCTTTGTGGCAGCCCCTTAGATATTGGAAGACTGCTATCATGTCACCTGTGGTCCTTCTCTTTGTTAGACTAGTCATTCCCAGTTCCTGCAACTGTTCTTCATATCATTTTTATCATTTACCTTAAAATTATTCTCAATTTGGTTTGGAGATGTAGATGAGAATACTGTATTTCTCAATTTTGGAAAACGAAGGGGGGAAAAAAGAAATAATTACATCCTTTCCTCCTTACTCAAAGAGAATCTGACACTGGGGCAATTAAAAGTCTAATCCATGCTAGTGATTTATACTGTCATCTAGCCATCCCTGTAGTAATAGATCACTAATTTGGGCAGGTTTTATATCACCATAGGGATGATTGGACAATGCTATAAATCACAAGCGTGGATATTCTTTAAGAAAGACTATTTAAGAAATAAAGTAAAGGTAAGGTCCCTCTTGAGCCGGGCTAGACCCAGGCAATTAAATAAACTCATCCATCCAATTTTATTCATGACACTATGGAAATGGTTTACCATTGCTTTCTTATGAGACCTCCTCCTCCTTCTCCTCCTCCTCGCCCTGGAATTCCCCATCCATATCATAGAACAAGAGTAAATTAATCACCCATTTCCTACCCATTTTCAAAAATAAGCAATTCGTCAGGCTGAATTTCTCATAGGAAGCTTTTAATTAAAGGCACAGACGATTGGAAAAAAGTATTAGCAACTTTGCCTAGGTAGACCAACTTCTATTAAAATTCTGCTTCATTGCCGAATGAAATAAAAGATCCCTACTTGTCAAAAGACAGCTGGTTTAAATGTGACATGCATCTAACTCACATCAGGATATGATTTTGAATGATGGATATCAACTCTGTGCATTGAGTTCCCATAATAAAATGTACCACTTTGCATCCATGGATGTGACTGTGGTAGAAATAGTGGCACATTGTAAGGCAAGTGGCAGAGTTTGTGATTCGCTTGTTCTTTCTAAAAGTTCCTAAAACTTTCAGATAAACAATTGCCAGAAACTTGATTTTCCTCATAGTAACTTTGCTTCCCAGATAGCTGCATCTTCTCTTATTTCACTAACTTTATTCCTATACACTAATTAAGGTTATTTCAATACAATCGAAACAGTGGTGGTATTCAGCCAGTTCAGACTGGTTCGGACAAACTGGTAGCAGCGACTGCAGGTAATACCGTCCTATTTAGCCATGTTTTCAAAGCCAGGTGCATATGCAGAAGGTGCATGCGCAAACAAAGCACATGCACGGAAGGCCAGGCACATGCGTGGAAGGCACGCGCATGCACAAAGCAAGCATGCCAGGGGTGGGTTCTACTTACCTTTACTACCAGTTCGCAATGGGATCGTACGAAGCTTCTGCGCATGCACAGATCGCTGATGACGACATCCGGGGCGGTGGGCTGGGCCTCCTGCCGGTTTTACTATCGGTTCTTGCGAACCGGTCTGAACCGGGGACAACCCACCACTGAAGCATGCGTGCGCACGGCAAACTGGTGGTAAGAATATGTGCAATTCACCGCTGAACCGAACAGCTTCATTTTAAAGGGACAATCCTGAAATTATATGACACTGAATCTTTCTGGGCATCTTCTAAAGAAGTCTCCAAGATTTAATGCCCTTCAATGTGCTCATATTATCATTCTTGGAAATAATTTCCAGACATTAAGGCACCATTAGGGTCACAGTCCGGCAGTCAAAACTACCTCTGGCATTACCTCCTTTTCTTTAAACACATCAAGTATTATTATTATTATTATTATTAATAATAATAATAATAATAATAATAATAATAATAATAATAATAATAATAATAATAATAATAATAATAATAATAATAATAATAATTTTATTTCTATACCGCCCTTCTCCCGAAGGACTCAGGGCGGTGTACAGCCTATTTAAAAAGTATTAAATGCAAAACAGACATTTGAATTTAACATTTTCTAACTGCATTAAAAATGAATAACAAATCAGTTTCAATATTCTAACTAATGCTATTAGGTTGCAAAACTCGAGGTAGCCATTAAATTAGCAGCAAGTAGACTTTGAAAACACTAGTGGTTTTGTGCCATTTAGTGGCCATCTGTATTTTTGCATCCCAGATCTGGTAGCCCTATCCAGGGGTGTCAAACTGGTGGCACGCAGGCTGGATGAGTCACATGCAGGCCACGCCCATCCCAGCTCCGCGAAGGGAAAAAATGTCATGATACGTCATGTTATGGCAACGTGACGCCATGAGTTTGACACCCATGTCCTACACAATGTTCTTCTAAATGTTGATCAAGATGGCCATTTTCATTATGTCAATGCTTTAATGCCAATATATGTTATAAATGGTTCCCTGGCTGTTTAAAAACATGAAGTGTTAGCCTAATCTACCCTTTTCTCCACTGGTTTGACCATGAATTAAGTAGCTGAAGTCATGCTAAGTTCTCTTCATTACCCTTTCTTTGTGCCATCACCATCTGTCTACACCTCCTGTCATCTCCCAACTAGTCCCAATATTGCCGTCTGCCCTAATTATTACAAGTAAGTAGTAAGTGACCCATTTAGACACTCTCAATATTCTGTAGCCATTTCCTTCAATCCCTTCCCTCCTTTCCCAGTTTTAATCCGTCTTTAATGGATAATTTACTTCCAATGTTAGAAAATCCCATTTTAAAAGAAAAGAATTTGTCAAAATTCACATTGAATGTTAGTTTTCCCTACCTCATTTTGGACTCATGGTATTATTCAAAGGAGGAGGTGATCGCTGGATTTGCAGCTCATTGTAAATTCAAGCAGTACACGGGCTGAACTGAACATCCACTAGCTAACTTGGGAAGGGATTTAGAAAGTAGGGGGGTTGTTTAATCACAAAGAAAGTGGTATTTTTAGGGTACATTTTGGCCTTCATCCAAAACAGTAGAAAGCTTGTTTTGTGTCCCAATTTCAGAGAGGCCTTTGGCTTCAGTCTCCTTCACCCTTTCAAAAAGTAAGGAAGATCTGCATGCCAGTTGGTAAGCTCTATTTGATATAGTTCAAAGGTTGGTATAGTCTATAGTAAGATGTGCCAAGTAGTTGAATAGCTACCTTAAATAACGCCATCTAAAATCATGATCCCAGGGTTCTCATTCCTCACATTTTTCCAAATGTGTTCTTTCTTAGAATTTGTTTTGATTAAGGCAATTTTATTCCTTGTTTTTAGCTTTTAAAAAGGACATCAGGAACACTGCTTTTATATCTACATATCAGCATGGATAGAAATGCATTTATGGCATGGGTAGATTTAAAAAAAATAATAATAACCAAGTGAGTGAAGTTTAGGCAATCCTTTTCGACTATGGGCACATCTGGAAAATTCAAGTCTAGTTTTATTGACCTCACAAAATGATGGCAGTGGTAGGAATTTTGGAGCCCAGAGGCATTTTTGGAAATAAATGTGAAGCTAGTCGTTGCTGTTCTGTTTTTGCAGCATGCTGGCTTCTCATACACAATTTTTAACATCAGAAGTTAGAGGATACAAGGGAATATCTTGAGCAACAGATGACAATGTTTATATTTTGATTGAAAACCAGTCTTTATTGGTGTGTGGATTTTCACCTACTCCATTCTGAAAACTTGCTCTTCTTTCCCCAAATGTTACACCGTATTTTTCGGAGTATAAGACGCACCTTTTTCTCCCCTAAAAGGGGGTGAAAATTTAGGTGCATCTCATACACTGAGTGTAGCCCCGCCCACCCACTGGCCCCCACCCTTTGGCCTCTGCCTCCCAGCAGTTTACCGCCTTGCAGAAAACAGCAAGAAGAAACAACTCATTTCAGCTTCAGCACAGGCTAATTAGCACAAGTTGATTGGATCGACCTCCTGACTCTCAGCTGTTTTGCACGGGCCTCTGCAAGGAGGTAAATTGCTGGGAGCAGATTTTTTTTTTCTTGTGCTAATCAAGCTCTGCTGAAAACGAAAATGAAAGTAAAGCAGGCTATTTGCTGTTTGCTGCAATGAGGCAAAATTGCTGGGAGGCAGAGGCAGATTTCTTTTTCTTGTTTTCCTCACCAAAAAAGGTAGGTGCATCTTATAGTCCGGAGCGTCTTATACTCCGAAAAATACAGTATATTAGAACATTTTAAGACTAATAATAACATCATAGATCTCAAAATGAGGTCACTGTTGAAAGTGAAAATGCCCCAAACTTTGTCAGTACTCAATATCCCTTTCTATAAACATAATTTCACAGGTCCCCCCCCCATTTCTAAAAGTCAACATATTAGAAAAACATCTGCTCTATTCTGATGTAGCTCTACAATGGTTGTGATTTTACTGTAAACTTGTTTCATTATTTCAATAAGTAGGTTAGTATAAGAGGTAATGATATAAAATGGATAATTAAACAGGTGGTGGTAAGAAAGAATAGAATTCCAAATTACAAGTTCAACAAAGCAAAAGCAGAACTATTTAAGGAAAACAGACACACAGACTAAAGAAGTAAAACAATTTAAAGCAATCAAACGCTGAAGAAAAATGACCTCGGAAAGGGTGCAGTAACTATGAAAATAAAAGAAGATGAGAAAGATTTGTTTAAACTCTGCTCAAGGGTGCAAAGGACAGTTGTAAAGGGCTTATTATAGATGGTTATAATTCATTGGAAAAGAAAGGTACTAGCAGCGCCCCTGGGAAAACTGAGGATTGTCACAATGATGTCCAAACCCAACATCTGCTAAAAATATGCCTTTGCTCAAGTCATAGATCATTCGAATTATTGAGGAGTCAAAATTCATCCTAAGAGTCAACCTAAACGAGCCTTCATTTGGACTCCATGTTTGCTTTATAGAAGATGTCCCAGAACTTCCCTCTGGGACAGGTGTTTCCTTCTTAGATGCAAACCCATCATGATATGATTTGTCACTTGTTCAAGCATCATTATTTATTCATTTATTTATTTATTAAATTGACTGGCCACCTATCTTACCATATGATAACTCTGAACTGCTTACAATCATAAAAATATATCTGTACATGTACAATTAAAACATAGATAATTAAAATCAATCTTAAAACCCAAGGAGACATTGGGGAAGGTGGGGACGGGGGCGGAGTGGGGGGTGAGGTAGGATGTGTTGTTATTTGATCAACGATCTCCACTGTGCTGGGGGTTGGTGATCAACATCAGCAGGAAGTTGGGGTTAAAGCTATAACATGAAGCTGGGGTTTACTGAAATGAGTTGGCTAGAACATGTACTAGCTACCACCATATTTTAAAACTGATTCTTTAGAACACAGGGGTCAAAGTCGTGGTGTCATGTTGCCATCCTGTAACATTTCACGACGCTTTTTCCTTTGTGATGCATCCGGCCCCTGGGCCACCAGTTTGATACCTCTGCTTTAGAACAATCATATTATAGGTGTATAGGTGTTTAAGTATATATACCAGTGGTTGGTTTCAAAAAATTTTACTACCGGTTCTTTGGGCATGGCTTGGTGGGCGTGGCATGGCATGGCTTGGTGGGCGTGGCTTGGTGGGCATGGCAGGGGAAGGATACTGTAAAATCTCCATTCCCACCCTATTCCAGGGGAAGGATACTGTAAAATCTCCATTCCTTCCCCAATCCAGGAGAAGCCTGGATAGCTCTGCAGACAAGGCACTGCAATTTAACACCAGCTATCTGTAATTAAAGTAAGTTTGTATCTTGCCAGGCTCAAGGTTGACTCAGCCTTCCATCCTTTCTAAGGTAGGTAAATTGAGGACCCAGTTTGTGGGGGCAATAAGCTGACTTTGTATAAAATATACAAAAGTATGAAGGCTATTGCTTAACGCACTGTAAGCCGCCCTGAGTCTCCGGAGAAGGGCGGCATATAAATCAAAATTTTTTAAAAAAAAAAAAAGAAGAAGGTTACTGCAAAATTCCTATTTCCTCCTGATCAGCTGGGACTTGGGAGGCAGAGAATAGATGGGGATGGGGCCAGTCAGAATTTTTACTACCGGTTCTCCAAACTACTCAAAATTTCCGCTACCGGTTCTCCAGAACTGGTCAGAACATGCTGCAACCCACCTCTGATATGTACATATGTGTGTGTATGGGTCTATATGCCGTCATGTCTATGTATAAGTATGTTTGTGAATTATCCACAGTTTCTTTAATACAGCTTTTTTTTCTGCACCAAATTTTTTTGTTTTCCATTTTTTATTTTTCTAGGCTGTCAGATTCCAACTTTACAACTCCCAGAGCAAATTATTTCTGTTTGTGAAATGCATAGTATTTCAGTTGCTATATTATACTATTTATACTTTGTTCATGAATCTCCATGTTCCCAGTATTCTCACTCCCTTGTTATAAAATAAGGAAGGTATACCTGTATGTCATAAGAACACATTATATGTCCTTATTCGATTTTGATTAAATTTGGAGAGCAGGGAAAGAAATAAGTGACTGGGTTATAAACATCCTAAACATCCAATTTTTATAGATCAGAATTTGCCTTCCAAAATGCTTTACCCATTCCTATGCTTTTTTTGTCATTTTCCTCATATAAAGTCTCCATCAGTTGTGAAAATCAGTCCCAGGGAAGTTTAGATTTTTCCTTAATCTAATCCATTTAGAAAATAACTCACAATTTATTGAATGAAGAAGACAAAATGGATAGGTTTTCATTAGGCTAACAAACTCCTTTCTCATTTTTAGCAGCTAAAATGTGTTCTCTATTGAAATGGTATTTATTTTGCCCTTCGGTAGTGGGGATTAGATTAAAATGGAGTGCATCAAACACTACAATTGGTTTGCAATTTTTTCTGTACCAATATTTCAAGCCTCTCTTAGGGTGGTTTTTTTTTTAATGGCTAGAAATAAAGCAACCATCAGTAATACTTTTTATATTGTTACACAGAATGATATAACAGGACATCTCAAATGAAAAGAACCAAAATGGCATGCTATTTTAAACAGTTCTTTCTGGAATCGTTTTAGAAATTCTTGCCCAGTCTCACTATGGCTCCGGAATAGTTGTGGCGCACTGGTTAAAATGCAGTATTGCAGGCTAACTCTGTCCACAGCCTGGAGTTCAATCCTGACCGACTCAAAGTTGACTCAGCCTTCCACCCTTCTATGGTTAGTAATGTTGTAGTCTGCCAGCAGCCTGCAGAGCTGACAGTGGAGTCAGACAGTGAGGAGGCTGGGGAGGAACATGGGCCAGTCCTGGAGTCTGAGGAAGGCCCAGACAAGGGCTCTGCATTGGAGGCAGAGATGGGGCCAGGGCCATCTGGGAGTGATGCGCGGACTCTGGAACCTCCAGAGTCGGACAGCAGAGAGGCAGAGGTACAGGAGGAGCCTGTACCTAGTGCGCGCATGCGCAGAGCTGGCAGAAGGCAAGAACAATTAAAACAAAAGGGACGACTCAGGAGTAAAGCCTGGAGATGATTGGGCCCTCCCATAAGGCTTAAAAGAGGAGCAAAGGCACATGGGCACTTTGCAGGAAAGCAACGTTGTTAATTCTGTTCCCAGTCGGCATCTCTGATTCTGGAATCCATGTGGCTTTGCCAGGTAGGTCTTTGGCAGAGTGTCAAGGGAGATAAATGTGGGTGACTATCCTGAAGGACTTCTCCCGAAGGACTTTTTGCAATTAATTTGGACTCAGCTGTGAATGAACATAATTCACAGCTATTGCAATAAAAGAGGTTTTTGGGATTACTCGTGTGTTTTAATGACTCAGGAAGTCTAGGTCACAACAAGTAAAATGAAGACCCAGATTATTAGGGGCAATGTTCTGACTCTGTAAACCACTTAGAGAGGACTGTAAAGCATGATGAAACAGTAATAGATTGAAACGGTAATAGCTAAGTGCTACTGCTATTCCTACAATGTACAATTTTTGAAAACGGTTAAAGAATCCAATGTAAAGTTTCATTCCTTAAAGATCACCTTCACATAGTTCCTTAAGGATAATCATGACAGTTTAGCCATTTTTATAAATTTATAGGCAAACAAATTCTTGGTGAAAAGGACAATAAGGACCGATTAGAAGGGTGGGCAAATGTGACTCTTTCACAACCTGTGGACTTCAACTCCCAGAATTCCTGAGCCAGCTGTCTCAGGAATTCTGGGAGTCGAAGTCCACAGGTTGTAAAAGAGCCACATTTGCCCACCCCTGGATTAGGCAAATCAAAAATTAGATTATGATGACCCTTTAAAAATCAGTAAGCTACTTTAAAGATTTTAGAGAATGGTCAAATATATCATAATTTTGAAAAGGTAATGCCAAGGGGGAATTATATGAAAAAGTACCCACACGTCAACTCCTAATGACTGCATAAATGCAATTTTCTTGGCAGTTTTATGGAACTTGCCTTTTTTCTAGGAAGCATTTTATCTTCCCAGTCTAGTCTAAAATCCTAGACTTCCCAGCCCCTCCCTCTATCAAATATTGCCCAATATCAGCCAGCCAAGCTAGATGCTACTATCTACTAAAGCTGAGGGCATGAATGGGAATGAGATGGATGGGAATGAAAGTGCATGGAGAAGGTGCTATTAGTATCTCTGATAGCTTCAGCTAAGATGAACTGCACAAACCTGGATGACTATTAAATGATAACAAAATAATACCAAAAAGGGATTTTTTTCCCCACCACTACCTGTTCTGGATTTTTACAGCCAAAATCTGTCAATCTTAATCTTAAATCTTAAACTTTAGGTGGATTTTCAATGATCCTTCATTAGCAGAAACTCCTATTGATTTCCTGTCTTTCAAACTCTCTGTGTCCTCTATTTTCAATTTTAAAAAATAAAATTAATAAATTATTTTTCTTGAACAATATGTATCATTGCATATAATTTAACTCCAGAACCACTGCAGTCCTATCCACACATATGTAGGAGGAATTCTCACTGAATCGGCCCTGCACATCGTTTTAAAATCTAGACTGAAAGCAGCGTTATGAATGGGAGGTACGTTGAAGAATACCAGTTTTAGGGGATGAAACCAGGGGTGGGTTCTAAATTTTTTTACTACCGGTTCTGTGGGCGTGGCTTATTTTGTGGGCGTGGCTTGTGGGGGGGTAATGTGACTGGGTAGACGTGGCCAACTTTTTTTTTTTACTTTTAAAAGCATTTTTTCTACAACCTTAAGAGGTTGCAGAAAAAAATGCTTTTAGAAGCCTCTGATGATCAGGCAAGTCAGCTGGGATCGCCAGAGGCTTTTAAAGGCATTTTTTTCCCTACAACCTCTTTGGCCGAACAGGTTGTAGAAAAAATGCTTTTAAAAGCCTCCGAGATCCCAGCTGAGCTGCACGATCGTCAGAGGCTTTTTTTTTTAACTTTTAAAAGCATTTTTTCAGCCGAAGAGGTTGTAGAAAAAATGTTTTTAAAAGTAAAAAATAAAAAGCCTCTGATGAGGTGGGTGGGGTAAGCGAGCGGTGACAGGGCCGGGGACCGGTTCGGGGGCGTGGCCAGCCAATGTTATTACCAGTTCTCCAAACTACTAAAATTTTTTACTACCGGTTCTTCTGAACCGGCGCGAACTGGGAGCAACCCACCACTGGATGAAACATTTGATTAATGAAAGCTCAGATCAGTATATTCGCAAATGGGAGAAGATTGGGACCAACCATTTTCTCATGTTTATTCTTTCTCTGGGAGTTCCATGTGCTTTGTTCATATTTCTCCTATCCTATGGAATGAACTTTTAGGAAGCATTGTAATATTCTGGGGAAAATAAAGCTGTGAAATGTTTTACTCACCCCAGATCCAGCTGATAAAGTCTATGGATCCACATCGAGATAAATCCACATCCAAATATCAATCTATGTCTTAATAAGACATTGATATCATTCAGTTACTAGTTCTCAAGTCAATATTTTAAGACGAGGCGTAACATGTGTCCTAAGACATTGGTACAAATAACCAGTTTCAAAAAAAAAGTCTGAATTTCTTTTTTTCTTTAAGGACTGTAAGTTGTTCAGCCAATATGAACAAGCCATTGATAACAAGGACTTATGTGAATTCCTTCTGTTATAGGGTCTTTCTTTTTGAAGCTATGCTCAGATAGGGCATTATTTCTAGAAACCAGGTGTTCACTTCAAAACAGCTGCAAGCATAATTACCAACCCCCCTGTACTTTCTTGGGTAACATCTTGAGTTTCTTCTGCCTAGGAAAGCTATAAGCCTTGTTCCTGTGATGCAGAAGATATCCGACCCCAGGCATCCTCAATGCTGAAAGATTGGATTAGACTGCTAGCCTGCAGGCATTGTCATCCACAAGTTTGTTTTGGTTTTTTTCTTCTTTCGGTATAGTTGACATTTATCCTATCCCACCTAATTTGTAGGAATAACCTGTAGCCCCGTTCAGATTTCTATTAAAGATGTCTTCTGGGCTGATGTGCTTGCATTTATAATGTATCCTTTGCTTGTCACAAGCGAATGTTTGTGTTAAAGGTTATGAGATGCCTGACTATTTGTTTGCTGTTTTAATCAAGTTCACTTATAATAGGATTTGGTTCCTTTCAGGTACAGCTATCATAAATAACAAGAAAACTCTGCAGAGGATCTGTTTGTTTGTTTTTTCCTTTTGAAGTTATACATTTTGAAATATTATCTCTGAACATTCTTAAGAGGTGCTGCCCACATGCTTTTCTGCGTTGAGGCAACCAGCATTTCAATGTGTTAATGTTGGACCTCAATTTGCATCATCATGCTTGAAGCGGATTTGTAGAAACACAGTTCTCCGCATTTCCAGTAAACATATTCTATTCAGATAAGTATATTACTTGAGGGGTCCTTGGTGATCTCTGAGCTTGCTTGTTTTCTTGCAAACATTTCATTACCCTAACTCAGGGGTGAAATCCAGCAAGTACTGACAGGTTCTGGAGAACCGGTAGCAGAAATTTTGAGCAGTTTGGAGAACCGGTAGCAGAAATTTTGAGTAGTTCGGAGAACCAGCAAATACCACCTCTGGCTGGCCCCAGAGTGGGGTGGGAATGGAGATTTTGCAATATCCTTCCCCCAGGAGTTTGGAGGGAATGGGGATTTTGCAGTATCTTTCCCCTGGAGTGGGGAGGGAATGGAGATTTTGCAATATCCTTCCCCTGCCATGCCCACCAAGCCACACCCACAGAACCGGTAGTAAAAAAATTTGGATTTCACTACTGCCTTAATTAGGTAATATCATCAGTGCTAGTATATTACATTACTTATAATCTGGTTTAATAAAATGTTGGGGCAGCATCTGAATAATCCACTTCTCCTTAATAGTCCAGGATGGACATTTCATGATTCAATGGGAGATCATTTCCTGTTCAGTCAGTTGGTTTTGAGAGATCTCCCGGTGTAACTTTTTTCCAATTATCAAAAGGAAGCAGGTGGTTTTATGTATGTGCGTTGGAGAGAAGCAGAGCATGGGGGCGAGGGGGGGCAGCTTGGAATGTAAAGCAAATACACTAGAATTGTCCAGTAAAACAATTTAAATAATTAAAACTGAAGTATTTACCTTCCCTTGTAAAATATTGTACAGACTTTAGGTATCCACTGTTCTGTCTCATTCAAGAAAGCTGAAGTAGGAATTTGACTCTGGAATTCCTCAGGGCTTAGATCTATAGGAATATGTTGCACATAATATATACATACATAAATACATTCATACATACCTAAATAGATGATAGATAGATAGATAGATAGATAGATAGATAGATAGATAGATAGATAGATAGATAGATAGACGGACACACACACAATAATAATAGGAACTAATACTAACTAAAGTAGAAGAAAAAAGAAGAAAGCGAAAGAGAAATAAAAGAAAAGTGCAAAAAGAAAAAAGGCAGAAGAAAAATAGAGAAAAAGAAAAAAAGATATGAATAAATATATAAAGAAGTATCTTCCAATCTTCTTCATAGCAGTTAAAAATACAATACAATTATATTTTAACCTCTCTCTGTGTCTCTAGAGTTCATCAGGACTTTTTTCTTTCTATAATCAGTCTAATCATCCAAACCATAAATTACAAGTTCTTTTTTTTTTCTTTTTTATGCAAAATGTTCATGAGTGGCTTCCAATCACAATAAATATAAGTACTGCCTTTTCTCTGACCAAGCCATAAAAATGTTTTTGGGCACAGCCTGAGCTTGTATCAATTTCATATTCTCAGTATGGCACATGTAACCAAGAAGTCTGAAAACTACTATATATTAACCTTAAGTTTATCATACAACACACATCCATGCCACCTAAGTCTCAGGTTATGTCCTCCTAACTCTAAAGGTCTTTTATTTCTTAGTAACACCCATTGTTTCATCAAAATCTACCACCAATAGCTTCCCACCAGCCAGTACGCTCCCATAGAGAGGGGCTCATCCAGGTGCCGTCGGCCAAACAATGTCGGCTGTCGGCCCCTAGAGGGGGGGCCTTCTCTGTGGGGGCACCTACGATCTGGAATGAGCTCCCCCCGGAGATACGGAGGATCCCAGATCTGCGCACCTTCTGCCGCGCGCTTAAGACTCTTCTATTTCATCAAGCCGGCCTGGCCTAAATCTTCCCCCTTTTAAATGTGGAAATTTTAAATTTGTTTAATTATAGGGTTATGGGTAAGACGTTTTAAATTGGGGAGCCATTTTGGATTTAATTTTTCTTTTAAATGTATTTTAATGTTTATATTATATGTTTTTTCACCGCCCCGAGTCCTTCGGGAGAGGGGGCGGTATAAAAATTAAATAAATAAATAAATAAATAAATAAATAAATAAATAAATAAATAAATAAATAAATAAATAAATAAAATCAAATAATAAGCTGCAAAATATAATGTCAGATCAGTTAAATCCATTCCTCTTCTTTCCTTTACGTTCTGTAACACTGTATATTTAACTTGGGGCTCCCTTGCCAAAATTAGATGTTATATTTTAGCCAGCGCTTAAATGATACATTTGTTATCAAATTAGGCATTGTGTGAAACAAAAAGATCAAGAGCCTTGGTGACACAGCAGACTAAAGCACTGTTAAGTAATACCAGCTGCCTGCAATTACTGCAAGTTCACATCTCACCAGACTCAAGGTTGACTCAGCCTTCCATCCTTTCGAGGTAGGTAAAATGAGGACCCAGATTGTGGGGGCAATAAGCTGACTTTGTATAAAAAAGAACACCGCTTTGGGGGGGGTGAAAGCCCTACTAAGCAGGTATATACAAAAGTATGAAGGCTATTGCCTAATGCATTGTAAGCTGCCCTGAGTCTCCAGGAGAAGGGCGGCATATAAATCGAACCAAATAAATAAATAAAATTTCATATCTTAACAGAAATACTTCGCATTAACACACAATTCATATTTGTCAATACCCCAATTTTCATTTTTTCTCACTTTTAAAACTAGTTTTCTCCATCAGTTCTATTTGAACATCTATTTTCATATTTTTGTTAACATCTTCATCTTCTGATTATTAATTTTAAAACCTACTAGCATATCACATTCTTTTAATTTTTCTATTAATATTGCTATTCCCATTAATGGATCCTCCAAAATCTGCACCAAATCGTAAGCAAAAGCTGATAGTTTTTGTTACTTCTCCATTAACAATTATCTGTGCTTTCTGTGAGATGCAAATCAATCTTACCCATTTTATAACATTATCTCCAAAATTCATATCTTCCAAAACTTTGAACAGCAATCTCAGTTCAAATTGTCAAAGCCCTGTGTGTAAGAAAATCAATGCAGCTGGGTTTTTTTTCATTATGTTGCTCCAAATATTGCAAAATATCCACCCCATCTTTAATTCTTAACTGTCTTTTAGGTTAAAAATCCACGTTAATCTTCATGAATAAATCCTTGCAAACTTATTTTCAACCCCAAGCCAAAATCACTGTAAATAACTTATTATTTACATTATATATTAATTCAATAATGACATCACCCAACTGTCAATGACCCCTGGTCGCTCACAACAATCAAACAAAGAAATTACAATAAAATCAATAAAACATTTTTTAAAAGATAAAACATAACAAGCACAATGAAATCAGGGGTCTCACTTTCCCTGATGGAGCCTGATTTCAGAAAGCAGGTGCTGCTATAGATAAGGCACATTTCCAGATCCTGATAAATGTCATTGCTTAATCAAAGTGTCCAGATCGCACCAACTTTATAGGATTGAATCACCAGGCAGATGTTATGGGACACAGGGGATCCCGTCTGTCTATGGCATGTAGGGCTTTATAGGTAACATACAATATCTGAGTAGGTGGGGTATTTTTTTTTCTCCTTTTATATCCCATGTACTGTTTGTAGGCCCATACTTGGCATTTGGAGACTTTTTCCATCTCCTTAGTACACTTTATTACTCTGCTGTAGTAAACCTTATTTACACACTATCGAAGAATATTGCTTTGGGGAACAAAGACATTTAGACTATTTAGTGGTTCTTGGGATAAGCAATATGTGCTTCAAGATGATTGGGAATAAGGACTTTCAACCCAGTGTGACAGATTAACAGATTAACAGAGTTGGAAGGGACCTTGTAGGTCATCTAGTCCAACCCCCTGCCCAAACAGGAGACCCTACACCATTTCTGACAGATGGCACTCCAGTCTCTTCTTGAAAGCTTCCATTGATGAAGCTCCCACAACTTCTGAAGGCAAGCTGTTCCATTGGTTGATTGCTCTCACTCACTGTCAGAAAATTTCTCCTTATTTCCAGGTTGAATCTCAACTTGTTCAGTTTCCGTCTATTATTCCTTGTCTGGCCTTCAGGAGCTTTGGAAAATAGCTTGACCCCCTCCTCTCTGTGGCAGCCCCACAAATATTGGAACTCTGCTATCATGTCTCCCCTGGTCCTCCTCTTCACTAGACTAGCCATGGCCAGTTCCTGTAGCCGTTCATCGTATGTTTTATCCTCGAGTCCCCTAATCATCTTAGTTGCTTTTCTCTGCACTCTTTCTAGAGTCTCAACATCTTTTTTATAGTGTGGTGACCACTGGTATTTGTTGGAACAGGCTGCTATTGTGAACTGAATCATTAATATGGCTTTGAAAGCAGCCATGTCCTTTTTTCAGGCTCACACAAAAGCCAGAAAAAAAGATTTTATTCTATACCATACATTAATGAATAGCAGAGATCTATTTTTCATACCTCTGCATGGTCCACAGCCCTTCTTCTAAAATAAGTTTGAAAATAATATTACATAAACAAAACTCCCATAAAAATAAGTATAATAAAAACTTCTTCTAAATAAGTTTGAAAATAATAATACATAAACAAAACTCCCATAAAAATAAGTATAATAAAAAAGACATTCACAATACAGAAAAAAAAAATAACTACTGGTTTCTCCCAAAATCAAATCAAATAAATGATTATTTACTCCTACTTATCTGAATTGTGGGATAATATTCCCATTGTACCATCTTGGCTTTTAATGTATTTCAACATTTCAGCTCAGCAGGCAATGATTCATCTATAATCTAGTTATGTATCAAAAGTAGTTATTTGTACCTCTCTAAAGAAGCAAGGTTGAGTTTTGAAAAACTCCCTGATTTCGTTTTTATATAAAGTAGGGCAACCTACCTGAACTTGGTGCCCTTCAGCAATATTTAATTTTACATAACATAACATAATTTAACATAAAATTGCACTATGATGGGGTTACACACACACACACACACACACACACACACACACACATATTTCTCCTTCACTCATGACTCTCAGGAGAGCTTTGGTGAAACCTCCTCCTCCCCCCTCTCCCATTTCATCTGACCTGTGGAACTGTTTGCCACTTTACTGGGGGAAGGAGAGACAAAAGGAGCAGCAGAATGTGAGGTAAAGTAAAATAAATCCCTACCAGAGGTGAAATTCACTTACCTTCCCTACTTGTCCGCATATGTGGGCGTGCATGTGCAAAGCCTTCTGCTCATGTGCAGAAGCTGAAAATCATCGCAAAAAAGGGACGTCATGACGTCCATGCGGGTGGATGGGACTTCGTGCAGTCCGCCCTACCACATCGCGCGATCCAGATAGAACCGGCTGAATTTCACCCCTGTCCCCTACTCACCATTCCAATGGACTCCTCCTCCCAAGGAGGTTGAAGAGGAGGAGGCGGCTCATCCATCAGTAACAACCCCAGCAGCAATAGGCATCCCAGCCTTTCTCTTGTCCTTCCTCTTTCCATATATAATATGGACTTCTGCCATTTTCTTTCCCCCTCATGATCCTCAGGAAATCATGGTGAAGCCCTCTCCTCAGGTAACCCATGGAACTGATGCTTAGTTGTGGAAAGGTGTAACAAAGATAGCACAGATGGAGTAAACTTCATCCCACTTCCAATTCCAGCCTGTCCCCAAGGGACCCTTCCCTCCAGGGAAGAAGAGGGCTAACCCATCAACCACTGGCACCCCCAAGCCAGATCTACCTTGACAGCAGACATCCAAGTCGCTCTTTTGTTCTTCTCTCACTGGCTGCCACCATTAAGAGATTTCAAATTTTGGGCTCAATACCAAAGCAGCCAATGGTTGCTCCTCTGTGAGGCCTTGCTACCAGCCAGTTAGGCACAGAGGTCAGAGAGAGGAGAGAAAGAAGATAGAGATATACAACTTATGGTTTTCTTGGAAATATAGTTGGAAGGTGTAATGTCACGGAAGCATCCAAAACTTTGCTAAATTTCAGTCCCACAGGAGTCACAGATCCTGGATTTTGGGCACATTCTATAAATTAATCTATTGTATATTGATTCAAAAATGGCTGCCCTGTGATGAACCATTCCATCCAACTGAAGATTACAACGTATCAAACAGACATGAGGATAGTATGCTATAGATTAATATATACATCCATGCACACATACTGTATATATCTCTGGAGCAACTGCAGGCTAATTCTCTTGGCAATCATCCACATTAATACCTCCGTAGAAAAAAAAAAGGTGACAATTTTTTATTTTAAAAAATGTATTCTTTAATCAGCTTTAAATTGCTTGCCTTCCATGCTGATATCAGCTGAACTGAAGCCAGTTTAACTGTCTGGTTTTCAAGATTTGACAATAATGCTGACCAGGCCCTCTGTCTTGATAGCAGTTACCATGACCTCCAGTTAGTAGACTTCCCTGTTTCTTTATATCCTTCCCACCCCCATTTAGGAAAGCAAGTTCCATTTGCTTTATTATTATTATTTTCATGAGCAAACAGCATTCAGCAGTCAAAGAAGCATTCAATTGGAAAGTAACTTGGAGGTCATCCAATCCAACCTCCTGCTCAGTATAAGAGTTGCTTATTCACAATGAGATTTTCACGAGTCCATTCCAGCTTTTACTGTTGCTTTTTCTTAAGTTAGAAAAGAAACCCTGGCAAGCTCTTGTCGATTTTATCCTAAACAGCCCAACAGATTAAATGCAATCCCAGTCTCCCAGTCCCATTTGTATGTTCTTTTAAGAAAGCTTCAACAAGCCCAAGAATCATGGACAGATTCCAGTCCAAGAGCAATGGGGGGGGCATCTTTGGGAAAGAGGGAGGGAGTTGAATGCATGGTTTTCCCCCTCTATCATCCTTATGATTGTCAATAAGAGGTTTGGGGATTGCTTGGCCTGAATTTCAGCCCCTTGAGAAGCATGGGTCCTGGATTTTGAATGCATTCTGTAAATTAGCCTATTCTACATTGATTCAAATTAGTGCCTTATGATGCACTAATTGCAAAGGAAGGGCCATTGAGAACAAGAATCTGTATAGTCAGTAGACAAATGCTAGCATGATGAAGCGGATGCCTTGCCTTTAATGAGATGCTGCACAGCAGACAGTCTGAACTACACCACTCTTGCCAGCCAAAAGTGAAAAACAGTATTTTTTGATATAGAACCAGAAAAAAATGGAGTTCAGGGTGGAAGTTGTTTGCACAGTGGGCTACACACAGGTTGAGAGCCAAGGTGGCGCAGTGATTAGAGCGCAGCACTGCAGGCTACTTCAGCTGACTGCTCGATGCAGTTCGGCAGTTCAAATCTCACCGGCTCAAGGTTGACTCAGCTTTCCATCCTTCCGAGGTAGGTAAAATGAGGCCCCAGATTTGGGGGGGCAATATGCTGACTCTGTAAACCGCTTAGAGAGGTCTGTAAAAAGCACTATGAAGCGGTATATCAGTCTAAGTGCTATTGCTAAGTGCTATTGCTATTGAAGATGACATCAAGACTGCAGTTAAGGGTGTTGTCCTTGGATTGGGAGCAGCAGGTTATGCAGGAACCTCTATAGAGGAATCCAGTAGGCATCAGTGTATCAACTAAATGTGTGAAAAACCAGGATTTCTTTATCTGGAGTTAAATAGTCCCCACTTAGTTTTAGGCCACTGTACCATCCCCTGTACAAGCAATTTAGAAACAATTTCTTATCAATGCATTTCTTGTAAAAAAATACAACCCCCTCCCCCCCCCCCTTTTCATTTGATAAAAATATACTAGCATACTGGCAAAGAATGAATCTAGTTCCCAAAAGAAGCTGTAAATTGTATCAGGGTTTTCATACCACACTATCATATTTCGATTCTCCCAGAATTGCATATGGTAATATCAGAGTGCGAGTTTTCATATTCTGAAATATTGCAACAAAATAATACAATTTTCAAGTGATTTTTTTTCTTTCTACAATGCATGTCTTCTGTAACACGGGTTAGAGTATCAAGGCACCTGGTAGTTTGGGAGGTGTTATTTGTGGAATCAAGGTAGATATCAAAGGACCCGAAGAGGCACATATGTTTATCTCCCCCATCTCACGTAGCTCATTTCACCTCTTCACCAAGAATTATAACATTCTCAGCAGACAACCTTTTCACTTTGTAAAAGCTCCTTGGATGCTTGTAGAATGCTTGCAAGGGATGTTCAACGGAATAAAAAAGATTTCCTGAATTGATGGGAGCCTGGGGGAGATATTTTTCATGATCTACAGGATGTTTCTCACAGCAGTAAGGTACATAAGCTAAACATAAATCTGTTTACAAAGCCAGTGATCCATATACATGGTGTCCTCCGAACTGAATTGCACTGCTTGATCAAAGAGCTATCCTATCCCTTCTTTTTCATTCAGAGTGGATTTTGTTCCTTTTCCACCCTGTGACTCATCAGACATTCTCATTTACACCTTCTTCTTTTTTTTTTAATCCCACGAGGGGATTGATAACCTATCATCAGTCTGGAGCAATCCAGACCTGAGCTCAGTCTAAAGGATGTGGATTTGATGCAGGACTGAATGAGCTCTGTTCGTTTGGGAAGCCTCTTCTTGATGAGGCAAAGTAAACTGATGGAGGCAGCAAGGTTCATTCACAAATGCTTTGTTCATTTTCTTTCAGCCTCAATAGTCATCGGGAAATGGTGGTGTGAGATGGAGCCCTGCCTAGAGGGTGAGGAATGCAAGACATTACCTGACAATTCAGGATGGATGTGTGCAACTGGCAATAAAGTCAAGACCACCAGAGTAAGTTGATGCTTTCCTTATCACTCGATATTAAAACACTGTTAAGTTCATATAGTAAAATACTTTTTTTTTCTTTTAATGATCCTGAAAACTCTTGAATCGGGGTGGAGTTGGGGTGACTGAATGGAGCTGAGCATTTACTAGCTGGATGCCCTTCCTGATGCTTACACAGAATTCACAGGAGATATTTTCTCTTTGAGCCTAGAGAGAAAAATATCTGCTGCTACCTAGGATCAAACTCATAGCCTCCTGATTGTGAGGCCACCACACCACCCTCGTAGCAAAATATGGTAGACCACAACCTACTTCTTGGTAGAAAAAGTGGGATAGATAGCATCACCACCAGATGGATTTGTAATTGGCTGACAAACTGTACTCAACAAGTAGTCTTAATGGTACTACGTCTACATGGAGGGAAGTAAGCCTCCTAGCCCCAGCTCCATCTTCAATATCTTCATAAATGACTTAGATGAGGGAATAGAAGGGGGACTTACCAAATTTGTGGTATGTTGGCATGAATAGCCAACACCTTAGATGATAGGCTCAAGATTCAGATGGATCTTGACAGACTTGAATACTGGTCCCTATCTAACAAAATGAAATTCAATGTAGAGAAAAGTAAAGTCTTACACTTAAGCAAGAAAAACCAAAAATACACATATAGACTGGTGAAATCAGGCTTAATAGCAGTAACTGTGAGAGGGATCTTGGAGTCTTAGTGGACAACCAATGAAACATGAGTCAACAGTGTGCGGCAGCAGTCAAAAAAGCCAATGCAATCCTAAATTACATTAACAGAGGGATACAATCAAGATCAAGTGAGTACTAATACCATTCTATAAAGCCTTAGTAAGACCACACCTAGAATACTGCATCCAGTTTTGGTCACCACACTATAAAAAAGATGTTGAGACTCTAGAAAGAGTGCAGAGAAGATCAACCAAGGTGATTAGGGGACTGGAGGATAAAACATACGATGAATGGTTGCAGAAACTGGGCATGGCTATTCTAGCGAAGAGAAGGACGAGGGGAGACATGATAGCAGTGTTCCAATATTAGATGGGCTGCCATGGAGAGGAGGGGATTAAGCTATTTTCCAAAGCACCTGAAGGCCAGACAATGGAATGGAATGGAACAAGGAGAGATTCAACCTGGAAGTAAGGAGAAATTTTCTGACACTGAGAGCAATCAACCAATGGAACAGCTTGCCTTCAGAAGTTGTGGTAGCTTCATCACTGGAAGCTTTCAAGAAGAGACTGGACTGCCATCTGTCAGAAATGGTGTAGGATCTCCTGTTTGGGTGGGGGGTTGGACTAGATGACCTTCAAGGTCCCTTCCAACTCTGTTAATCTGTTAATATGATTGCAATAATATTGGTGCAAAATGGGAATGGCTGCCTCCTGTTGCTTCTTTCCCTGCTTTTTTATGAGAGCATTTTCTTTTCTGGCTTTCTCAGATGTTCCATGCTTAGTCAGGGACAGAAATCAGGACTATGAGAACATGTTGGGGAGCTTTTATTCCAAACATCATGGATTTGGGTGCAACATGATTTTGGGTAAGATCCAAAGTGGCCTGATTTGGAACACTTTCAGAAATGGAATTAAAACACATGTTATTCTCTATTTTCTAAAGAAGAAGAAGAAGAAGAAGAATTCATTGGTTCTCTTTGCATGGCAGGATCTATAGAGTCATCCTCTCATAGGACCCTAACTTGCCCTGTTTGACATTACATACATACATACATACATACATACATACATACATACCATACACACACACACACACACACACACACCATATATATATGGCAAAACCTAAAAAAGAATTCCTTGAGAAGCCCAATTTTCACAGTGCAACTCTAGGGCTTTAGCTTGGAATTGGGAACTGGGAAAGGACAGTTAATTATTTTCAGTTTTCATGATACAGCATGACTAATTTGGGTTGTTGGGAGTGAAAACTATACTCCTTTGAGTTAGATGCCACAGTAAGAATTATGGTTAGAGAATTATTTTGACATGTTAATCCATTTTTGACACAGTTAAGCAAGATATGAGTACAAGACCATCTTTCTATGTATTCTGTGCTAATGTGGCTTCTGATTTGTTCAGAACATTTCAGCAAACATTCTGAACAATAAGTGTCTCAATAAAAGGAGGAATGTATGAATATAAAAATGTGATTGATTATGTCTTAGAACTATGGTCTTTTCACTCATGTCAGAAGTCTTGAGTCTCAGAGTTAGAATCTCTAGATAAGTAAACCATATTTTTCTTTTTTTCTTTTTTTAAGTAGACATGGTATGTCCACCTAATATAGACTTTCTTTGACTTCTTTCCAATGCAAATCACTATTTAAGCATGAAGAATCATATAGCTTTTAGAGGACAGATTGTAGCACTTCAGAAGAACATTTTTCATATACGTTTTCAGTTCATCTGTGTTGCGTACAGTAATCTACATATAAGGTTCCTTTCGTTCTCTTTGCATATTTTCTGCTTCTCACTAGCTATGGATTAATACCTAACATCTCAATTTCTTTTTTTAGACATTTGGAAGCTTTGTTAATATTCAAATATATGGTTTATTCCACTGTGTATGGATTATCGGATTTCATTTCAATTAAATTCCCGAGATAACTTCTTAAATGTTTCAAAATAGAGTAACACCTTTACCCCACCATGTTCTGTATTTTTCTTTCTTTTTTTTTTTTAATCTTTCTTGGCAGGGCTTTGTTTCCATAACTTTGTTTAAAGTATTCTATGCATTTTTATGTTTTGACTGATTGCTTGAATATATTGCGGAAAGTGCAGCCATTTGTGTGGATAACTTAATGGGGTGAAATTAAGGTTGAATCTCTCAGTCAAGGGCATATAATGATTGAGTCAACACAATAGGTGTGTTTAGAAAGACATGCGATAGGATACATTCAGAAATGACTTGGACCCTCAGGTAGCATTGAGTATTATGGCGAGGGATTGTACTTCCCAGTATGGACAGGATAGGGAAAATAAGTGTAAGGATCTGCCCCAGCTGGTCCCTCAGGAAAGCATGACTCTTGACTCCATTGGATTGAATCAATAGAACTTTTATTGAGAGAAAAGTGGTTGCAGTGAAGTCAGGAGGAACCTGAAGATCCTGTGCAAAGCACAAAGCGATTCTTCCATTTCCCCATACCCACACACCCTGACCAGTCTACCGGCAGCCAATGTGATGCCACAAGGTTGTTTTGCGAATGCTGAGGTGCAAGGCAGATAACAGTTCACTCTCAGGGCATGGCGGCCTTGAAACCAAGCTGGAACCGGCTGGGAGGGAGCCTGCTCCATCTTGAAGACAGTCCCCCTCCCTAATTCCCAAGCGCTTACAGCAAAAGTAAAAGCATGTGAAAAATGCCAGCAGGTCTTCCTCCCCACCCTCCAACAGAATGGCAGGACACAATGGTGGACCTGACAACAAGTGAGTAGCACCAGGGAAATTGGTGAAGCACTTATATTTTATTTAATTTATATTTAAATTTGGTACAGGTAGTTAAATATAGCTATTACAGTTAGTCGTCAGTCATATATTTCATAATTTGTCTTCTGTCACCTTATAAACTCAGTTCACCTTTGGGAGTTGTGAACTCTATTCAGGCTTTCAGAAGCCACAACTAGCCCCAGGCCTCAAATCATGCCCCTTTACATTGACTGGATTGCTTTACTTACTTCTTTTCTGGAAGATGATTTTTCTTTTCTTTTCTTTTTTTCTTTTTTTTTGTTCATGTATGTGTGTGTGTGTATATATATATATGTATTATTTATTTTATTTTGTCGAGTACATATTAGATAA
Organism: Pituophis catenifer annectens; assembly: GCF_029215685.1. Classification (NCBI taxonomy): domain Eukaryota; kingdom Metazoa; phylum Chordata; class Lepidosauria; order Squamata; family Colubridae; genus Pituophis; species Pituophis catenifer. Next base: position 54,252,260 of record NW_027256882.1, read on the forward strand.
TATATATATGCATAAGCATGAATTGAATACATAAAATGAATACAATTAAAGGGAACATTAGGACAGGGACGGTAGGCATGCTGGTGCTCTTATGCACGTCCCTTACAGACCTCTTAGGAATGGGGTGAGGTCAACAGTAGACAGTCTAAGGTTAAAATTTTGGGGGTTTTGGGCGGAAACTACAGAGTCAGGTAGTGCATTCCAGGCATTGAACACTCTGTTGCTGAAGTCATATTTTCTGCAATCGAGTTTGGAGCGGTTCACTTTAAGTTTGTATCTATTGTGTGCTCATGTATTGTCGTGGTTGAAGCTGAAGTAGTCATTGACAGGTAGGATGTTGTAGCAGATGATTTTATGAGCTACACTTAGGTCATACTGAAGGCAGTGTAGTTCTAAATTTTCTAAACCCAGAATTTCAAGTCTAGTGGCATAAGGTATTTTGTTGCGAGCAGCAGACTGGAGGACTCTTCCTGTGAAATTTATTGAACATTTATTTATATTTATTTATTTATTTATTTAACATTTATTTATTAAAACCTTTATTTATATGAAATTTATTGAACAGCCATTCTAGGCTTTCTTTAGGAAGAAGAGCAAAATAAAAATGTGCATTACCTGCGTCCAGTTTGGGTCGGAGACCATTTTGAAAGTGATTTTTAAACCCGGAATCCTAAAAGCCCCGTTCAAATAAGCAGCATCAGGGAAGCGAGAACTACCTTGAGTTCAGGAAGGTCTTTTTCATGCTAGTCTTGGGGTAAATGCAAAATCTTAGAAGAGGAATTTCCAACCCTTATGAGTTCATTCAGGCAAAGCCCTGGAATGATTTGAAATGCTCCTTCCCAGGTTCCTTGACACCTGGGCTGAGTTGCTGCTTAAGAGATAAGCTGCCACTGAAATAACCTGCAGTCTCTTCATTGTTTATGTCCTCTCTCCCATTACTTTCCCAGCCTCCGTACAATTTCTCAGTGGGGGCATGGTAATCGTTGTTACAGCATGCAGTTGCAATTTTAATTTGGGGGTTCTTTCATTAGAAGAAAAGAAAAACCATGCCAGATTGCCCCTGCATCCTGCTTGGCATATGTGCCCCTTCATTTATTTAAAACAGGGAAGTGCAACCTACAACCCTTACCCTAGAGTCCTTCCGAATGTTGCTCCTGGATTATACTTTTTAATGTGACAGAAGGGAGAAAATATTGAATATGTGGGAAGCTGATTATATGACTTCTTTTTAATCAATTTCATTTAATTACATTATCATTAAATCAAATATCATTTATGAGGTGCTCTCAGCAACTTCTTTGCCCAAATTGTGAATATCGTCTCCTGCATTCTACTCAAAGGCCAATGGCAACTTCAAAAAAAAGTTCATTCCTGCTGCTGCAGTGAATAAAAAGGGGGAATCCCTGCTGTTGGCTAAAAATGTGGGGTTCATACATCAGTTTTCCTCCTTCCCATTGAGTTCTTGAAAAACTGAAATGATACCTTTAGAGTGGATTAAGGTAAAGGTAAAGATTCCCCTCGTACATATGTGCTAGTCGTTCCTGACTCTAGGGGGCAGTGCTCTTCTCCGTTTCAAAGCTGAAGAAGCCAGCACTGTCTGAAGACATTTCCGTGGCCGGCATGACTAAACGCCAAAGGCCCACGGAACGTTGTTACCTTCCCACCAAAGATGGTCCCTATTTTTCTACTTGCATTTTTATGTGCTTTCGAACTGCTAGGTTGGCAGAAGCTGGGACAAGTAATGGGAGTTCACCCCATTACGCAGCACTAGGGATTCGAACCACTGAACTTCCAACCTTTCAATCGACAAGCTCAGTATATTAACCACTGAGCCACCGCTCAGTGACTGGATTAGTGTCCTATAAATCTCTGAGGAAACATTTAATGCTTTCCCTTCTCCAGTCTTTCCTTCTTCGACTTCCTTCTTGAAATCATCCTCAATTATTTCATAACGAAAATGAAGCATTTTTTTAGTAGGTGCTAGCTTATTTGGTGATCTTCTTTACTAATCTTTGATATCCCAGGGCCTCCTGGGTCAAGCTAAACACTCCCCTTCATTTACTGAAATTAACAAAAATCAGAAGTTATCAAAGAAAACATTCTGGGCAACAGAGACCCTATTCCAGCACTAGTGTTGAGTCACTTGTTGACCTATTTTATTTCCTACCGACAAAAGACGAGCTATTTAGAGCTCACTTTTGCCATCAAAAGCTGAATGAGTACAAAACATCCCTTCAGTTACTTTGAGCATTTCAGGAGAACAAGGTGTACTACAAGCATGTGATGTCAAAGTTCAGGCTTTTATTCTTAGAAGGAGCAAACTCAAATGAAAAACCTATTTTTCTGCCTCTGTTCAGGTGCCGTTTCACCATCAATCTCCCCTCCTCCAATATCTGTGGTGTTTTCTTCCATAGATCTGCACAGCAAGCCATGCACTTCCTGGGGAAGGAGCTATCACTCTATCCCACATTTCTTAGGAAAACAAGGGACTTCCCTAGACAGGCATGAAACTCTCTAATGAAAATGGCCGTGTTTTCTCTTCCTCTGAATTTTCCTCATATATTTGCCATGTGTCCAAACCAGTGGTGAAATTCAAATTTTTTTACTACTGGTTCTGTGGGCGTGGCTTGGTGGGCATGGCAGGGGAAGGATATTGCAAAATCTCCATTCCCACCACACTCCAGGGTAAGGATTCTACAAAATCTCCATTCCCACGCCACTCTGGGGCCAGCCAGAGGTGGTATTTGCCGGTTCTCCAAATTACTCAAAATTTCCGCTACCGGTTCTCCAGAACCTGTCACAACCTGCTGGATTTCACCCCTGGTCCAAACTGGCTTACCAAACTAAGTGAATCCATTTTCACTTCTAGGAGCACCATTAACAAAGGAAGACCCACACGGGAGATAATTAGCTCACAATTAAATGACATGGCCCTCAGTTAAGCACACAATGAGAAATGACACGGTGATTAAGCAAGCACCAATACATAACCATTATAGCTAAGGCATGCTGTGTGTTAAGCAACATGGGCATCATTGATCTGTTTCATCTTGATTTGTAAAATTATTGTCAGTGGTTGAAATCTCATTTTCAATCTCTACCTGATGAGTGAAATAAAAGGATTCATCCTTTCAGTAGAAAAAGTGCTCATTTTCTTGGCGGGGGATGGACTTCTCCATCATGCAGCTAGCGTTGGACTAAGACTGGAGAGATGAAAACTCAAATACATTTTCAATCATGGAGGCTCACTGGCTGATTATTGGAGTTCACTGTCTCTCAGCCCAGCCTATCTTATGGGTTGTGGCTGAGAAAATAAGATGAAAGGAAGTCCCCATATAAGAACCCATTAGAACGCAGAGGATAAAAATCTAAAAGACAAACAATAAACACATGTAGGCTAGAGGATGAGAAGGGGAAAAGCCAGCTCAAAACCAGGGAAGAGAGATAAATTGGGATAATATGGAATGCTATTACCTCCTCTCTCCCCCATTCATCCCAGTCTATATACTGTAAATAGGGTAAGAATTTAGCAAGAAGAACACATGAAGACAATGGAGCAGGCGGTGCTTGATTGATTGACCCAGAATAGGAATTTACTTGACATTGAAAAGTAGTAAACAAATACCTTGAACTTGTTCAAAAATCAGTATAATGTGTACCTTCTTCAAATAGAATTTCTTTCTAGGGAATCTCCTGGGAAAAGACAGCATTTTAGAATAAGAAGAAAAGTCCTTCTGAGAGTCATCAATGTTGCTACAGACCATAATAAGAATTGAGGTGGTAGTGATGTTGGTGCTGTCAGATCCATCTACCTGGTCAATCTCCCAAATTGTATTTAATATCCAGGACTGATGTGAATGTACCTCCATATACATTGTGCCTGTGACTGCCATAGCAGCAAATGATTCATGAACATAGTGGGGAAAAAGATACTGGGCATAGAGACAATGGATGCAGCTGGGAAAGGAGAAACAGTTTTCTGGTGGAATGAAATTAAAAGAAATGTATTTGTGGAGATTCTCAGTCATCCAGGTCATAGCTGTCTCAAAGGTGCTTTTTTTCTTCAAAAGGCAACTAGGCTGTGGAGTTTTTTTTCCCTTGGAGGAAGAATAAGAAAATATTTCACTTCTCATCCAAGAAGCTTCATCAGTTCTGATGGCAGGGAGAGGGAAGGATAGATACTGTCAGTTGTGACTGGATGGTAAGGGGATGGAAGGATAGGTTCCGATAGGATGATGGTGTGTGTTTGTGGAAGGATTGTATTTCTTTGCAGTCATCTGGTCATTAGCATACTCTTGAGAACTGTTGAGACTCCTTGGGGGTTTATCTGTGCCCTCAGGGTCACCTGGATCAGGGTGCAATTAGTTGTGGAATCTCTTTGGAATTCCTGCAAGGTCTGCATTGTAGACTCCACATTTTGTAGACTTCACATTTTGGATTGCAGAAAAAACAATTGCTACCAACCTGCCTTCCATTGAGGACCTGTATACTGCACAAGGCAAAAAGAGGGCTGTGAAAATATTTACAGACCCCTCACATAAACTGTTTCAGCTCCTACCCTCAAAACAACGCTATAGAGCACTGCACACCAGAAGAACTAGACACAAGAACAGTTTTTTTCCCAAACGCCATCACTCTGCTAAACAAATAATTCCCTCGACACTGTCAAACTATTTAGTAAGTCTGCATTACTATTAATCTTCTCGTTGTTCCTATCACCCATCTCCTCCCACTTATGATTGTATGATTGTAACTTTGTTGCTTGTATCCTTAAGATTTATATTGACTGTTTCCTAATATGATTTGATTGCTTATTTGTACCCTATGATTATCATTAAGTGTTGTACCTTATGATTCTTGATGAACTTATCTTTTATGTACACTAGAGAGCATATGCACCAAGACAAATTCCTTGTGTGTCCAATCACACTTGGCCAATAAAATTCTATTCTGTTCTAGTTCTATTCTATTCTATTCTATTCTATTCTATTCTATTCTATTCTATTCTATTCTATTCTATTCTATTCTATTCTATTGAGAGTCCTTATTTTGGATAGAGAGGACCATTGGTTTGAAAGAGGGGTAAAAGAATCCATCTACGTTGGAATTGAAAGCCTTCCTCAATGGGGGAGGTGGGGTGGGATAAGATACCACCTATCTCCAGTTTACAATGCAGCCCTTGCCACAGTTCCAAGAAGATTCCACAATCAATTGCACCTTGATTTAGGTGACTCCGAGGGCACAAATAAACCTTCAAGTGGTCTCAACAAATCTCAGAGAGTGCTACCGACCAGATGACTACAAATAAATACAATCCTTCCAACCCCCCGTTCACTGCCAGCATCCTATCAGAACCTTTCCTTCCATCCCTCTACCATCCAGTCTCTACTGTCAGTACTGTCCTTCCATCCCCCCCTTCCCCCCCATCACAACTGATGAAGCTTCTTGGATGAGAAGTGAAATATTTCCTTCTTCTTCCTCAAAGAAAAAACAGTCCAGTTGCCTTTATAAAAAAAAAAAAAGACAAATGAAATGTATCTTCATTGTTCCACTGATTAACAGAAGAAAAATAAATCGGGCAAAGTGAATACATTTCTTATGGGTTGGATAAATCCAAGATGTCTTATTACAGTGTGTTAGCTAAGCAGATATTCAATACAAATTTGTATCACAGCAGAATTCAGGTTTATGTTTAGTTGCTTCTAAAGCAATTGTCTCTTTTCCATTCCTCTCTCTCCAGCAAGAGTTATGTGCTTGTGCTCTCTCTCTCCCCCTCCCTCCCTCCCTCCCTCCCTCCCTCTCTCTCTCTTCCTCTCTCCCTCCCTCCCTCTCTCTGTCCCCCCCTCTCTTTCTTGCTCTCATTCACTCTTTGCATGTATATGTTCCATTCCCAGGACTATATTCTATGCCTCTGATAAATTGGATTGTGATACACCAAACATATCTGATAATTACATTGTTAGTCTTCAGATGCCACATTTCTTTTTACTGCAAAACACCCCCACTGAAACTGCTCTGAAAACCCATCTTGTGGCTGTTGTTTTTCCTCAGATCTGGATGAAATTTGCATAAAGTCATAAAACAAGAGTTATAAAAGCAGGGAATTGTGGTCTTTTCAAGTGGCTGGCAAATTTTTCACAGGGCTATCGTAAAATTTTGTTAATGAGATTTCCTATGAACAATCCAGTAAGGCATCCCACTTGGAATTGTTAGGAGTCAGAAGGACTAGATAATAAATACATAAACTGATCAATCAGTCAATCAAAATCTTATTGACAAAACTTGCCAGCTTCTCATATGAGAGAGAGGGGGGAAGCAAACTAACCTCTCTAAGATTTGCTGCCATTTTTCTCAATTAAAATCCCTGTGAAAGCGCTAACAGGCCTCACTGACAAAGTTCTCATGAATTCCTGCTACTCTAGAAAATGTTCCTGACCTTTTGTACAAACGTTAGCTTTTTTTTTTTCCCTTTCTCTCTTAAATGACTGACTACCTTTGTTGATTTCAGCATGACAAGGTGCAAAAGTGGGTACTGACACATATAATGATGTGCAATCTTTTTTCCCACCCCTACAAAGAACCATTCTGGCTATTTTCAGACTTTTATTTCCCAGAGGTAGTTTTAGAAAATTGCAAACTGAAAGGCTCACTAGGATTTTTAAAGGCACCCTCAATGATGTATTCCCTGAAATCAAACCCTTCTAGCTTGGCCAAATCTTTGCCCAATCTGCAGCAGATGTTTTTTTATACAAAGTCAGCAGATAAGCTGACTTTGTATAAAAAAAGAACAACGCTTGGGGGGGCCCGAAAGCCCTACTAAGCAGGTATATACAAAAGTATGAAGGCTATTGCTTAACGCATTGTAAGCCGCCCTGAGTCTCCGGAGAAGGGCGACATATAAATCGAACCAATAAATAAATAAATAAATAAATAAATAAATAAATAAATAAATAAATGACTGCTGAGTGTTGTTGCCTTATTCATACAACCAGACTTTCAGGGACCAGGGTGGATAGTTTGTGTTCAATATAAGATCAAATGTTTGCATCTGAAAGCAAAGAAAATTCAAAGGGTGATCCCTGTGTGCAGAAATAAAGGCAGGGCAGGAGATGGCAGAGGAAGAATATCTTCCACAGGTTGGTATTCCAACAGCAGCCACAAAGAAAATTTTGACTGCCAGATGTTATCTCCAGCAGGCAACAGAGAATTGACCATAGAGGTGCAACACCTTAAGCCTGAATGGTCCTGCAAAGAAGTCACCCCATAGCTTCTCTCCATGTGAATCAGATCAGCTGGAGAGAGAGGTCCTTGTATTGGTTCCCCTAATTTTCCACTTCTCTGGTCTGATTTTGAGCACACTGTCATGGCTACTTTTACCTTGGCTATGCAGCTTTGGGGAAAGGTCTGCTTCCATCCACCGAATTGAAGAATCAAGGTGATTTTCAAAGGACTGAGCATAATCCTTTCTTTTTTTTTGGTTTGTCCTTGCAGATTCATCCGAGGACCTAACAAAAATTCTTCTGACAGCAGCCTCCGAAGGAACTCCCTGACAGATAGAAGGCAGAAATCTTTGAACCTTAAACCATCTTCAGCTTCTACAAGCCAAATGGTTTTTGTTTTCTTTTTGTTTTTATTTGCACTTTAACTCTGCACCAGAAGAAACTGCAATGGCTTTGCTTATGTAGAGCCAAAACACGCTAGACAAATAATGAACCAGAGCGGACAGCAAAAAAAGAAGAAGAAGAAGAAGGGGGAAGAGAGAGAGAGAAAGAGAGGAGACATTGGCAAGCAGTTCAACAGAAGCAAGTTTTGCGATTCTGAAAGATGAACAATGGTTCCGTACAGGTGGATGGACCATGTTTATTTGTATCATTTACAAATATATAAATATATAAAATATTTTGAAATAAACCCTGACTCGCTGAGAAACTGAACAGAACCACATTTTGCTGCAACTGCTTAATTTTGCTTTATTTAATTGTAAAGAGATAAGGGCTTTGTAGATCAAGACGACAGTGAAAAAAGAACATGAATAAGGACGAAGACTGACCAAATAATTGGAATGCTACTTCCTTTTCGTTACAATGATGATTGTGTCAGCCAGATGTTGAAGGGAATTCCATTTTTGTTTTTCATATTCCTGTGTTCCGCAATCTTTTTTTAATTTTTTTCCCTTTCTCTCTCTCTTCGTGCAACATTTGCATGCTGGCTTTGCTTACATTAAACATACTTTATACTTAATTGATACGTGATGCCGGGAACATTTTTCGGGGCCAAGAACTGTCCCATAGAGAAGAGGAAAGAGACTCTTAGTAATTAAACAGACCCAACCTGCGCTCTGAAATTCACTGGACAACTTTTCGTAAACTGCAGGTTCATTTATTTAAAAAGAAAAATCCCTGTACAGACAATTGTCTACAGACTTTGTATAGTTGATATAGACAAGCCTAGTAAAAAAAAAGAAAGAAAGAAAAAGCGATTGCTAACTTTTATGGCTTCTGTTGTTTGCTCATGAGAATCATTTTTATAATGTTTTAGGAAAAACGCAGATTTTGCACTGTCATGGGTTTCGCCTTACTGTTTCATTTTATTTATTTTTATTTTATTAAACAAATTTATATAGCTACCCCTCTAGCGAAAGGAACTTTGACTTTTTCAGTCATAATGATAGAAACTTTAATAGGAAAAAGTCCCACTTCGATATTACATGAAAGAAAAGCAATGGGTTTAATTATCAACACTTTTGAAAAGTTAAAAGCAAAGTCATATGCACAGTAATAATAGATTTTAAAATATGACTGGAATTGTTCCCTTACTTTCCATAAACGGATCCACAGTATTGCTTCTACTAATCTGAATAGCATTGCACTTACTCCAAGTATATGAACGTACTTTAGTATGGTTAAGATCAAGCTCAATACAGATAGTCCTTGACTTACAACTGTCCATTTAGTGACTGTTTGAAGTTCCAATGGCAGTGAAAAAAAATGACTTATGACCATTTTTCACAAACTTAAACTGTTGCAGCATCCCCATTGTCACAGGACCAAATTGAGATGCTCGGCCTGACTCATATTTATGAGTCAGGCCAAGCACCACATGGTTGTGGTGTCTCAGGATCATGTGATCACCTTTTGAGACTTTCTGACAAGCAAAGTCAATGGGGGAAGCCAGGTTCACTTAACACCCATGTTACTAACCTAACAACTGCGGTGCCTGACTTAACAACTGTGGCAAGGAAGGTCATAAAATGAGGCAAACTGTACTTAACTGTCTTGCTTAGCAACAGAAATGTTGGGCTCAGTTGTGGTCATGAGTCGAGGACTCCCTGTACTTGATGAATAAAGTAGAAGGAATAATCCTATTGAACCCAGGACTGACCTATCCACACCACTGGTAACTATAACATACCTGTCATATCTGGTACAAGTAGCTCCAGAGAAATTTAAGTTGGGAAGGGAGTATTACAAAAACGATCATTTAGAAAACTGGAGATGAGCCCAGTGGTGGGTTGCCTCCGGTTTGCACCGTTCTATAGAACAGGTAGTAAAACTGGTGGGAGACTCCGCCCACCGACCCCAACGTCATTAAAATGCTTCTGCACATGCGCAGAAGCTTCTGCGCTTGCACAGAAGAGCATGTGCACGGCCCAGCTGCAAACCGGTAGTAAAGGTATGTAGAACCCACCCCTGGATGAGCCCCTTCAAGTTCAAAGGGCTTTTTAAAATCATAGCTCAGAAGAGAAGTTTGGGCACTCAGCTCAAGAGAAAAGAGCCTTGATGGTACAGTGGTTTAATGCACCCTGTTATTAACACAGCTGCCTGCAATTTCTGCTGGTTCGAATCTCTCCAAGGCTCAAGGTTGACTCAGCCTTCCATCCTTTCTAAGGTAGGTGAAATGAGGACCCAGTTGTGGGGGCAATAAGCTGACTTTGTATAAAATATAGAAAAGAATGAAGGCTATTGCTTAACACATTGTAAGCCACCCTGAGTCTCCGGAGAAGGGCGGCATATAAATCAAATTAAAAAAAAAAAAAAAAGTACTGAGCTTTCACTCTTGGTTTCTCCCTCTAACAATTCTCATTCCAAATCTCTATACAACTTTTGGATGGAAATTAGCAGACGGGGAAGTAATTCCTGGAGGTAAATGTCCCACTTGAATGATAATGGCTTTTGAATCTTTAAGATGTATATATCACTTGAACATTTTTTCATAGGATGAAATAGAAGGGGAACAGCTCTACAAAAAGACAACATGGTTACATGAGAGGAAGCATTCATGTTTCCTACAGTCATACCTTAATTGAGAAACCCAAAGATGCTTTTGCAAGAGGCAACTGGAGTTTTTTGGGTTTTTTGAAGATGTTTCTCTTCTCATTCAAGAAGCTTCTTCAGATGTGACTGGATGGTGGGGAGTAGACGGATTTATATTACTTGCAGACAGCTGATCCTTTGCATTCTTTTAGAGAGTCGTTGAGGCCACCTGGAGGTTTATCTGTATCCTCAGGGTCACCTGAGTAGTACAAATGGGTGTGGAGCCTTCTTGGAACTGCTGAAAGGACGGTGTTGTACACTTGACATAAATGGCCTCTTTGACACCTCTTTCAAACCAGGGATCCTCTCTGTCCAAAATGTGGACTTTGCTGTCTTCAGAAAAGTGACCTTTGTCTTAAATGCAGATGGACTGCTGAATCTTGTCTGGATGGGTTTGATACATTTTCTACAACCTTTTACTCTGCCATATTTCTTTTGAATGATGACCTAAATTTACAATAATTGAACTTAGACGGTATCAGATCAGACAAAAAATTTTTTTACATTAAGTGGGTTCAGATAAATCAATCTATTTCTCCAACAACAACAGCAACATGACTGAATTTATTTCCCAACTAAATCAAATTTGATAGGGCAGAATTCCCAAAAGTCAGGAGTAGAAACCCTCCAAGCCAGGCCAATCTTTGTAAAACCTTCCAGACATGAAGGAAAGAAGAAGAGGTAAACATCAAGCAACATCTCCAAATCATGCTATTTAAATTCACTTAAAATGGGATTTTTTTCTCCTGAAGATAAAGATCAAAATAGGGACAAGGAAGAGATGTTAAAATGTTAAAATATACCTGTACTTTCTGTGAAGTTAAATCAAACTTATTATATTCTAAGATATTCATCATTTCAGCCTAGATTCCTCTAAGATATTCATCAATTCAACCTAGATTCCTCTAAATTTGACAATGGTGCCCCTTTACATCTAAGCATGCATTCCAGTATTACCGTAATTAAATGAATATATGAAGTGAAAATCCGGTCCATCCCTTTTAACTTTCCCAAGACATAAATGACTTTGGGAACATTCCACTATTTCTTTCTGTAAATGCTAAATGTGCAGAAGTTCAAGCAGATAAGACTGGGGACAGATTGAAATATCACTCCTGCATGCAAAGGTGAAAAAAAGGTTATTACTGATGAACATGCTCTGAATCCAGAAAAATATCCATCAATGTTTTAGTAGATTTACTTTCATGAGCTATGAAGACTACCCCATTAAATGCTACATATTACCTACATACCACATGCTACCTACAATCTATCCACATGGAGCTGCTTTGCAGATAAATTTATAACTCAACAAAGGATCCAATTATAAAACATGGCATTATACCAAGCATCATTTGATATAACAGAAAGCTTCAGCCAATTCATTCAGAATTTCCTGTTGATTCCATATTTAAAAAAACCAAACAAGAAGGAAGCTTAGAAGAGTATTATATATTCTATAAGTTAGAAAGAGAGTGTGAACATTGAAAGGGCAACTATCATATTCATTTTTATTTAATAACATATTAAATGGAAAACCAATGTCTTGCCACTGACCCAACAATTGTATGAAAAAAGAGAAAAAGGAATTATTTCAAACCTGCAAACTTCTAATGCTGTCCAGTAAGTCCATCTGACTTGGGATGGATTAGTTTTTGGATCCTATCAAGCAAATCTAATTCTTTTCTAATGGAAATTGGACTGAATGCTTGAGGTCTGATAGGTAGGAAATGACCTCCCTTTCACAGCCACCTTGTGTTTGCTCTCTAGAAAGATCGGCAATCATGTGCAGTCATTGTTAAATTGATATCTAATGTACTATTAGGCAAACCTGCAAACCTACTTGAATTTCATTTTGATAGGGATTATTCTGAACAAAGAATAAGTATGCTTAGAGGCGGATAAGGAGTTAAGGATACTCATTAATACAGTAGATGTGCATAAAATTTGGATTTAACTTGGCCTCAAAATTCTAAAGCTAAAGGCTCTGTTTAGTTTCGTCTAGCTCTATCCAGCTGCCTGATTATGCTGATTGTAATTTCAGCATTTGTCATTCATGCTAGGCAAGGCTGTTGGGAGTTATAGGAATAAGAATAGTTTACAAACATTAGAATTTAATCATTCTCCACTTTTGTTCCATTTTTATGCTCTCTTTCACACACACACAAAATATACCCAGGCACACAAACACCCACAGACATTATTGCTGCCTTCCTATCCAAGAGAAGATTGGAATAGTTATAGAGAAAATAACCCAAGTCTTATATACTGTATAAGAGGAAAACATTGGCTTAGAAAATTTGTTTCTAGGGAAGTCATGTAAATCTGTGATTGCAAAGCAAAAGTGACTTGGTTCTTTAATTAGCAATAGCAATACCAATTAGATTTATATACTGCTTCATAATGCTTTACAGCCCTTTCTAAGCGGTTTAAAGAATCAGCTTATTGCCCCCAATAATCTGGGTTCTCATTTTACCAACCTCGGAAGGATAGAAGGCTGAATCAACCTTGAGCCTGGTGAGATTCGATCTGCCAAACTGCTGGCAGCCAGTGATCAGCAGAAGTAGCCTGCAGTACTGTACTCTAACCACTGCGCCACCGCGGCTCTTTACTACAGGCTGTTACAAACCTAATGACAGATCCAACATCTGGATTTGTCACAAATTCTGACTCTCTAACTTGTATGTCTGCAATTTATACATGGTTGAAAACATCTGTGTATCCAATTTGCATATAATGATAATTATTTACAGAGCGTAATTATCCACATAAAATGTGTAAAAGACTCAAGGAAAAACAGGTAACTTTGAAGGCTTCTTCTATTTTGTTCCAACTTCATTTGGCTTGGAAATACCAACTCTAATTCAGAGCAAAAAAATAAAAAATAAAAATGCCAGGCTGAAGGATTTATTTTATCTTTTAGAGAACGACCAGCAAACTAAAGTCAGAACAGCTACTAAGGAGCACTAAAGAGATAATTTCAAGAGACTGGACACTTCCAAACCCAAAATGGCTTGACATGGGTGCTTTAAGGGCTTCCCCATGTCATCAGAACATGCATATTATATCACACATGGGATACTTCTGTTGCTATGATCTACAGAGGGGCATGGTATCTCCATGCTTTGAGCAGGGGGTTCAAAAAGGCACTTCCTCATGTTCCAAAGGAACTGTCCAAACCTTTTCTCAGCTGCGATAGTCAGGCTTCAGAAGAGAGAATTGGATCAATTAATCTTCTTGGAAGAAGCATCTAAAGTATAGCTTCTAAACAACCTCTAGCCCATCTGTGTATATATGTAGAATATTTGGAATGAGAACACCTCACTTCAAAAGGATGTGCATTCACCTCAAATTGGGACAAATCAGATCCTTTCAAGGTCATGTCACTCTTTCATGGATCACTGAACTTTAGCATTGATTTAAATTTCCTTTAACAGCCACACAAGATGTGCATTGAAATAGGTGTTCTAAGTGTCTTTCTCTCCCAGCATATGCATGCATGATTTTGTTGTTGCTGTTTAACCCAGAAGTATAAAACTCAAAATTCAATTTGTCTAATATAAAACAACTTGGGGTGTTTTTCGGGGAGTGGGGGTGGGATAGCTTCCTCAAGTGAAGCTCAGCTATTTTGATTACATGGCTATGACCATCTTGTTTTCTTGGGGACCATAGTGAAGTGTCCTGCTGTTTTATGTCAAAAAATCTATAAGGAATTTCCAATCATCAATAAGACCATTATCTTTTCTCTAATCAAAGAAGCCAATTGAGTCATCACCAAGTTCCATCAACCATTCCTCCATCGTGGGTAGTGCTAAATCTTTCTATCTTTGTACATATAATAATCTTGCTATAGTTTTCATCTACAAAAACAAAACTGCAAGATTTTTTTCCCCAACTTTTTCCCGATTTTTCATCAATCCCTAAAGAAAAACTTCTGGCCTCAATTTTATACTAATCTTTAAAATTCTCTGAAGCAGTTTGTATATTTGAATTTCTAGGTTTTCTTTTCCAGAACCACCAAATGTCCCTTCTTGTTTTTTAATACTTTCATAAATTTGAAATGCCTTTTTACATTTTAAATAATTGTTCTGGTATCATTTACCAACAGTACATCATTTTATTAAAAAAAAAACTTTAAGATTATAACATAATATAAAGTTCAATCCCTTTCAAGTACATACCATTGTTCCATTTGTACATTATAACCAAAACTTTTAGCCTATTTTATCATATATTCTTTTCCATTTCATTCTTTTTCCATTTCAATTTTTGATAAAAGTTGATACATTTTAGCAATTATATGTTCATTATTTGCATACAATTCTTTTTCAAATTTAGTCTTACTATCGCCAAAACTATTATTTCTTTTGTCAAGTTTAAATCTTTCTAATTATTGTAAATAAGAGAATCATTGACAACTCTACGCTTCTGCCACCAGTTCTTCTCTTGATTTTATTTGGCATTACCATTAACAAAATTCTAGTATTTCAGGATAATTTAGCCAGTTGTGTTTGTCTTTCTCATCTATAAAATGCATCTTGTGCAGAGAGCCACAAAGATATTTTCAGGCACAACTTGGTTTGTTTCTATTCCATATTTTCAATATGGAACATCTAACATAATGATTTTTAAAATCCACATTAGCCGTAACTTTCTCATACCATAAAAATCCATGCCACCCAAACCTCAAGTTGTGTCCTCCTAATTCCAAGAGCCTTCTATTTCTATTTCAAGATCACTATTTTTCAAGATTTATCCAAACTAAACAACAAGCTGCATAACTCAACTTCAAATCAGGTAAACCCAATCCTCCTCTTTCTTTTTCATCTTGTAACACCTTATATTTAACTTGCGGTTTCCCCCCCACCACCACCACCATACAAATTTAGATATATCCTTCTGCCAGTGTTTATATAGTGCATCAGTTGTCAAAACCAGTATTGTCTGAAACAATACTGGTTTCCATTTTTATCTTGGAAATTCTCCCCAGCGATGACAGTTGTAGTTTCTCCTATCTTAACAAGTCTTTTTTTCCCTTCATTCTTTGTCTTCATATTGCTTTGAAATAACATGCAGTTCATGTTTTTCATAGTGATACCTAGATATTTTACCTTAAATGTCTTAAAAATATTTTATTCTTTTGTTCATCAAGTCTGTTGGATCTTCTATTTTCATATATTTTGTCAGCATCTTTGTCTTCTGCTTATTAACCTTGAAACCTACTAACACACCAAATTATTTTAACTTGTCCATTAATGTTTCAGTTCCCTTTAAAGAATCTTCCAGATTCTTTAAAGTCATCAGCAGAAGCCATTAATTTACAAGTTTCCTTTTTAATCTTTACTCCCCCATCCCTCTCCTCTCCTCTCATGTCTCTATTCAGTATTTCAAGAATCAAAATAAGCAAGAGAGGCGACAGTCAGCATCAGATCTTGTTCTCTTCTGTATCTCTCAGGGTTTTGTTAGATCTCCATTAACAATCGTGTGTGCTTTCTGTGAAATGTAAATCAATCTTACCCATTTTATAAAGTTATCTCCAAAATTCTTATCTTCCAAAACCTTGAACAAGAAAGCCTAAGACAAATTGTAATAGGTCTTTTCTACATCTAAGAAAATCTTGCTTTCCATTGTGCTGCTTCAAATATTCCAAAATGTCCAACACATTTTTAACAGCATCCTTTAACTGTCTTTTAGGTAAAAAATCACATTGAACCTCATAAACAAATCCTTGAAAAATTATCAGCTAGAAGTGTTGTGAACAATTTATAGTTACTGTTCAGTAAAGCTATCAGCCTATAACTTTTGTTAAAGTCAAATCTTTAGGTATCTTGACCATCTCGATTTAATTTAATTTAATTTAATTTAATTTAATTTAATTTAATTTAATTTAATTTAATTTAATTTAATTTAATTTAATTTAATTTAATTTAATTTAATTTAATTTAATTTAATTTAATTTAATTTAATTTAATTTAATTTAATTTAATTTAATTTAATTAATTCAATTTATATGCCGCCTCTCTCCGAAGACTCAGGGCAGCTTGGTGACCATTTCTTGGTGACAGTGATGAAATGTCTTGCCATTGCCTTTTTCCCAGATTTTCTTTAAATTTTCCAATCTAGTCAACAGGTTGATGATACCCTATCCATCGACTGCAATGAAAGTCCCTCTGATCCTTGCCAGAAAATGATAATTATATGCAGGGAACAAATATTACTGCCATTTCTGTAACCTGATTTTAATTATACTTAAATCAAAAGTAAATTAAATCAAAAGTACTTTGTGCCCTGCTTGTCTTGCCTTGGCCTTATATTTCTTCCTGTGAGGTGCTACTGCCAATACATCACATAAATTTCATTCATTCGTTCATTCATTCATTCATTCATTCATTCATTCATTCATTTTACTTCTTTATTTAAAACATTTATTGCACCAGCATTTTATTTATTTAACATATTTATATGGCCAACCATCTTGCACCAAAATTTTATTTATTTATTTAAAATATTTATATAGCCCACCATCTTGTACCAAACACTGGGCATCACGGAACCAACAGTTAAGACATTGTGTACAATAAAATAACTAAATGAAATTGGTACCATAGTTAAACTTTCATATGCAGTTCATCACAAAGTGCTCTTATCAATCTTACCCTATCACAACACTTGTTTGAGGGAGGGGGAGGTTTGGGGAACCAGGTCTCGAGAGCTTTTCAGAAGGTGAAAAGGGTGAAAGGAAGCCTGCTGAAGTTCAGAGAAAGGGTGCTCCATAGGGCAGGGGTTGCCAACGAAAAGGCACATTTCCTAGGTCTCATAAAACAACAACATTTAATGGATGGGACTAGCAGCATGCCCACCTTATCCAATTTGGTAGATGGGCAGTTATCTTCAGGCAGAGGCAACCCTGCAGATAACCTGTCCCATGCTATGTATAGGGGTTTTCAAGGCCGTAACCTGCACCTTCCATTGGAACCAGAAAGAAACTAGGAGCCAGTGCAGCTTAGGCAACAGGAGTGTAATGTGAACAAATCTAAGGGTACCTGTTGTGGCCCGCCAGCAGCCTATGCAGCTGGCACCTGAGTCAGACAATGAGGAGGCTGGAGAAGAGTTGGTGCCAGAGACGGAGATTCAGCCAGGGCCTTCAGAACCTCCAGAAGCTCCCATAAGTGAAGAGGAAGAAGAGGAGGAGCCTCTTCTCAATGCACGGGCACACAGAGCTGCCAAAAGGTAGGAATGGCTCCTGAGGAGGAGGTCTCCTCGAGAGTAAGGCTTGGACTAATTGGCCACTCCCCTAGCCTCTTTAAGGAATGACAACGACTGAGGCAATTTGCAGAAAACAACTTCATTCATATTCTTTCGCGTATTGACTCCAGAAACGTCTGATTGGCTCTTGCTTCTCTCTTGTCATTTTTCCTGCAAATTGCTTCTAGGCATTCTGCCAACCACAGTAAGCTTACGGTTATCTGAAAGACTGTACCTGAGTATTGAGTTATTATTTTTTTGACTCTTGTTGGCTGTTAATGAAGTTAAATTAACAGTCCTTGTTCAGAAAAGACTGATTTAAACTGTACTTGTGTTTGAACAACTACTAAGAAAGCTCATTAGTAGTCCTTACTTTAGTAAACTAAGTCCGTTTAGTAAACGGACTTTGTGTGTGCTGTATTCTTTGTGGTCCATAGCTGGGGCAGAACATACCCATCGCTATGTGCACTACTTTATTCTGGATCAGTCCCAAGTCATTTTCAAGGCAACCCCATAGACAGTAGTTGGCAATAATCCAAATGGGAAATGACAAATCAAGGGTAACCATTTATTTATTTATTGGTTCAATTTATATGCCACTCTTTTCCGGAGACTCAGGGCAGCTTACAATGCGTTAAGCAATAGCCTTCATACTTTTGTATATACCTGCTTAGTAGGGCTTTGCCCCCCCCCCGAAGCGGTGTTCTTTTTTATACAAAGTCAGCTTATTGCCCCCCACAAACCGGGTCCTCATTTTACCTACCTCGAAAGGATGGAGTCAACCGTGAGCCTGGTGAGATTTGAACTTGCAGTAATTGCAGGCAGCTGGTGTTACTTAATAGTGCTTTAGTCTGCTGTGCCACCAAACCATGAGCAACATCCCATGGTTCAGGAAGGAGCGCAACTGGCGCAACAGACAAATCTGTGCAAAGACGCTTCTAAGCATCAGTCCTAATGAAAATTCATACAAACTGAACTCCTGAAGTCTTTTGACAGAGGATTATTAACATGACTGGATTTGGACACCGATCACTTCTTGGTGCCCTTCAGCTTCCTATTAAATGAGGTGAAGCTTCATCAGCTTCATTGGAGGTGTGGGCAGTATATTCAAGACATGAGCTTCATTAGTTCAGCCTCTGTTTTTGGTGGGAAAAATTTCTGGGAGGCTAGAACTGTGTGGACCGTTAGAATCGGACATTTTTATCATTCTTCCAGTGCTTCTTCTCAGAAAGCGTTTGGAGGGAAAAATCTTCAAAGGCATTTAAGATGAGCATGCGAGCCATGGTGCTTTTCCGTTCTTCATTCAAGCAGCTTCCTTTTCATTTAATGCTTTATTCGGCTCAGCCTTCAGGCGCTCAAAGACTAAGCCACTAAGACTAAAAAGTCTGGCAGACCAAGCATGTGTGCCTCGAAGAGCCATGGAGAGTGTCGCTTTTATGTAATTTATTTATTTATTCTTTCTCTCTGTTGCCTCACACACTGACGCTGATGCTCACTGGGCTTGCTAGAAACTCTGGTGCTCTTAACTTCCACACTGACAAAGCCAGTTCTCCCAGCGGAATTGAGATAGTGTGCCTATTGGTGTCCCTATTATCCCCACTCCGTTTTCTCTAATGTGCATTTTTTCCTGCACCATTTTCACTGATGTACAAATTTTATGAATACTTTTTGATTTATCAAGTCCATATTTGAATGCATAATTCTCAGAAATCCAAATTGGGTATCTCTTTATTAAACCATGAATCAAATTAAGCCTTTTCCGCTTGCTGCTTGAACCAGCCCTTTTACTAACTCATTTTATGTTCTTGTCCTCCATTCTCCTCTAATATGTTAATGCTGCATAAGGGCTACCAGAGCTGGATTTCAAAACCCCAGATGCCCACTAGATGGCAATAAAGAGATTAATAAATTTGTTGTTTGTTTCCTGCCTTTATTATTTTTATAAATAACTCAAGGCAGTGGACATATCCAGCACACCTTCCTCCTTCTATTTTCTCTAAAACAGCAACTTTGTGTTGTGAGTTGAGTTGAGAGAGAATGACAGGCCCAAGGTCATCTAGCTCAGGAGTCACCAACCTTTCGGACCTCAGGGACCACTAAATTCATAATTTTAAATCCCGCGGACCACTAATATGATCTGCCTAATGAGCAGCTGGGTGGGGGTGGCTAGGTGGTCATGTGACTGGGTGGGCATGACCAACTCAATGTCACTCACGTCGAGATGCGCCTCACCAGCCTCTACTCATTCCTCCCTTCCCAGGCTCCTTAGTGCCTCAACAGGAAGCAGTTGTTGGAGCTAAGCAGCCACCACAAGAAAGAGTTGGATCTGACTGAGAAGGAGGCTCAGTAGAAGCACCTCACTGAGGACTAGGAGCATAGGCTTTCCAAACAGAGGGAAGACCTGCAGGAGTGCAAGACCAGGTATTGGTGCCTGGAGGCTCAGAGAGCTGAGATGATCAGCCAGTTCCAGGACATGATCCAGTCCCATTGGAACAAGGCCCTTTGGCTCTTCACCACCAGCGATTCTTCCCTCCAGTCTTCGCCCAAAGCCCCACACCTTTGGGGGGTGGCCAAAGCAGACCCCAAGTCAGAATTTCTGCCCCTGAAGGGGGACACTCTTTGCAGCAACACAAACATTCATTGCACATATCCAGCCCAGGGGCCGTAGTTTGAGGAGCCCTGATTTAGTGCAATATAAAAAATGTAAATAATTTTTCTGCAGACCACCAAAATTTTCTCACAGACCACCAGTGGTGACTGCTGATCTAGCTGACTTTCATGGCTAAGGCAGAACTTGAACTTGCAGTCTCCTGCTTTCTAACCCAGTTTGATTTAGTGGTTAGCTTGATCTAACCACTAGATCAAACTGGCTCTCATGCTGAAACCTTGCTCTGTGCCACGGGTGTCAACCTCATCGCATCACGTTGCCATCACAGAGCTGGGGCAGACGTGGCCTGCATGTGATACATCCAGCCTACGAGCTGCCAGTTTGACACCCCTGCTCTATGCTATCACCTCGAAGTCTGTTTGCAAAATGCAATCCTGAACTATCCAGATTTGGTAGTTTGCATAGTTACATACTGATAGAAGAGAATATTTGTAGTTCAGGGCTGAATTATGAAGTCCTCGGTGTTCTCTGAGCTTGATTGTTTTCTTGCAGACATTTCATTACCCAAACAGGTTACAGCAATAGTAACCTAGAAGAGAGTGGGTTTTGCTCTCAGTTTATATACTAGTGGCTTGCCCTATCACTGTTGGTGGGAGTGTTCTTGGTGGTTAATCAATATCATTGATTAGGTTGATGCTTATTGTTTGTTTGTCTGAGTTGGTAGTTCCCTGGTTGGGCTATTGTTTACTTCTTGATTGTCAGTCTGGTGTTAATCTTGGCATTAATCCCTGCTCATTTGGGTGTCGAATGCTGGTGAGGAGGCGTTTGGATTTTTTTGGCTTTTGAGTTGTCTGTTTTGAATGATATGTAGACATTGTTTATCTCTATATGCCTGTTGATGGCTGATTTATCTGCGTGCCAGACTTCCAGGATTTCTCTAGCATTTTTTGTGTTGTTCTTAGGTCTAGGATGCTCATCTTTTCCCAGTTGTAACTATAGTTGAGTCTGTTGTATTGTGAAATTAAAGTTTTCATCATGTCTTCGGACTGTTGTTTGGTATATATGGATGCGCTCTGCTAATCTCCTGCCTGTTTATTTACAAACCTTTTGCTAATATTGTTTCCAATGAAGGCTCTCAGAATCTGGTATCTGTTTTTCTTGGTGCACATTGAAATTTGTGCCCTAGCCAAATGAATAGAAACCTTCCTTCAAAACTCCTCTGCTTCCCTTCCCCAGTTTTAGCAAATACCTCCCTTATCAAAGTTTCTGCAGATAATCCCTCAAGCCACTGGCAGGCTTCCTCTGCATAGAAGTCTGTTTCTCCAAAACAACTGCTAGGATTCAATAGAGAAGTACAAACATTTGGGAGAAATAAGAGTTGTAAATAAGGTGGCTCAGTGGCTAAGACGTGAGCTTGTCAATTGAAAAGTCGGCAGTTCGGCGGTTCGAATCCCTAGTGCAGCATAACAGGGTAAGCTCCCGTTACTTGTCCCAGCTTCTGCCAACCTAGCAGTTCGAAAGCATGTAAAAAATGCAAGTAGAAAAATAGGGACCACCTTTGGTGGGAAGGTAACAGCGTTCCGTGCGCCTTTGGCATCTAGTCATGCTGGCCACATGACCACGGAGACGTCTTCAGACAGCACTGCTTCTTCAGCTTTGAAACAGAGATGAGCACCGCCCCCTAGAGTCAGGAACAACTAGCACTTATGTGCGAGGGGAACCTTTACCATTACCTTTAAGAGTTGTGTTTTGTCTTAGGTAGTCCAAAACTAATTGGACAACGACAAACACTAAATCCAATTGATGTTAAAATGACATTAATTACAGTTAGTATGATTATACCCCAGGTTTTGAATGACCTCCCTGTGGTATGGCATTAAAAATTACAAGCTGATAACTTTTGTAGAAGCTCTAGAAGCTACTTCCAAAGCTTTAGGGAGATGTAAGCAGCTGCAACTGTTCAGCTCTATTGGACCCATATAAGCACTTTCCTTCTCTCTCTCTCTCTCTCTCCCTCTCTCTCTTAAATAGGAGAAGAGCCAATTATTTGATTTAATCTGATGTTCAGCAACTTTTTCCCTACATCCTGCCCTCATCAGGCTTTCAGAGTAGTTCAGATCCCCCAGAACAAAACTCAGATAGGGACGATTTTTAAGTTCAGTGCAAATTCTATTAGCAAAGAAATACCTTAAAGGATTCATTAGCCTTATATAAGGCTAAGGCTATCAGGCTAAGACTTTGGCCGAGTTCATTAATGGTAATATATCTCTCTTCAAATTTCAGAATCCACACGTCTACTTGATTCCATCCATTTTTAATTAAGAATGCTGTTTAGGAAGGATAAAACCTTCAGCTGGCCTGGACGTTGTACAAATTGGGACCTCTTATGTCTCCCGACTGTAGAATTAATGCTGCGTTCCCACTGCGAACTGTTAAAAGCCACATAGGGTAACAAACTCTCAACAGAGCCTAAATCAAAAGCAGTTTTAACTGAAGGGAGTGCCTTGTTCTCTCCTCAAATGTTCTTCTTCCACACACAATACATTTTGTAATTCTGTATTCACGTAATTGAAAATAAGCCCCTTGAACTCAAAGAAGATGATTCCGGTGGATTAGGCATGAATTGTAAGCGTAGCCTGATCCAAGAGAGATCTAGTAAGTTTGTTGGCATGACTTCCCGAGTTTAGTTAGTGTTGCGGCTATGCTTCTTGCAGCTTACTCTGTTATTTGAACTCAACCCATTTGATTAGTTCACGAATCAATATATTGTACAAACCAAAACATCGGTCAATTTAATAGCCATGTGAAGGCAGTCCTCAGAGGGTTGACCTTCAGTACCTGAGAAAATAATTCATAAAAAATGGTTCTGCTCTTTACAATCAGAGAATATCTTGGAAAAGAAATTGATACGCAGTAAAATATCCTTACTGTAATCTAATCCGCCAGCATTCTTATGATACCTCCTAACTAACAAATGCTGTGATGTTACAATTTAGAATTGCCCAATTCCACAAGATTGTAAGCTGGGTGGCTTACAACTTTAAAAATAAGAATTAGCAATAAAAGAATTTAGATCATAGAGATTAGAGGAACATACCAATAATACATTTGAAATTATTCATTTCCACATCCACCTCACCTCAAAGACTGGGAGAATAAGGGAATAACAAAATAACTGAGTTGGAAGAGAACTTGGAGGTCCACTAGCCAAAACTCCTACTCAAGCAGGAAACCCTATACTATTTCAGACAAATGGTCCTCCAATCTCTTCTTAAAAACCTTCAACAATAGACCACCAAAACTTCTGAAAGCAAGTCATTCCACTGATTAATTGATGTAACTGTTAGGAAATTTCTTCTTAGTTCTAAGTTGGTTCTCTGCTTCATTACTCTCCAAATATTGCTATTTTTGTTCTACCTTCAGGTGCTTTGGAGAAAAGGTTGATCCCATCTTCTTTGTGGCAGCTCCTTAGATATTAGAATACTGCTATCATGTCACCTCTAGTCCGTCTCTTCATTAAACTAGAAGTACACAATTCCTGCAATCATTCTTCATATGTTTTAGCCTCCGTGATCATCTCAGTGATTTGCTGGACATCAGGGTGGGAGCAATATAGACTTTTGAGGGAATACTATTCCAGAATGCAGGTGCTGTGGCAAAAAAAAGAATGTTTCCTAGAACCTGCTGGATAAAATTAAAGAAGTAAACACGATCTGGAGCACTTCTACACTGCCAAATCATAAAGGTTGGGCAGAAACTAGGTGGCTTTCAAATAACTAGTGACTACATAGTGGCTCAGTGGCTAAGACACCAAGCTTGTTGATTGAAAGATCGGCAGTTCAGCGGTTCGAATCCCTAGTGCCGCATAACAGGGTGAGCTCCCGTTACTTGGCCCAGCTTCTGCCAACCTAGCAGTTCGAAAGCACATAAAAATGCAAGTGGACAAATAGGGACCACCTTTGGTGGGAAGGTAACAGCGTTCCGTGTGCCTTTGGCATTTAGTCATGCTGGCCACATGACCATGGAGATGTCTTCGGACAGCGCTGGCTCTTCGGCTTTGAAATGGAGATGAGCACCGCCCCCTAGAATCGGGAACGACTAGCACATATGTGTGAAGGGAACCTTTACCTTTACCTTTATTCCAAGAGAGTTTTGGAGATGGTAGAAAGCATACTGAATTGCATAGGCAAGCCAAATGGGAATCAGCGTAGCTTATGGAGCAGTGGTATCACAAAGGATTTGCACAGCCCTACAATATGGTATTTTAAAGGCTTTAATGAAGTCCTGTGTTGGCAGCTATGTTTTGGGGAGATAGATGGATTGATAGACTGAAATTATTATTTCTTTAGGAGTGGGAGAAACCAACCACTTTTATTTTCTTGGTTTTGTGGTTGCTTGATTTCATACGGTAAACAGCTCCATATTTTTTTTCCCTTTACATGTTTTTTTTCCTGAAGCAACAGAGCATTACATTAATTGACTTGTCTTATTATTTCTATAAACTATGACCAAGATGAAATGCTTAGCTATGGCTGCTTGTTTCTTTGGTGCGGGGAGGGGGTTGTTTATGCACTGCTGAAGATTTTCCCACATTTGGAATTGCTACAAACTGCATTCCCCACCCCCTCTCTCATTGTATTGTAATTTAATTCACACTTTATAGCCTGATAAGGAAACACTTAGACCCATGTGGACAGTAGAAGGGTATTTCAAATGCCAGGAAACGGTCAAGTAATCACTAAATATCACCATTTCTCTGACCTTGGAATATGCATAGGGAAGTCTTACTTAAAAAGGATACTGAGTTTTTCTAAACAAGGAAGGGGAAGAAAGAAAGAGAGAAGAAAAAGCCTGATTCAATCTCAATTAATTGTGTGTGCATGTTTGACTAACTGACTGGCTGATTGACTATCTGTCTGTCTGAAAGGTTACGGCTCATCTGCATGGACCACCATGTCTAACAAAAACTCAGTTCAGAAAAAAATGTGTTTTGCAGGGCTTCAGACTCATTGCTTGACCTCTCAGGTATGCAGGTGGGAGTTAAGGTCTGAAAAAGACGAAAGTATATATTTGATCTGTCCTGCTTTTCTAAAGCATTCAGCTCTGAAACTCCCTCAGGTTCCCATTTTTTTTCCATCAAAACAAAAAGGAAGAATCCTAGGTGGAGGAAAAAAATTGGAATAAGAGCAAAAAGTTCATCCTACCACCCAATGCATTGCTTGGAGATACCGAGCTTTGGAGATATCTGACCTTCCAGCACTTTGCTTCCCAACAATTCTTTATTTATTTGTCAAATTTTAAAACCATCCATCTCCCTCAAAGAGGGGCACTGGGTAATATACAATTAAAACATTAATGTCAGGGTTCCGATGGATGCCCTAATTAAATCATGAGCCTCTAGTCAAGCTCCAAAAGAAATCCAATCATTTATTAGGAGCTTCATGTCAGCACATTCCAAGTGAAGCCAACTCTGACCCCATGTAATTTACGACCCAATCTTGACCTTGTTTCCCCCCCTCCCCCCCCCCAGGGTCACATTCACCAACGAAGCAATTTCGCTGGTTGTAGAGATCACTTCCCTCCAGCCGCTATGGGTAATCCTGGGAGACAGCCTTGAGAGAGATGTCTGGAATGTGCTTTTGTTTTTGGCTGCCGTGCTGCTTCACCGTTTTCCCATTCCCCTTGCCTATGGCAACTCAAGAGCAGGCCAAGGATGCTTTGTGAGTTGACAATTAAAAATGTATTTTTAAAAAAACAAGTTAAAAGTTAGAAAGAGGCAAGGATGATTAAAAAGTAAAATGGCAGGGGGAGGGCTTTCGGGCCACTTCCTAGTCCTCATGGCTGTATGCTCCCCTGTGAGCACTAAGCAAGATAACAGAGCCATATTCTCATGCTTTTCCAGAAGGCTAGGAGAGTGGGGGGCCATCTCACCTCTGGGGAGGGGATAATATTCCACAGAATGAGGGCAACAGCATAATACTCTCTCTTCCTGAATCCCACCACTCGGAATTCTTTCACAGATGGTATCTTCAGTATACCTTCCCAACAATTACAATATTTTATCCTTGTTTCTATGACTCCAGTCTCCAAAGTATATGCAACTATAATTTTATATATTTTTTGCAATCTTAAATTTTTTATTTTAAAATATATATAAATAATTGTTCTCAAAATATTGTCTTTAATATATACCCTCTTTCAAGAATTCCTACAAACGGAATGTTAAGGACTCAATGTGTTTCTGGAATTTGATCAGTTTGTTACATCTGTAGGGGACAATCAGGAGGAGGGTGGGAGGGTGATCCGTTTTCAGAATCATCTACAAAATGAAATTGTCTATATAACACATACAGATTAACCA
The DNA here is from genome assembly GCF_029215685.1 of Pituophis catenifer annectens. Lineage (NCBI taxonomy): Eukaryota > Metazoa > Chordata > Lepidosauria > Squamata > Colubridae > Pituophis > Pituophis catenifer. The sequence goes on from NW_027256882.1 coordinate 54,278,787, forward strand.
TCCTGTGTGCTGTTGGTGTGAGTTACATATTTTATCATCGCAGTCACTCACCTGTATTTCTTCATAGTATGACCCCAATCTCTTTATGGTTCAACATTATTTTACTTTGCAACCATCAAGAACTATTTAAACAGAGGAGGAACATCTGGTGAGCTGAAAATGTTAAGAGGCCACAGACTGAGAATGATACTGTAATTTTTTTTCCCTCTGAATATGAAAATGTATCATAAATTATACCTTCTAACTACTTGGAAAGATAAGTGCGACAATGCCATCTCATGGCCAAGGTCAAATTTTATGTGAGAATACTTCCAAATGGAACTTGACTCTCATAAAATAGTTTTTTTTACTTTTCCAGAAGACAGAAACCAATTGAACCACAACACAGGAACCCTCATAGCAGCCCTATCCTCTAAAATCCTAACTTCTCCACCAGGGGTGGGTTCTACTTACCTTTACTACCGGTTCGCAACGGGGCCGTGCGCATACACAGAAGCATTTTGATGACATCGGAGTTGGTGGGCGGAGCCTCCTGCCAGTTTTACTAACGGTTCTATAGAACCGGTGCGAACTGGGAGCAACTCACCACTGTTCTCCACCTTGATCAGCAAGATCTAAAAATAACTTTTGCTTATGATCACTGGAAGCCAAGCAGAAATCCTGCTTGTCTATACTGTTCCTTACTATGATCCCATCTCATGTATCTAATCTTGTCAGTCCTGAAGGAAAAGTGCTGGGTTATTCCTGAATATTGCACATTTGTTCTTTGAATGTTTGAGAAGCAGTATTAAAAATGAATTCTTAACGTACCTACTTTATGCAGTGATGATAATGATGACCAATGCTATTCATTCAGTCATGTGCCACTCTTGGCAATTCTATGGTACAGGTCTCTCCACATCTTCCAATCTTGCACTGCTTCTGTTTGGTATCAACTTTGATGGTGTCCAGCCACCGTGTTCTTTCACGGCCTGGTTTCCTTACTTTATGAGTTATGAACAAGAAAAATAATTGTCTCCATAGTCTTCGGCAATGAAACCTCCTGCCTGTTGTGACCCACGCCCAAGTAAGTAAGTAGTAGGAAAATCAGTCAGTGAAAAAACAAACAAACTTTATTCAAACAGCTGAGAATTACTTCATTCCCAGCATCTTTCAACTAAATTAAAACAAATTCCTCCCAACACAAATTCCTCAATCCTATCGCAAACCTTGATCCAATTAGGCAAATTGGGCAAATTAGGCCAATTAGCCGCTGGGCGAGATCATCCGTGGCTTTGGGGTGAGATACCACCAGTACGCTGATGACACCCAGCTGTACATCTCCACCCCAGGCCACCCCAACGATGCCCTTGAAGTGATGTCCCAGTGCCTGGAGGCTGTGCGGATCTGGATGGGGAGGAACAGGCTCAGGCTCAACCCTTCCAAGACTGAGTGGCTGTGGCTCCCGGCATCCCGATATAGTCAGTTGACTCCATCACTGACTATTGGGGGCGAGTCGTTGGCCCCCACAGAGAGGGCTCGCAATCTGGGAGTCCTCCTGGATAGGCAGCTGTCCTTGGAGGAACATCTGACGGCTGTAACCAGGGGGACCTTTTGTCAGGTTCGCCTGATCCGCCAGTTGCGGCCCTTTCTTGATCGGGATTCCCTGTGCACAGTCACTCATGCCCTCGTCACCTCTCGTCTTGACTACTGCAACGCTCTCTACATGGGGCTCCCCTTGAGGAGCACCCGGAGGCTCCAACTGGTCCAGAATGCAGCAGCGCGGGTAGTGACGGGAGCAGCCTGGCGCTCCCATGTAACACCGCTCCTGCGCGAGCTGCACTGGCTCCCAGTGGTCTTCCGGGTGCGCTTCAAGGTGTTGGTTATCACCTTTAAAGCGCTCCATGGCATAGGGCCTAGCTATCTTCGAGACCGCCTGCTGCCACCGACAATCTCCCATCGACCCGTGCGCTCCCACAGAGAGGGCCTCCTTGGGGTGCCATCAGCCAAACAGTGCAGGCTGGTGACCCCCAGGGGGAGGGCCTTCTCTGTGGGGGCACCTACCCTCTGGAATCAATTGCCTCCAGAGATAAGGAGAATCCAAGACCTCGGTGCCTTCCGCCGTGCCCTTAAAACCTTCCTTTTCCAGCAAGCCGGGCTGGCCTAATTTTTTAAGTGTTTTTAAGTGTTCTGTTTATTGTTTTTAATTAATGGGGCCAAATTTATATATGTATATTTTAACTGTATTTTAATATTTGTACTTGATGTTTTTACTTGGCTGTTCACCGCCCTGAGTCCTCAGGGAGAAGGGCGGTATACAAATTCAAAATATAAAAAAAAAAAAAAAAAAAAATTGCCAAAGGCCTTTCTTGGCAAACATTCAGAAGTCACAGATACCAAAATAAATACAAGACATAGACAAAGAAGAAGACAAAGCTACCAACATTGTTTTCCAGCAAAGCTAAAACGCCGTTGCTGGTCTGTTTTAAGCCTTATGGGAGGGGCCAATCATCTCTTGGCCCTACTCCCAAGTTGTCCTCTTTGCTTGAGCTGCTCTTGCCTTCTGGCAGCTCTTCTCATGTGTGCACTAGGAACAGGCTCCTCCTGTTCCTCTGCCTCACTCCTATCAGGCTCTGGAGTCCGCACCTCATTCCCCGATGGCCCTTGCCCCATCTCTGCCTCTGATGCAGAGCCCTCATCCGGGCCTTCCCCAGCCTCCAGGACTGGCACATGTTCTTCCTCAGCCTCATCGCTGTTCGACTCCTCTGCCAACTCTCCAGGCAGCTGGCGGACCACAACACTGCCTTTAGAACCAGGTGGTATCTACATCAGTGAGTTTTTGCTAATAAGTCCAGAGAAGCTTACACTCCATAGGCCATGTACGTTTTCCATAAAGATGTTACTTGCTGGTTCTGCTGCTTTCATTAGATCATTTCATCATTGTGATTGTGTTTTGCTCTTTATTTCCAAAGGTCTGAAATCTGTATTCTGTTCATTGCTGTTGAATGGTACATATGCACCAGAAAGGCAGAATATAGCAATATTTTAATATTTTTTAGAAAGAAGGGGGAAAATTGCATTACCCAAAAAATGGAGATCCCCCCCACGCCCCAAAATTAATGTTGTCACCTTGGGAGTCTCTATAGAGCCTCAAAATGGAGCTGGCTGCTTACCTTAACTTTACATAGGAAAGATCATAGAAGAAGGAATTAGAGCCACTGAAGGGAAATCAAATAGCAGCTGGAAGTCTACAGGGGCTGTTTGTAATGGTTTAACTGAAACTCTCATTGTCCTTTAGCATTGATTTGGCTTAGTTTCACAACCTCTAATGGGTCCTGGTCGCTCATCCTTGTGTTAGAGAATTGGCACACTTGGTTGCAAACCCCTATAATTGCCTCTATCCAGATTCTACCTGACAGCATTTAATACTTCAGTTATAGGATTTACTTCCAAAAACATTTCCAAAGAACTTAAAGCTATTAAGTTTCACATCTTAAAAACCCAAAATTGTAACACCAAATTAAAATTGCAAAGAGGTAACATAACCTTTTGGAGATTGTAAAATTATTTTAAAGTTTAATTCAGCAGGTTTTTAAAATCTTTATTGTATGAGAACTTGGGAGTTTCAACAGAGAATCAAACCAGGGGCAAAGTAATAATGAAACCGCAGGACATGATTTTATGTCGGGAAAATGTAAGTGGTAGATTTCTTTCAATCTGACCATTTACTTGCTCTCTTTATTTTTGTTGGGAGCCTTGACTCATCCTTTTATTTATAGCACTTGAAAAAAGATAACCAGATTTGTTTTGAGCTATGAAAGGATTTCAGCTATGCCTGCCTAGCTGCTATCCACAGTCCCTGTCAGCTCAAGTGGGTTGGGAAACGTTCAGAAAAACGATGAACTTGTTTGAGGGGCAATGTTTTTTATTTCAAAGCAAAGCAAAACAAAACATCCCTTGGTCTCAAGGTATTAGGGATAACAAAGATCTATAGCCATGCTTACTTTAATAAAGCTCACGTAGACAGATTGCCCTGTTGGATTTACTTTTCTCTTTTCATATATTGACGGAGTTTTGTGGTTTGAAAGATACCAGATGATCGATGAAGTAATCTAGCTCTTTCAAGTCCTGTCTAGAAGTTCCAGTATTATTATTACGATATACATAACAATGTGGGGGTCACAGCTGCTAGTTCTTTAGCTGGTGTTAGCCTTCATGTGCACAAAGGGCTTCTCAAGAACCCAGGATGTCATAATGTATCAGCTAGTAGAATGGAATAGAATTCTTTATTGGCCAAGTGTGATTGGACACACAAGGAATTTGTCTTGGTGCATACACTCTCGATGTACATAAAAGAAAAGATCAGCTAGTATATGTGTGGATCCAAGCAGAGTGGCTTTCTGCAATTGAGTGATGGAAATGTTGCCAATGTGCAGATTTTCTAAGTGCCATCTAAGATATATTGTTTTTGGGTATGACACCCAATGTGCTGATAACCACTGGGACCACCATAGCTGGTTTATGACTCTTCAATTTCCACTTCAATTTCCAGATGTTGATACTTGTGTTCTTCTCCAGTTCTTGGTCTTCTATTTTACTAATTTTTGGTATTGCCACATCAATTATCCACACTTTCTTTTCTTTCAACCACCGTTAAATCTGGTGTGTTGTGAGCCAAGGTTTTATGGGTTTGTATTCAGAAATCCCACAATATTTTAACTTGCTGATTTTCTACTACTTTTTGAACTATGCGCTCCCACCATTTTTATTAGCACATGATAATTTTTTCAGATGTTCCAGTGAATCATTTTGGTGACCTGTTGTTGCTTATAATCAGTTTGTGCAAACTTTTTGCATGAGCGGAGTGTATGATCCAATGTTTCTTCTGCCTCATTTCACAATCTGCACTTCAAATAATTCAACATTTTTTTTCCAGTCTGGCATTACTTAAAATAGTTGCTCTTGAACAGCCAAAATCAAACCTTCAGTATCTTTTTTTTTTAATCTTCCAATTGTAAGACACTGCCAGGTTTTATCTTTATCCACTTTCTCCTCAACCTTTTGTAAATATTGACCATGCAATGCTTTTCCTTGCCAGCATTCTGTTCTTGCTTTTATTACATTATTTTGATATCCGGGTTTTGTTTCCTGCACATTCAGTAAATTCCAATTGTTAACTTGCATCAATGCTTGTTTTTGACTTGTTCTTTATTAATCACTTTATGCGTGTGTGTGTGTGTGTATATACATATATATATATATATATGTATATGTATATGTGTGTGTGTGTGTGTGTATATATATATATATATAGGTCTTTGGTTATTCGGGTCTTCTCCCACGTAAAATTGGAAGTGTCTTGGCGACGTTTCGACGAAGTCTCATTCGTCATCTTCAGGCTGGTGTTCTCGGCTTCGTGCTTCCAGGAGCAAGCACGAAGCCGAGAACACCAGCCTGAAGATGACGAATGAGACTTCGTCGAAACGTCGCCAAGACACTTCCAATTTTACGTGGGAGAAGACCCGAATAACCAAAGACCTACATACAAACACCCGCGAAAACCTGAGAAAACATATATATATATATATATATATATATATATATATATATATATATATATATATATATATATATATATATGTAAGCCTTCTTAAGTTTTCGCGGGTGTGCATATGCAAAAAATTAAAATCTCGGGTGTTTTCCCGCATCATTGTAAATAAGTTGGTTAAAATATTTAAAATTCTGGTTAAAATCCCAGCTTAAAATCTTCTAAAAATCCTTACAGATGAAGGCCACAGGACACAATATTGATTTTAATAAAACCAGAACAGTGGCGAAAGAGGAACATCTCAACAAAAGAATAATCAGGGAGGCCATCGAAATTGAAAAGAGGCCGCAGAATATGAACAGACGGGACGACGCCTCTAGGTTATCAAGTATTTGGGGACCTGCACTGAGAGAAACTCGAGTGTTAACATCAGAAGAGAGGCAGAGATTCCAACAAGCAACCAGTGGTGTTGCAAGGCCTGCCAGAATTCTTCCCGCTCTGCAGAGGGTGGCTAGCAATAAGAAGAGAGAGAGGATCGAGCCAGAAGACAGGCTGAGATCTCAACTAACAATCAAGGGTGCTGTGATGCTTACCAGAATCCTTTCCCCTCTACAGCAGACAGATACTAATAGAGAATCTGAGAAAGCTGGGCCCGTAACACGCAGCCAAACAGCCAGGATGAGGAAGCAGGAAGAAAAACTGCTATCCTCCAATCACAACACAGAGTTACAGGCTAACCAGCATACGTCAGCAGCAGCAAATATAGATAAGCGACAGCTCCAACCTCACAACAGAGATTCCATTGCTTCTAAATGAAACAAGAGCCTGAAGATGACAGGATTGTGAGCCTGTCAAAACGTTGCTATAAGAAAAACTTTTAAAGTCACTGGTAGGATTTTAGCTGAGGTTTTAAAGACCTTGCCGAGTGCTCTGTAAGGATTTTTAGAAGATTTTAAGCTGGGATTTTAACCAGGATTTTAAATATTTTAACCAACTTATTTACAATGACGTGAGAAAACACCCGAGATTTTAATTTTTTGCATATGCACACCCGCGAAAATTTAAGAAGGCATACATATATATATGTATTACCGAGTGTTTTACCGAGACACCTGGTCTACTCCAACATGTGGGAGAGAGCATTCTGCTCTCTTTTGCCTTTCAGCTCCAACCCAGGAGCCCTGAAGCAGTTGCATCCACAACAAACCAGGCTGATGAAGGGAGGAGAACCTGTGGCTCAGTGGTTAATACAACTGCCTAACATGCAGGCAGCCCAGGTTTGAATCCAAGTAAGGGTAAGGCTGGCTGATGAGAGCTAAGAAGCTTGAAATAGATCTATAACAGTCTCCCTTTATTTCTTTATCAGTAAAATATATTTGATATATATATATATATATATATATATATATATATATATATATATATATATATATATATATATATATATATATATATCTGTAAAACACCCAATTATCCTTATATAATTCATCAGCTTCATCCTGATGGCTCCTGATGATTTGGCCATTCAGCATTTCAATTCCATTACTGTTTGTGATTTCCACCCCGATATATTGCTACTATAGCAATATAGTAGGTCAAATAACATTGCTATATTTGTACTACGATTTTATATGGTATTTGCTAGTGTCTAGATTTTAATTTTCTATCTGGAGCATTACCATTTTTTTGTTCTGTTTCTTGATTGCACACACACACACACACACACACACACACACACACACACACACACATACACACAAAACTCCAGTGATAATCATATAGCACCTGGTTTTCCAACTAGTTTTAGCAGAGTGCTTGTCAATCTCAAGTAGCCTAGAGTTACTTCTGACTACTTTGAGCAGACAATTAAGCCTAAATGATTAAAAAGAGCAGAATGAAAGAATTGTAATGCTGAGCATTCTAATTCTTGAGGACACTAAAATCTACCCGGTGCTGAGCATGAACATATCTAAGATGCTAGATATGTCTGGCTGTGAGCTATTCTCAGATCCTGTTCTCTCAAATGCAATCTTCAGGTAACATCGTGCTTGCTAATGGGCTAACATGCTTGATTGGTTTGAGAATAAGTTTGGTATTTATAAGACTTTTCAGTAAAGTATTAAAGAAATGAACTTGTCTAGCTCACAGTCTTGGGTAATGTGCATTGAATGGCACTAGGAAAAGAGAAGGGGCACAACAACCATCTGAACAGGTGACTGCAACTGCAGCATGCTTTAAATGACCGATTTACTTAAACAATAAATGATAGCTCATCTTGCTAGAGCAACTTTGAGCCGCCAACAATAATTTTTTTTAAAAAAAAGGAATTACAATTATCACTATACATCCATCCAACCAATCAACCAGTGGTAGGTTTCAAACATTTTTACTGCCGGTTCTGTGGGTGTAGCTTGGTGGGCGTGGTGTGGTTTGATGGGCGTGGCTTGGTGGGCTTGGCAGGGGAAGGATACTGCAAAATCTCCATTCCTTCCCCACTCCTGGGGGAAGGATATTGCAAAATCTCCATTCCCACCCCACCCTAAGGCCAGCCAGAGATGGTATTTACTGGTTCTCCGAACTACTCAAAATTTCCGCTACCGGTTCTCCAGAACTGGTCAGAACCTGCTGAAACCCACCTCTGCAACCAACCAAGTTTTATTTATTTATATTTAAATTTATTAATTTATTTATATTTAAATTCAAATTTATATACCGCCCTTCTCCTGAAGGACTAAGTTCACCTAAAACTCCCTCCATTTCAAGTGAGTAAAGAATTAATCAGATTTTTAATGCATTATGTACGAACAACAGAGACAAAGCCACCTGGATCTCTGAGAAGATGATATTCCACAGGACAGGTGCCTCAAAAGAAAAGGCTCATATCTTGGGTTCCACAACAGGGCATTTATTATACTGAATGGAAGGAATTCAGAGAATGTTTGCCTTATTGGTCTTGGTGGGATGAGAGAAACAATCAAAGACAGGTAATCCCAACAATATCACAAACCAAGGTAATCAAAATGTTTGATGGGACCAGAACCTAAGCAACATTTGAATAATTTAGTTTAAATTTAATAAATGTTTCAGTATAATAGAATTGGAAATGACCTTGGAGGTTTTCTAATCCAATCCTGGCTTGACCAGGAGACCCTATACCTGCGATGGCGAACCTATGGCACGTGTGCCAAAGGTGGCACGCAGCGCCATCTCTGATGGCACACGAGCCGTCATCCCAGTTCAGCTCTGCTGTGCATGCGTGCACACCTCCTGCTGGCCAGCTGGTCTTCGGGTCTCTGCCGCGCATGCGTGGGGGGTGGGGCATGTGCAGGGACGCATGCCCATGCGTGGTGGTGGTATGTGGTATGTGCAGGGGGTACATATGCATTGCATTTGAGGCGTGCGCACGTGCATTCACACGCACACATGCACACTTGGGCACTCGGTCCAGAAAAGGTGAGCCATCACTGCCCTATACCATTGTGGACAAATGGCTGTCTAGTCTCTTCTTGGAAAGCTTCAGTGATGGAGGATCCAAAACTATCAGAGGTAAACTGTTCCACTGTTTAATTGTTCTTACTGTCAGGAAAGTTCTCCTTCGTTCTAGGTTAATGATCTTCCACCTGTTCTGGTCCTTCCCTCAGGTGCTTTGGAGAATAAGTCGATCCTGTGTCTTCTCTGTGACAGCCCCTCAAGTCCTGGGAAGACTGTTATCAAGTCACTCTTAGTCCTTCTCTTTGTTAGACTAGAACTGTGATGACGAACCTATGGCACATGTGCCAGAGATGGCATGCAGAGCCTGCTCTGTGGGCATGCGTGGTGTCGCCAGCTGCTTTTCTGGTTTCCAGTGCTCACATGTGCGCCAGCCAGCTGGTCTTCACAGGTGTCGGAGTGCCGGAAAATGGCCTGAAAAACAGCCAAAAACAGGCCATTTTTGGATCGTTATCAGGCCTTTTGGGGGCTATTTCCAGGTCATTTTTAGACCGTTTTCAGGCTGTTTTGGGGCCCATTTTCAGGCTATTTTTTGGGCCATTTTGAGGCCATTTGTGAACCAAAAGCAGCCTGGAAACAGCCAAAAGAACGGGCAAAAACCAGGCATGTGCGCACCAGCCAGCTGGTCTTCGGGTTTCCGGCACTCCAGCACACACATGTGTATGCGCATACACATGCATTCCAGTTTGGGCACTCATTGCCGAAAACATTCGCCATCACTGGACTAGAAGTACTAGGTTCCTACAACCATTCATTATATGTTTTATTCCCTTTAACTTTAAATGTAATTTAAGCTCAGTGCATACAATGTTTCAAAATAAGATAATCCTCTCACCATGTTGTCCTGGGCAATTATGATTTAAAAGTTTTCATTTTTTTTTTAACTGAAGTAGTATATTTCTATATTCTGTTACAAATGAACATATTTACTTTTGTTGTCCAGATTTGGTCCTGCTTCCCCAGAATTATTTTTCTCTTTATAATAACAGTCAAAAAAAACTCCACATTTAAAAAAAAAGAATCTTACACTCCTTAACTCGTGGTTTGAAGGCTGAAGAATATTTCTGAACTGAATTCATACAAAAATTCCCTGTGCTTCACTAGCAATGTGGGTTCACACATTATGCTAGGATCTCTCTTATTCTGCTCTTTAATGTAACTTTATTGTCATTATACATATATACACAGTATACCCATACAACGAAATTCACTTAACATCCAAAGACCAGGTCCAACACACATAACAATCCCCAAACACACCCCCACCCACCACAAATTCTCCGCCCCTAAACCACCCAAACATCCACACAACAGACCAAGTAATGCTGTTCCACAGCTCACTGATGGTGGCCTTTTAGTTCATTGTTGAGTGCAATTATAGCTCTGGGATAAAAACTATTCAGAAAACGTGTCTGAGTTTTAATTGTTCTGTATCTTCTGCCAGAAGGCAACAGTCCAAAAAGATTGTAAGCAGGATCGGAAGAGTCTCTGAAAATGTTATGCAACTTCTTCAAACAGCGAGATTCGAAGATGTCGTCCAGGGCTGGTAGCTGAAGCCTGATGATATTCTGGGCAGTTTTAATAATTCTCTATAGAGCTTTTTTGTCTGCTACAGAGCTGCTCCTATACCATGCAAAAATGCTGTATGTCAGGACACTCTCAATGGTGCTGCGATAGTAGGACAGAAATAGATGCTGAGATAGATTTATCTTTCTGAGCATTTTCAGGAAGTACAGCCTCTTCTGTGCCTTCTTCACAAGCATGTTAGCATTCATATCTATGAGAAGTCCTTCGAGATATAAATGCCCAGAAATTTAAAACTACCAACCCTCTCCACCTCCTCACCATTTATGTACAATGGTAAATGTACATCTCTCTTCCTCCTGAAGTCAATTATAAGTTCTTTATCTCTTTGAAGCTTCCTCAGACCAAACCTTTCACATCTGCAATTTTCCTGTATTATTTTCTGCAAAGCATGGATGTATATGTGTGTAATTGGATTTGGAAGCCACTTGATTTCATAATGACTCTGGGCAACTTACAATTTGAAAACAGAAAAGCAACAGAGGAAGAATCTGAAGCATCCTGACAAGTTTACAGAGTTCTACCTAGCGCATCCAGCTGTCCTCTTCTTTAGCACTAGGTTTAAGGGAAGGTCAGGCAGATGGAACTGTCACCCCCCATCTTTCTGCACTGCTCTTTCTCTGCACTGTTACCGCCCACTTATCTCTGCTTCATCCCAATTATCCCAATGCTACCATCCAAATTTTCCAGTCGTTGTAAAAAATAAAAAAATAAAAAAAAAAACTTGGAGGAGAAGCTGGTGCTTTATCAAATGTTGAGCCTGTATGAAAGATTCCATCTGGTATTCAATAAGCCCAATCAAACTTGTATTGATGAAGAGAGTAGATGGAAAATTGCAACTGCTTTAAATAATAGCATTACAATTCATTGGGCTCAAAAACGCCTAATGAATGAACAGAGTTCTATGACATAATGATCCATCCAATTTGTTAGAGATTTCAAAATTTGCTGAACCCATCGTGGCCCAGCTCACATTAGCCTTACCATTGACTGCAAATTACGGGTATGTACAAAGCTATCCTTGTAGAGAGACTCTGCACTGAAAATATTAGCCATACCCAAGCTCGGCCGAAAACATATTTAAATGTGCTGCCCCACCATAGACATATTCCAGTTCCAAGCTTTCCTATTTCAACAATTAAGCAATTCCCCCATCTAAAAAAAAACATATACAAGAACATTTTCAATGCTTTATAACATACGTTTGTAGCAAATTCTATTTTTTTTTTTTTTTTTTTAGTTTTAGGATTGGGTTGGTGAAAAGGCAACTCCAGACCTGGGACCAGTGATATGGAAGATTGCTTGCATCACAGACAAATGGTTATTCAAAGAGACTTAAGTGCAACTGTAGGAATGGGAATCCTTTCTCTCTCTCTCTAAAGCAAGAAAGAAAGTTTTTTTAAAAAATAGGATGGTTTAGGCCAGTGATGGCGAACCTTTTCGGGACCAAGTGCCCAAACCGGAATGCGCATGCATGTGCATGCATGTGCACACACCGGAGCAATGGAAACTCAAAAACCAGCTGGCCGGTGCACACATGCCTGGGGTTTTTTTGCCGTTTTTCAGCCATTTTTTGGGCTGTTTTCAGGCTGTTTCTGGGCCATTTTCCAGCCATTTTCTGGGCTGCTTTCAAGCCATTTCCAGGCTGTTTTTGGGCCCCAAAAATGTCCTGAAAACAGTCTGAAAACTCGGAAAACAGCTGGAAAAAGGCACAGAAACGGCCCGAAAAATGGCCTGGTTTTTTGTACTATTTTATGTTGGCCTATCCTGTGAGTTGCTGTCCTCAGTGATAATTTAGCAAGCACCTTCTAAAGGAAAATCTTTACATGTTCAAGCTTTAAACCTCACAAAACATAAATAAACTGTAATAATAGCAGCTGCACTCCCTGTTTGGTCCCCAGTGAGATTGGCTAGCCCTGGTCTTTTTGTTCACTTAATGATGAGGTATTTATGAATGAAACGAAACATAAATCAGCACAAACTATGAGCTTTTTATTTTGGCTATATTATCTTTGCATATTTTGTGTGCTTTTGAATCAGAAAAATCTGTGGGGACAAAAAAAACGAATAGCTTCAGCTCTCTTCATTAGATTGCAAACTGTGCCAGTGAGATCAGTATGTTTTTTTAAATTACAAATGTGACATGAAGAATGCCAAGAAGAAGCAACAGGATTAAAATAAAAAGTACGTTCTGAACTAGCTAGATTTCACCATCTTGCCATTTCTTTCCTGCCTTCATAGAAAAAGCCCAAGTAAATTTGTTTTTTTATGAACTGTTGAATATGAATATGTTACCTTATTTGATCTGCGTGGCTTTGTCATAAACAGAAACCTTTGATCAAAGAGGCATTTTTCCATCAGAGGAAATTCCCTACCTCATTACCAACATTGTCAATAGGGATTAAAACAAACAGCAAAACCCCTTTTCTCATGATGAAAAGAATATATCAAGGTTTTTTTTCTTTCTCCAAAGAAATAGATTATCAAAGCTTGTTCTCACCAAAGAAAGAGAGAAGAGAGAAAGAGAGAGAGAGAGAGAGAGGGAGGGAACGAGAGAGAGAGAGAGAGAGAAAGAGAGAGAGAAAGAGAGAGAGGTTGGTTCAGAGATTACCATGTATGAAACAACGCTTTCTTTAATTCTTTCTGGGAATATATATATATATTTGTTTTCTTTTCTTTTCGTAGGCTTTATGTGTATTTCTCTTTAGCCAGATTCTTCCTACGTAAACCAAGATTTTTATGCAGCCCTAGTTCAGTGAAATCACAATCCACTAGTTTCTAGGCTTTTTTTTCAGGCAGCCAGCAAGCTCTCTGCTGCCCATTGGGAGACTAAGTCTTAGTTTTGTGTGTGTGTGTGTTTGTGTGTGTGTGTGTGTGTGTGTGTGTGTGTGTGTGTGTGTGTAAGGGTATGGCTAGCTGATGAGAGCTAAATAGCTTGAAATAGATCTATACTAGTCTCCCTTTATTTCTTTATTTATATTTCGCTGAAAAAGAAATAAAGGGAGACTAGTATAGATCTATTTCAAGCTATTTAGCTTTCATCAGCTAGCCATACCCTTACTTTATACTTTGGTATAAAATGTTTTGTCGTCAATGTGACTGCTTGAGGGCTCCTGGATTGGAGCTGAAAGGCGAAAGGGATGCGGTATGCTCCCTCCCACATGTTGGGGTAGACCAGGTGCCTCAATAGAAAAACACTTTATGTGTGTGTGTGGGGGGGGGGGGTGTACATGTATATGTATATGTATATGTATATGTATATGTATATGTATATGTATATGTATATGTATATGTATATGTATATGTATATGTATATGTATATGTATATGTATATGTATGGAAAATGATTTGTATTAAGATAACTTTCCTTTGCATCAGTTTTTTGGCTGTGGAAAAGACACCAAGTAAAGAATTAGGCCCAGCAACAATCACAGAGATTTTTTTGAATTGCTATATTTTTATTTTGTTTTCTCTTTTTTTAATCAGTGAAGCTGCATATCCAACAATATCCTCCAGGCCCTTTCACTTTAACCAATATATCATAATTTATTAACTGATTTCAGTTGTGACATCTTGAGCAGAAGTGAACAACCCATGGGCTACATGTGGCTCTTGACTCCTTTACTGCAGACCAGAGAGATCACGTTGCCAGATCAAAATCTGGCAATGTCACAATGCAGAGAATTGCTTTTCCAGCAATTTAGGAACTCCTGGAGAAAAGACAGAATGTCAATCAATCAAATATAAGCCTGAAAGTTACGATAGAGATGGAAAATAACTAAGTCTGGTATAAAGTGACAGGTTTGCTAACACAAGCAACCTAGTTGGGTGTTAGGTTCCAGTTTACACAAGTCTTTAGCTAGAAAATTTTCAAAAGCAGAGGAAATACGTTTCTGGTGATGTTAAAGGTAAATGGAATAAATCAAAGTAAAGATCAAGAGAAGAGATGGGAGCTCCTTGGCAGACAACATGAAGCCTGCAAAGAATTCAAAATTGAGGACTTCTGGGAGGGGGAAGAAATCTGTCCTAAAGATAAAGAGGGAAGAAATAAACTTCAGAGACTGGGAAAATAATTATGGAGTTATGAATGAAAGATTCTTGACACCGGCAGATGCAGACAGACAGACATAGAAGAGGTGAGAAGTAGCAGTATAGCCTAAAAGTAGTACCTAGGAAGGGAAAGAAAAGAAAAAAAAATGTTTAGCCTAGTAAGAGGCAGTATAAGGAATGACATATTAAGTGAGGTGGAAATAGTTATGAGTAAAAGGAAAGCAAAAGCTATTTATTTATTTAAATTTATGTGCTGCCCATCTTGCAGTTCAAGCCATTTCTCCATATAGCATTCAGCACAACTGGAATCACACTCGAGATCTATCACAAGGAGGGCAGCTGATGGAGTGCCTAGGATTAGGTGGCTCAGCTGGCATAAACCGCACTACTAGGTGGCTGAGTGGCTAAGACGCTGAGCTTGTCGATCAGAAAAGTCGGCAGTTCGGCAGTTTGAATCCCTAGTATAGGTCTCCCGCGTGAACAGTGGGTTGGGCTAGATGATCTCCAAGGTCCCTTCCAACCCTGTTACTGTTATTTAAAAAAACCTGGCCCGTTTCACCAACTAAAGAATCATCTGGTGGATTTGGCTGAAGGAGGACCATGGAGGACCAAATCAGAAGATGAGAACCAAATTGAATTCCGACAGGGCCAGGATGGAAAAGGTACTACCTTAAAAGAGGGATCAATATCCACAAAGAGGATGAGATAAAGTTGTCTTCAATTGTAAAATATTCCCAGCATCCATTATGGAGCCCTGGGCATCAGGTGTGGAGGAGGAGAAAGGGAACAAGGGAACAAAGGACAAGATGAATATCAACTCACTTTGCAGCAAGATGGGCGGCAAACCAATTCAATAAATAAATAAAATAAACAAATAAACACTGTGACCTTACAATGCACACCATTGCCCATTTTGTACATATGTTGCGGCCTCGTCGCTGCCATATATTTAGAGGGTGGAGTTGGCATTTCTATACTAAAATTCTTATTTCATCATTCTGACAAAACCATTACATTCATTGTGGAGAAAATAAGATAGGTGACAAAGCATCAGCCATTAGATTCACTGTGTTCTGTGAAAATTTCCTTTATAAGAACGGCTCTATTGTATTATCACCATTTTATGACAATGGGATTTTCCAGAATTTACAATATTTAGAGCACATCCGTTGAATTTGGATTGACAAGATTTACAAAATCTCTAGAAGACATTAGAGCACAATGAGATGGTTTGGAAGATTTTTTAAATTTTATTTTAAAGTTGGTCGCTGAACCTGCACGCACATATGTTTTGATGATTTGTCTTTATATGCACAAATGTATACTTGCTTATGTATGCTAGACTATATTTTCTGATTTCTCTTCAGATTGTATAGATTTCTCTCTCCCTCTCTCTCTCTCTCTCTCTGTCTCTGTCTTTCTCTGTCTCTCTCTGCCTGTCTCTCTCTCTCTTCGTCTGTCTGTCTCTCTCTTTCTCTCTCTCTCTCTGTCTCTGTCTCTGTCTCTTTCTCTGTCTCTGTCTCTGTCTGTCTCTGTCTCTGTCTTTCTTTGTCTCTCTCTGCCTCTCTCTCTCTCTTTCTCTCTCTGTGTCTGTCTGTCTCTGTCTCTGATTTTTTTTCTCTCTCTGCCTCTCTCTGCCTCTCTCTGTCTCTGTCTCTCTCTCTCTCTGTCTGTCTCTCTCTCTCCTGTCTATCTCTCTCCTGTCTGTCTCTCTCTAGGTCTTTCTCAGTCTCTCCCTTCCTCCCCCCTTCCCATGTGTCTCTTCATGTGTATGTGTATGTGTGTGTGTAAATTAAAGAAATTTTGTACTCATAAAATAATATTTAGGCTCATAACCAATTGTAGGGTTTAAATCTAAATTTGGTTGGTCCCATTCAGTCCCTCACAGCCCCCAGGCATCATGTGTCACCATATCTCCCCCATGACTCCAGAGAGAGAATTAGAAATCGTCAACATAGGGATGGTACCCTACCCCACTGGTAGCCCAAACCAGTGGAGGCTGAGCTTTGAAAGACCTTGTATTGGAGTGCCCATAGGCTTGATTTTTCTTCCCCCACCAACTCTGATCAGGAAGGAGCAGAACTACAGAAGGACTGCACTTCTGGTCCCCCACAGCTATCAAAGAGGACCAAAAGTATACTATGATCCATGGTATCGAATGCTACTGAAAGATCAATCAGTGTAAAAGGGGTTGCAGTCTAGAAGTATAGCAAAAGAACCTGCACTGGAATCCACTCTTGCATGCTCCAAATCAGAATACTCTACACCTCCACTCAGTGGTGAAATTTATTTTTTATTACTACCGGTTCTGTGGGTGTGGCTTGGTGGGCGTGGCTTGGTGGGCATGGCAGGGGAAGGATACTGCAAAATCTCCATTCCCACCCTACTCCTGGGGCCAGCCATAGGTGATATTTGCCAGTTCTCTGAACTACTCAAAATATCCACTACCAGTTCTCTGAACTGCTCAAAATTTGTGCTACCAGAACCTGTCAGGACCTGCTGGATTTCACCCCTGCCTCCACTGGAATACAATCCTAAGTGAAGTTTATCAAGACCAGCAGCCATTCAGAAAAAGCTCTTGAAGGCCATTAGAGTTTTTTGGGGGGGGTCTTCTTTTCCTCAAGTGTGTTTCTAAATGGGATGAAATATGATTTTAATTCTAATGAAAGCTGCAAGAAGCCCATTTTTCCTGGGGAAAAAATGGTCTAAAATAGTTTAAACAAATATGTAAATAACACAGAGATGTAAGCGAAGGCAAGGTTGAAGAATCCCAGCTGCTATTACCATACATCTGCCAAGTACATTTTCTTCCAAGTTTAGGGATGCTTGTTTTATTCTCAGACCACCCAGAAGGGCAGGAGATCTTGTAAAAACAGCTGTTGTGAACAGTATAAATCCAGAAGCTGTCAAGAGTAAGGAAACTCATCGTTTATCAAGTCCTGCTTACCCCAAACATCCCTAAACGTGTCAGTTATGATGACAATCAACACCAACTTCTTAACAAGCCAGCTAATGTTGAAACTGAGGCCTCCGATTCAGATACTGTCATCTCAGCTGGTTTAGAAATTCAGGCCTAGGACAGCATTGTCTTGATTGATGACTTTTGTTGTGATCCAGATAGTGGAAGGGAAGCCCTCTTGAGCTCACTCTCTCACAGGTCTGTTGAGCACGGCATCCATTTGGCATCTCTGCAGGGACTGGAAGTTGCAGAGACTATGGGAAAGGACATCAGGAATCAATTGAGAGAGAGCCAGCTCCTTCTCTTCCACTTCATCGTGCATTCTCCTGGTCAGCTGCTACTCAGGCTGATCCAATCTCAGAGCCAGAAACTTGGTGGGCACTGGAGGGAAATTCAGTTTTAAAGAAACAGATTGTGCTAAAAGACCGCAGGGATGCCAAGAACAGCCTAATATGGCTAATAAATGCCAGGCTGATTTCACCCTCCAGAGGGTCACCAGACTGCATCATTGATCAAATAGTCAATTAATCATAACAGATTGCAGAAATAGCAAAACTGCAATCTGCTTCCAAGGGAAAATGCTACTTTAGCACTAGAACAGCTAAGGATCTAGTTTAATTTGATTCATGGAGGGCTTAAGAAGTGAAACAAAGGCAGTCCTGTGAGGTTATGGCGCAAAACATGCATTGCCAATGCAGGTTTATGTCATAATTCAGGGGTGTCAAACTTGATTTCATTGAGGGCTCCATCAGGGTTGTGTTTGACCTCAGGGGGCTGGGGTGGGCGTGGTCAGGGTGGGTATGGCCAGCTCAACGTCACTCGTGTCAGCAGTGCCTGTGGTGGCCTGAGCACTTTGCCAGTGAAAACACGCTCCCAAGCTCCATTTTCAGCTGTGACGGCCTCCTGCAACCCTCTGCCAGCGAAAATGGAGCTCCATTTTTGCTGGCAGAGGCACTACGGGCCAGTCCTTCACTGTTTCCAGGTTGACATTGCAGGCTAGATCCGGCCCCCGGGCCTTGAGTTTGACACCTCTGTCATAGTTGAATGCAAGTGCGGAAAGGCCTAAGCACTGGGAGGTTATTTTAATGGAGAAATTCAACTGAGTTACTATAAACTAAAGGGAAATAGTTCACATTGCAGAATGTTTCTTATTATTTAGATTATACTTTATAAGTAACTCAGGGCACTGAAGATACATAATACTTCTTCCTCCTTTGTTGATTTCATCCTGGCGGGCTCCTCATGTATGGTCCAGATTAGAAAAAACACAGGACAAGTGTTTTCTCGGGATGAGAGAGCAGCAAACAAAGAGCTACAATCTCTTTTATTAGTTATCCAGATACAGCGTCATCAGAAGGCGTTATTATGGCCACACATCTCATATTACACACAAGAGATAGGGAAACAATGGTAAAGATACAAAGCAAAACCTAACTCTGGCTGCTTGGTATCAGATACTACCAGGCGAGAGGCCCATCTCTGTTATCTGATTCTAGAGGAATGTGTTTACAAAGAGATAAGAGATATTTTTACTTTGTATCCCAGGATGTTTATACAAGGAGATATCTTTACTTTTGCAGGCACGTCCTATGTTAAAAACAATGAGAGAATGAATAGGGCCCTTCAGAGAGTATCCATATGAACCCGCTTTTCATAGTCTGATTATTTCAATGCTAAGCTCCATACAAGTGTCCAACCAGTTAAACTGGTCTATACATGTACTATGGCCACTGCATTCCCACATTTCCTCTGTTTTTGTTTTTTGCAACAGGGTTCAGCTGTGTTGTTATTATGATGTTCTCTGTATGCCTGGGAAACATGTCTATCATCATAGCAAACAAAGCAGGAATATATTGAATACTACAACATACAGAAATAAGCAAAGCAATGATCATGAGTACAGTAGACAATATGTTCTTCAGCCATCTGGTTTCTGCAAATGTTTTTAGCTCACCCATCCTTTTATTATGGTGAACAAAGTTAGTGGAAAAGTGGCCAGGAGATGTCAAGCGAGGTAGGCCATCAAGTTTCTGAGGTGTATTCCAGTTATACATTTCCACAAATCGCTCACACAAATTGTAAATCCATCCGAATCCAGACACCCAAGAAAACCACATGTCAGGAGTTTGTAACCTCTGAGTTATCTTGGAAGCCCTATCTTGTAAGTCCCGAGCACCTCCTCTGACCACACCTGATTTGTTCCTCCAGTTCCAGAAGGGCTTTGGTTTCACTTATCAGGATGTCCTTCCTATTGGAGGGAATAAAACCTTTGCACATTTGCAGAAGGGAGGGGAGACATTGGATACAGCAACAAAGCAAAACAAGCAGTACAATTATAGATACAATAGTTGGCATAATTGATTTCAACCAAGAACCATCCGGGAGCCATGACCAAAGAGCAGTCCAGGTGTCAATGGCGCCAGATCCATTGGATGATAAGGGATTGTTTTTTGATCAAGTTTTCCATATGTTCTATGGTGTGAGTGATGTTATACTGATAATCAGATACATAGGTACAACAATGTGAATGTATAAGGGCACAATTGCCTCCTTTAGCTAAGGCATATCGGTTTTGTAAGACTACCTCTCTGATTTCAGCCAGTTCTTTATTCATCAGCTTCAGCACCTTGATAGTCTCGTTGAACATATGTATTGTCCAGTTATTTAATAAATGAAGATCCCAATAGTTCATTGCCACCCAAGATTGGGCAAGATGCCTCTGGATATTTGAGTTTTTAATGAGCCACCCAGTGTCAGTGATGGGTGTGGTTTAGGAAATAGGAGTAGTGGAGTTTGTCCGATTAGCAGCTATTTGAATGTCTTTTACTGTCCCATCATGATTGAATGTAGAGGCTGCTGACATGAAGGATCATGAGATGTAGGGGCAATAGATGCAAGATCGTGACTTAATTCCAGAATCCATGATATATAGTCTCTTTTATGTAATTGTTACAGAGGCCCATTGTCCTTATCCACTCCCCCCTCAGCTGGAAATGTCAATATGGGAATCTTAGGTGTTGGAGTAGACTTAGGTAGAAAATAAGGACCTTGTGCATAGACAATGCGTTTGTGGCAGGAGCGTTCTTACATGGTCACTTGAGAGTCCTAAAGCTAACAATGTCCAAGGCCATAAACAAATCATAGTCACTTATACGTGTGAAACAAAATTACTAGCAAAATTAGAAAAACAATTCTACTAATATTAATATGTATAAGAAAGTGTTAAAATGTATATGTACAATGTGAAGGTAGTTTCCTCCTGATGAATATTCGCTGTGCTCAGGGGACCAACTTCCGGTGTAGTTCTGCAAAGCTGATGATCACCACCTTGCGTTAAGAGTCTGTTGCTGGGAGGACTCAGCAAGATGTTTTTTCTCTTAAATGTCAGCACCAGGGGTTTCTCCTTCTTTTTGTTGTAAATGAAATGGTCTTACGTGTCTTTTGGGGATCCAAATGATGCGATCATTGTCCTGGACAGCAGCATATCCATGGCCCCAGGTAATAAGGTCAGCGGTCCTCTCTATGCAGGATCAGGTAGTTGGTGGAAATAGACCTTCGGTTTTAGGGTAGCTAATGGATAAGCAGAAAAATGACGGGTCGCAGCCGATGTGGGAGGCTGTCCAGTCAGGTTAAGAAAGTTCAAAGTATATAAGCAAAGATTGAGTTTGTTTTGCATGGCTGGGAGGCCAAGGCATTTTTCCTCTTTCAATTTTATAAGCCAAATTTGTGTGTGATGGACCACTTGTTACAAAAGTCTGCAAAGGCAGTACTGGTGTAGCAGATCCATTGTCAGTTTTAAGTTCAATTGGGCGTCCCATCGATGCAGAAGTCCGAATACAATGATTTATTACATGTTTGGTTGCTTCTCCCCTTTTTTGGGAATGCCAATAATAAATCCTGAATAAGTATCCAAGGAAACATGCAGATATTTCCATGGGGCAAAGGAAAGGTACTGAGTTACATCTATTTGCCAATTTTCACAAGCTTTTAGTCCTCTAGGGTTACACCCATAGGGATAGAATGAGCTTGTTGACTATAGGTAGGACATTGTTGTATGATGGCAGTCGCTTCAGCTGCCGTGAGACCAAATTGTTTCGCTAATGCTTTTTATTTTGATGAAAATAGGCATGACTGTCCCATGGTGTGATGGAAGATATAACCATGAGCGCAGTTGCAGCTTTGTCATTTCCCTCTTCCAATCTCTGTCTCCGCTACCCACAATATCTATAACCTTCCAATAAACAAATCTCCTTATAACACTAAACATTCAAGTCCTTCTCTCACTGCCATTCTGACTTCCAAGCCAGCCCGTCTGTGCAAACCAACTTTCTCTTAAACAATTCAACTCCTTCTCTGTACCAATATCTGATCGTCCTTCTAAATCTCCTTGTAGACAAGCATACTTCCAAAAGTCAACTTTCTGCTTTCCTTCACTAACTCTCTCTTACATTCCCTGTAACACTGGGTTCTTTGCATACCAGTCTTTATTCAAAATAGCACAATTATCTATTCACAGCCTACAATATCCAATCAGTCCTAAAAATTTCCTCAACTCTTCAGGTGTTATCTTCTGTCATTAATTAAATGTCCTATATATTTTATCTCTCTTTCTACATATTGTAACTTCTAACTCATCTCTGTGATAATTCCAAACAAACAAACAAATAAACAAACAACAGACAAACAAAGAACAAACATGCCATCTGTTAAGTATGCAAAATGCACGTAGACATAAAAACAATAAGGAGTATTTTGAGTCAATGCTCTGAAATAGAATTGGGTATGAAAGTATTTAAAATGTCAAAAATGTTCAGAAGGAAAAAAATCAAAATTGCATTCTGAGCCGTTCAGTGCTCTGCAAAGGCAGGTATCAGATATCACCCTTCACCCCCGCCTTTCTCTGGCTCGTTCTCTGAGAGAAAAAAAAAAATGGTTAAAAGTACAAAGAAACCGTAGCCCCCCTTTTTCGTGCCTCTCATCTCCCAGGAAAAAAAGGAGGGGGTGAGGGAAAGGAAAAAAAATTTTTAAAACAGACCAAGCCTCCCTTCTCCTCGGAGGGCAGGGAGAGAAAAGAAAAAAAAGTGCTTATACACAAAATTACATTTCATGCAATCCAATACACACCCATTCACATCTGTACTGCAATCAGACCTTTTGTATAATACATCCTTCATGCGAATCAGTCATTCAAATTATTTCAATGAACTAGTTTATTCCCAAAACAGTGAAAAAATTCAGGCAACAGTCATAATCACAAAAGGTGATATGGGCCCATAACCATTGCCCGGTTTTCCACAGTTTCAAGTTCAAACCCAGTTAATTTTTGCTGGCCAGCCAAGCATATCAATTCCACACACTATCATTATAGATGCACATCAACAAAATATTTTTAACAGAAATCACTTCAAGTTGATTAGTTCAAATTATCTGAGTCTTCTCATTTGGACAGGCTCTGATTTTATTTCCTGCTAAACCCCGGGTGGGAAGAACAATAAACAATTTATTTATTTATTTTTTCAGCCTGAGAAACGTACTGAAAGTCAGAGATCAAATTAAAAGCTTGTTGAGAAAAAGTGTGAAAGCTAAGATAGTCGCAGACAATTAGTGTAAGATTCTTTCCAGATGTCCTTGTAAGCAGTGGCTCCTCTGGGGAAAATCATTAAGCAAGTAAACCTAGGATCTTTAGGCAAATGATATGAAATACAGCTTACATAGTCAGTTAGAGCACACTGAAGAGATGAACCATTCTGAAGACAAAAGTAAAAGTCAGATTTTGAGATAGAAAGAATAATATTTATTAAATCAGTTCCATTTCTTCGACAGTCTGGATTACGTCCCAAGGTTATAATTTCAGCAATAGTTTAAATAAAGGGTAAAACATTTTTAGATGGTAATGAGACAAATAAAGCAATGTACTTTTTGCTGTTCTAAAACAGAATTAAATCTCCTGGCTTTTTCTTTTAGTCAATAACTCAAATAATGGACTAAGTAAATGCATAGGTAAAGAGAAATATGAGCAGTCCCAATTAATAGTACCCAGTAATTGTTGCAAATTTAACTTTGGGTAACTTTATAAGCCGGAGCAGAAAGAGATTGCACATACAGATAAGGAGCTGTATTTTCTCTGGGGCAATGTGCAATTCATTTACACATAAATCATTTTGTATTTTCAAAAAGCCAATTAGGTTGTATTTTTTGTGCTCCAATTAAAATGTCATCTATACGATGATCCTGACACACTTTAATCATATCTGCCAAATAAATGTGCAAAGTTGCAGCCGGTAGACACACAGAAAGCATTTCAGCAATTTATTCTATCCATCCCCCTTTTTTTGTCTAACTGTTTCTTTAAATTCTGCTTAGTGGGGGTGTAACTGACTCCTTCAGAATGAGCTGATGTTTAATTTCATGCCGTGCGTCTGTGTGGGTGATTTAACGTGAGAGCAATCTCTCAACAAAGTCTGAAAAGGAACTATTAACAGTGTCCTGAAGGCTTTTTTTATTTATTTATTTTTAATGTATCATAAAACACTCTATAACTAATCTCCAGAGTGCAAAAAATTTTTCAGGGCTGGGGAGGTTTGTGGAGGCATGTTCCCATCTGCTTCCACAGATTCACTTTTAAAGAGCCCTTTTATTGCCAAAAGTATTTTAGAAGGTAGATCAAATTCTTTTCATGGGCAGGACTTTCCCGTTATCTTTTTAAAACAATAATTGAGGACTTGGCCAATTCTCTAAGTTTGTGGAGGTACGTAACCTGGGAGAACTAGAGAATTCTGCCCCCATACTCACGATTTATGGAGGGTGCTTCGTTCGCAGACGACCGGCCCTGGTTTGCAGAGGCTCTTCCAGCCGAATGAGTATGAGGGTGCCAAGAGACGTGCTCGATCCATGAATCACGTCGGGGACACCAGATGTTGATTTCATCCTGGCGGGCTCCTCATGTATGGTCCAGATTAGAAAAAACACAGGACAAGTGTTTTCTCGGGATGAGAGAGCAGCAAACAAAGAGCTACAATCTCTTTTATTAGTTATCCAGATACAGCGTCATCAGAAGGCGTTATTATGGCCACACATCTCATATTACACACAAGAGATAGGGAAACAATGGTAAAGATACAAAGCAAAACCTAACTCTGGCTGCTTGGTATCAGATACTACCAGGCGAGAGGCCCATCTCTGTTATCTGATTCTAGAGGAATGTGTTTACAAAGAGATAAGAGATATTTTTACTTTGTATCCCAGGATGTTTATACAAGGAGATATCTTTACTTTTGCAGGCACGTCCTATGTTAAAAACAATGAGAGAATGAATAGGGCCCTTCAGAGAGTATCCATATGAACCCGCTTTTCATAGTCTGATTATTTCAATGCTAAGCTCCATACAAGTGTCCAACCAGTTAAACTGGTCTATACATGTACTATGGCCACTGCATTCCCACACTCCTTCTATTTTCTACACAACAACAGTCCTGTGAGGTGGATTGGGCTAAGAAGGGTGACTGGCCCAAAATGACATTATTGTGGTAAATGTTATAAATAGCATTTGCCTCACTGAATGCTAGTTGTGGTACAATTATCTCTGTAAACCTCACAAAATCTCATACACCAACTATGTTTAAAAATATATATATAATCTATATGCTCTTTTCCAGGAGTTGTTTCAAAACGAGTTAGAAACTAAAACAAATAAGAGAGTGAAATGATATGAAACTCAATCTTACATATTTATGGATCAATACAATTTTTACCTTTTTAATGATGTATGGCATAGTGAATTGATGATTTTTAATCATAATGATGCTATAATTCTATTTTCCTGCAGTTGTGAAATATCAATACGGTAAAAGTCAAAATAGTTTGGACTTTTAGCTGTATATGAACCTGCATTCAAATCTTTATTGTATCATCTTAGTCACCTGATCCTTTTTGGTCTGTATTTCTCAGCTTGGCTACGAGAATTAAACTGGAGAAAACCTTGAGCCCTTGGGGAAAACAATATGTGTAAGTATGTAATACTTTTTAAAATATACTGTATAACAAAATGTCATTTCTCATATTACATTTTGTAGCTACAAAAATGGTAAAGTACCTTGCAAATCTAGGAGTTTTGAAAATGCTGACAGACCCTTAACTATCATCCCACAGAAGCTCTTTATAAATAATTCAGGGATTTGTGCTACTCTGACACACTCTTTCATACAATAGTGTGAATAGGTAGAGAAGCATCTTTTCTCAGTGCTATAATTTGCCTTCTCCACATATGCATTAAAGGGCTGGGAAACAAGAATGAATGCCACAATTTGGGAGGTCCAGAAGAAAAGGCTTCCTTTAATCATCCACGTATTTCACTGTTTAACTTCACAATTTCTGGAATTTCAAAACCATGAAAGTGCCAGCAATTTCCTCTGGGTCTGTGGGACTGTAGTCTTAACATGGTTGAATCAATATGATATATAGCTCATCCCCAAGTTAAAGTAGTCACAGATGTGGGGGGCGAAGGGAGAGAAAAGGAAATAAATTCCCCAGAGCCAGAAATCCAAAAAAGGAAGCTAATGGATATGTTTAGATGGACTTTTAGATTTTAATTCTTACCATTCAATAGAGATACCAGTACATTTAATCACACTTTACTATGATCAGGTGGCATGTTGTCCTGTCCAGTCTGTTAACTAACTTCCTGGTAAGGGCTCAAGAGCCCTCAAATAGAGTGACTGTCTGTTTTGTGCTATCAAGCTGGTTGACACCAACTCTTTATGACCATGTCGATAGAGTTTCTCAACCTGGACCTTTCTCTCTCCCTACAGTGCAACATCACCACAATAATCAAGTCCATCCATCTTGCTGCTTGTCATCCTCTTCTCTTTTCATCCTCTTCTCTCAGTATTATTGACTTCTCAACAAAGCTAAGTCTTCGCAAAATGTGTTCAAAATATGATATTTTGAGCCTGGTCACCTGTGTCTCAAGTAAGAACTCTGAATTGATTTGTTGTATGATCAATTTGTTTATTGTCTTGGATATCCACGATATGCTCTGGAGTTTTCTCTGGCACCAAAGTTCAAAAGCATCAATATACTTCCTATCTTTGCTTCTTCAAAGTCCAACTTTTGCATCCATAAAGTACCACTTTGAAAAACACTGTCTGCGTGATCGGGATCTCTGTCTGAATAGACATATCCTGGCATTTGAACATCAATTTGAAGGCCTTCCTGTCATACCTTCAAATATTGCGGGGTGGGGAGGGGGGGAAGGCAAACAACAATTTTTAGCCTAGGGGCTACATTTTAAGTATTTGACTACTAACAATAAAGGTGGTAAATGAATGATATTCCTTTCTTGTTTTGGACAGAGGTCTTTCTTTCTTTCTTTCTTTCTTTCTTTCTTTCTTTCTTTCTTTCTTTCTTTCTTTCTTTCTTTCTTTCTTTCTTTTTTTTTGAGACAAATGGACCAACAATTAGGAAAAAGTTGTGGAACTTTGTTTTTGTACATGTGGTTCTCAATTGAAGCGAAATTACTATATGGGCAACGATGGAAAGATTTGACACTGTCCTCAATGGAGTAATGGTTAGAGATGAAGGGGTTTGATGAGATGGTTAAATTGAGTTCTTTGATCAGAGAAAAGACAATACCTACCCTATTTTTCGGAGTATAAAACGCTCCAGACTATAAGACGCACCTACCTTTTTTGGTGAGGAAAACAAGAAAAAGAAATCTGCCTCTGCTTCCCAGCAATTTTGCCTTGTTGCAACAAACAGCAAACAGCCTGCTTTACTTTCATTTTCGTTTTCAGCATAACTTGATTAGCACAAGAAAAAAAATCTGCTCCCAGCAATTTACCTCCTTGCAGCAAGCAGCAGAGGCCCGAGCAGCAATAGGCAATGGCAATCCCTGCAGCCTGAAACAGCTGAGTGTCAGGAGGCCGATCCAAAGGACAATCAACTTGTGCTAATTAAGCTGTGCTGAAGCTGAAACGAGCTGCTTCTTCTTGCTGCTTGCTGCAAGGAGGTAAATTGCTGGGAGGCAGAGGCCATAGGGTGGGGGCCAGTAGGTAGGCGGGGCTACATTCAGTGTATAAGACGCACCCAAATTTTCACCCCCTTTTAGAAGGGAAAAAGGTGCATCTTATACTCCGAAAAAATATGCTATGTTTATAATTGACTGGAAACTCCTTATGGACTTTTTGAATAAAATAGGGGGGGGAACCTTATATATGTATTGGATGATTAGATAAGATAGATCATAGAAAGAAGAGAGTTAAATTATAATTATAGGCTAAAGGTAAATTTATAATTGTACCTATAAGTACTGAAAAAAATCAAAAGCTATTTCTTTGGGGGGGGGTTCTTTTACTTTCTTGCACTTTTAGCTTTCTCTTTTATTTCTTTTTTCTTTTCTTTTATGTGTGTGTATATATATACTGTGTGTGTGTGTGTGTGTATTATATATATATATATATAATTTTTATTTTTTAAATTTTTATACCGCCCCCTCTCCCGAAGGACTCGGGGCGGTGAACAGCCAAAATTAAAAACACACAATACAAACATTAAAATACTATAAAAACAAAATTAAATTTATCTTTGGCTTCCCCAATTTAAAACCCCTTACCCATAAAATTCCCCAATTAAAAGATTTTTAACCAAGCCCGGCTTGCTGAAATAAAAAAGTCTTCAGGGTCCGGCGGAAGGTACGGAGGTCCGGGATCAGTCGTATCCCTATATATATATAGGTAGTCCTCAACTTGTAACAATTCATTTAGTGACCATTCAAAGTTACAACGGCAAGTGATTTATGACCATTTTTCACACCTACAACTGTTGCAGCAGCCCATGGTCATGATCAAAATTCAGACACTTGGCAACTGACTCATATTTATGATGGTTGCAGTTTCCCAGGATCATGTGATTTCCCTTTTGCAACCTTCTGACAAAGCAAAATCAATGGGGAAGCCAAATTCACTTAACAATGGTGTTAGTAATCTAACAACTGGAGTAATTCATTTAACAACTGTAGCAAGAAGGTCATAAAATGGGACAAAATTCAGTTAACAAATGTTTCAGTTAGCAACAGAAATTTTGTGGCCACAAATTGAGGACTATCTATCTATCTATCTATACATACATACATACATACATACATACATACATGTGTGTATCTTCCTATCACTTCTTCTAGTGAATAAGATGACACAGTGCACAATGGTGTTTTGTTACAGGTCTTATTTAATTAGTGCTACAATATATACCCACCCCTTGGAACATGATTTTGATTAAAGAGTTGTAGCATTGCACTGTAAATGTCAGATGGGAGATGAGACAAAGATGCAATGACATTGTATTAATGGGGAATGTGTTATTTCAGCCTCAATGCTCAAGAAATGTTGAATTAGTGTTGTTTGGGCTTTGCCCTTTTCTCCATTTTTTGTACCATAATTACTGAAAGCACAATCGCAAACCATTTCAACAGAGAGAACAGTGCAGAAGGAGCTACGGCAACTGCACAAAAACATTCTGAAAAGGAAAAGGAAAAAGACCTGTGTGGATAGACCAAGTAGGGGGCAAGTCACCAAAGAAAGAGAGGGCAAAAATAGAAGAAGGGGAAAGAACAATCTCCTTATCACTGCTGTTTCTTCAACAGATGATGCAGTATGTCCCAAAGGTGCTTTTTTCAACAGGCACCTGGACTTTCTGGTTTTTCTTTGAAGACGTTTCACTTCTCATCCAAGAAGCTTCTTCAGCTCTGACTGGATGGTGGGGAATGGAAGGGTTTATACCAGTGGTGGGTTCCTCCCGGTTCGGTCCGGTTCGGCCGAGCCGGTAGCGGTGACGATATAACGTCACCGAACCGGTTCTCCCCCCCCTGCCCTCCCACCCACCCACGTTATTCTTGCCTTTTATTTGGTCCCACCCCCAATCTATTGCTGCCTCCTGAGTCCCAGCTGATGACTAGAGGAAAAAAAAACTGTTTAAACTCTTGCCGCGGGGCTTCAAAGGGCTGTTCTACAGCTGATCGGTGTTAAAAGCAAACAAATGAGTCAGGTCGTAAGTGCGAGGACTGGTCGTAAGTGCGAGGACCTTCCAGAAATGACTCTGACCAGCTAGCCATGCCCACCTAGTCACATGACCTCCAAGCTACACCCACAAAATAAGCCACGCCCACAGAACCGGTAGTAAAAAAATGTAGAACCCACCCCTGGTTTATACGCCTTGCAGACAGCTGGTCGTTTGCAATTTTTTAGGAAGTCATTAAGGTCACCTGGAAATTTATCTGTGTCATCAGGGTTACCTGAGTGGTGCAAATGGGTCTGGAGCCTTCTTTGAACTGTTGAAAGGACTGTGTTGTAGATTGGAGATAAATGCTGTCGTATCCTAGCTCCAATCTACAACACAGTCCTTTCAACAGTTCCAAGAAGGTTCCACGCCCATTAGTAGACATTTGGTGATACAGTGCAGTATTTCAGGCCAACTCTGCCCACAGTCTGGAGCTTGATCCTGACATGGTTGACTCAGCCTTCCATCCTTCCAAGTCTGTAAAATGATTGTTAGGGACATTGTAACTCACCCAGAGAGTCCTGTAAAGTACTATAGTCGTGATGGCGAACCTATGCACGCGTGCCAGAGGTGGCACTCAGCGCCCTCTCTGATGGCATGCGAGCTGTCGCCCCAGTTCAGCTCTGCTGCCATGCGCGCGTGTGCCTCCCACTAGCCAGCTGGTCTTCGGGTCTCTGCAATGCATATGTGGGGCAGTGGTGGGTTCCTCCCGGTTCGGTCCAGTTTGGCCAAGCTGGTAGCGGTGACGATATGACATCACCGAACCAGTTCTCCCCCCTGTCCTCCCCCCCACCCACCCACCCACGTTATTCTTGCCTTTTATTTGGTCCCACCCCCAATCTATTGCTGCCTCCTGAGTCCCAGCTGATGACTAGAGGGAAAAAAACTGTTTAAACTCTTGCCGCGGGGCTTCAAAGGGCCGTCCTACAGCTGATCAGTGTTAAAAGCAAACAAATGAGTCAGGTCGTAAGTGCGAGGACTGGTCGTAAGTGCGAGGACCTTCCAGAAATGACTCTGACCAGCTAGCCACGCCCACCTAGTCACATGACCTCCAAGCCACACCCACAAAATAAGCCACGCCCACAGAACCGGTAGTAAAAAAATTTAGAACCCACCCCTGATGCGGGTGGGGTCACACATGCATTCTTAGGGGGCAGAGAGCATGCAGGCAGCCTGTGCATGTGTGGGGGCAGAGCGTATGCAGGGGGGCACACGTAAGCACGGGGGGTG
Source organism: Pituophis catenifer annectens (assembly GCF_029215685.1). Taxonomy (NCBI): domain Eukaryota; kingdom Metazoa; phylum Chordata; class Lepidosauria; order Squamata; family Colubridae; genus Pituophis; species Pituophis catenifer. Next base: position 54,309,677 of record NW_027256882.1, read on the forward strand.
GGGTGCATGCATGAGGGCCGCATGCGCATTTCATTTTGGGGGTTCAGTGGGTGCTTTGGGCACTCGGTCCGGAAAAGGTTAGCCATCACTGTACTATAGAGTGGTATATAAATGCTTACTTGCTTGATAGTTAGCAACACTGGGCAAAGATGGATTTTTTTTCCTCAAAATTTCTCCATATGAAGGGGAAATTCTTTCACAATCCTCAGTGACAAGATTCATTCATTTACCAGCAGTGAAAAAAAAAAATTGGAAGGAATTTGGGTCTCCCATTGAGACCCAAACTCCTTTGTTTGCCGGAAGCTGGCTGAGAAAGTTGCAAATGATGTTCACAGGAATGCTGTTATAAGTACGAGGACCAGTTGTAAGTCATTTTTTCCAGTCCCATTGTAACTTTGAACGGTCACTAAACAAATGGTCATAAGCTGAAAACTCTTTTGTATATAAGCGCCTCATTTAAAAGTTAAGTGCTCACTTGGATTCTTGTGTCATTGTTTTAACATTTCTGCTAACAAATATTGCTGATTGGATTTTTAGATTGCTAGTCCTGATTGTTTGGGAGAGAGGTCTGATATTTACCACTGTTACCCAGATTTTCCCTTTGTTCCGCTTCTCTATAGTTTTACAATCTGAATGAATTGGTTTTACTTGTAGTTTGGGTTTGGAGTTTTCTAAATTGGTTGTCTTGCCCTGGAAGGAAGCACAAGTAATGAAAGAAAATATTTAAAAAGTAACATATCAACTAAAAGCATCAGATAGCAGTGGGAGAACGACATGATTAATTGTCCAATATGTTTTATTTCTAGAGGGAAAAATGTCAGTCAGCTGCAGTACAAAGAGCAAAAAGTCCAGATTCAAAAAAGTCTCATTTCAAATACATCAAATGCCTTTTTGAGCTCAGCAGAATTCCAAGAAACTCAAAGGGGTGTTGAGGCCACCTTGTGCGAAAGAAAACAAGAGTGAGGGCATAAAAAGGAGCCTTTGCATAGAATGTACAATCTGTCGATCAGGTCCTTCACTGGGACTGGACAAGCTGAGACAAAGTTCTATAGAGAACTTAAAATATGTAGAAGAAGGACTAGCAGAGCCAGGGAAAGGATACAAAGAGGGATCGGTTAAGAGTCCTTATGTAGTCACAAGCGAACCCTTCTTGATTGCCATTGAACTAGAGGTGAAATCCAGCAGGTTCTGACAGGTTCTGGAGAACTGGTAGCGGAAATTTTGAATAGTTTGAAGAACCGGTAGCGGAAATTTTGAATAGTTTGGAGAACTGGCAAATACCCCCTCTGGCTGGCCCCAGAGTGGGGTTGGAATAGAGATTTTGCAATAAACTTCCCCCAGGAGTGGGGAGGGAATGGGGATTTTGCAGTATACTTCCCCTGGAGTGGGGTGGAAATGGAGATTTTGCAGTATCCTTCCCCTGCCATACCCACCAAGCCATGCCCACCAAGCCACACCATGCCCACCAAGCCACGCCCACAGAACCGGTAGTAAAAAAAATTGAATTTCACCACTGCATTGAACTTTAACTAGCTCTCGCCAGGTACTAACCATCAGTTGAGAAGATTCCTGCACATAGGCTTTTAGCAATGAATCAGTTAAATTAAACCTTCTGTGTGGATCTGGTTTTTCCATGCCCGACAGTAACTCAGAGCTGAAATGTTGGAATGTCCATGTTTACTAAGCTTGGTTTTCTTCCTAAAAAGTTTTTGTTATCAAGCTAGATATCATTGTTGCTTTGACACAAGAGAGTAGAGTTTACTTACCTTCTATGTATGGCAATTTCTCTTGATTAAAACTGTGGTGTATTGTTTCAGAGTGTTTCAACCAATGAGCTTGATTGGCTGAATTGTTTTCTCTATTGTGTTAGATCTCCTTATCTACATGTCAATTGCTTTATTGTTGTATGTAGCACTTGGTTAAACACAATGTCATATGACCATGAGTTGCAACTTTCTGGAAGCTGGCAATGAAGGTCACATATGATGATCACGTGATTGTAGGATGCTTTGACTGCCAAGCACCCGAATTGGGATCAATTTGGTGACTGCGGTGATACTATGATAGCTACAACTACAAGGACCTGTTGTAATTCTCTCTTTTTTGTTCAGCAGTGTCGTAACTTTGAACAGTTGGTGAACAAGTGGTTGGTAAACAAGTAAATATTGCAACTCATCTGGGGTTGTTATTTTTTTCTTCAATAACATGAGCAATACTGTACATATTTGCTCTTCCAGGTTTTAAGTCCAAAATTTAAATAGTTTTTTGCTCCTATTTGATAGCCCAGCATTTTCCTATAGGGCTTTTGTGCTTTCATATATTTTTTTTATTCCTTATGAAAATATACTTAAGCTTGCACTGTATCATGCTTAGAAGACTTTTGAAATTTTTTACTTTCTGCAGTCTATTTTGCTCTAGGCTGTAGCTTTATGGAGTTTTTTCATGTTTTATGCCTTTATTGTGAAATGCTTTTTCAAATTCCCAATTGCAATATTCTCCCCTATTATCAGACATTAATTGCTTTCTTTGCTGTGGAACTTGTTTTCACCTGAATATAGTAAAGTTCGCATTTATCAAATACTTTCCCCATATTGGTTAAGAAGAAAGTACAAATATATATTTAAGTGACCATGTATGAATATTAAAGATTAATTTTTCCCATTCTTCACTTTGGTTAGCATGGGATCACAAATGTCTATAAAAATAAGTCCCAATAGCTGGTTGATTAGTTTGCATTTAGGCCCAGCAGAAAACTATTCGTTTTCCTTTTGCTTTTAAAAAATGATCACAACTTGATTCCCTGTGTTTCTTGCGAGGACAAAAGCCAATTGCTAAATCCTCATCTTTTATTTTGTAATAGCAGACTCATCGCTGTATTTATCTACCTCTCATCTCATCTAATGAATATATATATACAGAGACAGACAGGCAGACACAGACACAGAATTTGTTTACTACTGGTTCTGTGGGCGTGGCTTGGTGGCGTGGCTTGGTGGGCATGACAGGGGAAGGATACTGCAAAATCTCCATTCCCACCCCACTCCAGGGGAAGGATACTGCAAAATCTCCATTCCCACCCCACTCCAGGGGAAGGATACTGCAAAACTGATGGGGTTTTTTACGGGTTTTTAATTGTATCTGATTTAATTAGGCATTTTAACTTGCATTATGGATTGTGGTTTTATTGTGAGCTGCCCTGAGTCCGTTGGAGATAGGGAGGCATATAAGCCTAATAAAATAAAATAAATAAAATCCCCATTCCCTCCCCATTCCTGGGGGAAGAATATTGCAAATTGTCTATTCCCACCCCACTCAAAATTTCTGCTACCGGTTCTCCAGAACCTGTCAGTACCTGCTGGATTTCACCCCTGCACAAATTCATATACACACACATATACACATGCATATATACACATATACACACAGATAGATGATAAATACCATAGATAGATAGATAGATAGATAGATAGATAGATAGATAGATAGATAGATAGATAGATAGAGACAGATGTAGGTAGGTAGGTAGGTAGATGGTAAATAATGATAGGTAGATGATAGGTAGATGATAGATAGATAGATAGATAGATAGATAGATAGATAGATAGATAGATAGATAGATAGATAGATAGATGATAGAGTTGATGCATTGCTATCCAACAAAAAAAGTATATTCTTTTTAAATTTCAAAATCTGTCCAATTTCAAATAAATATTTATTAGATAACATATACTGATTTTTACTTTGTTTTGTTTTTATGTCCTCAGCTTGTGTTTGCCATTCCTCTGCAGGCTTGACTTTTCCTTTAGGACGTTTGAACTAATTATCTCTCTCAGTTGTAAAACAATCTGCATTCTCTTTTAATATGTCCTCTTTTATTACAGTAATGACAGATCACATTTCTCCCTTTTATCTTGTTTAGTGAATTCCCTTTGGTTTCATGGTTCAAAGCAGGCCAGTATGCTTCCAGACTGACAATTACATTCTCAAGGGAATTTTCATCATGAAGTTTGATTAACTCTACTATGTTTAATTTTCTACACAACATACACAATAGTAATAATAATTCTTTGTTTAAATCATCAGAAAGGTGCACACCATTGTTAATGTCTCCTGAAAGGAGAAATATTCTAACACATGTTCCATTAAACCTCTATTACCTAATAAATTCAGATTTATGAGTATTCTGAACATTAAAAATTATTGTTCAACTCTGAGCATACATATGTCTGGATTAACTTGTTCCTGAAAGACAATTTTGAGTTAATTTGCAATTTGTAGAATGCAACCTCAGAATTATTTCAGATTAAGTGGGGACCATCTGTGCCCCCAGTTTATGTGTTTATCTGGCACAGATAAACCCCCAAATGGCCTCAACAACTCTCAGAGACCTTGTAACCAAACTTCAGAGTGCTAATGACCGGATGATTGCAAGGAATATAAATCCTTTCATTCCCCACCATTCAGTCAGAACTGAAGAAGCTTCTTCCTTGAATAGTGAAACATCTTCAAGGAAAAAATCAAGGAAGTCCAGTTGCCTTTTGAAAAAGCACTTTTGAGGCAACCATGACCTGGATAACTGAGAATCTCCACATCTTCTTTGGTGTCATATTGACCAGGTGTTGCAAATTGGCCTACCTGTATAACTCTTCAATATCTTCCTCTGTATCTGAATCCAAGCATGGACCACATCACTACAACACTGAAACATTTGCCTTGGACTCAAATGTAGGTCAACTTGTCATTTTTCAGGTGATGTTCAAGTGCTGACTTTAGCATTCCTCTGTTAATAATGATGATTTCTCCATTTATTCTATGATTCCTGTCCACAGTAATAGAGCTGATTATCCTTTCATGAGAAATGACCTATTCCAGTCCATTTCAATTTGCTGATTCCCAGAATGTTGGCGTTGAATCTTGACATTTCTGCTCTGTTAATATCAAATTTCCCTTGGTTCATGGCTCTGACAATCTACTTACCAGCATTATATTTATGTGTAATTGTGTGTTTGTGTATATGTGTATCTGCCTATCATGTCTATATTTATCTTTTTATCTGTCTGTCTCTCTATATCTATCTATCTATCTATCTATCTATCTATCTATCTATCTATCTATCTATCATAAAAAAAAGTGTGGGTATGTCAAGTGAGGGTTTTGTGATGGGTTAGCTGTGAGTCATCAGTGAGTCTTGTGATGGGTCTTGTGATGTGATAAGGAGATTACATCAGGTTAGGGTCATTGGGAGGTGAACTGCTGCCGTGGGACATTTGCGTGGGTTGGTTGAGGGTCAGTGCTGTCTCTGGTTGGCTTTATTCATTTATTTATTTCATCAAGCATGTATTAGATAACAGATATAAGTATAGACATAATTATGAATACATGAGATGGATACATATAAAAGGAAACATTAGGACAGGAATGGTAGGCACGCTGGTGCGCTTATGCACGCCCGTTAAAGACCTCTTAGGAATGGAGTGAGGTCGACAGTAGACAGTCTAAGGTTAAAGTTTTGGGGATTTGGGGAAGAAACCACAGAGTCAGGTAGTGCATTCCAGACATTGACCACTCTGTTACTGAAGTCATATTTTCTGCAATCAAGTTTGGAGTGGTTTACCTTGAATTTGTATCTATTGTTTGCTTGTATGTTGTTGTGGTTGAAGCTGAAGTAGTCATTGATAGGTAGGACATTGTAGCAGATAATTTTATGTACTACGCTTAGGTCAGAACAAAGACAGCATAGTTCGAAGTTGTCTAAGCCCAAAATTTCAAGTCTGGTGGCATAAGGTATTCTGTTGCGAGCATAGGAATGGAGGACTCTTCTTATGAAAGATCTCTGGACTCGCTCAATTGTATTAATGTCCAATATGCAGTGCAGGTTCCAGAAAGAAGAGCTGTATTTGAGAATTGGTCTAGCAAATGTTTTGTATGTTCTAGTTAGTAGTACAATATTACCAGAGAAGAAGCTACACAAAATTAAGTTAACAACTTTTAATGCCTTTCTGGCAATGCTGTTACAGTGAGCTCTGGCACTTAGATCATTTGAGATGAGTACTCCAAGGTCTTTGACAGAGTGAGGGTCATCTACGAGGTCGTATCCGCCCAGTTTGTATTTTGTGTTTTGATTTTTTTGCCAATGTGTAAGTCAGAGCATTTATTGGTTGAGATTTGGAGTTGCCAATTGTTTGACCATTCTAACAGATAGTCAAGGTCTTTTTGTAGAGTAACAGTATTGTTGGTGGTTTGAATAGTTTTACATCATCAGCAAAGAGAACACTGTTGCTTATAATATGATTTCAAAGGTCGTTTATGTAAAGTATAAAGAGTGTGGGTTCTAAAACGCTTCCCTGGGGGACAGCCCTGTTAACAGGTGCAGGGTTTGATAGGGTGTTCCCTATTTTGACTACTTGTTGCCTGTTTGATAGGAATGCAGCTATCCACTTATGCAGGGATCCAGAAATGCCATTAGATTTTAGTTTTAGAAGTAGTTTGTCGTGTACTAATGAATCAATGGCTTTACAGAGGTCTATATAAATTGCGACTATTGCTTTACCCTGGTCGAGTTGTGAAGTCCATGTGTTTTTGCAGTGTTAGAGTTGCAGATTGCAGGACAATTTTTTTTAAGCCAAACTGCTTGTTAGAGAGTAGGTTGTTTGTCTCTAAGTAGAGGGTAATGAATTGGTTTATGATTTATTCCATGACTTTGCATGTGACACAACATAATGAGATTGGTCTGTAATTTTCAGCTAGGCTGGGGTTACCCAATAGATAGAGATGGTTTTAGGTTGTGTAATGCCTTTTCTACGGCATCTTCTGTAAAATCGACATGTAGTAGATCGTTGTGATTAGTTGTGGTATGATTGGGAAATATGGGGCATGATCTATTGCTGTTTATTAAATGTTTATTAAATTAAATGTGTCTGTTGATTGAATTGCTTGTGGAGTGCCAGGTTTTGATGAACTCATCAGTGTGGTGGGTGGTAGAGTAGCCGATGATTTTTGTGTTGCTCCAATTGAACTGGTGCTGTTTGGTGTTGGGTGGGTAGAGATTAAGGATTTGGGATCATGGTATTTGACTGCCAGCCATTCTTCATGGATTCTGTTTTTTAATTAACATAATGTAGAATTGGTTGCAATGGTTACAGTTGATTTTGATCCACCACAAGACCCTCACCTGACACACCCACACCTGAAGCCCTTATAAACAGAAGAACACTGACATCCCCTAAACTCCACTGAAGGTGTTACCTAGCCTGGTAACAAAACATTCGGAAGCTCAGAGAACTAACCTTCACTCTCATCCTATACCTGAGGTACAGATATTCACATGTATATATATGATATTCGGGTATATATCAGCATGAGAGTGTTCATATTCATGTGTGCAGTTTCCACTTACAATCTTACAAACTTTTTATCCATAGACATTTTCTCGTAGTTCTCCAGTAGATCAGTGATAATACATGTAGAAAAATGTATTATTCTACACCAGAATCATTGTGTGAGAGTTGGGCAGCTATATACATTTGTTTAATAAATAAATAAAATCTGCAGTACATGAATATGATCTAGGCACAAGTCTTAATATCTCTTAAGGCCAAATTAGCTGCAATCATAGCAAGACACAATCGTTAATGGCAATTATATTGTTTATCTAAACAGATCAATCATCCCATGCTGAGTTTTGCCCCAGAGTAGAGCAGTCCAAATGAAATGATAGTAGCTATTGCCTCTGCCCCAGCTGCAATATTATTTGTCCCCACTGTTAGCTAGCTGATCCTGTCAAACTGTTTTAAACTTTCTCCCAAGGAAACGTAGGTGACTTATTTGAAAATAAGTGAAGTTAACTACAGAAACAATTTTATAAGTAACGGACAGGTTGTCATTTGACAGGGAAATTATTTGCATGCTTATTTCTTCACCTGCCTGCAGGAAATTCCCTGCTCCCTATGGCTACCTAGCAAGTAAGTTAAATATAAGGCTCTCCCATTGTTAATATTAAATAGATATTAATGATGCAATCTTGCTTGCAGCTATTTATGCATAAACCAACTGAAGTCTATGGGGCTTACTTCTGCATAACTGATATTAGGTTTGTTGAAACTACTTTGTTGAAACTGCAAAATAAATGTGTTCCATATTGGAGAAAGCCTTGCATATTATAAAACAATAAAATGATGGATACTCCTACTATTAATACTAATGATAACAAGGAGATTTGTTTGTGTATTTAGAGCAAAATAATTATTTTGCAGGAAGGGAAGTAGAGTTGTGCATCAAATAATATATGAATAAAACAAAAGGATTCTTCATAGCTGGAAAATATGTATCTTTAATAACTATCAACCCAGGTTCCCAGGAGATTATAATATATTACTGCTTTCACCAATTCATATATTAATAACATTTTGCATTTAGCGAATACAAAATTGAGAATACAAAAGGTTGCTTTTTTTTTTTAATTATAGCTGTTTCAGCAGATAATCAAGTCATGTTTTGGGGATGAAATTTAGAAACTTTAGAGATGCATCAGAATAAATTAGCTATTGAAAACTCAAATGCATCATAAAGAAAAGGGAGAACATGGTATGGATTCTATCCTGAAAATAATACTGATTGATTGACTGATAAATTATGTGTCATTAAGTTGGTGTCAACTCTTAGCAGCCACATAGATTTTCTGTTTATCCCAGGGGTGTCAAAACTTGCGGCCCGCGGGCTGGATGCATCACACGCTGGCCAGGCTCACCTCCAGTTTAGCAAAGGGGGGAAAGTCACAATATTTCATGTGACGACAACATGACACCGCATGTTTGACACCCCTGGTCTATGCTATCCATACTGTGATCCTTTAGGTTTTCCAACAGTCCACTCACTGCCCCTTTAACCTTTAACCTCCACTCATTGCCATTTTAATCAAGTCCATCCTACTTGACAGTGGTTGTCCTCTTCTTCTCTTTTCTTCTATCTTTGCCAGCATTCCTATCTTTTGCAGAGAGCTAAGTGTTCACATAATGTGTCCAAATAGGATAATTCAGCATAGGCATTTATGCTTTGAGTGGGAACTCTGGGATGAGAAAATAATAGGCCACATTAAATAGTGATTTATATATAATAGATAAATAATATGGCTTTGAACAGGTTTCAGATATCCAGCTCAGTACCAGAAACAAAGATCTCGCCCAAAAGGATTCATCAGATTCCTATAGCAGAGGTGGGCTTCAGCAGGTTCTGACCAGTTCTGGAGAACCGGTAGCAGAAATTTTGAGTAGTTCGGAGAACTGGTAGTAAAAATTCTGACTGCCTCTGCCCCCGTCTATTCTCTGCCTCCCAAGTCCCAGCTGATCGGGAGGAAATGAGGATTTTGCAGTATCCTTCCCCTGCAGTGGGGTGGGAATGGAGATTTTACAGTATCCTTTCCCTGCCACACCCACCATGCCACGCCCACCATGCCACGCCCACCATGCCATGCCATGCCCACCATGCCATGCCCACAGAACCAGTAGTAAAAAAATTTGAAACCCACCACTGTCCTATAGCCTCAGTTGCAGAGATTGGATATCCTGGAATACAGAGTTATACAAATAGAGCTTAACATTGGATCTTTTGGCATGTTTTCCACTGCAACTAATGGTGGTTGACTCTTAACCTCTTCCATCTATTTCAGGCACCACCCCCTTTTTATCTATTTTAAAAGAGATTAATGGGTCTGCTTGCTCTCATCTATTAACTAGCTAGAACGATTGTTGGAATTGGGTATACTGTATCTAGTTTAATGAAAAGAAGGACTAGAGGTGACATGATGACAATGTTCCAATACCTAAGCGGTTGCTACAAAGAAGAGGGAGTCAACCTATTCTCCAAACACCTGAAGGCAGGACAAGAAGTAATGGATGGAAACTAATCAAGGAGAGAACTGATCTAGAACTAAGGAGAAATTTCCTGACATTTAGAACAATAAATCAGTGGAATGACTTGCCTTCAGGATGGGTGCTCCAACATTGGAGGTTCTTAAAACGAGAGTGGACAACCTTTTGTCTGAAATGGTATAGTTTCCTGCCTGAGCAGGGGGTTGGACTAGAAGACCTCCAAGATCCCTTCCAACTCTGTTATTTTGTTATTCTGTTTTAAAATCTACATTAAATAAGAGGTCAATTCAAAGTAACAAAAAGTGTGCATAACTTTTAATTTCCCATGGGTCCGTGTGTTAACCCAATTTTAAAAAGAGAGTGGGAAATGGCTAAAATTATAGCCAGGGGCTTTCATTCAGTAGCAGAGAAAAATATTGGATTGAGTTCTGAACTCTCAAATTAAGTTTTATCAAGAGTTAAGATGGTTCCATGTTGCATCTAAGAGAGAAACAGTTGTTGATTGACTGTTTTAGGAAAAAAAATCGTTGGTACTAAAATACCTTCATAAAAATTGGTAGACAGAAAAAAAAAGATGAACCATTTTATTTGAATAAAGATGTAAATGGTATTAGCTGTTGCACTTAATAAAAGCCAGCTACAATATTATAGAATAATGTTCAGCAGAATGCTTGTTCTAATATGTGATCAATAAACCAAACCCTCTCTAAAGTTTATTTTTTATTTTTCTTTTATTTCAGTTGCCTGTCTCAAATTCATGAGTTTGCATAGTTTACCATAATTAAATCAGGATACAAACATAAAACAATAAAGAAATTACCGCATGTACAGTATCCACAACCAAGCAAAAAACACACACACAACAGAAACCAACACGGCCATTGCATAGCTTCAGACTCATACCTGGATCTTCAGGCCCAGTGACAGAACCTTAGCTTTAAAGCCTTCCAAAAGACCAACAGTGTTGGGGCCAATCTAATCTGTGGGGAAATAATGTTACAAAAGATGGCCATCATGACAAAAAGGCCCTCTTCCTGGACCTCATCAGATGGCACCCTCAAGAAAGAGAACCTAGATCGTGTTCTTCCTGTTGGACCAGATGGGATGAGTAGATGTGACTGTGGAGAGGCAGTCCCTCAAATAATCCAGTTTTCCATGCCACCATTTAAACATAACAGATGGGAGATGTAAATATGAGGACTAGATAATCTAATTTTAAGTGATTTTAAATCTAATGAAATAAAGTTTAGACTTCGTCCCAACTCTGTTTCCTTCTTTGCCATAAAACCACCTACTTTTCGGAGTATACCTTCCTGATGTGTCTTTCTATGTCCTTCAACTGGAAAAGAGTTGCACATTACTGGCATATCGTATCATAAATTCATACCATAGCGTATAATAAATTCTCTGACACATCCTAAACAAGTAAAGGATTAAATTTGATTTTCATCTATCTGTCACCCAGGCCTCTGACCCATTCTTGTCTAATTCTAACTGCATAATGTTTTTATCAGCTTCAGTGGTTCCAATGATATCTATTCTGGTTCACCCATCAACAGAAAAAGAAATTCCCTCTTGTAGTATTTGTATTGTAGGTTTCCTTTGGATCCTGGGAGTCATACAGCTTATTATATAAGATGTATGAGTGTAAGCTAATTTAGTGTAGCGGTTAAGGCAGCATGCTGGAAACCAGGTCACTATGAGTTCTAGTTCCACCTAGAACTGTGACTTTCAGCCAGTCCTTCTTTCTCAGCCCTTGGAAGGAAGAAATAACAAACCACTTCTGAAAAAAAAAAAAAGGAGTAAAAACTAATCTGAAAGTGCATACATGAGGTGGGGGGAACCCTTGATATCCATAATTATAACAATCCCTCTTAGGCACTTAAAAACAGTTTAAAAGTTCCTTAAGAGATTTGCTGGAATTCAGCAATATTTAATGGAGCTTTTGAGGAGACCAGTAGAAGCTGATAATAAAAGGTTATTGTTATACTAAGTATTAAACACTTTACATGGCTTTTATCCTTCATATGTTCAAAGGACTATAACTCCAAAAGAGATGAAACTTTAGAGCAGTGTTTCTCAACCTTGGTAGCTTGAAGATGGGTGGACTTCAACTCCCAGAATCGCTGCTGGCTGGGGGTTTCTGGGAGTTGAAGTCCACCCATCTTCAAGCTACCAAGGTTGAGAAACACTGCTTTAGAGGGTTAGGAACAAGCAATCCTATTCACTGCTATAAAAATTCACTGACCAGTGTTGACCAGTCATTACCTTTTGGCCCAACCAAGTTGGTTGCTGTGAAGACAGAATTGGAGGAGGCTTACCAACTTAATAGCAATAGCAATAGCACTTTGACTTACATACTGCTTTACAGTGCTTTACAGCCCTCTCTAAGCGGTTTACAGAGTCAGCATATTGCCCCCAACAATCTGGGTCCTCATTTTACTGACCTTGGAAGGAGGGAAGGCTGAGTCAACCTTGAGCCTGGTGGGATTTGAACTGTTAAATTGCAGGCAGCCGCAGGCAGCAGAAGTAGCCTGCAGTACTGCACTCTAACCACTGCGCCACTGAAGCTCTTAAGTTTCCAGAAATAAAATAGTAATAGCACATAGACTTATATACTGCTCCATAGTGTTTTATAGCACTCTCTAGGCAGTTTACAGAGTCAGCATATTGCCCCCAACCATCTGGGTCCTCATTTTACCGATCTTAGAACAGGGGTATCAAACTGGCAGACTGTGGGCCAGATGCGTGACATGCAGACTACATCCACCCTGGTTCTGCAAAGGCAAAAAAGTTGTGATATGTCATGATATGTCATGTGACACGATCAAGTTTGAGACCTGTGCCTTAGAAGGATGGAAGGATAAGTCAAATTTCAGCCCATCAGAATTGAACTCCTGACTGTGGGCAGAGTTTAGCCTGCAATAGTGCATTCTAATCATTGCACTACCATAGCTCTTGGGATACAAATCTAATAAATAAAGAAAATAATTACATAAATGTTTGGGAAGTGATAGGGCTACAATGCAGTTCATCAGAGAATCTTTTTCATAAAAGGATTCTCCCATGTTCATTGCCAAGTTTTGGGTATTATACATTGGTCAAAGAAGCTCCATGATGATCCATCTATTATAATGTTTTCATAAAGGCATATAAAATTTTATATCAATCCACTGCTACTATTAGCTTTACTCTTATATGTCAAATAATTGAGATTGGAGACAGAGGTGTGAATTTTTTTTAAGAACCAATTTTGTTATAGTCCCCAAATACATTCTTGGGTTCTTCTGTTTTTCTGTCACTTCGAGATGAAAACCCTAATCATTTAAATGTTTAAAAGTTGCTTGTTGAGTCTTAAAATTACAGAATCCCTGATTCTGTAATTTAACCAGGATTTAACCAGGGTAGTCCTGATTTTGAAACTATTTTCAGTATCAAACGTTAATCATTTAAAAGGGGAATAACAGCCAAGAATTTAACTAACCATCATCATTTGGGCATTAAATGACCAGGCATAAAGATGCTCTCTGTTAATTTAAATGATCTAATAATGTTTTAATTTGTTTGTTTGTTTTATCATATTTGTAACCTGCCCTGTTCTGGAAACCATGGGAAGCATAAAATAAAATACTTTTAGTGCTTTACAGAAGGATAAAAGGACAAAGGTCAATGAATCTCTAGGGAAAATAAATCCCAGAGTACAAGAACTACAACACAAAAGCCCAGCCATTTAGCCCACATCCCACAACTTCTCATGGGGGGAAGGCAAGGAGAGACTCTCATGTTGTACACAATTTGTACTGTACAATACGCTAATATTGCTACTGTTGTTTTGTTGAAACAAATTGAATTGACAGTAGCATTTTTATAATGTGGAAGGGTTTCAGTGTTGTTTTTATGTTGTTTTACCAATTGTGAACCATCTTGTATCCTGGGATGGTATATAAATGACTGTATATAAATGATTGAAACACACACACAATGTGTATGAACTGTATATGTGTGGGTGGATCGGTGGCTGTATGTGTGTGAGAGAGATCTTCTCTTTAGACTAGGACACGCTATAATTTTAATTATAATCATTTAAAATTTGCATGCACAAATTTCAGGAACACATGCTATCCTGTCCATTTTTATTTATTTATGTTCTTTCCTTCTTTATTTGGTAATAAAGAGATTCTGTGAATCTCGCATATGTGGCAATTTATATAAATAAAATGAAAATGTATCTGTGTAGTCCAGGGGTGGGCTTCAAAAATTTTAGCAAGGGGTTCTCTGCCCAGTTGTTGGGTGGGCGTGGCCAAGGTGGGTGTGGCCTAGTCAGCCTCCTGCATCACAGCGGGGGGGGGCATTTTTGCCTTCCCCGGACTCCAGAGGCTTTCCTTGAGCCTCCAGGAGGGCGAAAATGGCCTCCCCAGGCTCCGGAGGCACTCTGGAGGCTGGAAACAAGCCCTTCCTGAACTTCCGGCCTGTTTTTCACCCTTCCCAAGCCTCTGCATGTGCCCTATACTTACCTGCATCCAAAACAGGCCGCGTGGGGACTCCTGGGAGGGGAGGGGCAGAGTGGGCGGGGCCAGCCAGGAGTGGGATTTGGGGGGTTCTCCAAACTGCACAGAATCTTAGCTAGAGGTTCTCCCAAACCCCTGTGAATCCCCAGCATCCCACCTCTGGTGTAGTCCCTTTAGGGTTGTGTCAGACTTGCGAAGTAGTCCAGATTAAAAAGCACACCCAGAAGCATTGGTTAGAAGGTTACATTAACAGAATCTTGCAAGTCAGAAAGTACAACGCCTGTCCCCCACACCTTTACAGTCCACAAAACTAGGGAGGGTCTCATCAGACACATTTACTATGCCTACATAGTTTCTGTAACCATTGATAGTCATAAGTCATAAGTATAAGTTTATTTTGTCAAGCATATATAAGATAACAGGTAAAAGTATAAACATAATTTGAATACATGAAAAGAGTAAGTAAAAAGGGACATTAGGACAGGAACGGTAGGCATGCTGGTGCACTTATGCACGCCCCTTACAGACCTCTTAGGAATGGGGTGGGGTCAACAGTAGACAGTTTAAAGTTAAAGTTTTGGGGGTTTGGGGAAGAAACTACAGAGTCAGGTAGTGCATTCTGGGCATTGACCACTCTGTTACTGAAGTCGTATTTTCTGCAATCGAGTTTGGAATGGTTTACCTTGAGTTTGTATCTATTATTTGCTCGTGTATTGTTGTGGTTGAAGCTGAAGTAATCATTGACAGGAAGTACATTGTGGCAGATAATCACCCACCCCATCATAATGTATATCAATGTTTCTCAACCTTAGCAACATAAACTTCAGCAATCAGCAAAGATATGTGGCTTCAACTCCTGGCTGGGGAATTCTGGTAGTGGAAGTCCATGCATCTGAAACACGCTAAGATTGAAAAACACCGAGGTACATGACAAGGCTGCTAAAATATGACATCCTAAAATATTTAGGTGTCAAACTTTTAGCTGTAGTCTACTGAACAAGGAAAAACTCTGCCGAGTGTGTGGCAGAAGGATCCTTTTTTGTTATGGGGAATGGCAAATGTGAAATGTATGCAAGGGAAGATAAGCTATGCTGGAAGGTGACAAGAAGTCGCCTAGGGCTGGCCCAAGTACTCATGTGGCCAGTTCTCTTTCTTGGACTTTCCTTCATTAAGGTGGTAATGCATGGATCAATTTTCAAAGTCTTTGGTGGGCCAAAGTGCTTTTGAATGTAAAAAAATACATTTGGTAATGGAGTGTTTGCCCCAGTTGGTTCATCATTTCCCTTCTGCTGCCCTGTCATTAATGTGCATCCAGCATTCGGAGGGAAAGTGCATGAAAGATTCATGTCTCTCTGGAGCAGGTTCTGCCTGCCTAGTTCTAACAGCCCCTGTAGTAACTGAGATTATTTCCATCAATTCCCTCTTCATGAACCCATTGCATTCGCCGAGTATAATTTATAGCAGTCACAAAACACGTTAATGCATCTTTTTCATTACACTCTCACCGGATATTATTTATTATATATCTTGAATGTATTGAATGGAAAGCAGAGGCATCTGGTATGTTCTGAGCTATATATTGCCTTTCAATAAAGCATGAGTGGGAAGTCCAATTCTCAGATGCTTTTGATGTGTTCAATGCCTATTCTTTAAAACCTCTCTTCCTTCGCATGGCATCAACATCTACATTCCAATTAACTTAAATAATAAAAGATTCTGGCCTAAAGGACTTGTCTTTGTAGCTATTTCTCAAGTGTACATATATTCATTTGCTGAGCTTCATACTGCATGCAGCTTGGCATAATAAAATCAGAAGAGGAAGCTCTAAGAAAGGTGAATTAGTTGACAATGGCCCAAACTCATATATTTCAGGTGTATTATGCAAGTAAGGGATAATCTGGGAAAAAATTACTATGTTTAGCAAAATCAAAGGAACTAGAAAACAAAATAACAGGAAGCAGAGTAGATAGAAGCAAGGAGACGACTGAACAAGCTGGAGTAGTAGATTATTGCCAGAGACAGGTTAAGAGGTTGGGCATTTGACCATTCAGTTAGGTTAGGTGAACCATATTTACCATATTTTTTGGAGTATAAGACTCACCGGACTGTAAGACACACCTACCTTTTTTGGTGAGGAAAACAAGAAAAAGAAATCTGCCTCTGCTTCCCAGAAATTTTGCCTTCTTGCAGCAAACAGCAAATAGCCTGATTTACTTTCATTTTTGTTTTCAGCATAGCTTAATTAGCACAAGAAAAAAAAAATATGCTCCAGCAATTTACCTCCTTGCAGCAAGCAGCAGAGGCCCGCACAAAACAGCTGAGAGCAAAACAGCTGCAAGTCGGGAGGCCGATCCTATCAACTTGTGCTAATTAGGTTGTGCTGAAGCTGAAACGAGCTGTTTCTTCTTGCTGCTTGCTGCAAGGAGGTAAACTGCTGGGAGGCAGAGGCCAAAGGATGGGGGCCAGTGGGTGGGCAGGGCTACATTTGATGTATAAGACGCACCTAAATTTTCACCCCCTTTTAGGGGGGGGGAGGTGCATCTTATACTCTGAAAAATACAGTAATTGTACCTTAGTAGCTGGTTTGAGAAGGTTTTTTTTTTCCCAGTGACATTTGCTTAGTATTTTAAATCTTTGGAATTTAGGCATTTCAGATTTACAAATCATATTTAATTGTTGAGGAATTTGTGGGGGGAAAATCTATCTATCTATCTATCTATCTATCTATCTATCTATCTATCTATCTATCTATCATCTATCATCTATCATCTATCATCTATCATCTATTATCTATTATCTATCATCTATCTATCTACTGTATCTATCACACCACATGCTGCTGAATGCAATATTCATGTCAACATTTATTTTAGTGCAATTCAGATAACTAAAAGAAGAACCCATTAATTTTGGACAGTGTGTTTTATCAGAGCATTCCTAGAATTCAAAAATAAATTGTGATTCTATACTTGAAGGGTTTGGGGAGATTAGAAGACAAAACGTATACAAATTTAACACAGAATAAACCTCTATGAACTTTTTAAGTATTAATTCTGAGCCATCATCTATAGGATTATTTCAAACAGTTTTTTTCCCCACTATAACTGCCATGCAGAACTGGTATTAACCAGAATAATGTCTCCCTCTATTTTGCAAACCGTAAGCATTTTTAGAAAATAAAAATGTAGAATACTAAATCTTGATGCAAGATCCAAAAAAGAGAGAGAGAGAGAGAGAAAGAAAAAGAAAAAAGCAAGCTAGCATCCAATATCACGTATTCTGACAAGCCTTGTTTGATTGTGACAAGAGAAGAATAGATATGGAGATGATAGCAGAATAAACTCACAAATTTGGCTTTTGATTAATTGTTATTTTGTGACAGGCCACATGCCTTGCAGAAACCTGTCGGTGAATGGGAGATTTCTTCTTCCAGGACAGACATTTTTCTTGCAGTTTTCCACAACATGCTATCAAAAATTCAAATGTATTCACTAGGCTAATTCCTATCCCAAAGAAAATGTAAGGCTGATTTTGATTTAAATTGCTGGGAATCTTTAGCATGATAATGTAGTAGAAATGGTGGTGGATTTTAGAAGAAAACCTCCTATACCTCCACCTCTTACAATACGAGACAACACAGTATCAACAGTAGAGTCCTTCATGTTTCTAGGTTCTATCATATCTCAAGACTTAAAATGGACACCTAACATCAAAAACGTCATCAAAAAAGCTCAACAAAGAATGTTCTTCCTGTGCCAACTTAGAAAGCTCAAGCTGCCCAAAGAGCTGCTGATCCAGTTCTACAGAGGAATTATTGAATCTGTCATCTGCACCTCCATAAGTATCTGGTTTGGCTCTAAAACCAAACAAGACAAACACAGACTTCAACAGATAATTAGAACTGCAGAAAAAACAATTGCTACCAACCTGCCTTCCGTTGAGGAACTGTATACTGCACGAGTCAAAAAAGAGGGCTGTGAAAATATTTACAGACCCCTCGCATCCTGAACATAAATTGTTTCCACTTCTACCTTCAAAACAACGCTATAGGGCTGTGATGGCGAACCTATGGCACGCGTGCCACAGGTGGCATGCGGAGCCATATTAGTGGGCACGCCAGCTCAGCTCTGGGGCGTATGCATACGCTGGCCAGCTGATTTTCGGGCCTTCTGGGCTCACCAGAAGTAGGGAAACAGGCTGTTTCCTGCCTCTGGAGGCCTGGAGGGGATGGGGAAGGCCCGTTTTTCTTTCTTACCTGGCTCCAGATCTTTTCTATGCATCTGGGAAGGGCGAAAACAGCCTTTCCCACTCCCTTGGAGGCCCTACGGAGGCTGAAAGGGCCCATTTCCCGACTCCCGGTGGGACAGGAAGTGACATTTTTTCCTGTCCCCAGCCTCCAGAGACTCCTAGAGAGGCTCCTAGAGACTCCTCTTACCTGGAGCCAGGTAAGAAAGAAAAACGGGCCTACCAGGCCATCATGTGCGAGGAGCGGGGGTGGGTGGGGTTGCGTGCACATGTGCACGTGTGACCCTCCCCCGCCCCCCTATCCTGGCACGCGATGGCAAAAAGGTTAGCCATCACTGCTATAGGGCACTGCACACCAGAACAACTAGACACAAGGACAGTTTTTCCCGAATGCCATCACTCTGCTTAACAACTAATTCCCACAACACTGTCAAATAATTTACTACGACTGTATTACTATTATTCTTCTCTTCCTTACTAGTATCTATATCTTCCCACTCATTACTATAACCATGTTTCTTGTATCTTTCAATTTATATTGTTTTTATTTGTTTCCTAGTACAATTTGATAGCTTATTAGTAACCTTGACTATCACTAAGTATTGTTTCGATGAAGAAAGATGCATAGGCAGGAAGATGGTTCATGGGAAGGCCCCTCGGTGGGAAGGCACCTTGTTCAAGGCACACTGACCCCATTCAAAAGGCTCCCTTTTATTGTCATTTTACAACTATCATGGCAAAACATTAATCAACGTTTACTGATACTGATTGGCTAAAGAAAGCTCGTGAATTCCATATGGATCCCTCATGTTTCCCTCATGTTCTTTCCTGTGACAAACAATGCATCCGTGCTGGGTCCCCATGCCTTGCATATCTGAGATAGGGTCTCTGCCAGACATCCTGTCTTTGAGATTAGGACTTCGTGTTAACGTTGTTTACCCAGCACGGTTTGCCGACAACTGAGATCACACAATCCCCACACTAAGTGTTGCATCTTTTTATTCTTGATGAATGTATTTTATTCTCCTTATGTACACTGAGAGCATATACACCAAAGACAAATTCGTTGTGTGTCCAATCACACTTAGCCAATAAAGAATTCTATTCTATTCTATTCTATTCTATTCTATTCTATTCTATTCTACTCTACTCTACTCTACTCTACTCTACTCTACTCTACTCTACTCTACTCTATTCTATTCTATTCTATTCTATTCTATTCTATTCTATTCTGACCAATATAATGAATACGTTCACTAGGTAGTAAATCCAAAGTCTGAACAAATCAAGTTTATTTTTAGAAACTATGGTATTATAGAATTCTATATTAAATATAATAGTGGAGAGTGGAATGTTTTACATATCTGGGGGTCCTAAGCTTAGTGGTTTTCTTGCAAATATTTCATTACCTAGATAGATGTTACCTACTTTGATAATGAAGCGTCTGCAAGCTCAGAGAGCACCAAGGACCCCACAGTTCAACTCTAAGCTACAAACATTCTCCTCTATTGTTTTATATATCATTTGACTGTAGTATGTTTTTTTAAAAAAGAGAGAATCGTTTCCTAAACTGAGCCATACAGTAAGATTCCTCCTGCCCCTCCTTGCTTCAACAGAGACAGTCATACCCACTCCCCCCAAACAACCTTTCATTTGCTTTAGAGGGGGCAGTTAAGCAGAGAATGGAGAGAAAGACAAATCTGGCTCCATCCTTCCCTATATTTCCTCTCATTCAGACAAAAGATTTTCCTCTCATTGTCATTTGGGAAATTGTGTTTTGATTTCACATGCTCGCCAGGAAGTTGATTGTCCGTGGGTTTTGGCCTTGAGTTATTACAACCCATGTAAGCTAAATAACTGAATGAATGTATAAATACATAAAAGCAAACACCTTTTTAATGTTACTCATTTAAAACACAAGAAATACGTTTAGAAACACAAAAACTGATGTTTCTTCAGTTGTCGTAGTATTCTCATAGGCAGCTTGTTTTGTCCTTTGTTTTCAATCATTTCTTTGATCAAGAGATGACATGGGAAATTTATAAATGCTTTATAAAGAGCCTAAATTCCAACCAGTTGTACCTAAGAAAGTTCTATATTCTTATGGACAGTTTTTCCCCCAATAAAGCTTTACTGTGTAACAGTAACATAATAACAATAATCCATTAATATTTAAATCATAATACACCAATGGATTTTAACAGCTCTGCTTAATTGTTCTAACCAAAGTGCATTTATGAGATTAGAACAATTTATTTCACTTTTTCTGTCCCAATATTTCAAATGAAATAGTTCAACTTTCAATAAACCTAAGTTTAATTTAGAGTAGAGGATTCAGTGTAATCCTTTTTTAAAAAAAAAAATTCTGAAAAATACCAGTTCCATACTTTTCCCAAACTTCAGATCCATGAAATAATTAAGCTAATACTGAAATGCATTTGACTCTTCTTGATTATTCTGATTCAGTTGCTCACATCATATAGCTTAGCGTGATTTATTGGATTTATGTCTTAGAAATGTATATCTGCCAAAAACTGTCACTCGGTGTGTCTAACAATCATCCAGTTAAAAGCAAATTTTAAATTAAAATACCAGACAAATCAATTAAAACATCAGCAGAAAGAAAGAAATGGTGATCCAGGCTGCCAAAGGAAGGATAACAGAAGGAGAGAAAGCTGCCTTCACTCATCGGGGAGCTTAAAAACTGATCAGAATTTGAATTTAGATATGTTTTTCCTCTTGCCTGTCTGCTCACCTGTTACAACTCCATTTATTTCAGATATTCCATTTGGTTACTTCTCTTGCGAATGTGATGTGCACAGTTTTCAAATCCAAAATAACACTTTTAGCAAAATGCTTCTCAGTTCGCATGTGTATTTGGGTGTGAGAGTATGGAAATCAGAGGTGAAATTCAGCCGGTTCGGACCGGTTCGTGTGAACCGGTACCTCCAACAAAAAGTTGGCTCCACCCACCTGCCCTGCTCTATCCTGTTCTTTATTTCCTGCTTTGTAGCTCATCTCAATCGCGTGGCACAGCTGATCCCCCCCCCTTGCTGTTCTACTTATCATTGCTGACTTGGAAAGTAAGCAGCTGAGCTTCTAAATGCTCCATTTTCAGTGCTGTGCGCAAGTGCTTTAGGCGCATGCGCATGCAAAGCACGCGCTTACTGAACTGGTTGTTAAATAGGCAGCATTCCACCACTGATGGAAATGGCAGGTGATTGTGGGTAGCCCACAACTGGACAAAACATAACAAAAAGCCCCAATCCAGCCTGGATTTGATCAAACTATATCCTTCCTGTTATCCAGACTTGGCTCTTAGAATGATTCAGCATGAACAGATTAATATTATATCTTATTATATCTAGAGATTATATCTACAAATAAATTCAGACTGATTTCTATATAGGAAAAAAAAAGATTATACCACCTTACCTGTAAACGGATATATTTGTATTAGAATTGACTGCTGAATTGGGACAGAAAGATGCAGACTGTTTTTAATAGGTCTATGCAGATACAGAGCAAACTTATTTATGTATGGATTAGTTTTTACAATTGAGGTTCAACAAGTCTATACATCAAAAACTAGCATATCACAGAGATCTAAACTGGAAATCTTGCTCTCTGAGGTTTTCCATGTAGGCAGCTTATTTTGATCTGTCAGAATATTCAATATCTTAAAATGGTATACCTAGAAAAAGGATGAGCAAGTTTCTGAGATTAGGGACCAGGTTTTTGTTTTGTTTTTTAAAGAAGACATAAAGAAAAGAAATAGCTTCTAGCGATTACGAGGTAAGACAGTGATGCATGACGTCATTAGAAAGGTGAGGCTGTCATTTGTTATTTCTTTAGAAATCTTAATAATAATAAAACAGGCTCCATTATCCTTAATGTAGCTATTTTGCTTCCTACTTTGTTTAGAAAAATATGAGAAATTGTCCTGCCAAATGTTTTAATTAGCATTTATATGACTAGACTTCTGCAATTTACAGCCAATCCTTTCTTATTCTTTCCTTCCAGTTACAGATTATGCTGTACAAAATTATGCTATTTCAACAAATAGCATCAAAAGGACTATTTCTTGGTGAAACTTTTTCCACTAGATACTACCTAAATTTATAGTCAACTATTACATAGATTAGTTTGGCTAGAGATTTTCTAGGAAAATCTTTTTTTTTTTGCTCCAAAATTTTATGACTCCAAGTAGACCTATTCAGGGATGATATAAATGAGGCACTTGTTTTCTGAGACATGCCCTTCCATAATTATCATTCCTACAGATTCAATATAATTCAGTTCAATGTTTCCAGAAGAAAAATCATTTCTCTTGCAATTATACACAATTTAGGCATTGATGCAACTTTAAGCCCTGCATTAACAGAATCCTACCTCATGTAGAAGCCAATGGGCATACAGTTGTCTTTTTCTCCAGTGCCCCCAATTTGTATGATATCAACAAGGACTGGAAGCTGAATCATGATTCAATCTTAAGAAGAATGTCTTCAGCAACTTTACAATATGATAAAAAGCTATATCGTTCACAGCTGCTTTCAGAATGGTTCCCGTTTCCGAATCAACTTTTTATTTTATTTTATTTTTTATTTTATTTATTTATTTTGTCAAGCATGTATTAGATAACAGATATAAGTATAAACATCATTATGAATACATGAAATGCATATGAATAAAAGGGGACATTAGGACAGGGACGGTAGGCACACTGGTGCTCTTATGCACTCCCCTTACAGACCTCTTAGGAATGGGGTGAGGTCAACAGTAGACAGTCTAAGATTAAAGTTTTGGAAGTTTGGGGATGAAACCACAGAGTCAGGTACTGCATTCCAGGCATTGACCACTCTGTTGCTGAAGTCGTATTTTCTGCAATCGAGTTTGGAGTGGTTTACCTTAAGTTTGTATCTATTGTGTGCTCCTGTATTGTTGTGGTTGAAGCTGAAGTAGTTCTGATTCTCCCTCATAAGGCTTTCAACTGTAGATAGATAAATAGATCAAGCTGCTTTGCTGTGATAGGACAATGGATTTGTCTATAATTTAGGGCTGGTTCAAATTTGTCCAGTCGTTCTTCCATGGATTCCACCGATATTCCTTGTATCACATTGCCTTGTCCGTCTCCTCCTGTCACGGAGCCTTCCAGGTCCACCTGACACTCCCCATTGTCTCTCTCCGATGTCCCCAGAGCTGGCTCTTCCTCATCTTCTGAGCTGGCATCCACAGGACCCATTACACATGGGCCTCCCTCTTGCCCTAAAGTACTCCATGCTCATCTTAATGACCTGTGTGGTCACTAAACAACCACAAAAAAGAGATCCGGGATTGCAGTTGTTGAGGAAGCCAGTCACATGGCTGTCTTGCTTAACGGCAATAACTTACAACCGCAATTCCAAGCTCAACTGTGGCCGTAAATTCAAAGTACCTGTAAAATATACAGATAGATCTATAGGAAAATATGTGGTTAAAAAGATTGAAATGTACATTATGTTATGATCTTCAAGAGAATTTTTATAAAATGAGATATCGTTGGTACACGACACCGGAGAATTTATCCAGAATGTATAAAGTTATTTCAAATGTATGTTGGAAATCTGAACAATCTGAAGGGACATTTTATCATGTTTGGTGGACATGTAAAAAGCTAAAAAAAATGACTCAAATTCATACATTTATACAAGGGTTATTAAAGATTAATATTCAGTTGAAGCCAGAACTTTGCCTTTTAGGCTTAATGGATAAAAAGTTAGAAAAAAGCCATGGAAGATTATTTCAATATATCATTACTGTGGCAAGATTATTATATGCACAAAGATGGAAAGATTTGCCACTACCCAATATAAAGTAATGGTTGGTGAAACTGAGAGAACTTGCTGAGATAAATAAACAGACTTCTCTGAATAGAGAAAAGACAATATCTACATTTGTTGGGGATTGGAAATCCCTTATGGAGTTCTTGCGTAAAAATGGGAAAAATGAACTTGTGGTTTAGATTTTGATGCAGAATACATTATAAAAAGATATTCATGGTATGACTTTAGAGAGAGGGCTTAAAATATAATTATACTTAGAACTGCTGTGAAGAATATCGGACACTACTATTTTTAAATGTCTTTATATTCTTTCTTATTTTTTTTCTTTCTTCTATTTTCTTTTGTTATTACACTTTTAGTTTTCTGTTATTTCTGTGTTTCTTTTTCATTATCTGTGTTCTAGTATATATGTATATATATATTGTATATAATCAGGGGTGAAATGCTCCCGGTTTGGCAGGAGCTTGGCAGCAGCTTGCTACTTATTTCGGGCTTGCTTGCTTTTCCTGCCTTGCTTTGGCTGCTGCAATCAATTGCATCAGCTAGCAACTGAATCTGCCTGCCTGCAATCAATCCAATTGGTGAGCAACTCAATCTGCCTGCCTTGTGCTTTTTATTTGGTAAGTAACTAAGTGGGGGTTTTTTTTGGGGGGGGGGAGCTTTAAAAAAATAATTAATTGGGTTTTTTTTAGTTTTTTTTTTAGACATAGCAATTTAAAGGTAAGGAAGTTTTAAATTTAGCTGCTTTTATCTAAAAATATAAATAAAATAAAATAAAATAATAAAATAAAATAAAATATTTGTGCAGCTTTCTGAGATTTGGTGTGTTTCTGTAGTATTTCACTCTAACTACACAAACACACAAAATCTGTATGTGGCATTTTGTGTGGAAAAAGTGTGAAAGTTGGTTTTTGAGCTTTTTGTGGCTATGTGAGGTTCCTGCTTGTTGCAGGAACCTCACACAGGTGAAGTGCAGCTGCTTTTACATTGTGTGTGAATCAGTTGTGTTGTATTGTTGTGTGTGTGTGTGTGTGTGTGTGTGTGTGTGTGTAAGTGTGAAAGTTGGTTTTTGGTACCTCTTATTGTTTTGTGTACTTTGTTTATTATTTTTATTATTTATTATTGGCCACACCAATTGGGTCACCTGACCACCAAGCCATGCCCACCAATTAAGCCATGCCCACAGAAACGGTAGGGAAAATGTTTAGATTTCACCCCTGATATATATATAGTGTGTGTATACACACACACACACATACACATACACCATATTATATAGTTTATATATATATATTTAGATAGGCAAATTTAAATAAAAAGAACTCTATTAAATAATACAGTTTTTTACCAGGAATTCCACTTGGGAAAGGGCCGTCTTCTCTTCAACTGCCATGTTATGACAAGCATGACAGAGTTGATGGCAATCTATTCCATTGTATGACATTGTTTAAATTAGATCAGATAGCAAATCCATATGTATTTCAAGAACAATTCTCAGGAGTGTGAGCCCTTACTATTTTTGTTAATGGCTGTGATTTAGGATTGTCCCTTAATACTTTGTAAACTTTGAACTTTGAACTATGTATGTGATGTTTGCAAGACAAGACTTAACAACAACAGACCCTGTTTTTGCATAAATTACAACTAAAACAGCAATGCGGAATCATAGCTTTCTTCTTTTCTTTTTTGATGAATTACTTGATTGACCTTTGTGATTTCTTCTACCCAGTGATAGTCTTCATGGGCAAACACATGCAATCTTGACAGTCTTGTTCCTTTGAAGAGCAAAGGAGGCATTTATTATCCTCCAGATCAGATTGTACAATCAAAACTCCAAATCCAAAAAGGCCACTCAGCAGAGCAGGGCTCGAAATATTTTTAAACATGAGGTACCAAAACATTTTTTTCCAAGGACCAAACTTGTGAAATCTGCCTTACACCTTGCTATACTTTCTCTTCATGGTGAAGAGGGCATTCCCATGAAGGAAGTGGAGTGGAGATGAGTGGAGAGCCCTAGGTAGGGGTGGGCATCAAAAATTTTAGCACGGGGTTTTCTGCCCGGTTGCTGGGTGGGCGTGGCCATGGTGGATGTGGCCTAGTCGGCCTCCTTCACCATGGCAGGGGGGTGTTTTTGCCCTCCCTGGACTTCAGAGTCTTTCCTCGAGCCTCCAGGAGAGTGAACAAGGCCTCCCCAGGCTCCAGAGTCCGTCTGGAGGCCAGAAATGGGCCCATTTCCGGCCTTCCCAAACTTCCGGTAGGTCTGTTTTTCACCTTCCGTGAGCCTTCGCATGCGCCCTGCACTTATCTGCATCCAAAATGGGCCACATGGGGACTCCTGGGAGGGGACAGGTGGGTGGGGCCAGCCAGGAGTGGGATTTGGAAGTTCTCCGAACTGCACAGAATCTTAGCTAGAGGTTCTCCCAAACCCCTGCAAACCCCCAGCAGCCCACCCCAGGCCCTAGAAGTAGACACAGCAGGGTTACCCAAAGTGGGAAGTTTCAGCTACCCAGCTAAAGTATGCTGAGATCTATAAATATATTGGCTAATGGTAATATAAAAAGATACTGGGGGCATATGCTCATTTTAGTGACAATGCCAAAAGCATCGTTTTATTCTGTGTGGAAAGAGGTAGTGGTATGTATTTCCAAGAAATACAATCATGGATAAAAGATAGGTAGGAATGGACACTATTCAAGGGATTGGCAATATGGTGCCCGATGATGGGTCTCTCAGGTCAGATGGCACTCAAAATGCTACTGAGGATGATTATATTTGGACTACTAATGGTGTTGATGATGTGGCTATATTAAAGTCTCTGAGACATCTAGTTGTTGATACCATACAAAAAAAATCTTAAGCCACAAAGACAGAATTAAAAAGAGAAAATGGAACATTTTCATGAACATGAAGAAGCTCAACAAAGTGGAAGTTGAAATGAATTGACTACCCATTAAATAGCTTGGGCAAGAGCAAATTGAAATGGACTGGCACTGGGCATTTTTCAGTCAGAAGATTACATTGTTTAGTACTCAGAACACGAAAAACAAATTAGGAATGGCACCGCTTTCCGAGACAGGAAGGATAGCTCAAAGACTGCACTCAAGTACAATGCAGTCAATGAATAATATCAATTAAACTTTCTGGAGAACCCTTTACAATGACAGTTATCCAAGTTTATGATCCAACCGCTGATGCAGAAGAACAGGTTGATGAGTTCAACAGTCAAGTCCAATCTGAAATCAACAGAACATGCAAGCACGATAGGTTGGAGACTAAAATGCCAAAAGAGGAAATAGTGGGAAGGAAAACATAGCTGGACGATATAGCCTCGGAAACAGAAATGAAGCAGAATTTCTTCCAAACCATTGTTTTCTCATTGCTAATTGTCTTCCAACAACTGAGATTATACTTATATACTGTATGTAGACATCACTAGATGAAGTACATAGAAGTCAAATTTTACCATCCCAAAGGTGCTTTTTCAAAAGGCAACTGGGCTTTGTTTTTCCTTGAAGACATTTCACTTCTTATTCAAGGAGGAGGAGGAGGAGGAGGAGCAGGAAGAGGAAACCACAAATGTTCAGCCATAGAAATCACAATTACTTGATGAGAAGATCACTCAGGTTTTCTACCTTATGTTTTACCACACATAGTACAGATATATAACGTAAAGCAATATAAATTATATGCACTTCCATATAATTTCTTAATGGCTTGGTTGCCCTTATATTACTTGAGTGTCAGATGCAAGAAACCATAGCCGGAGAGAAGGAGGAGGAGGAGGAGGAGGAGGAGGAGGAGGAGGAGGAGGAGGAGGAGGAGGAGGAGGAGGAGGAGGAGGAGGAGGAGGAGGAGGAGGAGGACCTGGATGACTGAGAATCTTCATAGTCAAATTTACTCTATTACTAGTACAGGGAGATGAAAGAATTAAAATATAATAGTAAATATCTGGCCACAGACTGATTGTGAAAAAGTTCACAAACTGATTGTGTGCAAGTTTCAAATCAAGTTGAAACAAAGAAGATAGCCAATTCATTTCTATGAAAATATATGTTTATTTACTTATTTTTATTTAAAACAAACATTCACAGAGAAACAAAGTCTTCTATAACATCTGCGAACTAAGAAGATGGCTGTAACCTCAAATTGGTAAGTTAAAGGATATCAATGGACAGATACTGACTCAAAGAAGATCAAACAAAAAGAAAAAAGAATATTCTGAAAAATAAAGTCCAGTTGCCTTTTGGAAAAATCACCTTTTCAACAACCATGACCTGGATGATTGAGAATTTCTGTAGACATTCTGAAATTTTGTAGAATAGAGTGGTCAAAATCCAAAATACCTTAGAAGATATTCCCTATTTAGACCAACCTCTAGTAGCTGAAGTTAGACTGGAGGGAAGAGAGGAAGCATAATCAGATTCACCTGATTGTGTTACTATAGTCAATAGCTATTTTTTAGACTTCCATGGAGGCTATTTCTTGGTCTGGTTTGCCCCTTAGGTCTGACGGGGAGTCTGAATGTTAGAATCCTCTACTTTCAAACCAATCTTCCTGCTGCCATAGGAAATGGTTATGTACTCTCCAGGAAATGAAGGACATACTTTGAAGTTGTAAGTCTCTGAGGGCTGAAATGTCATTTACCACAATGGTCCAATGCAAAGCTGATAGATTTCAACCAATGATCAACAGCTACTAACATTTGGTTTATTCTGAGTTCCCCAGTGTTCATTAAACTGCTCTCCAATAGGGAAATTACTCCATCCACCAATGAGAGAACATGTTCTTTGGTTCTGGTGTACCAGTTGGTGGAATTATGAACACACATACACACACACACATCAGGGGCGGGCTTCAAAAATTTTAGCAAGGGGTTCTCTGCCTGGTTGCTGGGTGGGCGTGGCCATGGTGGGCATGGTCTAGTTGGCCTCCTGCATCAGGGTGGGGACGTTTTTGCCCTCCCTGGGCTGGGGAGGCTTTTCTCGAGCCTCCGGGAGGGCAAAAACAGCCTCTCCAGGCTCCGGAGGCACTCTGGAGGCTGGAAACAGGCCCATTTCTGGCCTTCCCAAACTTCCAGTAGGCCCATTTTTTGCCCTCCCAAAACTCTGTGCACCCCCTGCACTTACCTGCATCCAAAATGGGCCACATGGGGATTTCTGGGAGGGATGGGGCAGAGTAGGTGGGGCCAGCAGGAGTGGGATTTGGAGGTTCTCCGAACTGCACAGAATCTTAGCTAAAGATTCTCCCGAACCCCCAGCAGCCCACCCCTCACACACACAAACACACACACACATTCAGCAATATACAATATTATTAGCATAGCATTGAAGGAAATGGCAAAATATTCCTAAATTCTGCCAAAAACTCCAATGGTTATTTGAGATGATAATGGAGGAGGAGGAAGAGGAGGAGGAGGAGTACTCTTCCAGGTCAGAAAGTATCCAATAAACTACAGGAGAAAAGGAAAAAAACAAATCTAATTATTTTTACGTTATGAATGGATCAAAGTCAAAAGGATATTCAACTGTCTATATAGCTAGAGGCCAAATAAAAGGTCTGCACAGATATGTATAAAGCTGGCACCTGTGTTGTAAATGTTCTGAATGTCAGAATCGTGAAATAAGACAAAGTTGTTATTGAAGAATAAAAACGTGAAGCCAAAATACCGAAAGTCTTGGAATTGGCAAATTGAAATGGATTGGAATGAGTCATTTCATATCAGTCTTCCATTAGGGACAAAAACACCATACAAGAATTGAAGCAGCCATCAATATTAAGTTGAGAGTATCAAGTTAATGCTTGGATACAACCCACAAAATAATAGATTTCAACTGTAAAGTAAGCCAATAAATACTATTGGTGATCCAAGTCTACGCTCCCACCACAGAGGCTAAAGTAGTTGAAATTAAACAGTTGTATTTTGCCAACACAATGCCAAAAACCCACCTCATCATATTTATTATAAGAGACTAGAATGCTAAAGTTCAAGATGAATAGGATGCATCTGAAATAATGAGGAAATTTGCCTCTGTGTTTGCAAAATGAACCAGAAGAAAAATTAATAGAGTTCTGCCAAGAAATTGCAATATTTATAGCAATTAGATTCTTCCAACAGCTTAAAAGATTATATATGATCATCACTGGAAGGACAATACTAAAATTAAATTGATTGTATACAGCGCAAACAAAGATTAACAAACAGCATTATTCAGATAGCAAAAATTAGACTTTGTGCTGGTTGTAGCTCAGATCATGCACTCCCGATCGACAAATTACAACTGAAATAAAGTCATCCAATCAACAAGTTACAATCTCAGCAATTTTCCTTCTGTTTATATGTGAAGGTAAATAATAGATTTAATAGACTTAATGGTAGAGTTTCTGAATAACTCTGGTCTGAAATTTATGGCATCGTTAAAGATGAAGCAAAAAACACTATCCACAAATTTAAAAAGCAAAGAACCTAAAATGGCTGTTTACTCACACATGGAAAATAGGCCAAAGAAAGGCAGAAAGCAAGAGACAGAAAAAAATTTCCTCAGCTACTCAATTTCAAGCAAAAGCAATAAAAGATGAATTATATGTAAATGGCAATGCAAAAGAAATCAGGATAATTATAAAATGGGAAGGTCAAAAGATTTATTTAAGGAAATTCCATAAAACCTTTAAACCAAGCACAAAAACCCCAAAGATTGTGGGATGTTTTTTTTTTTTCTTTTTCTGCTGGAAAAGAAAGATATAAAGAGGTGGTGGCATGAATATCTATAAAAACTGTACCAAAATTAATGAAATATATATTTCATTATAATATATATTATATTATAATGATAACTGAATTAGAGCCAGACATTCTAATAACTGAAGTTAAATGAGCTCTAAAATATTGCTGACAACAAGGCTGCAAGAATTTATGAAATACCAGCAAAACCCTTTAGAACAGTGATGAAATCCAAATTTTTTTACTACCAATTCTGTGGGCCTGGCTTGGTGGGTGTGGCTTGGTGGGCGTGGCAGGGGAAAGGATACTGCAAAATGTCCATTCCCACCCCACTCCAAGGGAAGGATATTGCAAAATCTCCATTCCCACCCCACTCAGGGGCCAGCCAGAGGTGGCATTTTCTGGTTCTCCGAACTACTCAAAATTTCCACTACCGGTTCTCCAGAACCTGTCAGAACTTGTTGGATTTTACCCCTGCTCTCTATCTAACTAACAACTGTGTGTTCTGGCCTATTGTATACCTTACTGTTCCAGCTAGTACGTTCAATAGCCTAACAAGTACCGAAAAACGAGAGTGCTAAAGAATGAGCCAACTGCCAAACAATTGCGCTTATCCTACAAGCTGGTTGTTTATTTGTGTCAGAAGCATCACAATTAAAATAGCGCATATTATACAACATAAAATATAAAATAAAAGATTAAAATTAAACAGATTTTGCCCAAAAACTATCAACATTAAATGTGTTCTGTTATGCTGCCATGATGTCCTCAAGGATCTAAAGGACAGATATACATATATGTTGTTGTCTGCATGTCACCAGAATTGCAAATGGCAGAAGCCACCGGGTAGCCCCATTTGTTCAGAGTGTCTCTGGATCTTGTTATACCTTTGCACAGTCTATTCAACTATTTCCATACTTCCCAGATTTTGCCAGTCCCAGGTGCCTACTCCTCTGTTGATTCCATCCAGTTTTGGTTCTTTGTAATTTTACATAGGTCCACTTTGCTTCCAAATTCTTTGAAGTCTTCCATCAATCTAAGGAAGCTTTTCCTGGGATTTAATCCTGATGAACTGGTAACATGCTGGCCTCCAGTACTATATAGAATGAAAACTGCCAAATATAGCAATAGCACGTAACCCAATAATCTGGGTCCTCATTTTACCAATCTCGGAAAGATGGAAGGCTGAATCAACCTTGAGCTGGTGAGATGTGAACTACTAGCAGTCAGCAGTAATGCATTCTAACCAGTGTGTCACCATGGCTCTATAAATATAAATATAAATATAAATATAAATATAAATATAAATATAAATATAAATATAAATATAAATATAAATATAAATATAAATATAAATATAAATATAAATATACAAGTTGGATTAAGGAGAGCAACTGAGACCACACTGCCAACATTTTATGGATTCTGGAAAAAGAAGATATTCCATAAAGAAATCTGTTTTTGCTTGTTGATTATAACTCTCTAGGTTCAACAGTTCCCAGGGAGGATAACAAAGGGATCAACTGCGGCTTGGGATATTGGTTGGATTTATATGCCACCACCTTGTGTAAATTCATGTCAGTTTCCCAAAGATCCACAATTAAAAAAAAAAAAAAAAAACCCTACGAAGGTATTGATCAAAACATTCATGGTAATTACTAATTCTCAATTAAAGTATCCACTGTCGGAGTAATGAAAACATCAAATCATGACAGAACTAAGATGTCTAATGAACACTAAAACATCCACAGTACAATACCAATAAAAATCTACAGAATATGATAAAACAGTAAAGCATCTACAATAAACATAAATTATTTCTGTCATTTTCATCAACAGCAAAGCAAGAATAAATTACAAATATCAAGGGTGAAATATTCAATCATCAATGTTAAATCTTAGTTTTACTGACAATTATTATATTTTTCTCGGCTGCTATATATATATTTATTTTATACAATTCTTACTTGTTTTAGAATTGTTCACCACCCAGTGTCATTAGGTCGAAATGGGTAGCTAGAGAAATTAAATAAGTAAATAAAATCAATGACCCTTCAAAATAGCTCTAACTGACCTTCCAGAAGTCCCATTTATTGACACCCAGACTTCTGTCACTTGCCTGATCGAAATAAAATATTAAAGTGCAAAGACATCTAACTGATAGCAAAAGAACAGATTATCAGGAACAGATTTTTCCCAGTTGCAATATATAACTGTGACCTATTTGAATTTGAAGGACTGGACACAGAAAAATTGAGACCATTAAGTGGTAATACTGGATAATATTGTTGAGACTATGTTGGACCAACAGAAGGATTTTTTCAGTAGTAGATGAAGCAAATGCTAGATGAGGCCAGGAATTACGCAAAGCTTTGAAGCAGAAGATCTCAGATTTAGTCCAAGTACAACTAGAGATTGCTGACCAAAAACTATATATAGTTTAGTTTAGTTTAGTTTAGTTTAGTTTAGCTTAGCTTAGCTTAGCTTAGCTTAGCTTAGCTTAGCTTAGCTTAGCTTAGCTTAGCTTAGCTTAGTTTAGTTTAGTTAATTGTCATTGCACATGGTACAATGAAATTAAATGCTGTTTTCAGTGTACATTTTAACTATAAAAATAAAAACACAAACATGCATCCTTTACATTCTATATAATTGAAATTGAAAACCCAATATTGTACTATACCGTAGAATTCAATATGGTTATTGCCCTGGGATAGAAGCTGTTTTTCAGCCTATTTGTCCTTGTTTTTATTGTCCTGTACCATCTGCCAGATGGTAATAGTTCAAACAAAGGGTGCCCAGGATGAGATGGATTCTTTAAGAATGTTTTGAGCTTTCTTAAGGCAGCAGGAGCTATAAAGCTCTTCCAAAGAGGGGAGAACCAATGATCCTCTGGGCAATGGCGTTGACCCTCTGGAGCGCTGTCCTATCTGCCACTGTGCAATTGGCAAGCCATACACAGATGCAGTAAGTTAAAATACTCTGTGGTGCAGCGGTAGAAGGCCACCAGCAGTTTTTCATTCAGTTGTTGTTTCCTGAGAAGTCTCAGATAGATTTTCCTGAGCTAACCAGTGGAGCAGCTTGCCAATGGGTGCTTCATCACTGGAGGTTTTTAAGAAGAGACTGGACAGCCATTTGTGTGAAATGGTATAGGGTCTCCTGCTTGAACAGGAGGTTGGACTAGAAGGTCTCCATGGTCCCCTCCAGTTCTACTTTGATTGATTGATGATTGATTGATTGATTGATTGATTGGATGGTGGAAGTATTATCATCAAGAGAAGACTAGGTTGGGGCTTGAGCTAAGTGGGGAAAATTTATGACTTGGTACAGGTCTCCAACGTGATTTCTTAGTTTTCTGAGAGTATACATCCTGTTTTAAGACAATCAAATTATGAAGATGACAAGGAACAAGGAACAAGGAACAAGATGACCATCGCATTTGCACAACTTTTTCAAACCTTGTCTAAAAGCCTCCAGAAGCCTTGAAAATGCTAAATGGTTCAAGAAGCCTGCTAGGATAAGAACCAGATTCTTTTGATCCATCTTATGTACAAGAAATCCACTTTATGGCCTTTTGCTATGTTTCTCCTATTATTATATTATACTGTATATTATATTATATTATATTATATTATATTATATTATATTATATTATATTATATTATATTATATTATATTATATTATATTATATTATATTATATTATATTATATTATATATTATATATTATATATTATTATTATTATTATTATTATTATTATTATTATTATTATTATTATTATTATTATAGGAACAAAAGGAACAAAATCCAGAAGGGAAAAGACCCAGGAATTGTCCCAGAGCTAAATTATTGATTACTGTATCCCACCCAGAGTCACTTCTCCCCTTTCTTTTAAATTTTTCTCCCCTTTCTTTTAAATTTTTCTCCCCTTTCTTTTAAATTTTAAATTGAAATTTTAATTTGTTTTAAATTTATTGGGATTTTAGTTGTCATGGGCCAAATTATTTAATTTGGCTTTAAATTGTTTTTAACTTTTGTATTTCTGTATTTTATCCTGTGCCTGTTCACCGCCCTGAGTCCTTCGGGAGTGGGGCGGTATACAAATTTAATAAAACCTAAACCTAAAATCTAAACTTCGTATGAGAGAGGTGGCCCTATAAATTTGAGTCATAAATAAATACTTGTTGTGCTTTTCCTTTCTTGGTGAAATCTGGCTAAAAGATTGTTGTTATGGGAGGCTCAGAAAGAGAATTACACCTGTTCTTTGTCAGCCATGAAATAAAAAAGCAATACTTTTCAGTGTGGACAGAAAAAGAAGAAAAATGTTCTCAGTGACATCTGGGGATTGTTAATGGATGGCTAAAAAACACATGCTTGGTGCCAGAATTGTCAGCACAAAATAAAATTTTTAAAAACCCCTTCCCATCTGCATGTGTGAAATCAATAGCAGGTAATTTTTGTTTTCCTGCATTAATGATGACCCAATCCCTGGTCCTCCCAGTAAATAATATGAGATGGAGAGTTGTATGAAAAAGGGTCCCCCTGAGATTTAGCTATATATAAAACAGGGATGACTAATTTCACCCTTTGCCATCATCAAGATACGGCCCTTCCTTTCTAGCACACAACTTCTGCAGCCCTTGCAGGCAAAATCTATATAGCTGCTGATGTGGGAAAGATCCGTTCCTGTTAGAAAAAAGCTACACATCTTAATGCGATCTGCTTGCATTCCTTGAATTGGGGAATATTATATTTGATGCTGTGGATATGACACCAGAACTGGCTTTTCAATCAAACCGCATAAAGATAGGGAATAAGCAGAAAAAGATAGTCATCTCTGATTTTATAGGTTTTTTTTTTTCTCTTCGGTTACTGAAGAGAAACAAACTGTCCTGTTGGTTGAATATGATTTTCATTTTTCTAATGCAGGAAATATTCACCTCACCCCGT
This sequence comes from Pituophis catenifer annectens, assembly GCF_029215685.1. Lineage (NCBI taxonomy): Eukaryota > Metazoa > Chordata > Lepidosauria > Squamata > Colubridae > Pituophis > Pituophis catenifer. The sequence continues at coordinate 54,345,783 of NW_027256882.1, forward strand.
CTTGGGGAATATATTTATCTCTTCCAAGCTTATGTTTGCAGCCCCTGGGCTTCCCCAAAATCAAGAGGTTAACTCTGAAGCAATTTGGCAACATGATTCTTCCAGGAGGTCTGTTGCTTGTAAAAGTTGCTTGTAAAAATAAGAATTAAATGAAGTCTTTAAAGCCATTGCTGAACTAAATAGAATTACTGTGTTTCCCAAAAAATAAGACCCAACTAGAAAATAAATCCTAGCATGATTTTTCAGGATGCTCGTAATATAAGCCCCACCCCCAAAATATGCCCCAAACTAAGTTAAGATTGTCAGCCAGATGGGTGCATTTAGTACTATATTCCCCCCAAAATAAGACCTAACCAGAAAATAAGCTCTAATGTGTCTTTTGGAACAAAAATTAATATAAGACCCGATCTTATTTTCGGGGAAACATGGTATTTTGAACTGAATAAATCCTTCAAGTTCCCAACAACACAAATGGACAACATTGTCAGCTCACACACTGTTGGGATTCCTAGCATCTCTCTCCATGCTTCTTGTATCCCTGGAGGTCCCCCAAATGTTAAAAATTAAAAATTCAGCCTCAGCAAACCTAAAGATGGCTGTCATGCATGCTCTAAAATTTTCTTAGTATGGTATCTGAGAAACATTATTTCTCAGAAGCACTATTGAACATTTATTTTCCAAAAGTATATGTGGCATGATTGTACGTGCTAGTGGGAAAAAAAATGGGTTTAATGAACCTGTTTTTTCCATCAGGAGAAAATCTTGAACCACTCCTTCCTGCTTGAGTTGCTTGAAGAGGTCAAATATTAAAGAAAAATAACAGAATAAGAAAGTTGGAAAGGACCTTGGAGGTCTTTTAATCCAAATCCCTGCTCAAGCAGGAGACTGTATACCGTTTCAGACAAATGGTTGTCCAATATCTTCTTAAAAACCTCAAGTGATGGAGCATCTACAGGGAAAATAATAGAAGAGAATACTTGTAGCTCAGAGCTTAAAAAGACGGTCCTTGGTGCTCTTTGAGCTTGGCTGCTTTCTTGCAGATGTTTCATTACCCAACCAGGTAACTTCATCAGTGCTATGAGGGAGGGGAGCTTGATCTCTGTTTATATACAAGTGGCTTTGCCTGTCAGTATTCATTGTAGTATTCATGGTAGTTTCTTGGTTGGGCTGTTATTTACAGTCCAATTGTTTGTCTGGGTTGATAGTTCCTTGTTTGGAATATTGCTTATTGCTTGATTGCTGATCAATTAACACTTCCCCAGAACCAAGGCAAATAGGCTGACCCAATAATAACCCTTAATCTTAGAACTATTTATAATACATAGGATGCTGTTGAGGAAGTACATTGTTTCTAATACATTCAGATGTAGATCTCCAGTTATATTCAGCATCAACTTGAGACTGGAATTAGAATGAAACAGCAAGATGGTGGCTGAGATTACATGAAGCCAACAGCTGTAGGAGTTGCAAATCTTTTCAGCTTTCAAGTGTCCTCCATAAAACAGAGAACCTGGGACTTTCTTAAGCTAGCTTACTTTGACATCATACTCTTGTCCCCAAAATCTCAGGACAATTTGTACAAGAATATTGAGATCCCGCAAAATCTTGTGCAATGGTTCTTCATTCAATTTTGACAATTTGACAAGATTTTGACATTTTTGTAATTTTGAATAGTTTGGTTTGGTTTAGTTTAGTTTATTGTCATTGCACCTCATATAACGAAATTAAAATGCCATCTTCAGTGTACATTATAACTATAAAAATAAAACACAAACACACATCCTTCACATTCTATACAATTGAATTGAAAACCCCTGATATTGCATTAATATTGCACTATACAGTAGAATTCAATATAGTTACTGCTCTGGGGTAGAAGCTGTTTTTCAGCCGATTTGTCCTTGTTTTTATTATCCTGTATCATCTGCCAGATGGCAATAGTTCAAAAAAAGGGTGCCCAGGATGAGATGGATCTATAAGAATGTTTTGAACTTTCTTAAGGCAACAGGAGCTATTAAGCTCTTCCAAAGAGGGGAGAGAGCAACCAATGATCCTCTGGGCAATGACGTTAACCCTCTGGAGTGCTGAATATTGAGGAGGTGGTGGTGATGATAGATACTGTGGTAACTGTTTGTACCATGCTGTCAATTCCTAACTGACTGTGATGTGTGACTATTGTTCTACTTGCCTGGGAACATAATGATTTCATTTACAACTATTTTTTTCTCTTTATTATTAAAGTATATATCTTTGCCTTTCTATCCATATTAAGGAGGTTAACAGAAAATATAAATAATTTAAGTAGAAAGACCTAAATTATTAGTAGTACAGTTTTACAAGGCTGGCTAAAGATAAAATTCTTAACAAGTTTCCAGAATAGGTAAAAAATTCATCTCTATGGGGAATATATATCACAGTTTGGGTATGACCAGTATTTATGACTTTCTGGAATCAAATTGTGCAGGGAAAAGAATCCTCTCCAGTTAAGAAAAAACAAACATTTGTAGTAGTATATAAAGGAATAATGGCTCTATGTGGCTTGAAAAGCAGGAGAAGGACAAGATGCATGAAAAATAATTTTTCAGCTGGTCCTCAACTTATTACCAGTCGCTTAGCAACCATTTGAAGTTATAATGGACCTGCTTCCCCCAAAAAGCTACTTACAACTCAATTTAGAATGTGTGATATCACCCCTACCACTGCCTTATAGTCACATAACCAGATTTTGGATGCTCGGCAACCAGCCCAGCTGTTTGTAGTGTCCTGTGGTCATGTGACTGCAATTTATGACAGTTTTGCCAAAAACTAGCATTCACTACTGGTTTCCAGCAAAAACCACCTCATAGCGAACAATGAGTTTGCTTAACAACCGGATTCACTTAACAACCACCATATGTGCTTAACAACCTCTGTGGAAAAAAGGCATAAAATCAGATCCAAACAGATGGTGACCTACTTTACAACAGTCATGACTTATGACCATAATTGCCAGGCTCAATTACAGTCATAACTGTACCTGTACTGTCCAAAATGTTGTGGTTTTTTTGCTAAATTTAAAAACGGAGGATGAACAAATAAAAGACATAATAGTACAATGAGGAAAAAACTTTGGCTATAACATAGAATTAGAGAAATTGCAAAACTTATGGGAAAGGAACTATAAATTAACAATGGTGATTTCTTATAAAGAAAATTTATATAAACTGTTTTATAGATGGCATTTACCACCTGCTAGGTTAGCTAAAACATTTAAAAATATGTCTAGCAAATGTTGGAAATGTAATCAAAAGACAGGCACATTTTATCATATATGGTGGACTTATGCTAAAACAAAAAAAAATGGCCAAAAATACATAGACAGATAGAAAAGATAATAGGTAAACATGTAGATTTTAAACCTGAACTGTTTTTATTAGGGATGGTATCAGAAACATTTGATAAGAGAACTATGTATTTAGTATTACATGTTTTTCAGCAGCAAGGATAATTTTTGCACAGTATTGGAAAGATGAAGAAACACCTCAAGATGAAGAGATAATGAAAAGATACTAGACTGTGCAGAAATGGAAAGACTTACATTGAAAATCAAACAGAAAGAAGACACAGAATATTATCAAACTTGGAATTTATTTTACCAGTGGTTGGAAAAAAGGGGTGGAGAGTAAGAGTAGCATTTATATTGTTAAGCAAATCAAATACCCAGACAACACCATGTTTATTAAGGACTAAGGAATGTAATTAATAGAAAATTAATAAAATTTATTTTTTAAAAAACCCAAAATGGTAGTTTTTATATGAAAAAATAAACATCAAGACAATATCTAGCACATATGTATTTATTAAGTTTATATGCCACCATCTTGCAGTCATGCAACTCTGGGCAGCTTACATTCTGATAAAAGATATTAATATGCACCACAACCCTTTACCTATTTTATTTTGTTTTGTTCTAGTTCATGATGAGAATTAATTAAACCATTTTCATAAATTTATTCCATTTAGGTATGGAGTATGCATCTGTGAAAGTATTATGCTAAAAAGGAGGCCTTGGGGGTACAAACCCAATTGGTCATTAATAAAACAGTGAGGAAAATACTTATCCTTTAGCTTTTACAATATATTAGACATGCCAAATCTAACCCACAAAAACATATGAATGAAATGGAAATGAATGCTGGTAGAATGGCACACCATATAAGCAAGGGATCCTATCCAGGTTCAATTTACATTTTGTGCACTGTTTTCAGCTATAATTCACAAGATTTAGCAGCTGCTCAAATAGAAACACCATCTTCATCACCATAAAGAGGCAAAAGGAGCAGAAAAAATGCTGCCATTGGTTTCTTTTACCTTATATTTTTTTAATATATTTTGTTCCATGTAGAACTACTGTTACCAGAAATATATAGAAAATTCCATATGCCAAACAAGCTCAGAGTTGTGATAGTCTGTAGTTACTGATTTTAGCAAACAAAACTCCATCTTTTCAGCAGTTCAGACTAGAATAGAATACAATAACAGAGTTGGAAGGGACCTTGGAGGTCTTCTAGTCCAACCCCCTGCTTAGGCAGGAAGCCCTAGACCAGACTAATCCACCTGGTCCTTACTGGAGGTGAAAGCTGAATGTGAAACCCAATCCAGAGATGATGAGCATCACGACAGAGGAAGGTGGTTTTATACTAAGAGTAGGAACTTTCATAGATGAGAATCCATTTGAATAGATGCTAGCATGTAATGTAGATTATGAAGCTAAATTATGAACCTGTCCATGCGGAAGATCACATCCACACAGGAAGAGCCAATTAAACTGATTTATTGCTAAGCATGCCTATGCACGTGAATTTTCACAACTAAGAGTTAGCATCTGCTTGGAGTTAGATAAGGATCAACAAATTAAGGGGGGGGACGTAGTTCACTTGTGGATACATTGCAGGGGTGAAATCCAGCAGGTCTGACAGGTTCTGGAGAACCAGTAGTGGAAATTTTGAGTAGTTCGGAGAACCGGCAAATACCACCTCTGGCTGATCCCAGAGTGGGGTGGGAATGGAGATTTTGCAGTATCCTTCCCCTCCCACGCCCACCGAACCGGTAGTAAAAAAATTTGAATTTCACCCACCACTGATACATCGGGATTCTAGGCCGATCCCTCTTTTAACTCTGCCCCCATGTTTTGCCACTGCTTCTCCTGCAGAAGCAGGATAAAATGGCCTGTTTAGATGAAGCTGATGTGTGGACAGAAGAGAAGAATTAACAAAGCAAATGATAGCCAAATGGCACTGCAAGTGTTTTTAAGGTAAACTTGAGGACTTCAAAACAGAAAAAGCAAGAATGATTAGGCACTAGTCATATTATTATTATAGTTGAAACTGATAACTGAGCAAGGGAAAGAAATCCAAGCTCCTCTCCTTGGGTGGAATGTATTGCTGCCCCAGGCAGCAAAGCAAAACAAATGTACAGAGGATAGAGTCCTGACCAGGGGTGGGTTCCACTTACCTTTACTACCGGCTCGCAGCGGAGCGCACGCGCTTCTGTGCATGTGCAGATCACCCATGATGACGTTGTGGCGGGCGGGCGGAGCCTCCCGCCAGTTTTACTATTGGTTCAATAGAACCGGACCGAACTGGGAGCAACCCACCACAGGCCCAGACGTTACTATTTTTCCGACTTTCTGCCCACAGCCCCTGTTGAAAGCTGCTTGCTGCTCTTACCAGCCATTCTATACATGGCTACCTCTCAGGTTGATTCTGCAATAGTCCCCCAGATTTCTTTCCAAAGAGCAATTAGCCACCCAGAAATAAGCAATCATGTTGCCAAGGGAAATTGTAAAGGGAGGAGAAGAACGTAAGAATGTGACACCAGGTTAAAAATCAGGAGACTGTGAGTTCTATTCCCACTTGATACATGAAGCCAACCCAGTGGCTTGGGCCACTCAGTCTCTCTCGACCCTAAGATTGAGGCAAGGGCATGCCACTACTGAAAAATCTTGCCAAGGAAACTGTTCTGACTCGGGAGAACAAGGGTGAATAGATGTGAGGCACAGACGGATAGAACTTAAGCCATTTAATCAGTAATAGCAGTATGCTAACAGGCAACAGGAAAACCAGCAACAACAAGAGAACAGGACAGCTGCTATTTATATAGCAGCTGTCAAACAGGCCGACCAATAGCGGGCATCCATTTTCCCGCCAGCAGAACTGTCATGCTTCAACCAATGGGAGGCGTTTCCTTATTACTATGCTCCGGCATGGCAGAATATACAACAGAAACTGCAAGGACCTGTCCAGTCAACACTGACATGAAGGTACTAAAAAAAACAATAACACAAAGGATGAAGAAGATGAATACACCTCCTCCTGTCTCAAGAAAGGGGCCTGGTTGGGAAGCCCCTGAGTAAAATCAACACTCTGGTCACCGTGAGGCTTGGCTTTTTATGCCTCCACAGCAGGGTTAGTGTAAAGGCAAGATGGAAAGAACACACAAGAGCCAATGGAGGAATGTTGTAAAAAAAGCTTCATTTAGATAAACATCATCTAATTTTGGAAGAGAAAACATAGTTATATGTTTAGTTATAGTTGCATGTTGGAGTTGAGTCGGAGTTGATTTCCAGTGACTGCCTGGACTGTCCCTGCAGTTTTTTCGGCAAGATTTCAGAAGTGGTTTGCCACTGCCTGCTTCCTAGGGCTGAAAGACAGTGGCTGGCCCAAGATCACTCAGCTGGCTTCATGTTTAAGGCAAGTTTAAAACTCATGTTTCCCAATTTCTAGCTTGACATTTTAGCTACAACATCAAATTGGCTCTCCAGACTAGATACATTTAACATAAGCTGGTCTGGTTGCAGCAATCCCTCAAGCACATCTGTACATTAAGTGGGAATTTCAGCTATTGTTAACAATGAGTAAGAGAAAGACTTTCTCATTCTCAATATTTATGGTATTGTACAATGCTTTAGAAAGGGAAGCCATAATGTTCATGGGAATTGATTGCTTTCGGATTTATTTCCAGACAACGAACCTATGGCACAGGTGGCATGCGTAGCCATATCACTGGGCACGCGAGCTCAGCTCCGGCACTCATGCATGCACCAGCCAGCTGATTTTCAGGCCTTCTGGGCCCACCAGAAGTAGGGAAACAGGCTGTCCTCAGCCTCCAGAGCCTCTCTAGGAGTCTGGGGAGGACGAAAACAGCCTCCCCCTCCTCCCCGGAGGCCCTTCAGAGGCCAGAAATGGCCCATTTGCCAACTTCCCGTGGGAGTGGAAGGCCCATTTTTTGCTGTCCTCAGCCTCCAGAGCTCTCTAGGAGTCTGGTGAGGGTGAAACGGCCTTCCCCCCCCTCCCCGGAGGCCCTCCGGAGGCCTGAAACGACCCTTCAACTTTCGGTGGAAGCTTCCAATAGAATTATGGGTGCGGGCACACATGCGCATGACCCCCCACCAGCCTCCCCCTCCTGGCATGCAATGGCAAAAAGGTTAGCCATCACTGCCTTATACCATTTCAGACAAATGACTGTCCAGTCTTAAATGCCTCCAGTGACGAACCAACCACAAATTCTGAAGGCAAGCTGTTCCGCTGGCTTAACTTACTCCACCACAAAACTTACAAAGGAAAGAAGCAGTTTAAAGTCTTGCTATCTCTCCAGGCCCACCTTTTAGCCCTCAGGTGAAGAACTAAACTTTAATTGTTATGGGACAAAAGAGAGGGCCCAAATACTTCCCACTGACACACACCTGTAGCTCAAATCTGTTCCTCAGGGGGAAAGACATAAAGACAATCAAGTTGCTATGGCATAATTCTCTTTCATTAATGAGAAGTGAATGGAGGGGGATTGCCAGGCCTTGAAAATGTTAACTCCATGCATTGTAGACTGCATAATATATGCTGTCTTGTATTTGGTGTTATGAGGTTTCAGTGGAAAACATGAACCCCTACCTATGTAGAGGGAACCAATGGTTTAGCAGCATTAACACTGCATACTATATTAACAACTCAAGCAGGTGATGGAAAGAACCAGCAGCTTTGTTTAGGATGTTTACTAAGAACCATTTAATTTGTGGCCCCTCTGTGTCCATAGAAGGTTTGTGTTTTCCTTATAGCCATCCATATTTCGAAAATCCCAAGATAATAATAATAAACCATTAAAGAATTGTCAGGGCATTGATTAATCCCATTTTTGGCTCTGGGACAATCACCCTGATTAGAGGAGATGGATCGTGGCCTCAACATTAACAGTTTTATGAGGAATCTCAGGCTTGCTCTGAGCAACCTGTTTACCAACTCTCTTTTTGTTGGCTTTAGGAGCCTTAGGGGTAGCAACAGGATCTCTCACTGGAGCATCTCTCTCTGGGCCTGTGCTCTCCCCTTTTGGAGTTTGTATACTTGCCTGTGTTTGTGTTTTAGGCTTTGGCTTTAAGTAATAAACACCACCAATTAATATGGTTCCAGCAACAATATCTCCATCTTTAACTATGTAACTTGCATTTTCAAGGTGGTGAACCTGGAATTTTAACATTCTAGACAAGTGACTCTGACTAAGCAAGTTACTGGTTGCTGTTGGTATGTAATAAACATCAGGAATGAATGCATCGAGCTCTTCAACATAAACAGTTCCTTTTCCTTTGACCTGACAAGGATGATTTGAAAAAGAATAAAGTTCACGTAGTTCTGGTTCAGGCTCGTGCATCTCTGTGAAAAGTTCCTTTCTGTAGGTAACATGCAATGCTGCACCACTGTCCAAAGTCCACATGAGTCGTCTGTCATACTCTGGTTGAGGTTGTGGATCATTGGTTAAAGCCAGTGTGGCGAGCGGAGTTTGTGGATCACGCCGGGGACCACGACGACTTGTCTTCCGCCTCTGCCTCTGGAAACTGTTCCTCTGGGCTGGTACGTGACGGGAGCTGGAACTCGTTGGGGACAATCCCAGGTGGCATGTCCCACACAGTTGCAGGTGTTGCATCTTGGCATCCTTGGAGCGTAGGTCCTTCCTCGGAAGGGATGCTTAGCTGGAGCTCTTGATGCGGGTGGTCCTCTCAAGTGTGGCGTGGCCAACATGAATGCCTCTTCTTCAATTAAAAGCCTACAGACATTGTCCACTGTGCATTGAGCAATTGGGACTTGATTAATTTTTATAACAGCATCTTTCCATTCATAATTCAAAGAGTTAATAATGATCATTTGAATATCTTCAATGTTATGGCCTCTTTCTCTCAATTCTGTTCTCAGTCCTTTCAGTTTGGTCAAATGCCCTCCAATTTGTTCACCAGGTTTCAATCTCGAACTGTGGAGCTCAGACATGAGTAAACATGAAGATTCAATTGAGACAGGCCTGTAGCAATTTTCCAATTGAGCCCAAATTTGTCGGGCTGTTGTATTTGGTGGGAAAATGACCTGCAGTTCAGTATCCATGGACATCAATAATGTTGTGCGGGCTCTTATCTCTAAATCTCTTATTGCAAAATTCCAAGGTTGTGCAGGAGGGTTAAAAACCATGCAGTGGGTGCCTTTTCTAAGAAGCAATAGTGTAATCTCACTGACCCAGGCTTTGTAATTGTGTCATTTTTGTGTCACATTTGTAGTTTTTACTCACCAGTTAGTGGAGAGACAGAAAATGCCTGGTAAGGAGCCTGCATTTGATATGCTGGCTGTGCTGGCAGAAATGCCTGTGGTATTTGCTGTGCCTGTTGTGGACCTAAAAATGGTCTTGGTTGTGCCATTGGAGGTGGGCCAGGAGCTGGCCCTATTTGCACTTGTGGCTGTGGCATATATGCAGGCATTTGTGCTTGAGCTGCAATATTGGCATGACCTGCTGGAGATGCAGTCATTTGCCTTTGCTTCATTAAGTTTGGTTGTGTTCCATCTAAAAAGACACCAACACCACCAGGGGGTGTTTGACTTCGGGCCTGTGGAAACACTTGTGGCATTTCAGCTTCCTGTAGTAAATTACTTTCGCCAGCAGATGGTGCTGCACCTTTAGCTTTGGGCAGCCCAGTTACAAGAAATGACTGCGTGGCAGGTTTACATGTAACTTGATCAGGGAGACTTTCATGTGATGTATGCAGTGCTCTTTGCCTTAACTGGCCTGACACAGGATCCACCTGGGGGAGTGTCTTTGGCTCTGAGGAAGAAGACAATATGGCGCTTTTTGAAAATCTTAAGTCACGAGATTCTCCCTTATCTTGCTCAAGCATGATATAGCCATTTTTTGCCTGGGATAGCTCCTGTTCATAGAATTTTATACGGTCACGATAGGCTTTCATAGCCAGCTCATACAGGGTGAGCTTAGAGCTTAGAGGAGAATAATGAATTGTTTCTCTCTCTGCGTGGGAGTAATTTTGCTCGGCAGTTTGCTTTGGCCTTGCACCGAGCGTTACAAATTCAGAAGGTTCTGGGAGGACTTTTTGAGAGCATGCATATTCAGAAGAAGACGTCACTGACCTCAGTTCCAGTACGTTATCTTCAAAAACAATTTCTCTGTTATCTCCCTTTGTTCCTTCTCCCACGGTTTCTTCTTGTTCCAGGCGTGTGGCTTTAGCAAGGGGCTGGAAATCTGAAAACCTTTTTGCCACCTTCTCAGCAAAATACATTTTGTATTTGTTTTTCTTCTGTTTCGGCATCTTAGCAAAGATAATTAGCGTACCTCAGTAGCTAAAAACTAATTGCCTATGCGCTCTTATCAGAAATAACAAAACAAGGAAAAAAGCCATAAATCAACCATCCTCTGCTACCAGGTGTCAGGGCATTGATTAATCCCATTTTTGGCTCTGGGACAATCACCCTGATTAGAGGAGATGGATCGTGGCCTCTCCAAGTTTGCAATATTCTGAAAAGAAACGCGAAGAAAAGTTCTCTAATAAAACTCATTTATTTGTTATAAAGAAAATAAAACACCTCACTAACTAAAGAGAAGTGAAGGAATGTGGGTGGATGCACATGCATAGTAGCTTTTGATAACAATTCTTGGCAAGGTACGGAAAGTCTGATAGTCCAGAAATGATGAGTTCAGCTGGAAAATAAAATAACGCAGTGACAAGAATAATGATACAGTAGATGGATGGATGCTGCACTCTCACTTTGAAAGGAATTGATGGACAAAAAAAGAAGATACTATAATCTGAGTCTGATGAACTATGTAGATTATTTTTAACTGCTAATCCTCTAAATTCTTACTTACATAACTGGTGCAACTAATACTCTGACAGCTGTAGTGAATAAGAAACAAGAAGAGAAATTAATCCAGTACAGTAGACTAGGGAAATGCAATTTTCTCAAAGGCTACTGCAATATCAGGATTTGGTGTAGAAACAGATGGAGATGTTGAAGAGGAGTTTTTCTATAGCTATAGTTTTTCTATTTAATGATATTAAAATCTGGAAAAGAACCTGTGGATTAAATATTACAGATCCAGAAATGTCATATGTGAGGAATTCCTAATACACTATTTTGCTAGAATCTTCCATATGACATGGACAATAGCTCCATAGGGATAGATAGATCATATACAGCGGTGGGTTGCCCCTGGTTCGCACTGGTTCTATAGAACCAGTAGTAAAATTGGCGGGAGGCTCCGCCCACCGACCCCAACATCATCAAAATGCTTCTGCGCATGCGCAGCTCTGTTGCGAACTGGTAGTAAAGATACCAGCCTTGTTGTGAACTGATAGTAAACCCACCCCTGGTCATATAGTAGATGGATGGATGGATGGATGGATGGATGGATGGATGGATGGATGGATGGACAATGTGGCACAAAAAAACCATACTGTGACTGTCACAAAGTGAAACCAACCATGCACTAAAGGGAAGCTGCCATCATTTAATTTATAGCATGTCATTGCCTACAGGATGATATAAGTTTATTTCTGCAATTTCCAGCTTAAAGAATTCAAGGTGATGTGAAAGTAGTTAAAGACTTTGCAAGTCAATGAATGTAACTGGACAAATCTTCTGATCTGTTATTTCTATGGTTTTATATGTTACACAGGAAAGGTTTTTTTTCCTGGCAAGCTGTATTGGAAGAAGCTTATATTAATGATAAGAAATACTATTAAGGTATATGAAAAAAAGAAAGTGGAATTTATCTGCTATGTCTGTGCTGTGCTGTGTGGAATATATCAGCATTGTCCATGTTATTTTTAACATGTGGCTTTATACTACATACACCCTTACCTATTTGTATATGTATTTATGTGTGTGTGTGTGTCAATGCTATTTTTAACATCTAGTTAAAACATGTTTATACACATATACAGATACTAAATAAATGTATTGATATACAGATACTAAAGAAGATTCCTGACATGTAGGACAGAGGTGGGTTTCTACAGGTTCTGACCAGTTCTGGAGTACTGGTAGCGGAAATTTTGAGTAGTTTGGAGAACCGTAGTAAAAGTTCTGACTGGCCCCGCCCCCATCTATTCTCTGCCTCCCAAGTCCCAGTTGATTGGGAGGAAATGGGGATTTTGCAGTAACCTTCCCCTGGATTGAGGAGGGAATGAAGATTTTACAGTATCCTTCCTCTTCCATGCCCACCAAGCCACACTCACAGAACCGGTAGTAAAAAATTTTGAAACCCACCATTGATGTAGGAATACTAACTCTTAAAATGTATGTTAATCTTCCCTATTCTGGTGCTTTCCAGATGTGTTATAATTTCTAGCAAGTATGGGTATTGTCCATGATTTATAACTGTTTATTTATTCCCTTTTATAGCCTTCCTTTTCTATAAGCAGAATACAGGTAGTCCTCGACTTACAGCAGTTCGTTTAGTGACCATTCAAAGTTACAACGGCCCTGAAAAAAGTGATTTATGATTGTTGAGGCATCCCCACGGTCACGATCATAATTCAGCTGCTCGGCAACTGGCATGTATTCACGACGGTTACAGTGTCCCAGGGTCATGTGATCATTTTTTGTGACCTTCTGACAAGCAAAGTCAGTGGGGAAGCCAGCAGTGATTCACTTAACAACTGTGGCGAGAAAGGTCGTAAAATTAGGCAAAACAAATATCTCACTTCATTGGCATCCTTCAGTCTCAAGAGACTATGGTATCGTGCTCTGGAAAGAGGTCCCAAAACAGCATCTAGTGTGACTAAAAAGACCAATTCGAGAATGGCAATCCCTTCCACACTGAGGGCCAGATACATTCTACAAAATTTCTGTTGTTAAGTGATACATATATCACTTAACAACAGAAAATTTGGGCTCAATTGTGGTTGTAAGCCAAGGGCTACCTATACATAGAGGCAGTCTTCATTTTTATTCTCACAATAATAAACCCCAGAATAATTAGCATTTTATCAAATAACCCAAGTAAGTATGTAAGCAGGCATAATTCATCAAAATGTAAATATTTATGTTTCTAACGTTATCATGTCTTTCTAGAGAGATCTGTATGCAGATCTGTGTTTGCTGCAAGGAGTCTGGCCTTGTGATGTTATCATTTCAAAACCCTTTGATCTCTGCATTCTTCCTCATCGCCCACCTGCAGAAATATAGAACATGGTTGGACGAAATAGTCTACATTTTAAAAAATTAATAAACTCAGCAGGAAACTCATCCCTGCTGGGCTCTTCATTATAATTTAGCCCCTTGATCTTGACTTGTATCTCTTCTGGTGCAATGTTTGGTTCATGAAAAACAACATGCTCTGATGGGATTAGGTAAATTAGTTTGCAAAAAAACTCTGTTCTGTCAGCAGTTAACGATCCCCTGAGACTGCAAGAATAATTAGCAACTATTCCAATCTGGATGGATTTGGTCAGGTAAATACCTTTTGAACACTTCATTATGGGAAATATTCCTATACTGATTGTGCAGGAAGCTATCTGCATTGCTCATTCACTGTGAGCTCCTAAGAGCTCCAATATAGCAATAGCACTTGGGCTTACGTAACTCTCCACAGTGCTTTACAGGACTCTCTGGGCACTTTACAATATTGCCCCCAACAATCTGGGTCCTCATTTTATGGACCTTGGAAGGATGAAAGGCTGAGTCAGCCTTGAGCCCCATCAGGATCAAACTCCAGCAGTGGTGGAATTCATTTTTTTTTTACTACCGGTTCTGTGGGCGTGGCTTGGTGGACATGGTGTGGCTTGCTGGGTGGGGCAGGGGAAGGATACTGCAAAATCTCCATTCCCACCCCACTCCAGGGGAAGGATACTGCAAAATCCCCATTCCCTCCCCACTCCAGGGGAAGGATACTGCAAAATCCCCATTCCCACCCCACTCCTGGGGGAAGGATACTGCAAAATCTCCATTCCCACCACACTCTGGGGCCAGCCAATGGTGGTATTTGCCAGTTCTCCAAACTACTCAAAATTTCCGCTACCGATTCTCCAGAGCCTGTCAGAACCTGCTGAATAGCACCCCTGAACTCCAGGCTGTGGGCAGAGTTCGCTTGCAATACTGCATTCTAACCACTGCGCCACCAGGGCTTTTATAGAGCGAAATACCCTCTATATTCATCACCATTTGTTTGTTTTTTCTATCTAAAAAAAGGGGGGAATTTTTATTGTTCAGCTCTGAAATATTTTAAAATGGAAAAGAATATATTAAAAAACTTATGGTACCAGTTTGCATTAATTCTTATTTTCTATCAGATTAAGTTGGTGCCTTCCTCCACTCCCAAATAATGTCTCTGACTACTCCACTATATCTATAGACCAGTGGTGAAATCCAATTTTTTTACTACCGGTTCTGTGGGCATGGCTTGGTGGGCATAGCATGGCTTGGTGGGCGTGGCAAGGGAAGGATACTACAAAATCCTCATTCTCTCCCCACTCCAAGGGAAGGATACTGCAAAATCTCCATTCCCATCCAACTCTGGGACCAGCCAGAGGTGGTATTTGCCAGTTCTCCGAACTACTCAAAATTTCCACTACCAGTTCTCCAGAACCTGTCTGAACCTGCTGGATTTCACCCCTGCTATGGACCTATTCTATGAAGTCTATCAGAATTCTTTTCCACCTGACATATACAAACCAAAGTAAAAAGTAAAAGGTAATAGAGTCCCTGCAAATTTTACTAATGAAGGGACATGGTGGCTCAGGGGCTAAGACGCTGAGCTTGTCGATCGAAAGGTCGGCAGTTCAGTGGTTCGAATCCCTAGTGCTGCGTAATGGGATGAGCTCCCGTTACTTGTCCCAGCTTCTGCCAACCTAGCAATTCGAAAGCACATTAAAAAAATGCAAGTAGGAAAATAGGGACCACCTTTGGTGGGAAGGTAACAGCGTTCCATGCGCCTTTGGCATTTAGTCATGCTGGCCACATGGCCACGGAAACATCTTCGGACAGCGCTGGCTCTTCGGCTTTGAAACGGAGATGAGCACCGCCCCCTAGAGTCGGGAACAACTAGCACATACCTTAATCAACTTTAGGGTATGGTGCTCATCTCTGTTTTAAGGGCATTGAGCTAGTGCTGTCTGAAGACATTTCCGTGGTCATGTGATCAGCATGACATCACGGAGTACTGCTACCTTCCCACCATACAAAAAACCCATTAGAACACCTTATTCCTTAATGAGAAATCAAAGTATATAATGAGTAAATATTAACCAAGAACTAGAGCCTTTAATAAAAAAATAATTTGCTTTTGAGATCTATGTCAGTAGCCATAACTATAAAATGAAAAACGTCTGGGGGGGAGGGAATAAATGATCTCTTCTGAAACTATAATCCCAATTTACTAATGATTTTAAAGTTTATTAGAAACATATTTCTTTCAAATCAGGCTCCTAGAAGAAAGCAAAATTAATCAAATACTGGTGTTTTGGGTTTTGTTTTTTGGGATGGCTAAAGCATCTACAGTATAAGTAAAGTGCTAAAAGACTATATAACATATTTAACTTTAAATGTACTATATTTACTATAATTCTATAACATATTCTTTCACTTCTAGATATACCTCTAAAATTGCAGATAAGGTTCCAAATTATTTTTCAGTTTTACCAATTTATAATAAAAAGGAAAAAAAGGAAATTATATTTTAAAAGCTTTTAAAAAAAAATCACCCATCACACATCCTCCTAGCACTGAAAGCCACTATTTACACAATGGATAGAGGCAAGTATTAAATAACTGGCAGTTATCTTTCTACAACAGAAATGCAAGTCCTACAGCCATTCTACACCAATCATTTAAATACGCTAATCTTGCAGTACTCCATGTGCAAATAATAGCTCAAGCACTCTAAAATAATAAAATTCACACTGGACCATGCAAAGATCCTACATATTCTCCTCTTGAGAATATGGGTTTCTAAATATAATGTAATTAATCAATTTCTTGCTTATCGATCATCTATCACCTAGCTGCCTATCTATCTTCATCTAGTTATCTATCTATCTTTCTATCTATCTATCTATCTATCTATCTATCTATCTATCTATCTATCTATCTATCACAGGGGTGAAATCCAGCAGGTTCTGACAGGTTCTGGAGAACCGGTAGTGGAAATTTCGAGTAGTTTGGAGAACTGGTAGTAGAAATTTTGAGTAGTTCGGAGAACCGGCAAATACCACCTCTGGCTGGTCCTAGAGTGGGAATGGAGATTTTGCAATATCCTTCCCCCAGGAGCGTGGTGGAAATTGAGATTTTGCAGTATCCTTTCCCTGCCATGCCAACCAAGCCACACCCACCAAGCCACACCATGCCTCCCAAGCCACACCCACAGAACCGGTAGTTAAAATATTTGAATTTCACCACTGATCTATCATCTATCTATCTACTATATCTATCATCATCATCATCAACATCAACATCATCATCATCTATTAACTTGTATGCTTCCACAGAACTAATGCAAAGGTAGCAAACATTTCACTTCAGCACAAACATTAAATCAGTGCTACACATAAATGCTATCAAAAAGTTCCATAAAATCCTTGAGAAAAGAAATGAGATATGATGGTTTCTAGACCATATAACGAGTTTTGATGTTTGTACCATCAAATAAAATATTCCAGAAAAACTATGTGCTTCTAGCTTCAAATGAAATATTTTTTTAAAAAAATATTAACACTTCTGGAAGAGAGAAGTTTAACTAAGTTACACAGGACAAGCTAGTAAGTATAACCAAGGAACAATTTCTTGAAAAGACATCAGAAGAAGAAGATATTTCACAAGAGGCCTTTAAAAATCAACAGTGATCCATCTTATCACAGGTGCACCTTATTCAACATTTTCTTACATCCAGGTTACCTTTGGCAATTTCTGCACCAAATGCGTAGGCTCCCCAAAACATAGTCTCTTGGGAATATTCTCCTGTTTACACTTTGGGCATCTTGCCTGACTGTCAGCATTTATTTAATCTGCATTTAAGTCTCCTAGGCTGCACCTGCATTTAAGTCTCCCGAGTCTGTCAAACTAATAATCTACCTGACATCTTCTCTGTCTGTTGTTCAATTCCTTGTTTTTATAGCTACTCCTCTCTGTAGTCGCCGTGAAGTCAACATTTTATGCAAGATGACCTTGAGGGAAAACTCCTTTGCTATATAACCAACTCCATAAATTCACATTCCCGACTTAATTCCTCTATTATCTTTTATCAATTTATAAAGGTAAAGTTTCCTTTGGATAAGTTTGATTCTGGATGATTACCTGGACACACAAGGGGGTGTTTTGCTCAATAAAAATGCAGAGATGGTTCACCACTGGCTTTCTTCTGAGATGGTGTTTTTTGTTTTTGTTTTTTCAACTCTAATTGCCAATTGGTACAAGAAGCCAGATAAACATTCCTTCCATTATTCGTCTTCTATCATCAAATGATATCTGGCAGTGTTGGGATTCAAAATTTTTTACTACCGGTTCTGTGGGTGTGGCTTGGTGGGCTGGGCATGGCTTGGTGGGTGTGGCAGGGGAAGGAGGTCTTCAAACTTGGCAGCTTTAAGACTTGGGGACTTCAATTCCCAGAATTCTCCAGCCAGCTATGCTATGACTCTTCAACATCTCCATCAATGACTTGGACGAGGGGATAGATGGGGAACTCATCAAATTTGCAGATGACACCAAGCTGGCAGGAATAGCCAACACTCCAGAAGATAGGCTCAAGATACAGAAGGATCTTGACAGACTTGAACTTTGGGCACTATCTAACAAAATGAAATTCAACAGTGAAAAAAGTAAGGTTCTATATTTAGGCAAGAAAAACACAATGCATAGGTATAGTATATGTGGTACGTTGCTCAATAGTAGTAACTGTGAGAGGGATCTTGGAGTCCTAGTGGACAACCATTTAGATATGAGCCAGCAGTGTGCAGCAGCTGCCAAAAATGCCAACATAGTTCTGGGCTACATAAACAGGGATAGAAGCAAGATCACATGAAGTGTTAATACCACTTTATAATGCCTTGGTAAGGCCACACTTGGAATATTGCATTCAGTTTTGGTCGCCACGATGTAAAAAAGATGTTGAGACTCTAGAAAGAGTGCAGAGAAGAGCAACAAAGATGATTAGGGGACTAGAGGCTAAAACATATGAAGAACAGTTGCAGGAACTGGATATGTCTAGTTTGATGAAGAGAAGGACTAGGGGAGACATGATAGCAGTGTTCCAGTATCTCAGGGGTTGCCACAAAGAAGAAGGAGTCAAACTATTCTTCAAAGCACCGGGTGGAATGGGTGGAAACTAATCAAGGAGAGAAGCAACTTAGAACTAAGGAGAACTTTCCTGACAGAACAATTAATAAGTGGAACAACTTGCCTGTAGAAGTTGTGAACGCCCCAACACTGGAAATTTTTAAGAAGATGTTGGATAACCATTTGTCTGAAGTGGTGTAGGGTTTCCTGCCTGGGCAGGGGGTTGGACTAGAAGACCTCCAAGGTCCCTTCCAACTCTGTTATTCTATTCTATTCTATTCTATTCTATTCTATTCTATTCTATTCTATTCTATTCTATTCTATTCTATTCTATTCTAAATAGTGATAAGAAAAGTCATAAAATGGGGCAAAATTCACTTAGCTGTTTTGCTTAACAACATACATTTTGCGCTCAATTGTGGTTGTAATTTGATGACTACCCCAGGGGTGGGTTCTACTTACCTTTACTATCGGTTCACAACGGAAGCTTCTGCGCATGCGCAGATCATCAATGATGATGTCCGGGCGGGTGGGCGGAGCCTCCCGCTGCTTTTACTACTGGTTCTATAGAACCGGACAGAACCAGGAGCAACCCATCACTGGATTACCCGTAAGTAATGTATATCCAAAGCTAAGGAAAAAGAAAATATAACATGCTCATCTCCTCCAAACTGAAGGAATCCAGGTTTTTTTTAGACCCATAAAAAATGCTGAAGGCCTTTCCTGGGCCATCATTTCAGGTAGCTGTTTGGTGAAAAAGATAATAAGATAAAAAGATAAAATGTGTGGCATGCTTGTTTATTACAACTTTTATGCAGCTTCAAATTGACTGACTAAGTGGCTTACGAGTCAGTAATAAATATAACAGTTATGATAAAATAATACAGTAATCATTAATAAATATACTAGTATAACCCTGTGAGATTTCTTTGTTTTCAAAAACCGGATACACCGCAGCATAACAAGTCTGTATACAATGCTTTATTGTGGCATACCAACAACAGGCTATTTATTTATTTATTTATTTATTTATTTATTTATTTATTTATTTATTTGCTCAAATTTATATGCTGCCCTTCTCCCGAAGGACTCGGGGTGGCTCACAAAGGATTAAAACTATAGAACAGTAAAAATAAATTAATTTAGATTAATTAAAAATACAACAATTAAAACCCATATTAAAACCAAACTAAAAACACCCCGCAGGTCAAGCGATTTGTTTAAAAAGCCACGTCTTTTATTGCTCTGCAAGTTGATGTTGCCATGTAAATTTGTGTCTAATACTCAGTCCTTTCTACTCATATCTTTAATGATGGTGATGATGATGTTATCCATTCAGTCATGTCCGACTCTTGGTGATTTTATGAGTCAGGTTTCTCCATATCTTCCAATCTTGCACTACTTCTTTGAGTTATTCTATGCTCTGGCTGGTGTCAGCTCTGATGGTGTCCAGCCACTGTGTTCTTTGATGGCCTTGTTTCTTTTTACTGCTAGCTCTTCCAAACATAATTGCTTTCTCCGGCAAATTCCCTCACATGATTTGGCCAAATTAAGTGAGCTACAGTTTTATGATTTTACCTTCTAGTCACCTGTCTGGGGTTATGTGCTCTAATACTGGCTTAGTAGTCACCTTTGCTTTGCCTGTTGCTCAGCGTATCTTTAATACTCAGTCACAAAGTTGGTAAAGTAGCATACAGCCTTTGCCTCCTTCCAAAAAGTTCTTGCACTGGTTGGGATGAGATGCTGCCTCAGTGAGGTTCCCCTTTTTAGTTTCTACCAAGCTCAAAGTCAAGCTCCAAGCTCTGCTTTTAAGCAGTGTTGCTTTGGAGCATTACAACTGAGCTCCGGAGCCAAAATTCAGAGAGAAATCCCACTAGAATACACAGCTTATCGTAGCTTGCGGCCGGGCAGTTGACTGATAGTCCTCTTGCCTGCTTGTAATGTTTGTAAATCTCCAGACATCAACTCCTGCTTCCCTGTTTCCTTGCTCCTTTCTTATCTCCTTTTGTCCTACAACACTCCCCACATAAACTCATACACATACTGTCTTAGCATTCACTTTTGTACGCTAAGGGCAGTGGTGAAATCCTGCCAGTTCTGTCCGGCTCGCGCAAATCAGTAGCACCACCGGCGTGTGGTTCAGTGAATTGGTAGCAGCGGCAGCATAAGCTCCACCCACCCACCCAGACGTCATTACTTCCTGGTTTTTAACCCTCTGCGCATACGCAAAGCCTTCTGCACGTGCACAGAGGGTAAAATATCGCACGTGATGATGGCGGCACGCGCGCTTCCGAACTGGTAGGGAAGGTAAGTAGGGTTCACCAGTGGCTAAGGGCCTTTGTGAAGTAAGGCTACTCTGGACATCAGCACATCCCTGAAAATGCCAGGGTATGGCTGAAATGAGGCCTAGACATTCATTTGGACCCCCTTTGCTGTGAGATTACTTGTACAGAAATGTCTTACAAAGTGAAAAAGGAACAATTTTAAGCAGACTCCACAGGATATCAGTGAGGGCAAATGAACCCTTTCCTCTGGAGGTTGTAAATCAGTGTTGCAGAGTTAGACAAACAATATTGAGTTAAATGGACTCAAATGCAGAAACATCTACCCTGGAGCAAACATTAGGAATGTTACAAGTTCATTTAATAAGAGGTCAGCTTCGTGAACTATTCAGATTTAGACCACAAATGGGCATCATATCCCAGACATGTCACTGGAAGACAAAAATCATTAAACTGTGTCTGACTTATTTTGGCCATGTCATGTGGGGGAATTCACTGAAGAAAGCAACCCAACAAGACAGGCACAGAGGATAATTAGAACTGCAGAAAAAACAATTGCTACCAACCTGCCTTCCATTGAGGACCTGTATACTGCACAAGTCAAAAAGAGGGCTGTGAAAATATTTACAGACCCCCTCGCATCCTGGACAAAAACTGTTTCAACTCCTACCCTCAAAACGATGCTATAGAGCACTGCACACCAGAAAAACTAGACACAAGAACAGTTTTTTCCCAAACGCCATCACTCTGCTAAACAAATAATTCCCTCAACACTGTCAAACTAGTTAGTAAGTCTGTATTACTATTAATCTTCTCATTGTTCCTATCACCCATCTCCTCCCACTTATGACTGTATGACTGTAACCTTGTTGCTGGTATCCTTACGATTTATATTGACTGTTTTCTAATAGGATTTGATTGCTTATTTGTTCCCTGTGACTATCATTAAGTGTTGTACCTTATGATTCTTGACGAATGTATCTTTTCTTTTATGTACACCAAGAGCGTATGCACCAAGACAAATTCCTTGTGTGTCCAATCACACTTGGCCAATAAAGAAGTCTATTCTATTCTATTCTATGTTTAGAAGAGTTAGCGGTAAAAGGAAAACAGGCTGCCAAAGAACAGAATGGCTGGACACTATCAAAGCTGACACAAGCCAGAGCATAGAGCAACTCAAAGAAATAGCACAAGATTAGAGAAGACATGGATAGACCTCGGCCAAGAGTCAGTCACAACTGAATGGATAAGATCATTACCATTCATCACAGGCATCTTACCACTTATCTCTTCTCTGATTCTTTTTCAAAATCTGTAATAAAGGAGTCTGAACCTGAAAGAGACTGCATGAAAAGCATATGATCTATGAGAACCTGCAATCCATCGCATGTTCAAGTTTTGTTCACTTTTTTTAAAAAAAGATACAAGAAAGAATCCTAACCTGCTGTAGAACTATCTATGCATGGCCTCCCTTTCTTGGCTCCTGGCCTGCTACTGATTCAAAGGCTAATGTTGGTAAATTGAGAATAATGATGAGATCAGCGGTTAATTAAATATGAACATAAATCTATTTTGTGTTAGAAGATTTTAACACAGTTAATCTGACTTATATTTGGTGTATTACTTGAGCAATTGGCCAAAAAGTAAGAGGAGTCCCTCATCATCACAGCGAGTACTTTAAGGTACTATGACAAATCCCTCTTTATAAAATTAGAATGGTTGCAAAAATTGTCATATTGACCCTTAATATTAGATAATGTAAAATATCTAATAAATAATTAAGTGACAACATCAGTTTATTGAAAGAGAGCCCTTGGTGTTGTCTAACTTACAGTATCCTTCAACCATTAAGTGAGTTTGCAGCTTCCAGCAGTGGTGCATCATACCAGTTTTTCATCAATATGGAAGAACCATATATATCTCCTTTATAAAAAGGGGGGAAATTATATTCTTGTTCTTTACCTTTAGCAGTGAAGTCTAGAGTCAGTATTGTGACAGATGAGGTCCATGTTTGTGTGAATCAGTCCTAAGATTTTTAACAAAGAAAACAGTGATGCTTAGATTCTTTGACATTATTGTTCAGGATGGATGGATGGATGGATGGATGGATGGATGGATGGATGGATGGATGATAGATAGATATAGATAGTTTTGTTCATTGTATATACACTTTAAATCCCTTATAAAGCAATTGGAATAAATCTAATTCAGATAGTATTCTTCTATGTAGGCATATTATTTGAGATTCCATGCCACAGATATCATGATTTTTCTGTGCAGCAATTACATTTTTGGATTTTGAAAATCCCTAGCATTAGTTGGTAATATGGAAGTACTAGAACCAAAAAAAGAGAATCCCAGTTCCCACAAATATTAATATTCCTGTTGAGGAGCTCAGAGCAAGAAACGAGAATTGTTGATAGTACTTTGATGAATGATTAGAATGGAAGGGAAACTTCTTTTCCTTCTTCAGAGTAAGTCCATGGCTCTTTCTAACTATAGAATTTTTTCAACATTCTTTCTAACTATAGAAATTTTTCAATATATTTTAATCCACATCAAGAATCATTATTGTTAGCTACTCTTTTTTTGTTACTTTGGGGTTGATTTTGGAGTGCAGGTTTTTTTATTTCCTATCTGTATGGCTTAATCGTTTGCCACATTTTAAAGATAATTTTAGATAGCTTTTTAAATAGTTATCAAGCTACCCTTAAATTTCTACCTGTCCCTTTTTTCCCTTTAAGATTTCCAATATTTGTTTAAATTTTATTTATTTTTGGCTGTCCCTCATCCCAAGGATTCTAGAATGATGTAGAAAGAGCAATTTATTGAAACAGCAAAACCAGAATGAATCCATCACTCCCTTAACCAATTTTGTTCTGTCCCTCTAAAATATAATCATGGCAACTTACATGGAAGTTACTTACCCAGCAATAAATAACAGAAATCACAACTGGCAACAACCAACCATCATTTATAAGCAGCAGTAGCAGCAAACATATCTTTAAAAGCAGCGGTCTCTTTCAAGCTTTGTTCCTGCTTCCTGTTGAGAGTCCATGCTTTGACCTTCCCCAGCAATCATCAGGCCATTAAAAAGGCAATGATTTACTTGCCCACACAGTAGCTGTGCAGGGAGCCCCTCCACCCTGTCCCCCTTTAGTATCAGCCAGGCACTTCATAAGCCTGCTCCATTCATCATTAGTGGGATTTGTGCTGTAAATGGGAAAGCTGCATTACCAAGTCTAATTACAAGCCAGGAAGACAAAGTGCTGTGTGTCTCCACATCACAGTGGAATTAGTGGAATTAGAAGTCAAGGCAGATGAGAAGAGAGCAGGCTTTTAATTAAGCAGTGACAGCTCCTTTTCACAGAGAGACTACAATTTAATTTAAACATTCTCACGGCAAGAGCACAGGGGTCACACGGCTTCCCCAATGCAAGAAATTTCAGCTTTGGTGATCGGGAAAGAGAACAGAACTGTTGCTGTTTCACACCAAGGTTGGATTTTGTTGGGTTTGTTCTTTTCAGCTCAGATGGTCTTGTGCCTCCCTTTCCACAGGGCTCAGTTTGAGTTAAAGGAAATGTAGTTCCAAACTTTAAAGTATGTCAGCTTTCACTTGATTCCGATCCATCACGTACTGAGTTGGTGCGTCAAACATTTGAGCAAAGGATTACTTGTTGATGATATCAAAGTAGGGATTAGACACCTGTATGATCACAGACTTGCTCCCAAAACCGATGATTTCTCAATGAAACCTCTAGAATGAAAACCAAGAGGTAGAAATGGAGTGATCTTAATTGCTTGTGGAGTTACCCCATTTGTACTGTTGAGAGAACTGAGTAAGTTATTTAAGGTAATGGAAAGCAATGGCAGTCATGTCTCTGGCTAGTCAGCACTGACAAAACACATGCAGAGAGACATTTTCAGTGTGAGCCACTATCTGCTAACGGTTTTTATGTGAACAGGCTAATTATAAAACCAAAGTACTGTGGGAATTTCAAATTACAGCTATAATGCCTTATATAATTGCTTCATATTTAATTAAAGAAGAAGTGTGCATTTTTGGAAAGAGGATAAGTCTTGGGTAAAAGACTTCTAAAGTCATTTGCAGGGGAAAAAAAATAAAAATAAGAATGGCACTTGGAGTATTTCATGCTGGTCCACATCATACGTTAGCAGGCCTGATATTTACCATCTATAGATGCTTCTGCTCCATGAGGGAATCCATGTGGCTGCACTAGAAT
This sequence comes from Pituophis catenifer annectens, assembly GCF_029215685.1. Taxonomy (NCBI): domain Eukaryota; kingdom Metazoa; phylum Chordata; class Lepidosauria; order Squamata; family Colubridae; genus Pituophis; species Pituophis catenifer. The sequence goes on from NW_027256882.1 coordinate 54,370,875, forward strand.
TTATATTGCTCACAGAGAAATGACTTAACCCGTTGGCCTTATCGAAAAGAAAATCTCAGGGTCAATGGAAACAGTCCTCTAGAGAGGACCGTGCTAGCCATAGAGTCTTTTCATGTAATTGGGCTCATCTATTTAAGCCTATATTTTGACAAGTTACACGGAAATTCAACTGCTTGGAAATGGTTTTCAGTGGCAAACAAGAAGGGAAAAAAGTGAATTGAAAAGTCCTGAGTGTAAGTAAATATTTTATAGTCAACAGCCCGACACATATTGGACATGATCCTTTGTCAAGGGCACTGAAAGACAAAATGATATAAACAACTCACAAAATTTATTTGTCTGTAAAAAAACCTATTTATTTGCTTGATGAAGACAATAATAATAATAGTAAAAAAAAAATCCACATCATTACATTGTTTACTATGTAAAAAAATACATTAATGCTGTCATATTACTTGCCTAGCTTGTAAAATACTGAAACGAGAGAGAGAGAGAGAGAGAGAGGGGGGGGGGGAGGGAGAGAGGGAGGGAGGGGGAGAGAGAGAGAGAGAGAGAGAGAGAGAGGGAATCTTGAAGATGTAGCTTCTTTGCGGAAGATCTACTTGAAGTATGCAAACACATACTTTCAGGAAAAACACATATTTTCCTGAATAAAGTATACACAAATATTCCCTGCATCTTTAATGCCACATTTTGGAGTGAAAAACAACATGGAATAATAGTGTATATTTTAAAGTGACAAAAACTGAAAAAAGTGGACTGTGGATAGAATTTTTTCTAAAAGATATATTTTATGGACCACATACCACTTCATCAGTTGTGTGGAGTATTTTCTTGAAACTAGGAAATGGTAGATAGCTGGAAAATGAGAGAGAAGTCGAAATACAGAAATTGCAGACAGTGAAAATTGCCTATAGGTTGTGGTTGTTATCAATCCCCAAATGTAAAAGGGTCTCTCATGCACAGCTTATCTGGCTCACCACATTTTGAATATATGAAATTATGTCCCTCACTATCTGAGGGTTTATAGATCAATTACATTCAGAGAATAAAACTACATAATTGTATCACTGGAGAATCCTACCTGCTTTGCTGATTGCAACACTCTGGCTTTTCACTGGACTCTTTTGAAAATGGCCAGAAATACCATGCAACGTACAGATAATCATCAGTTTATGACTACAACTGAGTCCAAAATTTATGTTGCTAAACAAGACATTTGTTAAGTGAATTTGTCCCCCTTCTGCAACTTTTCTTGCCACAATTGTTAAGTGAATCACTGCAGGTGTTAAATTAGTAGGGTAATGCAATTGTTAAGTGAATCTGGAGCTTCCCCACTGACTTTGGTTGTCAAAAGGTTGCAAAAGGTAATCACATGACTCATGACACTGCATCCGTCATAAATGCATGCCAGTTGCCAAGTATCCAAATTTTAACCATGTGACCATGGGGAATCCTAAAGATTATAGTCTATAGATGTTTTCTCATCCCTCTTTGTGGCTCATGCAATATGCAGATCCTCAATGGAAGGCAACTTGGTTGCAATTATTTTTTTCTGCAATCCTAGCCATCTGTCTGTACCTATCCTGTTTGGTTAGGGTTAGGGTTAGGGGTTAGGGGTTAGTGTTAGGTTAGGGTTAGGGTTAGGGTTAGGGTTAGGGTTAGGGTTAGGGTTAGGGTTAGGGTTAGGGTTAGGGTTAGGGTTAGGGTTAGGGTTAGGGTTAGGGTTAGGGTTAGGGTTAGGGTTAGGGTCAAACCAGACAGTTATAGAAGTACAAATGACAGACTCAATAATTCCCTTGTAGAGCTCCTTGGGCAGTCTGAGCTTATATTATTAACTAAGAAGTATTCCAAAAGAATTTCTCCCGCAAGCTACATAATATTGTTTCACACAGAAGACTCCAACTTGCAGGTCATATTCTTCACATGGTGAACAATCAAATCCCCAAGCTGGCTTTCCCGATACCAAAAAACCAAGAGAACACTCTCAAAATACATGGCGAAGAATGTTCATGGAAGACTTAAAGGCTCTAAACATCAAATGGGAAGATGCTGAAGTACTCGCCCAAGAGCAGAAATGCTAGAAATCCTTTAATGCCCAATATGCTAAGTAGCATGGAATGATCTAATATTAATAAATGACCATGGGGATGCAGCAATGGTCGTAAGTGTGAAAATCAGATATAAGTTACTTTTTTCAGTGCTGTTGTAACTTTGAATGGTCACTAAATGAATGGTTATAAGTCGAAAACTACCTGTATTTGTTTCTGGGAGATGCACAGTGGTGGGCTGGCCCCGGTTTGGACTGGTTCACAAGAACTGGTAGTAAAACCAGTGGGAGGCTCTGCCCACCGACTCCGACGTCATCAGGAAGCTTCTGCGCATGTGCAGAAGCATGCATACAGCCCCGTTGCAAACCAATAGTAAAGGTAAGTAAAACCCACCCCTGGAGATGCATCAATTCAGGAAGCTTGCCTAGACTCCCTTTCTCCCTGTAACCTGCTAGTTATAAGTGCACAGAAGACCTGGCTGTTTTCAGAATAATTGAATGGTATGTTTGGTAGTAACAGTTAGTGTTAGTCAGCTGGAAGTGGTATTTTTATTTTTTTAAATAGAAAAATATGCTTTCATATTGGTTTTTTTTTTTAAAAAAAATTCGTGTTAGCCTCCCAGAGTCAAATTGGCAAAATGGGTGGCCATAAAAATTGAAATAAATAAATAAAAATAATAGAAGTCAGGTTAGCTGGGGTAGCCTTCATTCCATTCCATGAACAATAACTGTTATCTCAAGTGGGGCTTATCATCATCCGCTTATTTTAACTCCTGCCAGCAATGTTGTGCCATAAATTTATAATGCTACAATTTTTATTTTATTATGAACCAACCTTATGGTGCAATTTTGTGCATATTTACAGTATTAACCGTGGTTAATTCTCTAAGCTATGCAGATATGATTATAGCTAATGCTGGCCAAGACTCTTTTTTTTTTCCTGTTTGGATAAAAAACAAAATGGGCTCCCTTCCTATTTTATAGAGATAATTTACTGGATTAACAATAATTCAGTCCTGGTAATATAACTGAATTGTTTATGATTGATTTTATGATTCTCACTGAGAACAACAGAATTTATGAGGCAGAGACAGATCACATAATGCCAAGAACTCTTTTTCAGTAGATGGAAACATTTATTGGGACTATTTCTTTTGCCCTCTCATGGGTCAGAACTTTCCAAGACAATCCTTTATTTCTGCTTATCAGCCAACCCTTGAACATTTTAACATTTCTTCAATTCTATGTATTTTCTTTATTTTATTTTTTCTACTGTAGTTTCAGATATAATTTTTATTTATATATGCAGAGTGCTTAGTTTTAAATTTCTTTCTGTTCTTTCTTCTGAATCTGTTATAACATATTTACTGCTTAAGCAGCTGATGCCTTACAATAAAACAGGGACCACCAATACCAGTTATGGTAAAGCTAAAGGTTCCAAATAACAATTTCCATTTGTTGTTAACAGAGAATGGGAAATTCTTTCCCGGCCCATCCTCGTAATGCATCCACCTCCAAAGGGTGGATGCTGCTAGTCAACATATCAGCTGGAATGAGACCCCGGCAACAAAAAAGTTGCTTCTCCCTCACGACCTTCAGTTAATCTAGAGCCACGTGATGCAGGTGTTATGGGAGAAAAACATATTTTCTTTATTTTTAATGATAACCATATAGCCGTGATGGCAAAACTATGGTACGCATAGCCATATTGGTGGGCACACGAGCCCAGCTGATTTTCGGGCCTTCTCAGCCCACCAGAAGTAGGGAAACAGGCTGTTTCCTGCCTCTGGAGGACTTCGGGGGGTGATGGGAAAGGCCAGTTTTTCTCTCTCCCCAGCCTCCAAAGCCTTTCTAGGAGTCTGGGGAGGGTGAAAATGACCTTCCCCACACACACCCCAGAGGCCCGCTGGAGACCAGAAACGGCCCATTTGCCAACTTCTGGTGGGACTGGAAGTTGGCAAATGGGCCATTTTCAGCCTTCGGGGGGCCTCTGGGGGGATGGGAAAAGCCATTTTCTCCTTCCCCAGATTCCTAGAAAGGCTCTGGAGAGCCAAAAATGGACCTTCCAGTCCCACTGGAAGTTGGCAAATGGACTGTTTTCGGCCTCTGGAGGGCCTCCGGGGGGGAGGCCGTTTTCACCCTCCCAGACTCCTAGAAAGGCTCTGGAGGCTGGGGAGAGCAAAAAATGGGCCTACCGTGCCATTGTGTGCCAGGAGCGTAGGGAGTGTGGGGGGGTCATGTGCGCATGCGCGGGAGCAAAGCACATAGAATTAAGGGTGTGTGCATGCACGCACATGACACATCCCCTCTCCTAGCACGCGATGGCAAAAAGGTTAGCCATCACTGCCATATAGAGTCATGTACATGAGATAGGCAGCTATATAAATCAATTAAACAAACAAAACAAACAAAAAAACCAACTATGTAAATTAGCTCTTCTTTCATCAAAACAGGATTCTAAATAACTGTGTGCTTAGCCTGTAAGATTAAGATGTCTCTGGACAGTGAGAGAAGAGTTTCTGAACCCCAACATAACCTTCTTCAACCCAGTGCTCTCCAGATCTATTGCATTTTCCACTCTCGGAATCCCTCACTGATCCGACCTGAGACGGATCCCAGAATTCATGAACTGAACTGCTCCTATCTGAACTGCTTCGGAAATTGCTCCTATCTGTACACGCAGCAGTGGCAAGTGTTCATCAAAATCAAATGAATGAATGGGCTTGAAGCAATTTTGGATAAAGCAATTTTGTACGTTCTATTTCTATTGTAACTGAGGCTAATCAATTAATGTACTAATTTTAGACATTCTGCTGCTTGGAAACTTTTGAATTACCTAGATTTATTTTTATTGTTATGTATTCTAACAACTATTTCCCATTATATAAATATTTTAATTGTCTGAACTTTTACTGGATTATTTTACTTTCAAATTCTGGCTTTGTAGGTTAGAGCAGAACACATTTCAATTAATCAATCAAGCAATTGTCAATAGACTTCTTTCCTGGGACCATAACATAATCTAATAATCTAATAACCTTAAATCCAGATGAAGACTTTCAGAGGGAGCTGCCCTGGCATTTCAGTCTTGTCCTTAGGTTATCCTGGGAGAGAAGGAGAGCATGAGAAGAAACGTACCTGTAAAGTAACTTGCAGAGATTTTAAATCCAAAAGTAGTATGGTCAAAGGACAATCCAGTGGTTAACCATTGCAATAGAAACACTAGGTGAGCTGAACTACCAGAATAAAATCTTAAATTTAGTCCAAGGACAGTCCAGAGTTAAGTGGTTCTAAGCGCTAGATTGATCAGCAGTCAAGAGTGCCTTGATGCAAATAAAGATCAAGGTCACAGATGTTTCTCTAGTATAGGGCTGCTGTGAGCTCCAGATGTTCATGCACCAAATTGAAGAGGGCCTCTCTTATACCTTTTAGACTTAACCATTATAGCTAAATACACAAAGACATTATTTATTCTCCCACTTTTTTGTGCCATTGGGGAGAAAATAGCTTTAAAACAGAAAGAAGATCTACTTAGGAACCCTAATAATTTGCCAATCAACACTTCTTACTTGGACAATACACAGATCAGTCCATCTATTTTCCAGATGTGGGATGATGAATTGTGTTTCCCAGGGGTGGGTTCTACTTACCTTTACTACCGGTTCGCAGCAGGGCCACGCGGATGCTCTTCTGCGCATGTGCAGAAACGTTTTGATGATGTTGGGGTCGGTGGGCGGAGCCTCCCACTGGTTTTACTACGGGTTCTATAGAACCAGTGTGAACCGGGGCAACCCACCACTGGTGCTCCCCTTTAAAGTGATGTCTTAAGTTCCATGTTTGTATCTATACACCTAAATTTTAAGGCGTAGCCCCTTCTCTCTTTTTGATGCTGTATTTTTTTCAATAATGCAAAAATGCCATTTTACCTGAGAGGAAAGTACAACATGTCCATCAGTAATATATTTTTTAAAACTTTTATTTAAGAAATATGGGGACAAGCGCATCCAATTCATACATTTTAAGCCATAATTCTTATTGTCTATCATAAGCGAAAACACCTTGGCCTTCCAATTCTCATCCATCACATAGTTCTGATCTTATTAAACAGACATCAGTTAAGGTTTACAGCTTCTTTTGCCTTGGTCAGTTTGATGATCAATGGTCAATTTAGTTCACAGACATTCCAGATGCACCATTGAAAAAAGAAATCATGTTCAGCAATATTCAGACCAAGTTTTTTTTCAATGACTGGCACTTGGATTTTCTCCCTCTCTCCCCCATTTCCAGATCAGTGATCCCAGATGTTAGGCTGTAGTTTCCATGATTGCCAGGTCAAGAGTGAAAGGGATTAGGGAGAGTAGATTGGGAAACGCTGTTTAAGATTTTGTAAATGGTAAATTTGTTCATTATATATCAAGTCTTCTGAACTTCAATTTAGTCTGTTCTCTCTATCTCTACTAGGTGTTGATAGTCTGTCTGTCTGTCCAGGGATTACCAGCTAAGGGAGAGAGGGAGAAGCACCTTTTCAGTAATCCCACTCCTTCACATAGCCTGCTATCCTCGTGAAAGATTTTCGGTTGTTCTATATCACATAGATGTGGCTATCACCTGCTATCCCACTTTCATAGGACATAGAATCATAGGGCTGGAAGGTACCTTGGAGGTCTACTAGTCCAGGGGTGGGCAATTGTGACTCTTTTACAACTAAGAAAGGAGTCATTATCCCATATAAATTTTTTATTATTAAACTTCACAACAGAATAAATGATAAGTGAAAGAGTTCAACCTCACTGTCTTTATATCATAACCACCTTCAGAATGGCTTTCTCTTGAAACCATACTCATTTGAAAGTAAGAATTGGCAACTCTCAGGAAAATAAATAATTAATCAAGAGAATTAATGGAGGCAAGTTGCCTTACTGTGGTTCCATGATACGGTCATCGTTCTGAAATTGTTTCAGACTTGTAGTATAAAATCATGGTCAGTTAGTTGTTATTATTTAGATTTACATCCCACATTTTTCCAAAAGGCAAAAGGCAACTTATTGGATGCTCTCCTATCATGCCTAACAAGCCAGTAATTTGGCAGAGTCCAAAGCATACTACCCTTTTGGCTTCTCCCATGAGAACTGAGCAATGGTCCATCTGTGTTGTACTATTCAGAAGAAGGAACAATACTACTTAAATACCAAAGGTGTTTCTAGTCCAATGTTGACAACGGACACTATTGACATTAACTTCATTAATTTTGGTCCAATGAGATATGGCCTGATAAGTGGGACTCAACTGTCAAAAACTGGAAGATCAAGGTTTTTGTACTTTATATGATGCCAAAGGAGGGATACATACCATTCAGACTTGAAAAGCTATCTCTGGTGTGAAATTTTCTTTTGAAATTTTCTAATGATTGTTTAAAGCAAATGTTGATGGTGTCTCAGCAATTGATCAGCATTTCTCCAGAGTTATTTTCAAATGCTTTCCTTTCTCTAAATTTTTCTTTTAATACATTAAATTAAGGGGATTCTGCTGCATTGAACTCAGGTGACCCTGAGGACACAGACAAACCTCCAAGTGGCTTCAATGACTCTCTAAAAGAATGCAAATGATCAGCTGTCTGCAAAGAGTATAAATCAGAGGTGGGTTCTACTTACCTTTACTACCAGTTTGCAACGGGGCCACGTGCGCATGCACAGAAGCGTTTTGATGACATCAGGGTCAGTGGGCGCAGCCTCCTGCTGGTTTTACTACCAGTTCTATAGAACTGGTGCGAACCGGGGGCAACCCACCACTAGTATAAATCCTTCCATTCCCCACCATCCAGTCAGAGCTGAAGAAGCTTGTTGTATAGAAGCGAAATGTCTTCAAAGAAAAACAAGAAAGTCCAGTTGCCTCTTGAAAAAGCACCTTTGGAATGAGAAAATACCAACGCAAGATGAAGTTATTAAGAAAATAATGGAATGTGCTGAAATGAGTAAATTGACATTTGAAATCAGAGAACAACAAGATAAACAATATTATAAGACATGGGACTTATTTTATCAATGGTTAGACAAAAAAACATGGAAATGAAATATGATAGAGATTTTTATAATACAAGAATTGTAGAATTATATAAAATATAACATAAAGATGTGTTATTATTGGATCGATTTAGGATGATGAAATGAATGTTATAATATAAATTAACTCTAATTTTAGAATATTTTGTACAAAATGAGGGAAGAATAGCTACAGTCAAATAAATAATTAATGAGAATAACAATACAAAGATATATATTAGATCGATAATATGAGAATTTAGGTAAATTGTAAGTTATGAATATGATGAAGACGCAGAAAAGACTTGTAACCAACCAATGCATTGTGTGTAATTGAAGATGGCTTTATGTTTTTATGTATGTTTGTTTAAAAATAAAAAAAAAATTCAAAAAAACAAAAAAGCACCTTTGAGACAACCATGACCTGGATGGCTGAGAATCTCCATAAACATAATTGATGTGTAACAAATAACTGACTGCAATGCATATGTGTCTTTAAAAATTGGAATAGCCTGCAATCTGAATGGTTTCAATGGAGCTATTTCAATACCTAAATCAGCACCAGCCTGCAGGATTCTGAAGTAGCTGAAGTTTCTGAAAGCTGTCCATGTAGCTAAGGAATATGTCCTTAATAGTTAGTTCTGACATCTCCAAGAAATATATGTGGCCATTGCGGAAATTTGGACAGTCTTCTGAGGCGGTGAAAGTTGTCCAGCAGCTATTACTTACAGAACTGTCTTTTAATTAACCCAATTCACTGATGTAGAGCTTAATCACTGATGTAGGACCCGGGTACCTTCGAGACCGTCTTCTGCCACCAATAGCCTCCCACCGACCAGTCCGCTCCCACAGAGAGGGTCTCCTCAGGGTGCCATCAGCCAAGTTATGTCGGCTGGCGACACCCAGGGGGAGGGCCTTTTCTGTGGGAGCCCCAGCCCTGTGGAATGAACTGCCCCCGGAAATACGCAAGATCTCCGACCTCCGAGTGTTTCGTTGCGCACTGAAGACCCTGTTATTCCGCCAGGCAGGGCTATCAACTTAATAATTTTAATTGGGGTATTTTAAATGTTTGGGGTTTTAAATCGGCCAAATCTATGTAATTATTTTAATTTTTAATTATTGTTGTGTGTTGTGTTTTTAAATTGGCTGTACACCGCCCTGAGTCCTTCGGGAGAAGGGCGGTATAGAAATAAAATTATTTATTTTATTTATTTTATTTATTTAATCAATTTTCTTGGAAAAGAAGAGAAGAGAAAAGAATGCAGTTGGGTGTTTCTTCTGTACCATCCCATTCTGAGCTAAAATGTTCCACCCTTGATTGTTTTTTTAAAAACTTACTTTTGCCTGAAACCTTTTCAATAAAACAGAGGAAGGCTGGGACCAAAGAGCAACCTGATCCAGATGATGTAGGGGGAAAAAAATCACTTGTTTTTGTTAACTATGATTTTATATATGCCTGTAGCTCCATCCACTACAATAGGAGACTCTACGACAAGAAGGTGTTTACAATTGCTCGCATTAAAAATAGATCCATACAGACGCTTGCCCTTGCCAATCATAAATTATTAACCTTGGCCTTTTGTTAAAAGATCCTGGTTACAAGGCTGTTCCGTGCATTAATACCTTTATTTCCCTTCTAATCTCTGTTGGAAAGCATTTGTGGATGAATTTGCATGATGAAGTACAGGGTGTTGCATTTTGACAGTGCATCTGTTGTGTTTGCATTCCATGTCAGAGTATTTGTTGTTGGTGAGGAGATGGTTATCATTTAGAAGAATAGTCTATCATTTGCATACATTTTTAAAAAAAACATTGATATCATTTTAAATATCCAGTTGTCCATGAAGAAATTATTATCAGTCTTGTTGTTTCCTTTTCCCCCCCTTCCTACTGAATCCAAGACTACAACATTATATGAATCCTATTCTATTATGGACAGTAAGAAAAAAGGCATACTAAAAAGCAGAGACATCACCCTGCCAACAAAAGTGCACATACGTCAAAGCTATGGTTTTCCCAGTTGCAATGTATGGCTGTGAAAGTTGGACCATAAGAAAGGCTGAGCGCCAAAGAATTGAAGCCTTTGAACTATGGTGCTGGAGAAGACTCCTGCGAGTCCCTAGGACTGCAAGGCGATCAAACCAGTCAATCCTAGGGGAGATCAACCCTGACTGCTCTTTAGAAGGCCAGATCCTGAAGATGAAACTCAAATACTTTGGCCACCTAAGGAGAAGGAAGGACTCACTGGAGAAGAGCCTAATGCTGGGAATGATTGAGGGCAAAAGAAGGAGACGACAGAGAATGTGGTGACTGGATGGAGTCACTGAAGCAGTAGGCGTGAGCTTAAATGGATTCCAGAGGATGGTAGAGGACAGGAAGGCCTGGAGGAATGTTTTTTTTTTATTGAAAAAGTTTTTCAAATACAAATTCCCCCCTTTTTCCCCCCCCTCCCTAACCCCTCTCACCTTCCCCTCCCCCCATGGCTTCTCCAAGATGAAATCCAAATTAATATCACATTATATAATACTTTACCACCCTTATACACCACCCCCTATGTGCTATACATTTCTTCCTAACATTATTATTATATCCCCTGTATACTATACATTTAACAGCATTCGGCTAAAAACTATATAATAGATCCTAATTTGGCATTTATTCTATCATAATCTACCCATTTCCTCCACCTAGATACTTATATTTCTTTTAAATATATTAATATCTAAACATAACATCCCTTTTCCTAAACTAAGCAATCAGTAACCTAACCTATCCCCTTGTACCATATCAATTTTATATCACCCACTTTCCTACAGGTCTACCATACATAATATATTTAATATCTTTATTCTTCTGCCCATATCACTAAAAGATATTTCCATAAAACCCTCAAATGACTTTAAATTTGTATTCCATATAGTATCTTCTGTAATGTCTTTCAACTAGATTGTTAATTCCATCGACCATGTTAGGGTAATTCTGTCAGGAATACAGGAGTGGGATAAAGAAAAGCAAAATGAACAAGAGATTGAAACTCAGGCTAAGCAGATGGAGATGGAGGTAATGGAAAAACAACAAGTTATAGAGGGCTTTTTGGATGAGCCGCTTCTGGATTCTCCTTCAGAGGCTATAGCTGGATCACCTAAGAGAGGCGGCTTTGGATTTCGATTTGATGTCTTATCAAGTTAAAGACCAGCATGTAATTCAATCAGCTGATATACAAGTCCTAGAAAGGCAACCAGGATGGAGATCTAAACCACAACAAGTTAAGAAAAGAAGAAGCAGGTTCTACAAAACTAAAAAATTCTAAACTAAACAATTCTTTTTTAGCCAACAGATTAATGCCAGTTATTTAAGAGACGATTAAATATAATAAGCGGGATTTATAGAAGGCTGATACATGAAAATATAACTGAGGCAAATTACAGACTTACACTATCTCTGCAGTGCTGGTGTTTTGGGGATGTGGAAGATGGCCTGTGATTGAGCGGACTGGAACCTTCTATTTTGGACTCTCTGAAAAATAGATTATGTATATGTTGAGCTATAAGGCAAGAGAACTATGGAATTGGGGCATGCAGATGATCTGGCTGTTACCCTAACGTGGTTGTTGGAATTAATAATCTAGACAAAAGACATTACAGAAGATACTATATGGAATATAAATATAAAGTCACTCGGGTTTTTTTTTTTACATACAGAAATACTTATTAATGATGGGGGCAGATGATAATTGAAGATACTGAATACACTGTTGGAAGCAGGACTTGATGTTACCCTAACATGGAGGAATGTTGTCCATGGGGTCACGATGGGTCAGACACGACTTTGCAACTAACAACAAGAAGAAAAAAGGCTATCGCAGGAAACATTTTTGCTATTTTTGCATACCTCACATTTACCCAATGGAAGAACTTATATTACTATATATATGTTGATAGTGGCAAAAATCCTATAAGCACAAAAAATAGAAAGACACATTAATTCCCACAATGGCAGAATGAATTAAAACTGATGGAGTTGGCAGAGATGGCAAAGTTGACTGCCTTAATTATCCCATTTTGTTTCCACTTGGAAAGTGGAACTTCTGGACTTCATGCTGAAAACAGAAAAAAAATGAAACTTTGATTTCAGATTTTGATGATATTAATTTTGTAGAAATGTTTTTTTTAATCTATGAGAAATATAAAGCAAAAAGTTGAGGTTGTACCTTTTTTTTTTTTTGTACTCTACTACCCTAAAAAAAAAAAGTCATTGCTTTTTTCTTTTTCTTTCTGTATCTTTGCAATCTTCCTCATTCTCTTTTTTCTTTTCTTTTTGGATCTTTGTTTGTATTTTATAATAAACTTTAATAAGATTCTTTAAAAAAAAACATTTACCCAATTCAATAATACCTCAATTTTAAGAGGGTATGGTTATATTTGTATCAGTGGTGGGTTTCAAAATTTTTACTACTGGTTCTGTGGGTGTGGCTTGGTGGGCATGGCAAGGGAAGGATACTGCAAAATCTCTATTCCCTCCCCACTCTAGGGAAAGGTTACTGCAAAATCTCCATTTCCTCCTGGGACTCGGGAGGCAGAGAATAGATGGGGGCGGGGCCAGTCAGAATTTTTACTACCGGTTCTCCGAACTACCCAAAATTTCTGCTACCGGTTCTCCAGAACTGGTCAGAACCTGCTGAAATCCACCTCTGATTTGTGTGGAAATGAGTGGTCCTGCAAATGATATTGTGTTGTCTGTTTCAATGGGAAAAAGCTGCAGTGAAAGATTTTTGATCCAGGCACCACCCATTATCTTGCAGATCTTGAAGCACCCCCTCCCATGGATGCACATGAAATAAAATGAGCAAACAATATTCACCAAGCTGTTTGCCTAATAGTCCAAAGATGAAAATGCATGAGCTGGCCTTTTATTTTTATTTTTATTTTTGGCTCACAGCGTATTTAAAAAAGAATTGCTTGTTTACTTAATGTAAACAACAGCACAACAACTGTATCTATTGTTTGCTGTCAGATTTTGGACAGTATGCTATGCATTTAGAAAACCTAATTATAATATACTATCGATTGGCAGGTGGATCTGCAGATCTGCTGTGAAAGAAAAGTCCTATTTTTCCACAATTCAGTTTGCTTTAATCTAATTACTCCATGTTAGCTAGCTGTAGACATATGTCAGTTCTTAAACAATTAGGGGCAACATTCCTTAGAAAGATATTAAACCAGATCTCACTTTCTAGCACTAGAAGTGAAATCTTGTTCAGCCTTTCTAGGTATTTTCCCTTGTTCCATGTTTCATATATTCGTGTGAAATATATCATTTTTTTTATCTGTCAGAAGTCAAAGTTGTGGGATGATGCTCACCTTCCCTTAGAAATGCAATCCGTCATTTTAGAATGAAGTAGGCAATTTAGGATGTGCACGCTGGCTTCCATGTAAGGAGTTGATATAGTTGAAGGCTGAAAAAACTTTTCAGCAAATTTGTTGTAGCAGCCAATTCTATGCAAAAACAGCAATGCACCTCAAAACTCTCATGTAACATCATTAGTTCATGAGCTCCTCTAGATTCCCTGGATGGTAACCCTCTCTAAACGGTTTACAGAGTCAGCATATTGCCCTGGACAATCTGCGAACTCGTTTTACCAACCTCAAAAGGCTGAAAGGCTGAGTCAATCTTGAGCTGGTCAGTATCGAACTTCTGGCAATCTGGCAGAGTTAGCTTGCAATTCTGCATTCTAACCACTGCGCCACCATGGCTCTAAATACGAGGTGGGTTTCAGCAGGTTCTGACCAGTTCTGGAGAACCAGTAGCAGAAATTTTGAGTAGTTCGGAGAACCGGTAGTAAAAATTCTGACTGGCCCCGCCCCCATTTATTCTCTGCCTCCCAAGACCCAGCTGATTGGGAGGAAATAGGGATTTTGCAGTATCCTTCCCCTGGAGTGGGGAGGGAATGGGGATTTTACAGTATCCTTCCTCTGCACATCCACCAAGCCACGCCCACCAAGCCATTCCACACCCACCAAGCTACACCCACAGAACCAGTAGTAAAAAAATTTGAAACCCACTACTGTTCTAAATGGCAAAGGGACAGGTTATTTGCAGGACAGCATTTCTCTGGTTATTTCTGTGTGTCTCATTTGGAAGCAAGGGGTGAGAATCAGTGGTGGTATTCAGCCAGCTCTATCCGGTTTGGGCGAACCGGTAGTGGTGGCTGTGGGAGGCTCCACCTACCTGCCCGGATGTCATCACATCCCATTTTTGATGCTCTGCGCATGCGCGCACTCACATTTGTGAACCGGTAGCGAAGGTAAGTGAATACTACCCCTGGTGAGAATGTTCCAGATCTCCTTCAATAAGAAAGAGGACATGTGCATTCTCAGTTGCTGCTCTTGCCCTTGAGAATCAGCTCATCTCTCTAAGGTTCAGACCAGGGGTGGGTTCTACCTACCTGTACTACCGGTTCGCAATGAGGCTGCGCGCACGCTCTTCTGTGCATGCACAGAAGCTTCTGCACATGCGCAGAAGCGTTCTGATGATGTCGGGGTCGGTGGGCAGAGCCTCCTGCTGGTTTTACTACTGGTTCTATAGAACCGCTCCGAACCGGGGGGCAACCCATCACTGGTTCAGACAGTCTGGTAAGAGTTGAGACAGTCTGCTTTTCTCCTCTGAGTTAGACCAAGATGGTAACTGAGCTTGTTCTGCTTGGTATGCTCAACTTCAGCTAAGTATATAATAAGGTCGTTATATTGATTTTGTTCAGGTTTTTTCTTTGGATAATTATTGTTTCTGATTTTGATTGATTCTGGATATTCTGCCCAGAGTCATAATTATATGTGGAATGACCTTATAAATTCTATAAATAAATAAATACAGGTAGTCCCCGACTTACGACCACAATTGAGCCCAATGTTTCTGTTGCTAAGTGAGACATTTGTTAAGTGAGTTTTGCCCATTTTATGACCTTTCTTGCCACTGTTGTTAAGTGAATCACTGCAGTTGTTAAATAGTCACACAGTTGTTAAGGGAATCTGGCTTCCCCCTTGACTTTGCTCATCAGAAGGTCATAAAAGGGGATCACATGACCCCAGGACACTGCAACCGTCATAAATGTGAGTCAGGCATCAAGCATCACAATGTAAATCATGTGACCATGGGGATGCTGCCAAATGGTCATAAGTGTGAAAAATGGGCGTAAGTTACCTTTTTCAGTGCCGTTGTAACTTTGAATGGTCACTAAGTGAGTTGTTGTAAGTTGAGGACTACCTGTAATAAGCTAGCACTAGAGATACCATCCAGAAGGTATCACAGTAGATATCACAGCATTTTTGTTAACGCTGTGCCAAAGTGTGTACTCTCCCATGGCATTGCAGGAAGCTATGTATGGATTGCTTCTTTCCCCATCTGATTAAATTTTCAAGAAATTATTTCAGTACCTATTTAAAAAATAACTATTCCACTGTGATTATAAAATCTCACAAAAAGCAGAAAGCAGCAGGATTTTGTTTTATTTTTTAAATTAGCAAGTGAGCGACTGGAAAATCATACACATCACTTTAAAAAAAACAGAAGTAGAGATATATGGATCAGTGTAAATCAAATTACTTTCTGTCTTTGGATGCTAAATTTATACTGCAGACTGTTTAATGAAATGTCTCGACGTAATGCTGCTGGGCTAGATACGGATAGGAGAGGATTTACACACTTATGGAAAAGTGGCTGAAGCATTGAGTGTTTTCTTGCCTTTCACAATAACATGCCCTAAAGATGGCAGCAAAATAGGACTTTCCTCAGAGGCTGTTTCCCTTGTGCAGGGCTCCGAGAAGAATGACACGACCATGTTGCGCAGTCAAATGATCCTTCCTGGAAGACCAAGTCTCAGAGGAGTTTGATGAACTGCTGTGAGCTCATGGGACATCTTTGAGGGAAGAGATGAACCAATATTTCAATAAGATCTATGTCCATCATTCAATTTATGAAAAAGAAAAGGCCTGGCTCATCTTGACATTAAAAGAAGGAAATTGGTGTGATTTTTTTTTCTAGATTATAAATAGATTGCACTGATACATCTTATTTAAGTATAGTTTCTTTAATAGATCACAAGTAGCTGGGACCCTCTCATAGATTACAAACCTTCAGTCAAAAAGGAAACACCTCACTATACAGTATTATAGCTGGGTTCACAGAATGTGTTAAAACCGAAAAGCTTAGTTAACAAAACATGGTGTCAGTATTCATCTACTAAACTCCAACAACCCAGAATACCAAAACAGTTTACTGGTAATTATCTTAGCCACCATGGTGGTAAACCGCATAGTTGTAAACCATTTATATGATTTAGCATGATGTAAATACAGCATACATACCCCGTGGCTGAAAGTAATGAATAAATAAAGTTTATGCTTAGTTTAACCTTAGTATTGTGTCCTTTAAAAATTGTCGAAGGGTACTAGTTTTTGCATCATTAACAGCTTCAGGGTTTTATAAAATGTTTTAGAAGAAGAAAATACTATACCTTTGTAATATCAAAAGGACAAAAATCATTCATTTTTATTTAGTTTCCACTTTTTAAAATGTTTTGGATTTTTTTTTTTCTAAATTTGACTTCATTCTATTTTAAAGCTAAATAAATAGTATAATCTTGATGTAGACCTCAGAATGATTTCAAGATGGATCTTGGCAATTCCATATATCAGCTGCATTATAAAAATAAAAACCTGATCAACAAAATGGCAGACAGCATTTATGTTGCCGAATTATATCTCTAAACAAAGGCAAATGTGTCCAGCATTTTTGTATCCTGCTGTTTTGGATATCAGATTGGAAGCTATAAAATGGCTTTGGAGCAGTTTTGGACTGCCTGGTGTGCTACAAAAATGTCAAAGAGTCCTTAGCAGCATCAACTTGGCTTTGAAGTGCACAGTTCAGCTGGTGTCACATGCTGAGGGAAGCACTTTCAAAACAATACTGCTATTTCTCCAAGAAAGTCTGTCAGTAAGTAACATTTTCTTTGTTGGATCACTGAGAGGGAAGAGAACAGCTAGACACAAAACCAACAATTATATGGAAGGAAAGTTAAGGAAAGCATGGTGGAAGTTAGCCATGGGACATGAAAGCTTTATTTTCTGCTTGGGAGTAGAAATATAAATGTATATGCGTACATACCCAACAGCCTAATCCATTTCAAGATAAGTTAAGGGAGGAAGTGAAGCATAATAAAAGCTGTGGTGGCACAGCGGTTAGAATGCAGTATTGCAGGTTAATTCTGCCAACTGTCAGGAGTTTGATCCTGACTGGCTCAAGGTTGACTCAGCCTTCCACCCTTCTGAGGTCAGTAAAATGAGGACCCAGATTGTTGGGGGCAATATGCTGACTCTGTAAACCACTTAGAGAAGGCTGTAAAGCACTATGGAGCAGTGTGTAAATCTAAGTGCTATTGCTACAATCAGACTTGCAAGACTGACGTAAATCCCACAATGCAGGCCAAAGAAACAACTCTATGAAAGACTAAAACTATTTTTTTTAAAAGATGGACTACAGTAATAGAATCTTGAAAGTCCTTATCTTCTCCCTTTCTTATAGTCATGTGAATTGGGGGTGGGAGGTTTGTTTATCCGAGACGCTTATATATGCTTTCTTGTTTTGTGTTAAGTCATATTTTGCTCTTCTTTGTTGTTTTTGTATCATTTTCTTTACTTTGCACAGTAGGCATTCCACTGATCATAGAAAAGTCTACAACTGTGTCCATCATGTCCAGTTGTGAAACATGCTTAGAAAAATGGAAATCCCCAACATCTCCTTCTCATATGAAACTGATATATAGAACAGGAAGTCACAGTAGAGACAGAATATGGCAAAACAGAGGTTGGTAAAGGAGTGAGACAAGGCTGTATACTCTCCCATTATTTATTCAACTTTTATGTTGAATATATTTTAAGGGAAGCTGGATTGGAAGAAGATGAGTGTGGTTTTAAAATTGGATGAAGAAACATCAATAATCCCCACTATGCTGATGGCATTAGTCTGACAGCCAAAAATGCAAAGTATCTGAAAGACTGAGTAATAAAAGTCAAGAAGAACGGTGAAAAAAATGGGAACAGGCTTAAACATAAAGAAGACAAACTAATGACAGAAGATGTAGCAATTAGCTTTCAAATTGGCAATGAAAACCTTGAAGCTGTAGATAGCTTCTGCCTTTATGACTACCAGACAGTAAAGGAATCAGCAGTCAGGAAATATACCATAGAATAACATTTGGTAGAACAGCAATGAAAGTCTTAGCAAAGCTATCCAGATGTTGTGATATCTATATCTGCATTGAACAGAATTCTTCAGGCAATGGTTTTCCCAGCTGTACTCTGGAGAAGTGAAAGTTGGGTTTGAAGAATTAGAGTAAAAAGAATACTGATGCTTTTGAAAGTTTGTATTGGAGAAGATGCTTGAATATATCCTGGATACTCCAAATGACAAACGAATTATAAAACAAATCAATGCAGAATCCTCACGCAGCACAAATGCACAGGTGCAAATTATGTATTTTGGACACATTATGCAAAACTCAAGCTCCTTTGAGAAGTTGGTAATTCTGGGAAATGTGGAAGGAAAGGAAGGAAGACAGTCAGCAACCAGATGGCTGGACTCATTTATAGTGGTGATGGGTACATTACTGAAAGACTCGATGAGGCAGGATGAGGACAGATCATCCTGGACAAGATTTATTTGTGTGGTTGCTAATAATTTATACTAATCAATTACTGTTTTGTTATAAATAATTACATTGGTAAAGATGTCAGGATTACCTTCTGTCCTGACTGCAGTATCTGATTTATACCTGTGTAAATTGATTCAAGTATTTCTTGGTGCATTTGCTAATCACACCTGATAATCAAGGGAAAGACTTCAAAGCATTTATTTATTGATCTATTCATTGTTGTCTCATTTTCTTGCATACGTTTGTAAGAAAAACAGAGAGATCTGGAATGCAACTATAGTTTCATAAAGCTCTAGTTTTACTACACTATAACTCAACATATTTTACATCGATTTAACTACTGCAAAGAGGTTATTTCAAGGGCGGGTTTCAAAACCCATTGCTACTGGTTCACTTGTGGGCACGTGCATGTATAGAAGCATCTGGGTGGGTGGGTGGAGCCTACCACCACCGCCGCTACCGGTTTGCCCGAATCGGGGCAAATCGGTAGCAATCCACCACTGGGTTACTTTAGGGGGAGGGAGCAGGGGTGAAATCCACTTACCTTGGCTACCAGTTCGCAAATGTGAAAGTGCATGAGTGCTCGCTACACTCGCGCAGAGGGTCAAAAACAGGACGTGATGACATCCGGGTGGCTAGTTGTGCAAAAGGTGATTTTTCAAAAGGCAACTGGACTTCTTTTATTTTCTTTGAAGATGTTTCACTTCACATCCAAGAAGCTTCTTCAGTTCAGTTGCCTTTTGAAAAAAATACCTTTGGGACAGTCCCTGCTCTAATTATAGTGACTTTGTTTTTCACACCCTCAGCGCACAAAATTATCTTCAGTGGATAAGAACCTAAGGATGTCCTATCCCAAAGAATGACCACGAATCGAATCCGAACAAGAATGAAGTGGATACTATGAGTTGTTCCAAAATGCACAAGAGTAAGAGCCCAGGAGCACTTTACAGTACCAAAGCTTTCAAAAAATATGTAATCTGAATCCTATTGAAGCAAGATTATCCCTAGTGATGGAAAAGAAAAATGGATTCTGAAGGTTGTGGAAGATAGAAAAATTAACTGCTTTAATTAAAGAGGAGAATTTATCTAGTTTTGTTTCCATTTGGAAACCACTTCTAGATTTTGTACTCAAAAATGAAAAAAATGAATGATTAATTATTTTGTTGTTATAGAAATGGCTTGAAATATTTAGAAATGCAAAACAAAAGCTTGAAGTTCTAACTTTTATTTATATTCTAATGCACTGAAAAAGTCCAAAGTCACTATTTTAAAAATCTTTTCTCTTTATCTTTTTTCCACCTTTCTTTCTTCCCTTCTTAATTTTCTTAATTTTTGTACTTGTATTTTAACTTAAAATAAATTTTAATAATATTTTTTTTAAAAGAAAGAAAGTGGAATATTCCTAGTATCTAGGGCTAATGCGGTCCTTCCTTCCCCTGAGTATTATTTTTAATTTGATGTATCAACATAGTTTTTAAGACAGTCTTTTCCAATCTAATGATCAAATCAAATCTTGATTATGGCCATGAAACAGCATAAGGAAGGTGGGATGCAAACCATTAGTAAAAAAGTTAAAAGTTATAACAAGTACATATAAAAAACAAAAACATAGTAACATAAGGAGGTTGGGGCACACAGGATTAAAAAGCATCTAAGTCTTTTTTTTTAAAAAAAGCTAAAAGATATGGAAAGTATATACAAGAACAAGAGTCTAAAAATCTAACGGGAGGAGTAAAAGAAATAGATGTAAGCAAACATCTAAAAGTTAGGGTAAGGCAAACTATATCTATCACAATAAAAAGCACTTTTAAGTAACAAACTAGATGCTCATTAAAACTAATTTGTGGCACAGGTTATCATCTGATGGATTTTAAGTGCTGCTGCATAGAACCTGGCAACATTATATGTTGAGCAGCAGTGGCACAGTGGTTAAAGTGCAGTACTGCAGGATACTTCTGCTGCCTGCTGGCTGGCTGGCTGGCTGCAATTTGGCAGATCGAATCTCACCAGGGTCAGGGTTGACTCAGCCTTCCATCCTTCCAAGGTGGGTAAAATGAGGACTCAGCTTGTTGGGGGCAATATGCTGACTCTGTAAACTGCTTAGAGAGGGTTGTAAAACACTGTAAAGTGGTATATAAGTCTAAGTACTATTGCTATTGCTATCAGGATTAGTATCTGCAGCCAGCAGGATGGTGTAGAATTGTTCTGTACCCCCTGGGTATTTATACAATAATGGTAAAATGAAGCTAGTATCAATGTCTCTGTAATACAAGCATTGGGTACATACAGGTACATTCTCCGTTGTGTTCATGTGTCCAGAGTCACAGGGCCATTGTCTCTCCAGCTGGGGATTTTCCTGTATCAATCTTCAAGGACAGCTGAAGGACATTGTGCCAGAGTAAAGGCCCACTAGTGGTTAGGTACTTCAAGCTTAGTTAAGTATGTCACGGGAGAGACAAACTCCTGTTGGATTTACTGGCACCAAAGGTTGAGGACCAGCTGAGGTCCATTTGCAGTCTGTGCCTGCTACACATTGCTGAAGGAGTATTTTGGTCTGATTATATCCCCCATCCTGGAGAGAAGCTCAAGGTTAAGATTTTAGTTGCCACCACATTTTTCCATGTGGATTGAAAGTCATATTTCATAGATAATAAGGCAAAGTCAAGGGGAAAGAGGGAAGGACAAAGATAGCTTGAGCCAGTGGTTGAGCATGATTACTCATATTCTAGTCTCCTTTGTCATGAGGCTTTGTCTCCAATTTCAAGGTGGCATTAGAGACATTTTGGGATTTGACATTTTGGGCCAGTCTTAGTAATTTGGACTGAAAAAGTTTTAATGGTGCAAAATTGGAGAAGAGGCCCAGCTGGACAATGTTGGTTTGGCTTATAGTAATTTGCAGGTGTATAGTGGCCAACTCTTGACTTGAGGAATTTGAGGATGACAAATGAACTCCTCTGCGCATTTTCTGCAACATGGTCCCGGTTGTTTCTTTCTGTTGGTAGAATATGGGACCACTCCCAGATATTTGAAGCACAATCTTGTGGTCATCTATCTTTGAGGAGTGCCTTTGGAAAATACCATGGTTTTTAATTTTTTGAAAATTGAATACTAACTGGTCTTCCTTTCAACACTGTGTTATTGAAGGACAATAGATCTTATTGAAAGTATTGTTGTATTGTCTGAATATAGTAAAACAGTACATTGGAACAGTAAAACTTCCAGCAAGTTTTGAGATGTGAAAGTTCATGTTGAGGAGATGGCTCATCATGGAGTTCATATAGAAATTGAATAAAAGGGAGGAAGGAATATGCAGGCTTGCTTGAAATCTTCCTCGGTTCCAATGGCACTGGTGAGATGGCCTCTTAGTTTGAGTGAAGTCCCTTCATGGAGCACACCAGTGGTGAGTTGCCCCCGGTTCAGACCGGTTCGCAAGAACCAGTAGTAAAACCGGCGGGAGATCCCACCCACTGCCCCAGATGTCATCATCAGCAATCTGCGCATGTGCAGAAGCAAGGTGTGCAAGCCCGTTGCAAACCGGTAGTAAAGGTAAGTAGAACCCACCCCTGGAGCACACATATTAAATGAAGCAGACATCAGGCAGTTGGACGGGCTCCAGTTTTCTCTACAACTTACCTAGGGATATGGAGTCAAAAACTGAAAAAGCAACATATAAGGAGGTTGTATTGGAGGAGGAATATTTTTCAATGAGAAAGTGAAGATGTAAAGCAGATGCACTATGAGCCAGGGGCTAGGTGGGTAATTTTTGCAGCGCAGTAGTTTCTCCCACTGGAGGAATAGGGGTATCATCGACTTCCCTTCTCTGTCATCAGTTTATCTGCCAAGCCTCACTTTTTGTGAATGGGCAGGAGAGTGTATGTTCTAGCAAAGAGACCAAAAGAAAGAGCAGCATGAGCAGCAAAATTGTGGGTTCACTGACAAGCAGGGATCCCAACTCTTTAGCAAGGGGAGGGGCATCCTTTGGCTTGTTCAGTGAGAGGTTTAAGGAGAGTCAGGTTCCTGCAGGGCCAAGAGAGTCTGCTGAAATTTGGAAGGAGATGAAGGACTTAGATACCTCTAGTTTGGATTTCTATATAGTCTTTGGCTGAAGATTGTTTCTTTGAGGCAGTTTTATTGAGGCAGTTTCTCTTGGGGATCCTTGACAATTGCTGGAGTGCCGAGTCACTGCCAGGGTCACTGTTATTGGTGAGGAGGTCAGAGGAGGCTGCTGATGATTTTCTCTGTGTGTCTGAGTCAAAGGAGAGGCTGAGATGTGAGATGATTTAGATGAGCATCTCAATGGGGCAGATGTGTTACCGTAAGTTGGTACTGGCCTTGCGTTTCACTACCAACTCTGGGAAGCTATGTCAGAGTTGTATTGATGTTGCTAATTTTCTTCCTCAGCTTAATGAATCCTGTATTTATATATTTAGCTTCCTCACTTGGAGATGCTTAGCCCCCTTGCTCTTGGCAAGTCTGGTTATTTTACTATTTTGAAGCATGTGTTTTTATGGCTCTTATCCAGGTCATGACCAGATGTCACTTTCCTAGTGATGAAGTCATGGACTAACTCTTCCTTTAAAATTCTGACAGTTTGGATATGATGTGTCTGCCAGAGAAATTCGCTCATTTGTGAGTCAGGAGGGAAATGGAATATGAACTTAGCATTTCATGAACTGGGTAACCAGTGAAACGCTTTCGAATGAATTGTCCTATTTTGACAATTTAGGAGCCAAGATAGGGAGGCACAATAATCTTGAGGCTGTTGCATCTATGGGCATTCCAGTGGATTTCGAATTGTTTTTTTCTGTAGCACACAGCGATGGTTGGGTGCTTCAGGATGCCCTGTTGACATAGGACAGGCTGCTAGAATTTTTTTTTTTAATTTGATTTATATGCCGCCCTTCTCCGGAGACTCAGGGCGGCTTACAGTGCGTTAAGCAATAGCCTTCATACTTTCGTATATTTTATACAAAGTCAGCTTATTGCCCCCACAAACTGGGTCCTCAATTTACCTACCTTAGAAAGGATGGAAGGCTGAGTCAACCTTGAGCCTGGCAAGATTCGAACTTACTTACTTACTGTTAAATTACAGTGCCTTGTCTGCAGAGCTATCCAGGGCTTAAAAGCCTGATTGGGCTGATTGTCTGCAGAGCTATCCAGGCTCCTATATCAGCATGGCCAGCTTCTGCTGCCATTTTAACCCCAATTGCAGATCAAGGAATGGTTGGAATCAGTCCACGTTGATTGCTGTATCATTTAGCTAGTGCAGTGTGAAAATTAAGGACAAAAAGAAGATCTCGTGGGAAGTTGAATAGTTGTGTGTGTGTGTGTGAATGAGTGCAGGGGACTTGTTCCAGAAAGTTATTTTCACTATCTTCCTGGTCTGGGGAATGACAGGAGCTGAGATCTTGGGAGAATTTGGGTGGGGGGAGCTGTTTTGTTAGTGGCTTTTGTGTTGTCATATTCTGAAGGGGATCTTGAAGCTATAGATCCGTTGTCCCTGCAGTGGGGAGATGGGAGTAACTCCTCCTTTGTTCCTCGGCTTTGTTGGACTTGTAGGCCCCAGTATCATTATGGGAGCTGGCCCATGTTCTTTTCTTGCCTCTGGATGGCATTTTTAGGTCATGGGAATAAGTTAGAGGGGTGAGATGGTAAGAGCTTATTTTAGGAGCTGTTGTTTCATCACCATCTTGGCTCCTCCCCTAAAAGCCCCAATCTGATGACCTTCCAATTTGTTCTGACAACAGTGCTCCTAGGGAGCCCATTCAGCAGCAGAGTACTATTATTAAATTTGGGTGCTACCCAAAGCATTAGTGTGCAGGTCAATAGGTCTGCACACAATGAATAGTGTTCATTTATTCTTGCAATCTGATGCCTGCTTGGTCTTTGGTTTGTTTTAAATCAGTTACTAATCCATAATAATATATCAGTAATAAAAGGAATGTATGTTATCAAACATAGTTCTTTCAGTGCCCATATTTGGCACAGAAGAATAATTATATTGTTTTCCTCTTTTGAAGGTATACTATATACAAGGCTGGAGATCTACCACCTTCATCTAGGGTCTGACAGTTTTATTGCCAATATTTAATTTAATCTTATTTGGATGTAAATTTCTCCTACAAATATTTTATCTGCAGAGGTTTTTGTGAAGGGGGGGTGGTAAAACCAGGAAATAACTGCTGTTGAACTTATAAAAAGGCATTGTGAAGAAAATATACACATAACAAGGATAGCACAGACTCGTAGTAAGATTTTAAAAATTAGTTGGTATTGTTTTGTTCTATACAAATAATGAAACTATTTAATGGTCCATAAAATAACTCCAAGAGTTAATTTAAATCATTCTTTAATGAGAATGATTTAACTGCCCAAAGGTTAAGTGGACTATATCACTAACCAAATAATCTATGTAAAGAACATTCACGGGTTCAATCCTTAGATCTAGTCAGTCTTCCCAGATAAACCAGACAGGAAACAGGATTGGATGAACTAATTCTATTTTATTGTAAGGCTGCGTTAACAGAATTTTGCAAGTCTATAAGCACAAACTTCCCGCCACAATCCCTTTTAATTGTTTGATCCTTTAGTGTGGGTCCTTTCTAAGTTTCTTCTTCTGACTGTTAAGACACTGTTAAGATTCTGCCTCTCGTCTTACTGTTTCCTAGGCAGAATCTCTTCCCCTCTTTCCCCAACTTTTCCACTTTCCATTTACAAATATTTTAAAATGCTGTGATTAAAAAAAACCAGTAAAATCATCCATCCTAAAACATAACTGATAAAATTATGAACAAATAAAAACATTTAAGATTAGATGAAAAGAAGAGAGCCGGACACAAGGGGGGAGGAATTAAGTTTAATTAGTTAAGATTAATTTAGATTTTATGGGTGCTTGTTCCCACTAACTCCAAAATTATTTTTCCACTCTACAAAGAATATAAAATTGACTTGTTTGATCAGGAATAAGATAATAAGTACTTTTATTGGAAAACCTTTATGGACATTTTGCTGAAAATGAACAGAAACGAGCTGGTTATTTCTGGATCTGATGACTGAAAGAGACTGAAGAAGCAACTATGTAATATAATTTTAAGTGGGATGGAATGATATTAAGTTTGTTCCTGCTGTAAAGAAGTTCAGAAGTCACTTCTTTAAATGTCTTTTTCTTTTTCTGTACTTTTACCTCTGTCTTTTCTTTCTTAATCTCATTTTCTGTACTTTTTTCATGTTTATCTTTTGCGTGTGTAAAAATCTCTAAAAATATATTTTAAAAGGATTACAGAAAATTGAAATTTAAAATGTACCAAGGTGAAATTGTTTATCCATAAATTGCAGAGTGTCTGAAATTCCTCCCTTTGAAACTGTCAGATTGCATATCCAATCTGGTCAAATCAAAGCATATCCATCCATCCATCCATCCATCCATCCATCCATCCATTGAAAGCTAGTAAAGTGAAAAGGCCATCAGCAGTACCCTGGTTCCATTTTTATTTCCAAACATGCCCTATAAGTTCCCACAAGCATTCCAAACAAATAATTAAACAAAAGATATGCTGTTGCATCTTCATTCTTTATTAGGAACATGTTCATCTGTCCAGAGAAAAGATAAAGGGTAATTTGATATTATAGAGGGCCCAAAGGATGAACGCATAAAAGGTACGGCAACCTCAATCTACTGGTAAGGCTTTGCTCACTATGGCTGCCATTTTGTAGCAATCAGAGCACCCCTCCCGCTACATGACCATTATTATTAAGTCCCAATACATTGAGTGACTAAATAATGGGAAAAGCTGTTTTTGAGCATCCATTATTTGTCTCCAAGGATGGAGTCAAGTAATTTTCCAAATATTTGTGTGGGGGGAACACCTGCCCCATTAACTAACTCTAACCAGTTATTAAAACTCTGAAGCAAAAATGGAGAGCTGTTATCCTAATAATAAAAAAAGGAGTTCTGTGAAGATTTTGGAATGATGTATGAGTATCTCAAAATGTTTCTCACAAAATAAAATCCAAGCAATGCTTATTAATTCTAAACAACTTCATACTGTTACAAGAAAATTCTCACACCCAAGTGGACACATTAGTGCAACATCCACCATGTTTTTGGCATTTCTGAATCTATAAAAATTAGTTGTATGTCAACGCAGGAAAAAAATACATAAAATACAGCAATGACAGCCTCACTTATGGTAAATTTGTAGGGAAAGATACAGAGATGGCTACATTGAAACATATTTTAATGTATTTCAAAGTAAAGTTGATACATCTGGGACAAGACTAAAAGTGAATTTTCTTTTGTATAAGCTGAAACAAAACAAAGGCAAACCTTGGGGGAAAGATGAGACCTGGAATGAAATACAATTAAAGTAATAAGAAATAGTTACATGTTAGAAATCATACAAACTAGAAAATGTAGCCTCCTAAAGAACTGCATATTTAATTATCATAAATAGCAACTAACTGAAAGAGGAGGTATTTCTTCTACCTAGAACATTGTTTATAGGACATAAGTATACTTCTAAATAAGTGGTATACAGCAAGCAAAAGCCAAGCAAAAGAAGATTTTCTCTTCACCTACTGTATAATTCTAGGTAAAATATTGGCAGT
Organism: Pituophis catenifer annectens; assembly: GCF_029215685.1. Classification (NCBI taxonomy): domain Eukaryota; kingdom Metazoa; phylum Chordata; class Lepidosauria; order Squamata; family Colubridae; genus Pituophis; species Pituophis catenifer. Next base: position 54,398,275 of record NW_027256882.1, read on the forward strand.
TTAATCCAAAATCCCCAGATGCTCTGTGTCTTACAATCAACATTTTCCAGTTTGCTTCATTGGCACCATGAAGGACATTACCCTGACTCAGCTCACAAGATCAGAAATCAGATTAAACGTAGTTAAGCACCAATACAGGCAACTAAAACATACATGGGCACTCCCCATTCCAAAGATTTTCCTGTACCTTTTGGTGCATTGATATGGACATCCAATTGAAAGGTCATAATATTATATATGAAAGACAGAGGGCTAGATGCGTTGTTATACAGTACGCTAATACTCTATGTGAGTTTATAGATGTTATCATGAGTTTTAATTCTGCATGTGGAATATACAGTATGGATGGACAAATCTATCAAGTTCAGTTTGTTGAACCTGATTTTTTTCTTCCAGGTTTGCATCACCGTATATAAAGTTTGGTGCACTTCTTCATATGTTTGCAATGTTGATTAATGCAGAGCTTTTGCAAAAAAGAATTCTTGATAGACTGAATTTTTGCATATTGTATATTGGACATTTGTACAGTATAGTTTATTAGTGTATACCCCAAGTGACTCTTCTGTTTTGGTGATGTGGGAGGATGGATAAGGAAATGTAATCTTCCTTTCCAGTAAATGCAGGTCATTCACATTCAAATGTGAACAAAATAGTTCCTTTTTCATTTTGTTTGATTTCTAAACTCCAGAAGTCTATGGTGTATCTGTCCATGACCATCATCAATTGAAAATGCCAGCAATGTATACATTTTATTTCATTTATTAACTTAAAAATGTATTGACTGCCTGTGGACTTTAAATAAGTGGCTTAGCTTATTAATTTCCACATGTATATGGAACTAGCAAAGTGAGAACTGAGACCTCAATATTCCTTGAGTTGGGTGAAATTTATAATCACTGCTTGCATTTTCTTTCTGTTTCTGGCTGCAGTGAAACAGAACGGTACTTACAATTCTATTTTATAAATGAGTGGACATGTCTGATGATGTAAACGTTATCTACTTGTAGAACAAGTATTCTCTCTACTCTCTTTAACACTGTACAGATGGAAAGAAACAAAGTTGTACAGACTGTTAACAGAATATAAAGATTGGCATAAGCTACAATTTACTGAGCATAATGTTTTACTTCATGAGCTCGTTTAATTCTTGTTAAATCCTACATAAAAATATATTGATGTGAATATTTAAACATTAATTCAATTGCCTTTCCTACCATATTCATCTGAATTATTTCTGCTTCTTCATCTAATTATTCCCACAAGTTATGCGAAACCAGTTTGAGTATTTAAATATCATAAATCAGATCCTAGATGATACACTCCACTAGATGTTTTGGCTTCCCTTTTTAACAATTGTTCATCCTGAACATGAAAGGGTTGGACTTACAGTTCCTGTTTTACAGTTTTTTATAAGAAATTTGTGTTTTGAAGAGTGCTCTCATCATTAAAAAGACGGCAGTTCTAGTTCTTGCCAGCTAACTTGAAAAGTTGACAGTACAAACTTGACACTTTCCTTGCCAAGTAAATGTCTCTGTGCAGCAGTCGGGAAATTTGGTTGTAAACCCCCCATTATTCCAACTTTGACACATGTTTACTTTGTGCTACCGTGTCACCTGCAAGCAAAGGAAAAGAGAAATGAGAGAATTATACATATAAATATCGCTGCTGGTAATTGGTTTTTAAAACCTCTTCAGAAAGTTTAAATATGCAGAATGAAGATAAAACACATACAAAGATAAAACAAGTACATTATCCTCACAGACAGATCTTTGCGGTAGCATCTGAGAGAACCAATGGCTTCAGAAAGAGGTGAATTTTAACCTGTGGGCAAAACCTGTGATGATGCTAGACGTGTTGCAGCAATAGTAGTAGTCCAAATACCAAATACTGGGAGATTTCAAGCAAGAATACTGATAACTCAATGCTTGGGTGCTTCAATTAAAAGTCACACATCCATTTTTCCTGAAGATTGGCAATTTATGAACGTCAACTAGGACAACGATCCCCAACCTTTTTGGCTTTTTGGACCAGCGGGGTGGGGGTGGGGGAGAGGGGATGGTTGCATGCAGTGGAGGGATTCAAATAATTTAACAACTAGTTCTCTGCCCTAATGACCAGCTGGGTAGGCATGGCTCGATGGTCATGTGACCATGTGGGTGTGGCCAACTCAACATCACTCACGTCGATGGACACTTCACCTTAGCTGTTACAATGTAATAAGGGTTAACCAGAGAGGCAGTTTCTGTAAGCAGGGCAATAAAGATTAGGCTAGAAACAATACCAGAATGTTTCCTTCCTACCTTCCTTACAGGATTAGACCTGTAAAGTGGAAAAAACACAAAATAAGATTTCTTCCAACAAGCAGTTCTCCAAACTGCTTAGAAAGTTAACAACCGGTTCTCCCGAATAGGTGCGAACTGGCTGAATCCCACCACTGGTTGCATATGAAAGGCAGGTGCTTGTGCACACAGCTCCATTTGTTCAAGGGGCAGGTGTGTGTGCCCGCTGCTTCACAAAAGTAGAGTTGCAAGCAAACACGAGCTCACCCACAACTTGGACAGCCTGGTTCTGAACAAGCCGCAGTCCGGAGGTTGGGGACCCCTGATCTAGGGGGATCATATATAATATTGAACCTGGTCTTCAAAACATTTCATGAAAGGAAGAGTGTGCATGAAGGAAATGGTCCCAATAAACGGAAGAAAGGTAATAGCAGAGTTAAAGGATTGGTAGGACTCTCTGGAATCAGTGAGAAAAAGAACTTTATTCAGACTCTTAGGTAAATGCTGACAAAAGATAAGGAATATCCAAAAGCTTTTAGTTTGTTTCAGATAACTACTTTGGCCTTTAAGCTTTCACAATACATTTTATGTACATTTTGAAACAGCTCAGTTAGTTATGCTCACTGAATGTAAACAATAAAGTACATTCCATTGATTTTTATTTAGTTTTGTAATCTTTTCAAAACTGACTTATCTGTTTGCTAGAATTTATCTTGTCCAAACATTATTGTTAAGTATTAACAACATGCAAAAGCATCATTAGTCTTGGTTTGGTAGATGCTTTTCTTTTTCTTTTTTCTCATCAAATGACTTTTTCAGGTCCACACTGCAGCTGAGAGGAACAAGTTCCTTTTAAAGAAGCTGAAGCCTTCCTTGCTAAAAAGCTTTGAACGACTTTTCAAATACCTAATCATTTCTAAGGAGATTTCTGTTAAGTGGGGTGAATGAGGACGCAGCAAGCCAGAGTAGTTAGTGACAACAGCTCTTTATTATATGGTGAGACTCCAGCAACTGACCAGGGGAGCCAGCTCCCTTTATATACCTTGCAGCTGTGGTGGTCAGCCAATCAGCTGAGGGTCAGTTAGTTCAAACTTCCCGCCAAACAAACCTATTTACATAACACTCCTCCCCTCCCAGAAGTCACTTGGGGTGTCATTTGCATACAAAGTCTCTCAGGTGACTAGGGCGTGTACGAGTCCTAGTTGACCTGCGCAGTTCAGTCGGAGGGGCGGCGTCGAGCAGGTCGGAGGGACTTTCTGTTTCTCCCTGCTCCGCCAATGAGGCCTCCGGAACCTCCTCGTGGGCGGCGACTTCTTCGGCTGCTGGGACTACCTCGATGGGGCGGCGCTGGATACCAGAATCCTCAGCTAAGTCCTCCGCTCTATTCGGGCTAGTGGTTTGTGCCTCTGGTTGGTAGTCGTGGTCGGAGATGGGGTCGTCTAATGTCTCGTCTGTGTTTGTGGTTACCCGTTTTCTTAATTGGTCAATGTGTCTGCGCCAAACTCTCCCGTCCCCCATGTCTACCCGGTATGACTTGGGGCCTGTGATTTCTGTGATTGTTCCTGCCTCCCAGAGTGGGCCCTGTCCATAGTTTCTGGCGTGTACCGGTGTTCCTATGGTGAACTCTCTAAGTTTCCTCTCCCCCCCCCTTGAATACCTCTGGGGAGTAGTTGGGGTTGAGTCTATCTAGTATTCCCCGGAGTTTCCGCCCCATTAATAGTTCGGCCGGACTTCGGCCTGTGGCTGTGCAGGGTGTGGAGTGCTGGGCTAGTAGGAACTTGTCTACCCTTTCCTGCCAGTCCCCGGGGCTTAAGCGTGAAAGGGCCTCCTTTGCTGATCTAACAAATCTCTCAGCCTGTCCGTTACTAGCCGGATGAAACGGGGCAGAAAGGACGTGTCTGATCCCAAGTCCCGCTAAGTAGCCCTCGAACTGTGTTGCGGTGAACTGTGGCCCGTTATCTGACACTAGGATGTCCGGTAACCCATGTGTGGCGAATAATTGTCTTAGCTCTCTAATGGTTGCGTCGGTGGTAGTGGCCTTCATTAGCTTGATCTCCAACCATTTGGAGAACGCGTCTACGATGACCATGAAGGTCTGTCCATGGAAGGGGCCTGCAAAATCAATATGTATTCTGGACCAGGGTCCCTGGGGTCTTTCCCACTCTCTCACGGGTGCCGTTGGCGGGTCTGATCTGGACTCTTGGCAGGGCTGGCATTTCCCCACCCACTCGGTAATGTCTGCATCCATGCTGGGCCACCAGACGTAGCTCCTGGCTAGCCCCTTCATTCTTACAATCCCGGGGTGCCCCTCATGCAACAACGTTAGAACCTTTTCCTTTAAGCGTGAAGGAATAACAACCCGATCGCCCCATAGTAAACAACCCCCTTGCATTGTCAACTCGTCCCGTTTTCCCGCGAATGGTTTAAATTCCCCGCTCCCAATCCTTTCCGGCCACCCCCTCATAACCCAACTTGCGACTGTCCGGATCACGTGGTCTTTGGTTGAGGCTCTCGCAACCTCGGCTGATGTGATGGGCCCAGAGTCCAAAACGTCTATCAGCAGGATGGGGATGCCGGGTGTGGGGTCTTCTAAACTGTCGGGTAGTGGGCATCGGCTGAGTGCGTCCGCGTTGCCCATGTCCGCCCCTGGTCGGTGTACCAGGCGATAAGAGTATGCTGCGAGGAAAATGGCCCAGCGTGTCATCCTGGGCGAAAGTGCTGCCGGGGTTGGTCGATCTCCCGCGAGGAGACCCAGGAGCGGTCGATGATCTGTGATCAATTCAAAGTCTCTCCCGAACAAGTACTCGTGGAATTTCTTTACTCCCGAAACGGCAGCTAGGGCCTCTTTGTCGAGCTGGCTGTAATTTCGCTCGGCACTTGATAGGGTTCGGGAGTAGTATGCGATGGGCGCCTCTAGGCCATTCGGGAGTCTGTGGCTCAGGACGGCTCCCACCCCGAACGGGGACGCGTCACATGCTAGAACAAGGGGAAGCGTTGCGTTGTACTGAATTAAAAAACTCTCGGCTGACAGCAGTTTTTTAATGCCGGCGAATGCCCTGTCTTCAGCCTTCCCCCAATTCCAGGTGGCTTTTTTGGTTAACAGTCTATGTAGGGGTTCTGCCACTGTTGCCTTGTCTTTTAGGAAGATGGCGTAAAAGTTTAATAGTCCCAGGAAGGCTTGTAGCTCTGCCTTGTCTTTGGGGGTGGGTGCTTCTTGGATTGCCCTGATCTTGCTTTCTGTGGGGTGGATGCCGGTGCCATCAACCCTGTACCCAAGGAATTCGACTGAGGGGACTGCAATCATGCATTTATTGCGTTTTACTCTGAGCCCTGCGTCCCTGAATTTCCTTAACACCTCCCTCAGCCTTTCTCTTAGCTGGTGCTCATTGTCGGCGGTAATGAGCACGTCATCGAAATAGGGCACCACCCCGGGGATCCCCTGTAGTAGCCGCTCCATGGTACTTTGGAACAGTCCGGGGGCCACGCTTACTCCGAATTGCAGGCGGGTGCACTTGAAGGCCCCTCTGTGGGTTACGATAGTCTGTGCTTCCGCGGTAGCGCCATCTACTGGCAGCTGCTGGTACGCCTGCGCAAGATCGAGTTTCGCGAAAATCTTGCCGGGGCCCAGGGAATGCAATAGGTGGTGAACGACGGGCACTGGATAGGCGCTCTGCTGCAGGGCCTTATTAATTGTGCATTTATAATCGGCGCATATGCGCACTGACCCGTCCGGCTTGACCGGTGTAACAATTGGGGTCTCCCATTTGGCGTGGTCGACTGGAACGAGCACCCCTTGTTTGATTAATTTGTCCAGTTCAATGTTTATTTTGGGCTTCAGGGCAAATGGTACCCGCCTCGGCTTTAAACGGATGGGTGCAATATTGGGGTCTAGATTAAACGAAATCGGGGTCCCCACATACTTGCCAAGCCTTTCGTCGAACACGTCCTGGAATTCCTGCATCAGGTCTTCCTTCAGGGTGCTTCGAACGTTCCTTACTCCGGTGAATCCCATGCCTAGGGCCCTGAACCAGTCCATGCCCAGGAGGCTGGGGAGGTTGTCGCTGACGATGGTGAGGGGCAGTTTCTCGGTAAACTCCCCGTACTGGACTTGGAACTCGCCTCTGCCTTCGACGGGTATGCGGTTCCCTTGGTAGTCCTTCAGTCTGCGTTGCTGCGGCTGGAGCTGTCGCTTGTGTACGCTGGGGATGACTTTCTTCAGGTTCTCCCAAGACATGATGGATATTGGTGATCCCGTGTCTATCTCCATCTGGCACTCCCGTCCCTCGATCTCGACCGTGGTGTAGGTCTTTTCTCCGGGCGAGGTGCAGGTCTGTGCGATGCGTATGGTGTAGGCCCCAGCGTCTTCGAATTTCGCGCCCTTCCGGTTTCCGCCATCCCTGTTGGGCCTTCGGTGTGGCGCCGTCTCGGATTGGGCAGATTGGCCACGTGGTCTGTAGCTCTGGTGTGCCTTCGATCTGCAGACCCTCGCGATGTGGCCCCTCTTTTCGCAGGCACGGCAAACGGCGTCCCTGAACTTACAGTTTTGTCGTGAGTGGGACCCTCCGCAGCTGGCGCATCCGTCTCTGGGCTCCCTCCGGGCTGTGCGGGACTGCTCGGTGCGGTAGACCTCCTCCTCAGACTCCCCCTCGCTCGCGGTGCTCACGGCCTCCCGATGCACTGGCGCCGTTTTCTGCGTTGTCTTGGTTAGGTGGGAGCTCTTTAATCTCTCGGCGGCCTTTACTGACGACTCTTGCGCTCTGGCTTCATCTAGCGCGATGAGTAGGGTCAGGTTTGACCTCGCAAGCAGCCTTCTCTGGAGCCGGCCATCTCTCACTCCGCAAATTAGTTGCTCTAGGAGCATCTCATCGAGGTCTCGGTACTCACATTGGGTTGCGGCCTTACGCAGGGCAGCGACGTACTCGCTGATCGATTCGCCCTCCTGCTGTAGCCGTTGCCGGAATTCATAGCGTTGGACGTACTTCGATGGCGTTGGTGCATAGTGGTCTTTCAGCAGGGTCTGTAGCGTCGACCAGGAAATGTTGTGGACCGAATTCGGCTCCGACAATGCTTCGGCTGTGTCGAAGACCCTTGGCCCACAGTGGCTCAGGAACAGGGCTTTCTTCCGAACGTCCGGTAGCCCTTGCACGTCGTTTGCCACCATGAAGCACTCGAACCGAGACATGTAGGATCCCCACTTCTCTTCCTTGGGGTCGAAAGGCGCTGGCGGGGTGTAGGCAGACATCGTTTCGGGGATTCTCCTGTGCTCCGCTCGCTCGCCTGGCTGGATTCGGTTGCGGTCTCTGGTCCCTTCTCTGAACGTGGCTTCAGCTCTTTCTCTGCTTCTGGCCTCAAAATCCCACCTTCGTCGCCAATGTTAAGTGGGGTGAATGAGGACGCAGCAAGCCAGAGTAGTTAGTGACAACAGCTCTTTATTATATGGTGAGACTCCAGCAACTGACCAGGGGAGCCAGCTCCCTTTATATACCTTGCAGCTGTGGTGGTCAGCCAATCAGCTGAGGGTCAGTTAGTTCAAACTTCCCGCCAAACAAACCTATTTACATAACAATTTCCATGTATTATCCTGAGAATAATACGCTCATTTCCCTCCCATCCCTGTCATACCAAAGCTTTCACTGTTGATGGCACAATCTATATAATCAATATACAAAGTGGATGCTCACTCTGTCTGGCTTTCACACCCAAGTTAACCATTTTCAAACTAGTTTTAAAATTAATACTGCATAAAGTATATCAATATTAGCTTTTCTATCATCATCAGAGTTTGAAAACTTTCATAAAAACTGGTTACTTGCATTAACTGGCTCCCATGGATTGTCCTGGTTTTTTTCTGAGTAAATTCATTATTAAATGGACTCTATTTTAACCAAGTTTTGGAAATCCTACGTGGTGTAATTTCTGAACCTGTACACCAGGGGTGTCAAACCCAAGGCCCTTTGGCTGGAGCTAGCCCACAGGGTGCTTAGGTCTGGCCCACAGGGCTGCCCTAAAAACAGCGAAGGACCGACTTGCGGTGCCTCTACCATCAAAAATGGTGTTTGCGAGGGCTGCACGAGGGCCTCCAGAGCTCCATTTTCACTGGCAGAGGGTTGCAGGAGGCCGTTGCAACCGAAAATGGAGCTCGGGAGCTTGTTTTTGCTGGCAGACCACTCGGGCAACCACAGGCGCCAACGTGAGTGACATTGAGCTGCCACCCACCCCAGCCCCTCTAGGTCAAACATAATCCCGATGTGGCCCTCAGTGAAATTGAGTTTGACACCCTTGCTGTACACCATGGTGATATTATTCACAATCTAAATAGTTATTCATATTTCAATCTGCTGACAAGGGTACTTGCTTCCCGGACTATGATTCCCCATTGACAAAGGGATACTCACACCAAGTTTTATATTAGAATTTGGTTTAAGTGTTCAGCAACCCTCAGAAATATCTGAGTTGTACCAACACCTGCAATTTGCACATAAGGGATCTATTCTATGTTGCCCTGGTGATTCTGAATGGATAAATGTTAAAGAGTTGTGCAGGAGCTTTGGGCATCCATAATATCTACCCTGATAATATTCAGGATACCTATAATTACAAAAAAAAATTAAGTACCAAGAGCCCAAATTGATACTTCTCCAGGGCAGAGACCTAGAGAGGTGTGGAATAGTGACTCCATCTTTTCACAGCATCACCCTCTGCTGGTGTGACATTCAACAAGCTAGTAAATAGATTTCCTCATCCATGATACTCATCAAGTTTACAATCATTTACTGTTCAATTAAGGGACTTGCTCCAGCCCTTTCATCATTTTATTGTAGGTGTTTGCAACTGTTCCTAGAATGGAATGGAATGGAATGGAATGGAACCGTAATGGCGAACCTATGGCACGCGTGTCCAAAGTGGCCCAAAGTGGCACGCGAAGCCATACCACCTCCACATAACCTTTTCGACACTCGGTGCTGAAAAGGCTCGCCATCACTGGAATAGAATAACAGAGTTGGAGGTCTTCTAACCCAACCCTCTGCTTAGGCACGAAACCCTATTCCATTTCAGACAAATGGCTGTCCAATCTCTTAAAAACATCCAGTGTTGGAGCATTCACAACTTCTGGAGGCAAGTTGTTCCATTGATTAATTGTTCTAACTGTCAGGAAATTTCTCCTTAGTTCTAAATTGCTTCTCTCCTTGATTAGTTTCCACCCATTGCTTCTTGTTCTACCCTCAGGTGCTTTGGAGAATAGATTGACTCCCTCTTCTTTGTGGCAGCCCCTGAGATATTAGAAACACTGCTATCATGTCACCCCTAGTCCTTTTTTTCATTAAACTAGACACACCCGGTTCCAACAACCATTCTTTATACATTTTAGCCTCCAGTCCTCTAATCCAGTTGTGGGTTCTAACCGGTGTTACCACCGGTTCGCTTCGCGCATGCTCTGTGCTGTTGTAACGTCAAACAGTCACTAAACAAATTGTTGTAAGTCAAGGACGTCCTGTAAATCATGCTTTACTATGGTTGTGTTCGCACGACCTGCTAAGCCGAAACTAAATAATATTGTGGCTTAGAATAAAGACTGATTCAAGCCAAAGAGGTAGAAGTAGATAGGAATGGGCGAGAATGTCATGCATTTAATTCCAAGAATCCATTCATCTATTTGCCTTCTAAACTACTTTTAAAAATAGATAGAAATGTGCATTCAACTGCATTTTTATGCACTGTTCCATTATCTGGATGTTGTATACATACTGATAAGGAGACGAGGCCTGTTCTCCCTTGCCTGTTCTTTTGCACAATCCAATTGGAAGACCCACTTAGGCCACTGAGTCCTGCTCTATGCAAGATTTCAAATCAAAACGCCCAAGAGAGAGGCTTTCCTCTTTAAAAATTTAAAACACAGCACCTGCCATCCAAGATAAAAATCTTTCTGACAATGTGCAAGTGTATTATGCTGTGGTCTTCTATTCTGGTTGGTAAGATATGGCTGTCCTGCTGGAGCTTGGAGGTCAGCCAACTTACAAAATATTGGCCAGGGAAGTAGTAATCCTTCTGCGTGCTTTAATTTAAGCCATGGATTTTTGAGCTACTGAAACTCATCTTTAATTGTAAGTGCAAAAGAGGAGATGGGGAGCAGAATACTTGTTACCCTTACGAGTTTTACCCCCTCTGCTATCCATTTATCTTCCATCTATAAAGAGGTGTGTTTGTTTCTGCATGGATCTGTGTGCACAGGTGTGTGCAGGTGTGCGTGCGGGATTTTCTGAATGGAGAGGTGCCTTTTGCTAATGAGCTGCTTCTGTTCTCTTAGTTAGCACAGAAGGGATCTGAGCCAGTTCATTCATCGTTATACCTACACGAATTCACAGTGTGAAAGGAAGCTTAATGTCTTATCTGAATATCCCTGCCCCTTGTTTTTTTCTTTTCCAGCAAAAAGCATACTGAGATACCAAGAAGAAAAATAGGGGGAAAAGCCTCATCAGAGGCAAATTAGCAAATTAAAGATACTTGCAGCACCTTTGGGTGCAATGCCAACCCATTAAGATCAAAGTGGAGCTTTGCCATTGACTTCACTGGGACGCAGATTGCACACTCGGGGCTCTCTTCTTTGAAGAGGGGAGTTAATAGCTTGTTACTTTAATGAAGCAAAGCCAGTTTAAGGGCACTCCCGGGTGCTAATTCAGCACAGTAGTTAATCTCAAACTGTAGATGTGCACAAAAGGCCAAATCAGACTTGGAATCTAGATTCACACTTGTAGAGGAGGAGAAAGTCCTTATGCTCATCTGCATTCTATGTAGGTCTGCCAGGTCTTTGGCCCCTGGTTTCTGGTGACTTCCCCACATGTTTTTAATCACATGTCCAACAGCACGAGAGGCTCCAGTGATGGATCGTTGCTCCACCCAGTCTGTGTAATAAGTGGGCTTGAAACAGTTACTATTTTCATTGTCGTCTTACCTTACGTGTGCGAACAACTCACATGCTTATGCTTCCCCGCTATGCTCCGAATCTCTTGGTCTGATACTGTTCTTTTTTGATGGCTTACACCTCAAATCAGCTTAGAAAGAACTTGAATGAATAACCCAGGGTGGCATATACAGCAGGCTCTTGGTAATATTGACTCATGCTCTTATCGCCATGGGCTTGAACATGACCTTATTATCTCACTCTACATGGGGCTGCCCTTGAAGACAACCTAAAAGCCGCCCCGATGCAAGAAGCACTGCCTTCCTGCAGACAGATGAGGGGTCTTATTATAAAATGACACCAGTGCTGCACGAGTGCCGGTGATCTGATCCAAATAGGATCTGCTTATCTACTACGTATGGGCGGAGAAGGCATGTTGCAAAACCTAACTTCCTGGGATAAGATTATTTTATCTCCGAAGGTCAGAATAGCTCTCTCCCTATTGATGTGTTTTTAAGTCTATAAAGATGATCCTCTTTATACAGCGTTTGGGGTATAAGGCGCCAACACAGACAGCAGATGTCTAACACATAGTTTTAAGACTGGTTACTTCTGTGGAATAACGGAGGTATTTTTATTACGAACTTTAAAATACGAGGACCAAACGATGTGCATGAAAAGCATTTGTGGTTTTACTATTTGTGTTATTTTTATTAGATTGTGAACTGCCTTGAATCTTGAATGGAACCAGCATAAATTGATAGAAGTAAACTAACAGAAGTACCCATGTGAAATCAATAGCACTTGTATAAAAGAATTTTTCTTTGTCCCTCTTTTCCCTCAGTTTTCCAGAACGGATTTATTCTGTTTCATTTTAGATCATACATTCCAAAAAAATAATTTTTATCTGAATAATCTCTGATCTTCTGGCCACTGGTACAACAAGGGGCGCACCTCTCGTTTTGTAGCAGAATATCGTGCATCAGCACCTTTTTTTTCTAAGCTAGCAGAGTTTTCAACTTGTGAATGGTGACAGTAACGTCTGCATCAAAGGAAACTTCAACCAGCCCCAACAGGTTTCTGAAAGCTGAACCTTAAACCAGTGTCAGATGACCAACTAATACAGATCAGATTGAAAATTTCAGCTGGTGCTTTATAATAAAGGCCTGCGGCAGAGTTATGCCATGTGCATGTCTTATAAAGAATTTAATTTATCGCATTTAATTTAATTTATCGCATTTCTATGCCGCCCAACTCCCAAGGGACTCTGGGTGGCTTACAGCAAAAATAATGCAAACAATGAACATAGAAAAATTATTAAAAACATTATAAAAACATTTTAAAAACATTAAAAGCCCATGCACACCATTCATGGCCGGATCTCGCAAGATTGCAACAGCGAGATCAATGGCCCCAAGCCTGCCGGAAAAGCCAGGTTTTCACCACTTTCCGGAAGGCCAATAAGGTGGGGGTAGTCCGGATCTCAGGAGGTAACTGGTTCCAGAGAACTGGGGCAGCCACAGAGAAGGCCCTCCCTCGCGGGCCTGCCAGCCGGCATTGTTTAGCTGACAGGACCCGGAGGAGACCAACTCTGTGGGATCTTACCGGTCGCTGGGAGCTATGCGGTAGAAGGCAGTCTTGAAGATAGCCTGGCCCTGATATAGAAGCCATACTATATCCAGTAGAATTTATTTTCAGGTCAGTGTGCCTAGGAGCAGCATCCTATATTCAAGCAGGCCAGATCAGAGCTAAGTTCAAATAATTACTGTATTTTTCAGAGTATAAGACGCACTGCAGTGTAAGAAGTACCTTAGTTTTTGGGGAGGAAAATAGGTAAACAAAATTCCGCATAGCAGGTATTCAACTGGCTAGCATCCTTAGCCTGGCAAGCTTCAGCACATTAGTTGGCTGGTTTTGAGTGTGCGCCTGTTTGGGGCTGAAATACAGCTTCTAAAGCTGTATTTGTCAGAGGGAGCTGATCGTCGGAGGGAGCAGCAATGAGAACAGCAGACAAAGCACGGAATATCGTTTCACTCACAGGTGCCTCGTTGAGGCTAAAAAACAGCTTGAAAAGCCCAGCTGATCGTCGGAGGGAGCCCCAGTGACTAAAGTAGGCAAAGCACGAAAGGGGTAAGAGAAAGCAGGAGCTGTTCCAGGTAGCCATTTTGGGCATCCTGCATCATGTTTTCAGCCTCAAAACGCATCGTGTTTTCGGGCAGCGATGGATGGCTATGTGCTTTGGTGATCCCTGCAGTCTAGAAACAGAGAATTTGGAGGCTGAAAAAGCAACACGCAGTGCCCAAAATGGCTAAGCCATTGTCTGTGGTAATCTCTGCAGCAAGGAAGAAGACGCGCGGAGGCCGAAGGGTGGGGGCCAGTGGGTGGGCGGGGCTACATTCAGAGTATAAGACGCACCCAAATTTGTTGCACAAAAAGGAAAAAGACTTTTCAGAGTTCATGCATATTCCTTAGCTTGCCTTGTTTTATGTGCCTTATGCTTTAAATTTAACGCAGGTTTAAACTGTCGGGAAGGTTTGAAAGCCCATCCTTTACATTCATCTCGGTATAAGAATGAAAAATATCAATATCAAAAGCAAAGCGTGATTCTAAGTACTGCGAGGCAAAATCAACTAGGTGTTTTAGGAGAGGACCATTTTTTCTCAATTGACAAGCTAGTCTTGGTTTTATCTATATATTTAATAAGTTGGCAAACAAATCACAGAGCGCCGTCAGCCTGCTTAGTTGTCCATTCTTCTTCTTTATAGCCTAAGTTTACACATCTCCAGTTTTCAGAGACGGCTTACCTCAGGTTTTTAAATTTGGAATGAAAAAATTCCAAAACAAGAACATCGAAAACTATGGTTTGCATCTTGCCGGAAGGTCTGAGACTAGTCGCAAAATCCAGATGACCAACAAATAGCAGCAAAGATATACCAAAAAAAAAAAAAAAAAAAGAGGACTCTTTGGTTTCAGCCAGGGGTGCTATTCAGCAGGTTCTGACAGGTTTTGGAGAATCGGTAGCGGAAATTTTGAGCAGTTCGGAGAACTGGCAAATACCACCTCTGGCTGGCCCCAGAGTGGGGTGGGAATGGAGATTTTGCAATATCCTTCTCCCAGGAATGGGGAGAGAATGGGGATTTTGCAGTATCCTTCCCCTGGAGTGGGGTGGGAATGGAGATTTTGCAATATCCTTCCCCCAGGAGTGGGGAGCGAATGGGGATTTTGCAGTACCCTTCCCCTGCCATGCCCACCAAGCCACACCATGCCCACCAAGCCACGCCCACAGAACCTGTAGTACAATAATTTGGATTTCACCATGGGTTGCAACCTATTTGTTTTTTTGTTTTTTCCCCATTAAAAGTCTTGTACTTCCCAGAAAACAAATTTGTTGAATTTGTCTTCATGGACAGACTTGGCTCACCTAGGTCCTCCTTATAAAGTCCTCAGATTGACTTCGCTTTTGTTTTGTTTTGGCAGGAAAGGAGGGAGCAAATGTGTCTATGTTCAAACAAAGCACTGGCTTGGGAGAGGCAACCTGTACCCCTAAAGAGATTTAGGACCACCAATTCCGCAGTTGGCAATATTGGCTAAGTCTGATGGGTGCTGAAGTGCAAAACCTGTTGAGGACATCAAATTGCCTATCCTACACTGGACTGTATCCATCTACTCTTATGTTTTTTAAAGTCTATAGAAAGTTATGTTAGGTCCCTATATTCTTGAAAATAACGATGATAGCCAGGACTGGCTATTTAAAATAATCCCTATACTTTTGTAAAAAAAAAAAAAAAAAAAAACAGGTGTAGAGGAGACTTGATGATTGCCACAGAAAATATTCCATCTTCAGTCATAGGACATTAGTTTAGTTTTAGTTTTATTAAATTTATATACCGCCCTTCTCCCGAAGGACTCAGGGCGGTGTATAGCCAGGATAAAAAACCCACAATATAAAAGTTAAAAACAATTTAAAATTATTAAATAGTTTGGCCCACAATCTAAAATAACATAAAATAACCCATTAAAAATAATATTTTAGGCCAGCCCTGCTTGATGGAATAATAATGTTTTAAGGGCACGGCGAAAGGTACGAAGGTCGGGAATCTGACGAATCTCCGGGGGCAGCTCGTTCCAGAGGGTAGGTGCCCCCACAGAGAAGGCTCTCCCCCTGGATGGGGGAGATGGAACACTCATTGTGCATGTGTAGACTTCTCCATCCCTTCTATACCAGTGATCTCAGCTGCACTGAAATGCCAGACAATGATGTTGCATGCATTTGCGAGAATTCTTGCTGTAGTATGACCCAAATATCAAAGTCAATGCATGGACACTGAGAGAAAGGCAGCATTAATGATTTGTGATGGGTGTCACTTTAAAAAAAAAGAAAGAAGCTGCAACCTCAGCTCAACCTTGACTCAAGTATCAGTCTTTTACTTCTTTCCCGTAAAAGACTGTCATTCATTCCTTATTACAGTAGGAACAAACCACTGACTTTGGGGACATTATGGTAATTAATAAAGCCTGACCGTACACTGCATGGCTGCATCTTCAGTAACTAAACTACTACAAGGAGATGAATTACAGTCCCAAAAGACTGATGCAATATGCATGTCCCCTTCCCACAGAACTGGCACCAAGGTGAATGAGGCTTGTGTCTGTGCATCTGTATATACGCATGGCCCTAAGTGCACATATGCTTCAAGAAGTCTTTGTTTTAACAATGTCCATGCTTAGTGCAGAAAATTATAAAAATGGAGGGAGATGTGATTGGATGTCCCACCTTCTGAATTAAAATGGGAAAAGATTGGATTAGGACACAGTTCAGCAGGAAGATGTTTTCTTAGTACATAAAGCCTCGACCTCTGCTATTTGACCCATGGAGAAAAACATAAAAGATAAAGGTTCCCCTCGCACATATGTGCTTGTCGTACACGACTCTAGGGGGTGGTGCTCATCTCTGTTTCAAACCGAAGAGCCAGCGCTGTCCGAAGACATCTCCGTGGTCATGTGGCTGGCATGACTAAATGCCAAAGGTGCACGGAATGCTGTTACCTTCCCAGCAAAAGTGGTCCCTATTTTTCTACTTGCATTTTTTATGTGCTTTCGAACTGCTAGGTTGGCAGAAGCTGGGACAAGTAACGGGAGCTCACCCCGTTATGCGGCACTAGGGATTTGAACCGCTGGACTGCCGGCTTTTCGATCGACAAGTTCAGTGTCTTAGCCACTGAGCCACCACGTCCCTGGAGAAAAACATAGTCTCCATCTAATAACATGATTTCCATCCTGGAGGGGAGAGGGGGCAGCAAACTCTATTTCAAGAGGAAATTTAGATCTCAGAGTAGATTAAACTCTCCTTTCCCACCCAGTATGATAATCTGGATTATCTTGTGCATCCTTTTTTTTTAAAGGTCAGCATAGCCCCTGGTATTAGTCAGCTTGAGAGCAGGGAGTGAGGCCATCCATCCAACCACTTACCTTGGTTGTTTTAATTTTGTTTCCACTGCTGCATGACCAACCTGAGTAATCTGGAAGCACTTTACATTCCTCTCCTTCCAGACAAGGTTCCATATGACACCACCACTTCTGGATAACAATGGCAGCTGGAAAGCAAAAATGAAGTCATTTCAGAACTACATGCAACAAATGGGACCCAGAAAATGCTGCCCGGAAGCAGCTAATAGCTACTTTGATCTTCCCACCCTTGGCATCTCCAAATGTGTTGAAGCTGCAGGCCAAAAGATGGGAATTTTGGGAGTTTCATTACCAACACAACTGAAAGTCTATGCAGATTCCCAGTCATGCAGGTCATGGTTGTCCCAAAGGTGTTTTTTCCTCCACCTATCTTTCCCCAACTGGACTTTCTTGCTTTTGCTTGAAGACATTTCACTTCTCATCCAAGAAATTTCTTCAGTTCTAATTAACTTGTGGGAAAAGGAAAGATCCTTTGAAGAGAACAAGGTTCGCATTCTAGACAGAGAGGACCAGAAGCTTGAAAGAAGAGTCAAAGAAACTATGTTGAAACTGAACAGAGATCAGGGAGCATGACACCACCTATGTCTTACAATCAGTGGTAGGTTGCTCCCGGTTCAGTCCGGTTCTTGTGAACCGGTAGTAATAGCGGTGGGAGGCTCCGCCCACCCACCCAGACGTCATCATGAAGCTCCTGAGCGTGCTCCCATTGCGAACCAGTAGCGGAGGTTAGTAGAACCCACCCCTGCTTACAGTGCAGTCCTTTCAGCAGTCCCAAGGCACTTCCACACTTTTTTGCACTCTGATTCAGGTGACTCTGAGGACACAAATTAATTCCCAGACCAGGGGTTGGCAAACTTAAACATTCAAAGAGCCACTTGGACCCGTTTCCCAAAGAAAAAAAACACACCGGAGCCACAAAACCTGGGTGGGCATGGCCAACTCAATGACACTCACTCACCCAGTCACATGACCCCCCTCTAGTCAAACCATTCTGTCTCTTTCCCTTCTTCCTGTCTCCCCCTCTCTCCCCCCATGTCTCTCTCCCTCTGTATCTCTCCCTCTCTTCCCCTCTCTCACCCCTCTCTATGTATCACTCTGTATGTGTCTCTATGTCTCTCTCTCTCCCCCCCCCATTTCTCTCTCTGTGTGTCTCTCCCCCTCCCTTTGGGTAACCGTCCTCCTCCTCCCCCTCCTCTTGTGATGTCCTGGACGGCTATGGCTGAGCCAGGAGCGTGTGCATGGGCGGGGAGACCCTCCCCAAACGAGCACCAAAGCACAGCAAAGGCACCCGCAGGGTGAGCGGCTGCTCGATTAGGAGGGTCTTAACAGGATGGGACTTCTTTCCTGCACTAATGTTCTGGCCATCGCCTTGCTGTTTCATCCCCCACCCCAGCAGCTCTTCGCTGCTGAGTGCGGAGGGTCCGAACTCCAGCCTGAAGCGGCAGGAAGCAAAGGCTGCCTTACGTGCAAATGTGGCGCGAAGGTAGGTACAGGGCAGCTTCTCTCCTGCACTCTCCTCCTCCTCCCACTCTCATGATGCCCTGGCCAGCTGTGGCTGAGCCGGGAGCATGCGCACACATGGAGAGACCCTCCTTAAGCAAGCCGCTGCCCACCCTGCGCGCACCTTTCCTGAGCTTCGGTGCTCGCTTGAGGAGGGTCTCCCTGTGTATGCGCACGCTCCTGGCTCAGCCACAGCCGGCCAGGGCATCACGAGTGTGGAAGAGCCACACTCAAGGAGCCAAAGAGTTGCATGTGGCTCGCGAGCCGTGATTTGCCGACCACTGTCCCAGACGGTTTCAACAACTATCAGTGTTAGCTACTGACTGAACTGACTGGGAAGAGTATAAATCATTTCCATTCTCTACCAGTTAGTTAGACCTGAAGAAGCTTCTTGGATGAGAAGCGAAAAAGTTTTAAGAAAAATCAAGAAATCAAATCCAGTTGCTGTTTGCAGACAAGCACCTTTGGGACAGCACATCTGAAAAGGAAAGGCCCTTGCTATACCATGGAATCGGTGTAAGGAAGGATAATAAATTGCAATTTCCAACGAGAATGTTCCCCCCTTTCCTTCTAATCCAACTAAGGTTCTCTTGACAGAAAGTTACACTCACACAAAAACCCATTAAATGCTAGGAAAAGAACATTTTAAAACCACATAAGAAAAAAAAAATCAATGTCAGTTAAAAACAACAAAACAGAAACAACATTTCTATGCACACAGAGAAATTGGCATTTTTATTTTATTTTCTTCTCCTGTTGAGTAGTCCCATCCTGGCTTTCACTATGCTGGAAATTGCTTCTGAAATTCTAAGTTTTTTTTCTTACGGCAGTTTGTGAAACAACAGTCAAGAATAAGTGCCTTAGGGGAAGGGCATGGAGGAAGTTGTTTGAGTCACCACAATTTCATGAATGAATTTTTAGGCCCAATTATTCTCATATGCATGTCCTTAAGGACTTCCTCTAGGAAGCATTCTGTAAACAGTATCCTCTTTCTCACATCAAAAGGATCTTCAAAAAGAATTCACACATCTCATTTTTCCAATTCTCCAAGCTATGGTTTGAAAGGAACTGAAATATATGCATTTAATTATTCACTGATACTTGTATTCTGCTCTGCTCTGGAGATTCTAAGCGGCCAAAATGAAGATCATCAGAAAGATTTAAAACATTTGAGACATTGGGTTGTTGTTGTTTTTTAAAGACCTAGATCTTTGTTCTGTGAAATAACAGGATCACTGGACTGCTCTGGAATTTGGAGGTGGGTACATTCCATAGAGATGGGATAACTGTTGAAAAGGACTGATCCTTCTGCTCTTGATCCTACTGAGGAAGGATGCCTCAAGTTCAGAAGAATCCCTCATCACCTCATCCAGAGGTGGGTTTCACATATTTTTACCACCGGTTCACCGCCCGTGTGTGCCTTCCGCGCATGTGTCCAGCCTTCCATGCATGTGCTTTGCTCACGCATGCACCTTCCACGCATGCACCCAACCTCGAAAACGTGGCTAAATAGGACGGCATAATGCCGGGGCAGGTGGGCAGGCCCACCCGTGATCTCCGGTACCGATTCACCTGAACCGGTCAGAACCGGCTAAATACCACCACCGAGCTCATCACACTTTGCCCCAATTATTTCCTTTGGTTCTGCCAATGTGGAGTCCAGTTCTGAACAAGGTGGAGTCCAGATGAGCAATTTTATCAGAAAAGTGTTTGATCTTTCATATCAACATTAAAAAAAAAAGGCCTTCTGAGCTGTCCTTACTTGCTGCTGCTGGATGACAATCTGCTGCTCATTCCCTACCCAGAATCTTTCCTATACCTGTGCAGTCCACATCTTCTCTTCTCTGCCATGTTCTTCTCTCACCATGAACACAATCCTAATTTTCCATTCCAGGGAAGTGGATAAGAGCTCCTTCCTCAACAAACCTCTGCCTCTCACTCAAAGAATTGCAAGCTTGTCGCTTAGTCTGGATCTACCCATGACACACAATGACAAAATTCCAGGAGGGAGAATGGCAAGTATTTGGCAAGTTTGATTTCCTCATCTGTAGAGAAAATAGATCCTTAGCCAGCCACAAGAATTGCCTCCTATTTCCTCCAGTCTTTCCTTCCTTTCCTTTTGTGAATACTTTTACTAGAAAATGCCTTGGTTTCTACAAAGTGCAACTTGCTCTAGCAAACATCGCATAAAACAAACCCTCTGATTTAAGATTACAAACCTGGATCCATGTAGATTCACATATTATCAGCAAATTCAGTTTGCTGAAACTACATTGTGTATGTAGTTACAGTTTTGATGTGTGTATGTGTGTGTGTGTGTTTGTGTGTGTATCCCACCTTATTTTCACAAATAACTCAAGATGGTGAACATATCCAACCCACCTTCCTCTTCCTATTATTCCCACAACAACAATCCTGTGAGGTAAACTGGTCTGAGAGAGAATGACTGGCCCAAAGTCAGCCAGCTAGCTTTCATGGCTAAGGTGGGACTTGAACTCCCAGTCTCCCTCTTTCTAGCCTGGTGTCTTAACTAGACCAAACTGGCTTTCCAGTTTACTATCCAGTTTACTCTAATATAGGGATGTGGTGGCTCAATGATTAAGATGCTGATCTTGTCAATCGAAAGGTTGGCAGTTCAGCGGTTCGAATCCCTAGTGCCGCGTAATGGGGTGAGCTCCCGTTACTTGTCCCAGCTTCTGCCAACCTAGCAGTTCGAAAGCATGTAAAAAATGCAAGTAGAAAAATAGGGAACACCTTTGGTGGGAAGGTAACAGCGTTCCATGCGCCTTTGACATTTAGTCATGCCGGCCACATGACTACGGAGACATCTTCAGACAGTGCTGGCTCTTCGGCTTTGAAACGGAGATGGGCACCATCCTCTAGAGTCGGGAACGACTAGCACATACGTGCGAGGGGAACCTTTACCTTTACCTTTTACTCTAATATCCAGTTAGGGAGTTGAAGAAGAAAAGGATAAAGTAAAAAAATACCACATCAAAGCTGTGAATGAATGGTGATAGGTTTCTTTCTTACTCCCTTACTCCTACCACCATGTACAATTACATCCATGCACTGGGAGGGAAGATTTAAATTGGTCTTGGACATGGATACTGGCCATACAGAAAATTTCCACAAGCTACTATAACTACTATTATTATTATTACTTAAAGAGAATTCAAGGTAGCTTACAAACATTGTATTTATTACAAGCTTGTGGTGTGTAGGTTGAAAGAGAAAGTGGGAGAGAGAACGGCTCAAGGATACCCAGTGGTCAGATGATAATTTGAAGCTACATTACCTTCAGTCTAAGTCCTGAACACTAACCAATTTACTGTTTATGAAATGTGACTTATGAGTGCTGTTCCTACTTTTGATCTAAAATAGCTATATTGAAATCTATGCTTCATTATTAACCCATAACCCAAAAAGCTATTCTTGGGTTGTTCTTCAGAAAGTAGTACAAGGAAAGGACTTACCAAGCATGCCACTCAAGTAAATTTTTAATGCAACTCAGTGATTAAAATGCTGGCCTAGAAATCTCGAGACTGTGAGTTCTAGTTCTGTTTTAAGCATTAAGGCTGGCTGGGTGATTTTGGGCCAGTCAGTCTTTTTCATCCCAAATCACTTCAAAGCATTGTTGTTATGGGAAAAACAGGAGAAGGAAAGAGTATTATGTAGGCTTGCCATCTTGAGTTACTTATAAAGTAATAAAAGCATGATCAAAATCAATTAAACAAACAAAAACAGCCTTGTGAGATAGTCCAGACAAGAAGCACACCTAGCTCTAACTGTATTGTAAGATTAACAAAATAACAGAGTTGGCTATCCCACTGATGGCTAACTTTTTCCGGACCGAGTGCCCAAAGCGTGTACCCGAACCCCCAAAATGCAATGCCCGCACGGCCCTGCATATCCCCCCTGCCTCCTGCATGCATGCAAGGCCCCTGCATGCGCCCCCCACGTGCATGTGCCCCCCACATGCGCCCCACCGTCCCTCACATGCACGCGTGCCCTGCCCCCACACAATGCACACGTGCCCTGTACATGCACACCCCCACGTATGCACACCCCACACATGTGCATCCCTGTAAATGCAGGGCAGAGACTCGAAGACCAGCTGGCCGGCGGGAGGCACGCATGCATGTCTGGCGGAGCTGAGCTGGGGCGACGGCTCCCGTGCCCACAGAGAGGGTTCTGAGTGCCATTTCTGGCACAAGTGCCATAGGTTTGCCACCACAGCTCTATACCATTTCATACAAATGGTTGTCCAGTCTCTTTTTAAAAGCCTCCAGTGATGAACCACCCACAACTTCTGAAGGCAAGCCATTCCACTGATTTATTCTCACTGTCAGGAAATGTCTCCTTAGTTCTCCTGGGTTAGTTTCCAACCATCGCTTCTTGTCTTGCCTTCAGGTGTTTTGGAAAGTAGGTTGACCCTTCCTTCTGGCAGCTCTTCAAATATTGTAACACTGCTATCATGTTGCCCCTAGTCCTTCTTTTCACATTACATTAACATTTCAGATTACATTAATAGAATCTTGCAAATCTCCCCCCTCACTTTTACAATCCAAGAAACTAGGGAAGGTCTTTCCTGAGAAGTTTGCCACGCTCACATTCCTTCTGCAAGCTCAGATGCCTTTTGTTTGCCTACTCTGTGACTCTTCCTCCTGTGGTTATTCTCACATGCCATTTCACATATGAATGACTAGGGCACCAACCTCAGGAAGCAAGAATGGCTTTCAATGCAGTATCCTAATGCAACAAGCTAAAAATAAGGCAATGTTTGCCAACAGTCAATTTCAAAATAATCAACTGAAGATTAGCAGCTGTATATCTGTTTTACAACACATCTCACGCAGCAAGACTCAGGGCAACATTCAAGGAACAACCAGAAACAGAATATTTCAAACCTGTTAAAACCAGCCAAACATAGTATGGATGAATGCCCACAGTCAGCCTAGAGACCAACTGCCTGTTGGAACAAAATGATTTTCAAGACAGGGAATGTAGATAACTTAAAATGATGGTAGTGTGACTTTTTGCATCTTTTGAGGATGGGGGAAAGCGAGCAAGTGATCAAGATGCTCATTAGAAGTTACTAAATTTTCAAAGTGTTTACATTGTTGTAAAACCCATCAATATGGTTGGGGAGGAGGAGACTGCACATGTCTGCTCTTCCTACATTGTCACAAGCACCCTGGAAACCATTTCTCACTTTGGATGTTTCACCTTTGCCACCCTGGTGTCTGAAAATTACATGGTTGCTTCATCCACACCTTAGTTATTGATGTGAGCTGACTCCTGGTCCCTGGATTATAGGAAAATTATTTTGAATATTGTGGATATTAAATTAACAGATTTGTCCAAGTAACTTGGCAATAAAATGCATGGAAAATGTGTTCATGAATTATAATAGAGCAAACAGAATTTCTGCACCTTCAGTTCAGTGTTTCTTAACCTTGGCACGCATACCAGCTGGGGAATTCTGGGAACTGAAGTGAACACATTTCAACGTTGCCAGATGTGAGAAACATCTCTCTAGTCAAAGTGCTTTCTTGCAATCTTAACCACACTTGATCAAAGAACACATTGTGACAGAGGTCAGGAACATGTACTTCCTCTGAACACAAAAACAATTGTGCTGGATCAGGCCAAGGTGTACTGTACATCTGTGTTTAGTATTTTGTTTCTCACAACAGCCAAGCATAATAAACAGCACCTGCACTTATTCTAGGAACATGCTTTGTTCTTTCCTCGATCCCCAAATCTCTGTGAAACAGCTGGGTCATTAAGAGCTTTCTAAATGTTAACAAGTAGGACACTTCTTATTTCTGAGACTGACTGCTTTCATAGAGGAAAGCATTCAAGTCCCGATTGTTTTTGATTGTCGTCTTCTCTACTCCCCGTGCCCACACTCTATTCCTTTTCACAAAGCAAAAAATCAGAATTGTTCATAACGCTCCAGGTACAAATGTATCACAGAGTTGTAAAAATGCATTGGTACTTTTGTTTTGATTCCATTCCTAATGATCCATAACCTGGATCATTGCCTTTTTCACAGGTGCCTCACATCAAGTTAACATCTCCAGCTGAGGACTGTGACTTTAAAATCTTTTGCCTCATGAGCGTCTGATGTCCCAGATTTCCTCAGTGTCTATGTAAAATGAAAGAGTTTTTGTGCAGTTACATTGCTTTACCTCTATTCAAAATAATGAAGTGGGTTTTTTGATTTGGTTGACCACTCACACAGTTTAAAAAGGTCCTTTTGCAGATCTTCACAATCACATTTGGATTTTTTTTCTTCCCTGTAATCTGGATGATACAGTCATTATTGCAATTATTGTAATTTGTTACTGTGGTTACTGTAATTCCAAAGTAAGAAGCAGTTTTCGATTCAAGTTGCCATTATGATTCTAAGCACAGTACAACACACCTCCAAAATTTGTGTCAGGCTCAGTGACCAAGGAAATGTACTTTTGGGGGAAATCTCATCTGCCTAGTTTCAGGATATGACGTGCCTCAACACTTTTATTTCTGCCCTAAGTCTTGCCATCTCTGTAAAAGAACTAAACTTGCCCTATCAGCTCTCTCTCAATCTCACAAACTTTACCAGGGTTTAATCTTTTTCACTGAATAAGCTTTTTCAGATTCCCTTAGTTCTATGCATGGATAAGTGTAAGTGTCCCCTTAGTTATTTAATAGGTGGCCTCCATTAATAGCAATAGCACTTAGACTTATATACCACTTCACAGTGCTTTACAGCCCTCTCTAAGCAGTTTACAGAGTCAGCCTATTGCTCCAACAATCTGGGTCCTCATTTTACCAACCTTGGAAGGATGGAAGGCTGAGACAACCTTGAGCCTCTCAGGATCAAACTCCTGGCAGTGGGAATGCAATTAACCTGCAATATTGCAATCTAACCACTATGCTATCACAGCTGTAATATGCATTTTTTTGGCGGAAGAGGTTGTAGAAAAAAATGCTTTTAAAAGTAAAAAAAAAAGCCTCTGATGATCGCGCAGCTCAGCTGGGCATGGGGGGGGCAGGGATTTTTACTACCAGTTCTCCGAACCACCCGCCAACATCGCTACCAGATTGGGCGATCATGTCCGAACCGGGAGCATTTCACCCCTGGTTATATGTAAAGCAAATATCTAATTCAGAATTCATCACCATTGCAAGATTGCTTATCTCCACTGCTTTGCTGTACCACATTGCTAATTACTTTTGTCTGATGCCTTCGTAGGAGTTAGTAACTGGTTGACCTTGGTTGGGCTAAGTAGGGTCAGGTCTATTTAGGACTTGGATAGGAAATAATGGGACATATTGGGACATATTGGGAAATGGACCAGACTAGAAACTGGAAAACTCTTAGGAGAAGGTGCTGCCAACCACTTCTATACTATTGCCATGTCTGTACAATCACTGGAATCCAACCTTGACTCAGAGGAAATGTGTTCTCATCTGTACCTTTGTCTGACAGTATGCATGGCAAAGCACCAACCTGTTTTCATCACTAACAGAGAAAGGTTTAGTGGCACCATTAAGGCTGAGCCAAGGAACAAAAATGGCCTGAAGTCCTAAAGCTGAAAGGGACCAAAATAACAAGGGGTCTTCTAGGGAATGTTGGTAGATCACCCTCCGAGATCTAGTAGCAAGTAGAGTATTTGAGCCACGGTGGCGCAGTGGTTAGAGTGCAGTACTGCAGCCTACTTCTGCTGACTGCCGGCTGCCTGCAATTTGGCAATTCAAATCTCACCAGGCTCAAGGTTGATTCAGCCTTCCTTCCTTCCGAGGTGGGTAAAGTGAGGACTTAAATTGTTGGGGGCAATATGCTGACTCTGTAAAACTGTTTAGAGAGGACTATAAAGCACTTTAAAGCGATATATAAGTCTAAGTGCTATTGCTATTTCCTCTTTCCTAGCCAGGTTCCCCAGCCAGTTTTCTATTATATTCCTTCTTGAAGGGGGACAAATATACCTTTCTTAGCACAGTAATCAGGTTTGCTGTACAACTGCAATTCTAGCACAATATAGGTAGTTCTTGACTTATGACTGCTCACTTAGCAACTGAAGTTACAAGGAAACCCCAAAAGGTACTTAAAATCTGATTTCAGATGGTATCTCTCTGTCTCTCTCTGTCTCTGTCTCTCTCTATTTCTGTATGCCTCTCTCTCTCTGTCTCTGTCTCTGTCTCTCTCTCTCTGTCTCTCTCTCTCTCTCTCTCACACACACACACACACACACAATCATGCAATCACATTTTGGGCGCTTGACAACCAGTCATTGCTCTTCTCAACTGCACATCCCATGGTCATGTGAACACAATTTTTGCCTTTTTTGCTTATTACTTCCGGTTTCCAGAAAAAGAAAAAGAAAAACAACACCCATTGGATGAAATATTCACTTAACGACTGCTGCATTCACTCAACGACTGCCACAAAGAAGGTTGTAAAATCAGATGCAGACACATGACGACCTGCTTAACAATCACAATGTCTTACCATTGTAATTCCAGCCTCTCAATTACAGTAATAAGTTAAGGAGTACTTTTAGGGCAAAAAGAGAAGCGATCTCTCCTGTTGTCCTGGCAGTGAAGTTCTCTTTCAACATGATCTCTTGCGCCTAAAATGTTGTGGGTGAATTACCTGCCATACATATTGTATTCATTACCAAATGACTATTCAGTGCAGCATTTTGGAATATGCCTTTCCATCAAGGTAGCTCAGCATCTTGTTTAGGGAAACCAATTGGCATACAGCTAGTCCTCGACATACAACAGTTCATTTAATGACCACTCGAAGCTACAACAGTACTGAAAAAAAGTGACTTATGACCATTTTTCACACTTATTACGACCGTTGCAGCATCCCTGTAGTCATGTGATTTACACATTTGGATGTTTGACAACTGGTTCATATTTATGATGTCCCGGGGTCATGTGAACCATCTTTGGTGACCTCCTGACAAGGAAAGTAGATGGGAAAGCCAGGTTCACTGAGCAACCATGTTAGTAATTTAACAACAGTAGTGGTTCACTTAACAAATGTGGCAAGAAAAGTCGTAAAATGGGGCAAATCCAGAGGTGAAATCTGGCTGGATCTATCTGACTCGCACAAAGTGGTAGGGCCAGAGGTTGGAGGCTCCGCCCACCCATCAGGACGTCATTACATCCCATTTTTTACCCTCTGCACATGTGCAGAAGAGGCACAAGTGCTCACATTTCCAATCCTGTATGTAGGTAACAAAGGTAGCGATCCTGTATGTAGCTGGGCAAATCTCACTGGGCAAATTTCTAACTCAGCAACATCAATTCTGGACTCAATTGTGGTCCTAAGTTGAGGACGACTTGTATGTATGCAGTCATGATGCCAATTTGTCAGTCCTTTAAAGTAGGCCAAGAAAATAGCTACAGCAGAGAACTGAGGAATGCCCTTTATTTAAACAACAAATTTTAAACAATCTGCCCAAGTTTTCACTCCCTTTCATCAACAAAATTAAGAGTTATTCTGAGTGTCCTTCTTCTGTCTTCCTCTTTCTCAAGACTAATCAATCTTTTCTGCAAATCCACCTTCCATACATAGGTCATTCTTTCCTACAAGGTCAGCTGTACCTTCCTGCCTTTACACAACGTACACCCATTTAGACGGATTAAGTTTCTTAATCATAACCAGGTATATGTAGAACTAAGTCTCACTCTGCTCAGCTGCAATCTATATTCGTTTCATTTCGACAGGAGTTAACCAGCTCCAGGGCACCACAGCAAAAGCAGACAGTTCCTTCTAATAACCAGTCTACTTTTTGATTTTTTTCATTGTGGTTATTCATATTGAGGTTTGTGAAATGAGCTGGCAGGGTAGCTGGGTGACATCTTTATCATCCTTATAATCTGATTGAATGGAAGCTATTCATCAGTTCAAATAAAGTTACTAGACAAGATATTGGTTCACAAAACAAACTCAATTAGAAACTGAAATATGAAAACAAATATTAACTTGGTTAGCTATTATTATTTTGTTATGTCTGTGATATCTCAACCTTCATTCCCGGTTACAATTCCTCATTCTACAGAAGGGGTATAAAATCCCTCTTCTTATATGTAAAGATGAAACAGCAGATTATTAATTCATAGGGCACTTTTTTTTTTGCTTCAACATCTAAATTAGCTTAACTGACAGCAGATTGATAATGGTAGACTTGCTAGCTTGGGTGCTGATGCAATTATTTCATTTCCCCTGTGCATTTCAGTGCAGGCAGCAGCTAGAAATAACTTTATGTCTGAAGTTTACTTAATATCAAATACCAATAATCTCTCCAAAGTCTGCCTGTCTCAACCCCTAACCTTAACACTCTGTCTGTCTCTCTCTCCCTCCCTCCCTCCCTCCCGCCCTCTCTCTCTCCGTGTGCACACGCATACATACGTACATTTTTTTCTGGTTTAAACAGTTATTCCAGGAGAAAGCTGCACTTTCTCTGTAAGTGGAATGTAATCCAACCAGAGTCATTGATTGAGATGGGTGGCTATGGCAAATGAATAAATAAATAAAAAATAAAATAAATAAGTTGTCAGCATTCCAGAAAAACCCAACTCCAGATAAAAACTCAGAGACAAGCATTTTCTCAAAGTTCCATTTATTAGAGTAGGAAAACCCGAATCTGAGAGTTCTGGGTTTTCCCTCAGTAAATCAAAACCCCCAAAACTATCCCCTCGCTCCTCAGTCCATCACATGCTTCAATCACCATCTGTCCCATCTTGAGACATCACTCCGACCACTCCTTCTCCAGATGCAGGATTGTCCTGACCTTGACCGAAAGGAAGAATGCTATTTTGTCTAACTACATTCCCTCTACTAAATCCCCTCCCCCTCCTACTTTCACACACACGAGAAGATGGCAGCGTGGAAGCTTCCAGGGCTAATATGGCTTCCAAAGCTGACGTAAGTGACATACTTGGGGCCAGTGGTGGGTTTCAAATTTTTTTTACTACCAGTTCTTTGGGCGTGGCATGGCTTGGTGGGCATGGCAGGGGAAGGATATTGTAAAATCTCCATTCCCACCCATTCCAGGGGAAGGATACTGTAAAATCTCCATTCCCTCCCCCCTCCAGGGGAAGATTACTGCAAAATTATTGCTTAGCGCATTGTAAGCCGCCCTGAGTCTCCGGAGAAGGGCGGCATATAAATCAATTTTAAAAATAAAAATAAAAATCCCCATTTCCTCCTGATCAGCTGGGATTTGGGAGGCAGAGAATAGATGGGGGCGGGGCCAGTCAGAAGTTTTACTACCAGTTCTCCAAACTACTCAAAATTTCCACTACTGGTTCTCCAGAACTGGTCAGAACCTGCTGAAACCCACCTCTGCTTGGGGCAAGGTTTTTTTTTAAAAAAAATAGGTGGGTGGAAGGAATCCAATACAACTTTCTCTTCCCCTAACTAAAGGCCCAATTTAGTTTAATGCTTCCAAGACATTAAATCTGGTAACAGTATCTTAATATTGTCAAATTAGCCCTCTAAATCTCAGCACAATTTCTGCAAGGCTCCAGGATGTAGAACGTACCATTGGAGCAATACCTGCATCTCTCAGGGTGTCTATCGGGGGCTTATCTTATACATGGGTAACAGTTTTGGTCCTAAAGGCTACTTGTGGTTCCATGTTAGGCCCTCACCCACTCCAGCTACGCCACATTGCATATGATATACACACATCAATTCATCTGAGGGGTCCGTGGTGCTCTCTGAGCTTGCTTGTATTCTTGCAGATATTTCATTATCCAAACTAGTTAACATCATCAGCACTAGACTAGCTTGATGTTACCTGTTCTGAGTAATGAAACATCTGCAAGAAAACAAGCAAGCTCAAAGAGCACCAAGGACCCCTCATTTCAACTCTGAGCTATAAATATTCTCCTTTATTGGTATCTATTCACCTTCTTATCCTCCTTCCCAGAGAGCAGTGGTGGGATTCAATTTTTTTAACAACCGGTTCTGTGGGCATGGCTTAGTTGGGGGTGTGGCTTGGTGGTCATGTGACTGGGTGGTGTGGCTAGCTGGTCATGTGACTGGGTAGGCGTGGCTAGCTGATCATGTGACCGGGTGGGTGTGCCTATGTGCATAGGGACTACTCAGAGGGCTGAAAAAAGTCATTTCTGACTGATCCTCGCACTTTTGACCGGTCCTCGCACTTATGACCATCCTTACATTTATACTCATTGCAGCATTCTTAACAACCGTGTCAATCATTTCACCACTACTTCTCTTCACCACGGTGACAAGATAGGGCGCAAAACGTAAAATGTGAGGACAGTCGTAAGTTCAAGGACTGGTCAAAAGTGCGAGGACCAGTCAAAAATAACTTTTTCAGCCCTCTGAGTAGTCCATATGCACATAGGGACTACTCAGAGGGCTGAAAAAAGTGATTTCTGACAGGTCCTCGCACTTTTGACCAGTCATCATTTATCTTCTAGTCCAGAGATCTCCAACCTTGGCAACTTTAAGCCTGGCAGACTTCAACTCCCAGAATTCCCCAGCCAGCTATGCTGGCTAGAGAATTCTGGGAGCTGAAGTCCACAAGTCTTAAAGCTGCCAAGTTTGAAGACCTCTGAGCTAGGGCTTTGGGGGCAGCCTTTTGGGGAGGGGGTCCCATTCGGAGAGACCCCCTGCCTCTCAGGAAGCATCAGGCCCAGGCAGAGAAAATTGCCAAGGTTGGAGATCTCTGGACTAGAAGACCTCCAAAGGTCCCTTCCAACTCTGTAATTCTGGTATTGGCAAGCAAGCACAATTAAGCTACTTAAATCCTCTAGAGCAGGGGTCCCCAACGTTTTGGACCTCAGGGACCACCAAGTTCATAATTTTAAATTTCGTGGACCACTAATACGAATCCAGCGCGTCGCTTGCTGAAGCACCTGGACTCCCAGTGACGGGATAGGGTCCTTCAGGCACTCTGCCCCCCCTCTTTCTCTCTCTCTCCCCCCTCTCATTCTCTCTTTCTCTCTCCCCTCTTTCTCTCTTCCCCCTTTCTCTCTCTCCCCCTTTCTCTCCCACTCTTTCCCTCTCATTCTCTTTCTCTCTCTTCCCCTCTCTCTCCCACTCTTTCCCTCTCATTCTCTTTCTCTCCCCCTTTCTCTCCCCCACTCTCTCTCATTCTCTCCCCCTTTCTCTCCCTCTCTCCCCCCACTCTCTCTCTCATTCTTTCTCTCCCCCCTTCTCTGTCTCCCCCACTCTTTCTCTCTCCCCCTTTCTCTTTCTCTCCCCTTTTCTCTCATTCTCTTTCTCTCTCCCCCCCTTTCTCTTTCTCTCTCTCTCCCCCACTCTCCCTCTCTCATTCTCTTGCAGGGGGCCGATCTGGTGTCTGCAACGGAGAGCAAAAAAAACACCTCGGTATATTTGCGGCGCAAGGCAGCCCTTGGTTCCTGCCGACTCGGAGCGGTAAACAGCGTCTGGTTCGGGGAGCAGCCATATTTTGCTCTCCATTGCTCTCTCGGCCCCCTGAAAGCTCTCATCTCTCGAGAAGCCCAACCAAAGTTTCCCGCACCACTTCAGGGAGCGCTCCTCGAGAGACGAGAGCTTGCAGGGGGCCGAGAGAGCAATGGAGAGCAAAATCCGGCTGCTCCCCGAACCAGATGCTGTTTACCGCTCCGAGGCCCAAGCAACAGGAGATGAGGGCTGCCTTGTCCCACAAATATGCCGGATTTTGCTCTCCATTGCAGACACCAGATCGTAATGCACCACCTGCAAAAATGCGAAAATTTCCAAATGTAGCCCTGCCCTCTTACAGCTCTCCTGATGTTCAACTGTTGTCTTTCAAGGAGGATACTTGGCCAGCTTCATGCTTGATGTCTCCCACCTTGGCAGCTTTAAGACTTGTGGACTTCAACTCCCAGAATTCTCCACAATTCCCCAGAATGGGCTAGGCGGGAGTTGAAGTCCAAACGTTGTAAAAGAGCCACAATTGCCCAGCCCTGGGCTAGGGTAGGCTGACGCCGCACGGATGGGAGGCGGGGCAGGGCGAGGGGCGGGCAAGCCAGCAATTTAACAAATGGTTCGGTGTGCTGCGGGGCCAATAAATTACAAAAAAACACCGAACCGTTTGTTAAATTGCTGGCTCGCCCGCCCCATTTATTGGCAATAAATAGTAGTGCGGAGGGGCGGGGCAAGGGGCGGGGTGAGCCAGCAATTTAACAAAGGGTTCGGCCGAACCCCCTAGAACCCCCAGAATCCCACCACTGCCAGAGAGGCCTACCTCAAACCAAGGGAGCATCAATGTTTTCCCAAAAACATAAATCTTTAAAAAGAGTTTAACTCCAGTGAGGTTGATCAGTATAGTGTCAGTATAAATAAGGCTCATTTCCCTCACTGAAGCTCCCCTCATAATAGGATTCTACTAATCTTCTGATTAAGATTAGTAATTGCTATCACTGGAGTAGACAAACCTGGAGTTTCCCAAACAATTGCGTCCTTCTTCCAGAGATAAACTTCCTCACAGAATCAAACATCTATGCATGTTTCTTTTTTTTTCTTTCACAGGTTCATGTAGGCTATTTATTTATTTATTTATTGTTTGTTTGTTTGTTTGTTTGTTAGTTAGTTTGATTTATATGCCGCCCTTCTCCGGAGACTCAGGGCAGCTTACAATGCTTTTAAGCAATAAAAGCATTACTTTTATTGCTTAAGAATAAAGAATAAGTTGGTGCTATAGAATAACACCAACACCAATAATATTTGCTGAAGACACTCCAATGGGATCAAGAACTATTTTTACCTTTACTGCAATGAAACATTTCAAAGTAGTTCTCCTAAAAAATGTTTTCTTTAAAAAAAAAAGGGAATGGACATATTTTCGAGGGAGAC
Organism: Pituophis catenifer annectens; assembly: GCF_029215685.1. Classification (NCBI taxonomy): domain Eukaryota; kingdom Metazoa; phylum Chordata; class Lepidosauria; order Squamata; family Colubridae; genus Pituophis; species Pituophis catenifer. Next base: position 54,431,264 of record NW_027256882.1, read on the forward strand.
TTTAGGGGGCAACTGAATGCATACTTTAATTATGGCATTAAATCTTTAGGTTTACATATTTCTCAAGCAGAGGGTTAGACTAGAAGACCTCCAAGATCCCTTCCAACCTTATTATTAAATGTTGTGTTCTAAGAGAAATTAGCAAGGGGGAAAAAAACCCTTATTGTCTGCTCTCTGCAAGAGCCTTGGTGGCGCAGCAGACTAAAGTGCTGTTAAGTAGCACCAGCTGCCTGCAATTACTGCAAATTCAAATCTCACCAGGCTCAAGATTGACTCAGCCTTCCATCCTTTCGAGATAGGTAAAATGAGGACCCAGATTGTGGGGGCAATAAGCTGACTTTGTATAAAAAAGAACACCCCTTGGGGGGGGCCAAAAAGCCATACTAAGCAGGTATATACAAAAGTATGAAGGCTATTGCTTAATGCATTGTAAGCCACCTTGAGTCTCCGGAGAAGGGCGGCATATAAATCGAACCAATAAATAAATAAATAAATATTTCATACAAACCCTTTCAGTATCATGTGGTATACAGAATACTTTGTGGTACAATCGCACTGTAGTTACACCTTCACAATATGAGGCTCTCCAAGTGTGTGTGGACTACAATCTCCATCACTCCTAGCCAGCTGGCAAACATCGGAATTGCAATCTAAAGTTTGGCAGGTGCTTTGCTTGCAGTATTTTACTTAATGGCAGGACACAAAGCTTATCCGTCTTCTGGGAAGAATCTGTCAATCTCCTTTGAGATACGACCAGGCCAAGAGTGTTTATTCCCCCCACTCACCCCCCCCAAAAAGGCGAGAAGCCTAAATCTCTTGATCACATTGAATTCAAGTGTTTATTGCTTGTTTAAAAAAGAGACAAGAGGTTGACCTTTAGAGAACACAATACCCTGTGGCTCCACTGGAGTCCTCCGACTGCCGCAAAAGGCAGTTGAAAATCACTGTGGTTCCTCTCCTGCCCTCCCTTTCCTTTCTGTTCCATTTCTTAATTCTTCTTTTCATTTGCTAGGCTGCTTTGAGAGCTGAGGAAATCAATAGAATTGGGGGAAGCAGGCATCAAGACCATTTTTTTGGAGCCTCGCAGGATCCTTAGGAAACAACAAAAAAAAAAGAGAGAGAGCTGCCAGTGGGCGACTCTGGCTGCAGCATTAAGCTCTCGAGTGGCTACATACAACGAATAAAAGGCAATGATATTGCATAGCACAAAATTGCATAGGCTAATGTATATGCATAGAGGCACAATTAGGAATAAATGCTATAATTTAAACAGTGTACATAATAGGGTTGAATACAACCAATGGCCTGCATGCTTGCTCTCTTGCTTTTGGGTGGATTAACCCTTCATGGTCCAATCTGGATTAAGGCTATCAGGCACAGGAACAGGATATGTAAGTTGTCCCCATGTTCTGTAACACTGCCTTAAAATGCAAACTCTTGAACCTTTTCTTCTCAGGAATATAGATGTGGTTCAGTAGCTAAGACGTTGAGCTTGTCGATCAAAAGGTCGGCAGTTCAGCGGTTTGAATCCTTAGTGCCGCATAATGGGGTGAGCTCCCATTACTGTGCCAGCTTCTGTCAACCTAGCAGTTTGAAAGCACATTAAAAATGCAAGTAGAACCTTTACCACCTTTAGTGGGAAGGTAACAGCGTTCCATGCACCTTTGGCATTTAGTCATGCTGGCTGCATGACCATGGAGACATCTTCGGACAGTGCTGGCTCTTCGGCTTTGAAACGGAGATGAGCACCACCCCCTAGAGTCGGGAGCGACTAGAACATATGTGTTGAGGGGAATCTTTACCTTTACCTTCATGGAGTACAGGTAGTCCTCAACTTACAACCACAATTGAGGCCAAAAGCTGTGGTGTTAAGTGAGAAAATTGTTAAGTGAATTTGCCCCGTTTTACGACTTTTCTCGCCACATTTGTTAAGTGAATCACTGCAGTTGTTAAATCAGTAACACGGTTGTTAGGTGAACCTGGTTTCCCCATTGCCTTTGCTTGTCAGAAGGTCACAAAAGAAGATTCCATAACTCCGGGACACTGCAAACATCATATAAATGTGAGACAGTTGTCAAGCATCCTAATGTAAATCACATGACCATAGGGATGTTGCAACGGTCATAAGTGTGAAAAATGGTCATAAATCACTTTTTTTCAGTGCGATTGTAACTTTGAATGGTCACTAAAAGAACTGTTGTAACTCGAGGACTACCTGTACATAAATTGGTTTCATGGAGTATATAAATTGAAATCAAGGGAACAATTGACTGCAGACAGATATGGTTTTCATATCTACAGCTAAGGAAAAGATTTATTCTAGATAACAAGACATTTGGAATTGAGCAATTGAGAAAGACACAGTTTGAAACTGAATGATGTACAAATGAAGAGCATCAAATTGCCAAAACGTATAAACTCTTGCTGAAATGTGGAGGATGAACAAGTGAAATAGTGTTATGATAAAATGGGCTGAAGGTTTTATCTAATATAACATAACACATTGTTGGAAAATTGGGAAAATGTGGTTGAAAGGTTTGAAATGTACATTACCATTCAAAAGAGAATTTCCATAAAATGATGTACTATCGATATATGACTCCAGAAAAATTAGCCAGAATGTATAAAGGTACTTTATGTTGTGAATGTGGGCAACATAAAGGATAATTTTAGCACTGCCTGATGGACTTGTAAAAAATCCAGAAAATTTTGAATTCCAATACATACTTTGTATTATGTGTGTTTTATCTTTTGGCTGTTCACCGTCCTGAGTCCTTCGGGAGTAGGGCGGTATACAAATTTAAACAATAAATAAATAAATAAGCATATGCTCACATAAAGAATTTTAAAGACTAAGATTCAGCTAAACCAAACAACTAGAAAAGAGCCATGGAAGATGATTTTTATACATGAACAGTTATGAAACTGTATCCACAAAAAAGATGGAAAGATTCTGATATGCCCCCAATGAAGGAGTGGATGGTGAAGATGACACAACTAGCAGAGATGGCAGAATTAACTTGTTTACTTAGAGTAAGGTCAACAATTAGTGCCTGGAAACTATGAACCTATTTCTGAAAAAGAGGGGGGAGGGAATCTTATGATTCATGAGTTTGATTATTAGAAAGTGCATCTTATGAAAGAAGGAAATTAGAGAAATATAAATATATTTATAATGGCTGTCAAAAAGTTAGGAAGCCATTTCTTTATTAACTTTTCTTGGCTTTCTTTTCTTTTCTTTTTTTAATTTATTTAGTATTCTTCATTTCCTTTGCTTCTTTTCTAATATTGGTATTCCCTTTTTCTTGTTAAAAACTAATTCAATAAAAATTGCAATTTGAAAAAAGGGAATATGCATGTAATTTGTCATTACCTTGTTCTGGGATTATTATTGTTGTTATTGTTCTTAGTTTACTTTCCAGTCTAGCCTATAACCTTGGTATTTCCTGGTAGATCTCACATCCAATTCCCAACCAACTCTTACAGCCCTTGACTTTTCAAGGTAACAAATTTCCATCTAACTTGGGACACTGACACATTTATTATTTTTAAAAAACTCTCATGGTACCAATGGAATTGGGTTTTTTTAAAATCAATCTTCAATTCAATCTTCGATGAATATTTTAAAAGAATAATCATAGTGAGGAAAACTAAGTTTCCCTTCTCCTGCCCAACAATTCAGATCCATATCACGGTATCTGCACACACACCGAAACCAAATACAAAAGGAAAGAGAAGCTGCCTGATTAATATTTTACATGTGATATGTTGTCCCACCTCTAATAAATGAAGGGCAGCTTAAAGATCACTGTTCTCCCTTCTTAACGCTCTTTATCTTTGAACTAGACTTAAACCAGACAGTTCTTCAAATATTGGATGACTTCAGAGAATTACATTCAGTAATTAAAATGGGTCACCATACTTCCTCCTAGTACTCAAATAACAGCTTTACCTGCTCTTCTTCATAGTGTACTGTATTGAAAAATATTCTATTCAAATCTATTCAATAAAATGAACTCATCTTTTTTCAAAGCAGTAAGCAAGGACAAACCAAAGCAAACCACGCCCTGCAATATGATCAACTGTGTTATCGTTCAAATAAATAGCTCTTAGATTTAACAGATTAACAGAGTTGGAAGGGACTTTATAGGTCATCTAATCCAACCCCCTGCTCAAGCAGGAGACCCTATACCATTTCTGACAAATGGCAGTCCAATCTTTTCTTGAAAGTCTCAAGTGATGAAGCTCCCATAACTTCTGAAGGCGAGCTGTTTCATTGGTTGATTGTTCATATCCAATGAACAATGATGTCATATCCCTCCTCCTCTGTTGACAGAGGGCTGTTCAATTTTGACACAGACAGCCTCTTTGACCCCCTTTTCAAACCAGCAATCCTCTCTGTCCAAAATATGAACATTGCTGTCTTTAAGAGTGGCCTTTGTCTTTTAAATGCAGAAGGACTGCTGAATCTTGTTCCTGATGGATTTGTTCTTCTATGTTGTGCCATGCATTTGTGAAGTGGTTGTTTTGTTTCCCCAATGTACAGATCTGCACATGTCTCACTTTACAGCCCTAAGCAGTTTACAGAGTCAGCATATTGCCCCCAACAATTTTACTGACCTTGGAAGGATAGACAGCTGAGTCAACCTTGATCCAGTCAGGATCAAACTGCTGGCAATCGGAAGAGTTAGCCTACAATACCACATTCAAACCATTGTGCCACCACGGTCTATGCTGAATCCCAATAACAATTTGAAGATCATAGGTACAGGTTTCTACGTAGCAAGCTTCTTCTCCACAAATGGAGGGAGGAAATGCTGGAGGGTATGCTGGTAGCCATGGAGTTTTTTTAAAAATAAAAATAAAGCTTTGTAGAAAGTTAGCACCCACCCTTCTCCTAGAAGAATGAAATATTCTATGAAATATTAAAAAGGCAGAATATTATATTTTCCCTAAAGGATAAACATGTTTCTAAAGACATAAACTCACAGCCTCAGCTCCCAGCTCCCCCCCCCCACCCCAGCAGATATTTTGGTGCCAATTTATCTACAAAACAAAAGACCTTCAGCTCCAGGGTGATAAGATTAGCCCTCACTCAAGATCCAAACCAGGACAAAGCCATTAAGCCATAATAGGAATTGCCCAACACCCTTTCAAAACACATGCTTCTTTGTCAGAGTGTGGCTATTTTGAGACAACCCAGGAGCAAAATACAGTAAACAGAGGTTTGTCGTTCAAATAGTGGTTTATCTATAAGGAATATATACATACACATACTAGGCAAAGTCAGGCAATCAATCATCAACTACAGCATGGAAGCACACATGGAGAGAGAGATACACCCTCACAGGACCTCTCTCATATTACAGTTTCTTAAAGCAGTAGCAGTCAAATAACCCTGCTGACTCATTGTTACCATTGCCTCATCATTACAGCATTACAGTATTACAACATTACATGATGGGTAGGTAACATCAACATGTTACCTTGTTGGTTCCATCATGCATGCTGATGATGTTACTTTGTTGTGTAGTGTGGGAAGTACACCCCAAAAGGACAGCACCATAAACCTCAGAAACTCAAGCCAGCCCTTCCCCCTTTACGAAAACCAAGAAGCATCAGCTGAAAAAAACACTCTGCTAACAGAGCTGACAACAGAAATGCTTAAGTAGAGGCATTAAGATAAGGAGAATCAGGCTAAAAAAATCTCACCAAGGCAAAACCAGAACTCCCTTTTTCCTGCCCCCTGACAAGATTAACCCCCAGGATAGGAAAGACAAAGGTCCTGGGACAGGATTAACCCATTAAGGCAGGAAGACAGGATCCAGGGCAATCACTTTAACTAGAGGCACACAAATAAACCCATCAAGCTACAGGAACTTCAAAGGGGAATTAAGCATAAAAGGCTCAGAGTCACACCCCCAAGCCAGGGACTCTCCAGCTATGTCACTACTTTTCTTGCCTTCCTGAATTAAAGGACCCCTTTTTCTGGCAGCTGGCTTCCATGTCTATTTCTTCTCAGCATCAGTGACTGCTTCCTAGCTGGGAAACGAACACAGGAAATTTTTTCCAACAGTAGTGAAATGTCTGCAAGAAAACCATCAAGCTCAGAGAGCACCAAGGATCCCATCATTCATGTTTAAAGTCCGTCCATCCCCCCATTCTGGTATGATATCCTTTAATCAAAGTCCCAACACAAGTATTCCCCGGAACTTGCTGTTCTTGTCAACAGCATCACACCATCATGCTGCAAGCTCCACCTCTTTTGCATGAGTGTGCAATATGCATGTGCAAAAAAATGGGCAGAGTATACAACACACTACTGAATCCTCAGAAAACCCCCCCACACACACACACACACATATGTATAAGTCCTGTCACATTTAGCCTTCAGACCTGCAGGAGACAGTGGTGCAGTACATTCCACCATCTTGATAAAAGATGAAGATAAGCAGGTCAATAAAGCTTGCCGGCTGTTTCCAACTCACCCAATTTTCACCAGCTTTCTCTTCTCTCCCCCCACTTCCTTGCCATTCTTTTGTTCTAATGATCTGGTTTTACTTCTATGGCTACAGTATCTGCATTTGTAGACGGACAGAGCCGAGGAACTGCAAAGTGTTGTACCAACATTAATTAAACCTTGCAACAGGATAGCTATTATTAGGCCCATTTCACAAATGAGATAGTGTTTAAGTGAAGCCTCAATTGAAAAGACTGGGCTTTCCTTATTTATCAGATTCGAGGCTTCTGGCAGGATGGGTTTTACGTTTAATTACTATTTGAGTTTCTTCCTGCTGATTGCTGTTAGCTCCCAATGATCGCTTTGGCTGTGTTTCTTTCCCTGCTCTAATCAACAGAGAAAATCGCTCCTCTTCTCCCTCTCTCTCTCCCCCTACAAGCAAAGTTTCTCCAACAGAAAACATTAATAGCATGCTCCAATTTATGTTCTTTGCAAAGCCCAAAAAGTGGTACCTGCATTTTTTTTCCTCGATCCTAGCCCTATTTTGCCAGAACCCACAGGGGACCCTGGGGAGGCACTAGTAAAGTTAGGCAGCAGCAATCCTTGATCCAAAAATATTTTTTTAAAAAAGGATGTTTTTTTGTGTGAACACAGTCATCAGCCTGACTTTTTTGACCCATCTTTTGGAGACACCCTTGACAATCAAGCAAAATCTTTTTTTCCTTTATTGCTACAACATATGACCAGCTACTTAAGACCCATCCAAAGCTACTTAAAAGTTCTGAAGTTACGATTGTCAGCCACCGCCCCCCCCCCTGCAATCATGTGCCTGTATTTTGGGTGCTCATCAATCGGCCTGCGTTTATGGCCATTGATAGCATCCTGCCATTTATGATGTTTCTGCCAAAATCCGACATTTACTTTGGTTTTTTAGATAAAACACCACCATTGCGAACAATGGGCTCTGTTGAGATGGGTTTCAAAGACCGTGACCCTTATTCGTCTGCAAATGGACCAGACAATCCAGCCAGAGAGGAGTTTAAGAAAACTAAAATAGTTTAATAAAAACAAACAAGTAAAACAAAAACCTATAAAAATATCAGTAGTCATTTCTTCTTAGCAAAGTCCATTCAGCTCTCTTGGAGTCTCTCCATGCGGTTTTGAGTCCAGCTCTTTCTTCCTTTCCCAGAAGGAGGAGTGACTTCAGCTAAAGCATGTGTGAGAGCGAGGTGTGCGCGCGTGTGTGCAGGTCGAAGCGTTGGGTAGGAAGCGGGTGAAGTGTGTGGAGGAAGCGCGTGGAACCTGCCAACGAGCAGCTCCTTATATGCTGAGTCAATGTCAGTTAGAAAGCCCGGGAAAACTCAGTCAAAGGCTGTGCGTTGATTGGCTGATTCAAACATTCAAACCAAAAACCAATCAATAGGCACAGCAAATGCTGAGAGAAGTTTTCTCTCACAGGCTCACTTAACTGTCACAGATTCATTTAATGTCTATGTTGATTCCCTTAACCACCACCACCCAAAAGGTCATAAATTACTTAATAGAGCTTTGATAAATATGTGCAATTAATATGGGTATTGAAATTAGTACTGTTGATATTTTAAATATACAATTATAATACCAATAAATATACTCACATACTTACGCAAATTTATATGGGGCTGGGGAGGGGCTGTTAAAGTCATCAAATACAGGTGGTCCTCAGCATACGACCACAATTGACCCCCCCAAAGCCCCGTTTGACCGGAAACCACCATTTCCGGTGGGACTAGAAGTTGTCAAACAGAGTGTTTTTGGCCTCCAGAGGACCTCGGGTTGGGGGGGGGAAGGCCATTTTCGCCCTCCCCAGACTCCTAGAGAGGCCTTGGAGCCAGGTGAGAAAGAAAACCGGGCCTTCCCCATGCCCCAAGGCCCTCCGGAGGCAACAGTCTGTTTCCCTACTTCTGGTAGGCACAGAAGACCCGAAAATCAGCTGACCAGAGCACGCATGCGTGCCGAAGCTGAGCTCGTGTGCCCACTGATATGGCAACGCGTGCCACCTGTGGCACACGTGCCATAGGTTTGCCATCACAGGTGTAGGGTCTCCTGCTTGGGCGGAGGGTTGGACTAGATGACCTACAAGGCCCCTTCCAACTCTGTTAATCTGTAATCTGAATGCTGGATTGTGGGGGTGCTGCAATGATTGTAAATGTGAAAAATGGTCATCAAGTCACTTTTTTTCAGTGCCTTTGTCACTTTGAACAGTCACTAAATGTACTGTTGTAAGTCAAGAACTACCTGTAGAATCTTCTGCTCAATGCAAGAATAATTATAGTAACAGGGAAAGTTTAAAAGCTATTTTGTGATATTTTTAAAAAATCTCATTTTTTTTTAGGAGGAAAGCTTTCCTGTACTGTAATCATCTCATTCTGGTTTGGGGAGGTAAACTGTAAATGAGAAGGTCAGAAGAAAACAAAATGTAGAAAATACAAGCAGACCCTTGAGTATAAATATGTGTTTTAATTATAATTGTTTCTTTGTTCATTCCTTGTTCTAGTGCAGGTATAAGGCAATAATCTTATCCATTCCCTGTTTCTACACAGCAGACTTGTAGCCAATATTTTTATCTCACATACTATTTCAAGGGTTCTTAAAGGGGTATAATACAACATTTAAACAATGGGAGGCCGAATGCAATTAAAATGATACATTGTAGACAAGCACTTACAGAAAAATTCTCTTTATGAAAGGACACTCACTACTGTCATTGTTCAAGGGTTACAATAGCTCGCTCCATTGTTGGTGAGCCTTGGTGATAATGGTTAACCACACTGGGTCTCTAGGATGTATGCAGTTGCGAAGACTCTTTTTTGCAACATCTGGAATCAATGAAATTCAGCACAAATGGCACACACACTACTTAACTGCAGGGATACTCACCAATGTCCATCAGAAAACTAAATAAAGGGAATGGGTAAGCTAAACAAGCTCCAAAAAGTTTAACATACTTATTTAGAACATGAAAAAGTAAAAGTTTGTTGACATTTCCTTAGCATACCCATGTCTTTAGCATATCAATCCCAAAAAAATAATAGTACCACAATAAAAGCGAATCAGTTGGGTTTAGTGCAGGGGTGAAATCTACTTACCTTCCCAACCGGTTCAGAAGTGCATGCGCACATCACGTGTGCGCACAGACCCTCTGTGCATGCGCAAACCCTTCTGCGCACGCGCAGAGGGTAAAAAACAGGTTACTTCCCGGTTAAAACCTGGAAGTAACAATGATTTGGCGGGTGGGCGGAGCCTCACACCGCCATCGCTACCAGTTCTCCGAACCACCGGCCATCGCTACCGGTTCAGCTGAACCGGTCTGAACCAGGAGCATTTCACCTGGTTTAGTGGTTAAGGTGCCTGGCTAGAAACTGTAGAGACTGTAAGACCCTTTTCATGACTCTCTTTTCATACTTTGCCTAAATAGACATGCCTTGTCATTCTGCAAAACGCCTTGGTATTATATACAATACCTAAGAAAAGTATATAGCACAGGGGTGTCAAACTCAAGGCCTGGGGGCCAAATCTGGCCCACAAGATACTTAGATCTGGCCCATGGGACCACCCTGGAAACAGCGAAGGACTGGCCCTCAGTGCCTCTGCTAGAGAAAATGGAGCTCGGAAGGGCTGCGTGCGGCCCTCCCAAGCTCCATTTTCACTGGCAGAGGGTTGCAGGAGGCCATCGCAGCCGAAAATGGAGCTCCATTTTTGCTGGCAGAGGGTTGCAGGAGGTTATTGTAGCTGAAAATGGCGCTTGGGAGCCCGTTTTCGCTGGCAGAGTGCTCAGGCCACCACAGGCGCCCCCGACACAAGTGATGTTGAGCTGGCCATGCCCACCCTGACCCCCCAAGGTCAAACACAATCTTGAAGCAGCCCTTAATGAAATCAAGTTTGATACCTCTGATATAGTACATTAAAATAACAGACATTACGTACTTTGTCTAAACCTCACACATTCTATAGATTTCCTAGGCATTCTGTACTATTCTGTACTATACCAGCTTTTCACACATTTATCTGTCTGTCCGTCCATCAAGCAAAAATTACAAATTTGAATGAAAAAACTGAAAAAACTAAAACAGAGGCAATAGGCACATTAGTGCAGTTATGCATCCCCCCCTTAAGAATCTCTTAAATATGGGATGAGGTCCACAGAAGTTAAATTGGAATTAAAATTGTGAAAGTTAGTAGCTAAAACAACTGAATTGGGCAAGACATTCCAGATATTGCCAATAAAATATATAAATATCCTGTACATAGGACAATTTTATCCCTCCTTGTTCCTCACAGATACCAACCCTGCTACAACATGCAATATTGTGGAGAAGTATTCAAAATACATGTTTTTTTTAAATATATATATATAACCCATCCTCCTTATGCTGGTCTTCGACTGTAAAAAAGATTGATTTGATTTGATCTGAATGTTGGAGGTGAATCCTGGGCAATTGACTCTCTAAAATGAAACACTTTGTAGCATCTACTATTGGCAATATTTTTTTTAAAAAATTAGCAAACAGAATGCTGTGAGATTAAACAAGTCTGCTTTGAAGGTGATACACTTCTGCTGATTTAGTAAAGGCAGCTATGTATGTCTTTGGCTCTTGTGCCTTTTTAAATAACTCTCCCCAAGAAAATATAACCAGCTTCAGATCAATGCGGAGTTATAAATTGTTTCCCAGACCATATTGGCACCCATCACCTTGCTTGGCACGGTGTGACCTGAAGCTTTGACTGACATTGTATCAAGAGCTTCACTTCTGTTGTGCTGAAGCAGGGACAATAGGCCTACAATTTTTTTCTCTTTTGTGCTTCCAAAGTAACGTAAGGATTACCTTTTTCTCTCTAATCCTCACAAATAGAGACTAGCCAAATACAGGTAGTTCTCAATTTACGGACACAATTAGGACCAGAATTTCCATTGCTAAACAAAGTGGTTATTAAGTGAGTTGCACCTGATTTTATGACCTTTTTTGCCATAGTTATTAAGCGAATCACTGCAGTTGTTAAGTGAATTACACACTTGTTAAGTGAATTTGGTTTCCCTCATTGACTTTGCTTGTCCAAAGCTGGCTGGAAAAATCTCAGATGACCCTAGGATGCTGCAACCATCATAATTCCAGTTGACAAGCAGTTGACTCAAATTTTGATCATTTGACTGTGGAGATGTTAAGTGCAAGGATTAGTTTATGTTACTTTTTTCACTGCTGTTATAACTTCAAATAGTCGCTAAGCAAATGACTGTAAGCCGAGGATTGTATTTCATTTTTCATCTCAAAAAACTGTATCCAGATTTCCAATACACCTTTAAGCAAAGTAAGCCTAAGGAATATTCAGACATATTTTTACTTTACCAGAAAAACATACTACCTAGCAGTTTTATAACATTCTCATCTCTAGCCCTCCGTTATTAGTTTCTCCTAAAAGTACTAATTGAATGTTTTAATTGCATTTTTATTTAAATATTTAAAAACTGCAACAAACACATATCTGTGTATAAAATTTTAGTACGAGTTCAGCAGTCCTTCAGATTTATCTTCACCCTTCAGAAGGTAGTTATTGCTACACCCCCAACCTCTTGAGTCTTTAGTCAATTAAAGTCCAGATGAAACTGGAGCAGAATATTTCTGTCAAATTGTGGGAAATATCTTTGGATTTAACTAATGATTTTAATTTCAGTTTATCTACCATAAATTGGTAAATAAACTGGGTGGTGGGGCAGGGAGCAGGTCCTGGCAATCTGGATACAGTGGGGTGGGAAGAAGTTGCCAGGGAATGGGCTGTGGCCTCTAGGACCCTGACAACTTTGTGCACCCTGGTGGGCTGGGTGGGCAACTGAGTTGGGGTTAGAGATAAGCAGGTGGGTGGGAGTTGCAGCACCATCATATTTGTAAGGGCAGGCACATTGCCAAGTGCCCAAATTTTGATCACATGACTAAGTTACACATGACTTCAGGCAGGGGTCATAACTCTCTTTGTTCAGCATCATAATTTCAAACAGACACTGACAAAACGGTTGTAAATGAAGGACTACCATATTTTTCGGAGTATTAGACGTACCTTTTTTCCCCCCTAAAAGGGGGTGAAAATTTAGGTGAGTCTTATACACCGAATATAGCCCCGCCCACCCACTGGCCCCCACCCTTTGGCCTCTGCCTCGCAGCAGTTACCTCCTTGCAGCAAACAGCAAGAAGAAACAGCTCCTTTTAGCTTCAGCACATCCTAATTAGCACAAGTTGATTGGATCGGCCTCCCGACTCTCAGCTGATTTGCTCCCAGCTGTTTTGCGCAGGGCTCTGCTGCTTGTTGCAAAAAGGTAAATTGCTAGAGCAGATTTTTTTTTTCCTTGTGCTAATCAAGCCATGCTAAAAACGAAAATGAAAGTAAAGCAGGCTGTTTGCTGCAAGGAGGCAAAATTGCTCAGAGGCAGAGGCAGAGGCAGAGGCAGAGGCAGAGGGAGATTTCTTTTTCTTCTTTTCCTCACCAAAAAAGGTAGGTGCATCTTATAATCCGGTGCGTCTTATATTCCGGAAAATACGGTACTTATAGCAACTGGATGGCAGGCACGAGGCTCAGGAAAAATGTAATATTAGACTTGGAAGGAACTTTGAAGGTCTTCTAATCCAATCCCCTGCTCAAGCAGGAAACCCTACATGATTTCAGACAAATGGTTATCCAATCTCTTCTTTAAAATCTCCAGTGTTGGAGCACCACAACTTTTGGAAGCAAGTCATTCCACTGATAAATTGTTCTGACTGTCAGGAAATTTCTCATTAGTTCTAGGTTGGTTTTCTCCTTGATTAGTTTCCATACATTGCTTTTAGTCCTGTTTTCAGGTGCTTTGGAGAATAGGTTGAAACCAGGGGTGAAATCTAAAAATTTTCCCTACCGGTTCTGTGGGCATGGCTTGGTGGGGGGGGGTGTCCTGTGACTGAGTGGGCATGGCCAACTCAATGTCACTCACAGCCACGCCCACTCAGTCACCCTTCCACCAAGCCACGCCCACAGAACCCGGTAGGAAAAATTTTTAAATTTCTTTCTCCCGCAGCTCCGCCCACCCGCCCCATTCCCCGGACTCCTACTGCTCACCTTTCTCCCGCAGCTTGCTGTCAGGAAAGGCAAGCGCCTGAAAGGTACCAGAGTCACTCACTCTCCTTCTTGAATGAGCCGCTCTGGTCCACGCGCCGGCTGCGCAAGCGCACACCCAACCTGCCGCTGAATTAAATAAACTGTGTGCGCGTGCGCAGCCGGCGCGTGAACCAGAGCGACTCATTCAAGAAGGAGAGTGAGCGACTCCGGTACCTTTTGGGCGCTTGCCTTCCCTGACAGCCAGCTGCGGGAGAAAGGTAAACAGTAGGAGTCCGGGGAATGGTGCATTCCCTGAGTCCGGGGAATGGGGCGGCTGGACGGAGCCTCCAGCTGCCATTGCTACCAGTTCTCTGAACCACCGGCCATCATCGCTACCTACTCACCCGAGCCGGTCCGAACCGGGAGCATTTCACCCCTGGTTGAACCCCACCCCTCTTCTTTGTGGCAGCCCCTCAGATACTGGAACACTGCTATCATGTCACCCCTAGATCCTAACCCTAGATCTTCTTTTCTTACCCAATTCCAAGTGTGGTCTGTACTTTCATGCTTGAAAGATTCTATTAATGTAACTTTATAATAAAGTAGAATTATCTCATGTGGTTGTGATGCCTCTCTAGTTTACCCTAGAAGGCCAAGATCAAGAAAATGCAGATAATAGTTTGTAAAACATTATCAGCTTGGATCATCTGCTTCTTTTTGCATTGTCAGGAAGGCAACAGTCTGATGGGTCCATTAAATGGTTGGTAGCAAGAGAATCAAGACTTTCCTAACTACAAAACATAGAGATAAATTGGGTGCTAAATTGAAAGTGTTTGCTTGCTGAGCTTAGTATAACCTAATGTCTTTTCCTTTTCAAAGCATCTGATTACAGAGACAGCTCGCAATCTGGGCATCCTCCTGGACGCACGGCTGTCTTTAGAAGAGCATATGACGGCCGTGGCCAGGGGGGCTTTTTATCAGGTTCGCCTGATTCGCCAGTTGCAGCCCTTTCTGGACCAGGACGCCTTGAGCACAGTCACTCACGCCCTTGTCACCTCCTGGCTGGACTATTGTAATGCTCTCTACATGGGGCTCTCCTTGAAGAGCACTCGGAGGCTCCAGCTGGTCCAGAATGCGGCCGCGTGGTTGGTTATGGGTGCAACCCATTGTGCCCATGTGACACCCCTCCTGCGCGAGCTGCACTGGCTCCCAGTGGTCTTCCAGGTGCGATTCAAGGTGTTGGTCACCACCTTTAAAGCGCTCCATGGAATAGGACCCGGGTACCTTCGAGACCGACTTCTGCCACCAACAGCCTCCCACCGCCCAGTTCGCTCCCACAGAGAGGGCCTCCTCAGGGTGCCATCAGCCAAGTTATGTTGACTGATGACACCCAGGGGGAGGGCCTTCTCTGTGGGAGCCCCTGCCCTGTGGAATGAACTGCCCACGGAAATGCGTAAGATCTCCAACCTTCATGTATTTCGCTGTGCCCTCAAGACCCTGCTGTTCTGCCAGGCCAGGCTATCAATGTAATGATTTTTAAATTGGGTGTTTTAAATTTTTGGGATTTTAAATCTGAGCCAAAATTATGTAATAATTTTAATTATTTTTAACTGATGTCTGTCTTTGTGGGATTTTTTTATTGAAAAGTTTTACAAAAAAAAATTACCCCAATATTCCCCCCACCCTTTTTCCCTCCCCCCCCCCCCACCACCCCACCCCTTTCCCCCATCCCCCCTAGACTTCCCAGAGCAAAATACAGGGTATTTCAGTTAACAATCATAAGCTAAATTAACCTATCTATCCTTAAACTACCAAATCCCCCCCTGAAACCTTAACTCCACTATGGATAACATAATACTTCTAAGATTTAACATTCATTCATAAGCTATTTGATATTTTCTTGTCTGATACTTATTTTGAATATAATCAATCCATCTTCTCCATTCCAATGCATATCATTCTTGTATATAGTCCTTCAAGTACGCTGAAATTTTCGCCATGTGTTTTTAATAGGCTGTACACCGCCCTGAGTCCTTCGGGAGAAGGGCGGTATAGAAATAAAATTATTTATTTATTTATTTATTTATTTATTATTTATTAAAGAACCAGGATACATATCTGTGGCACAAGCTTGTCAAGAGCTAACCAGGCCACACCAACTACTACTAATCTTCAGGATAGATGAGTCCAAATCTACAATCATGCATATGGACAACAAAAATTGCCCTCTAGTTTCCAGTTCAGAGCTATTCCACATACAATGTATATTGATATCAAGCACCATCATATGTGAGATGGGTTTGTTGAGCAGAAGTGGCTTTTTTTGTGCCCAGAAAAGATAGAAGAAGACTACTCACCAAGACATTATCAAGAGATCAGTATAAACTCTTTTGTGAAGTAATGCAATTTACATAGACTTCTGTAAAGCCTTTGATTCAGTGGTACATGACAAACTACTTCTAAAACTAAAATCCTATGACATCTCCGGACCCCTCCATAATTGGATAACCGCGTTCCTGTCAAAGAGACAAGAAGTGGTCAAAATAGGGAGCGCCCTATCAAATCCTGCACCTGTTAATAGCGTTGTCCCCCAAGGCAGCGTTCTAGGACCAACACTCTTCATACTATACATAAATGACCTTTGTGATCTTATTATAAATAACTGCATTCTCTTCGCCGATGATGTAAAACTATTTAACACCACCAACAATGCTGCTGCCCTTCAAAAAGACCTTGACTTTGTGCCAGAATGGTCAAAAAAGTTTGACTCTGTGGCTCCTGAGGACGTGGACAGGATTCTGGGCAAGCTTAACGCTGCCACATGTTTATTGGACCCGTGTCCCTCCTGGTTGGTACTGGCCTCCCGGGAGGTTACACGAGGCTGGCTCCAGGGGATTATAAATGCTTCCCTGAGTGAGGGTGTCTTTCCCGCCGCCTTGAAAGAGGCGGTTGTGAAGCCCCTCCTCAAGAAGCCTTCCCTGGACCCGGCTATATTATCAAATTATCGTCCAGTCTCCAATCTTCGCTTTGTTGCGAAGGTTGTTGAGAGTGTGGTGGCGCGACAACTACCCCGATACCTGGATGAAGTTGTCTATCTGGATCCGTTCCAGTCGGGCTTCAGGTCACGATACAGC
Source organism: Pituophis catenifer annectens (assembly GCF_029215685.1). Lineage (NCBI taxonomy): Eukaryota > Metazoa > Chordata > Lepidosauria > Squamata > Colubridae > Pituophis > Pituophis catenifer. The sequence goes on from NW_027256882.1 coordinate 54,447,956, forward strand.
ACAGAAACGGCATTGGTCGCATTGGTGGATGATCTCTGGAGGGCTCGGGACAGAGGTTGCTCCTCTATCCTGGTCCTATTAGATCTCTCAGCGGCTTTTGATACCATCGACCATGGTATCTTACTGCACCGGCTGGAGGGGTTAGGAATAGGGGGCACTGTTCTTCGGTGGTTCTCCTCCTTCCTCTCTGACCGTTCGCAGTTTGTGTTGGCAGGGGGGCAGAGGTCGACCTCGAGGCACCTTATTTGTGGGGTGCCACAAGGGTCAGTCCTCTCACCCCTTCTGTTCAACATTTATGTAAAACCGCTAGGTGAGCTCATCCGTGGTTTTGGGGTGAGTGTTCATCAGTATGCTGATGACACACAGCTATACATCTCCACCCCAGACCACCCCAATGATGCCCTTGCTGTGATGTCCCGTTGCCTGGAGGCCGTGCGGATCTGGATGGGGAGAAACAAGCTCAGACTCAACCCCTCCAAGACCGAGTGGCTGTGGCTTCCGGCGTCCCGGTATAGTCAGCTGGTACCATCACTGACAATAGGGGATGAGATCTTGCTCCCCACAGAGAGGGCCCGCAACTTGGGTGTCCTCCTGGATTCACGGTTATCTTTAGAAGATCATTTGACGGCCGTGGCCAGGGGTGCCTTTTATCAGGTTCGCCTGATCCGCCAGTTGCGTCCCTTTCTGGATCGGGACGCCTTGCGCACGGTCACTCATGCCCTAGTTACCTCCCGTATGGACTACTGTAATGCTCTCTACATGGGGCTCCCCTTGAAAAGCACCCGGAGGCTCCAACTGGTCCAGAACGTAGCCGCGCGGGTGATTATGGGCGCAGCTCATTACGCCCATGTAACACCTCTCCTACGCGAGCTGCACTGGCTCCCGGTGGTCTTCCGGGTGCGATTCAAGGTGTTAGTTATCACCTTTAAAGCGCTCCATGGCTTAGGACCTGGGTACCTACGAGACCGTCTTTTGCCACCAATAGCCTCCCACCGACCAGTTCGTTCTCACAGGGAGGGACTACTCAGGGTACCGTCAGTCAAATTATGTCGACTGGCGACTCCCAGGGGGAGGGCCTTCTCTGTGGGGGCTCCAACCCTTTGGAATGAACTGCCCCCGGAGATACGGAATATCCCTGATCTCCGTGCTTTCCGCCGTGCCCTCAAGACCCTGATGTTCCAACAGGCAGGGCTAAACATACAAACATGCAAATGATTTTTTAAATGTTATCTAATTCTGGGTTTTATTTAATTGACCAAACTAAGTAACAATTTTAATTAGCAATTTTATGATGTTTGTGTGTCTATATTTTTCTTGACTGTACACCGCCTTGAGTCCTACGGGAGAAAGGCGGTATAGAAATATAATAAATAAATAAATAAATAAATAAATAAAAAATTGGCAACTCCAAATCTCAACCAACAAATGCTCTGTCTTACACATTGGCAAAAAGAATCAGAACACAAAATACAAGCTGAGTGGACATGACCTTGTATATGACCCTCACTCTGTCAAGGACCTTGGTGTACTCATATCAAATGATCTAAGTGCCAAAGCCCACTGTAACAACATCACCCAAAATGCATTAAGGGTTGTAAACCTAATCTTGCGTAGCTTCTTCTCTGGTAATATTACACTACTAACCAGAGCATACAGAACATTTGCTAGACTAATTCTCGAATACAGCCCATCTGTCTGGAACCCGTACTGCATATCGGACATTAATACAATTGAACATGTCCAGAAATATTTCACAATAAGAGTTCTCCACTCCTCCACTCACAACAAAATGCCTTATGCCACCAGACTTGAAATTTGGGGCTTAGAAAATTTAGAACTACACCGCGTTCAATATGACCTAAGCATAGCTCATAAAATCATCTGCTACAATGTCCTACCTGTCAATGACTACTTCAGCTTCAACCACAACAATACATGAGCACACAATAGATACAAACTTAAAGTGAACCGCTCCAAACTCGATTGCAGAAAATATGACTTCAGCAACAGAGTGGTCAATGCCTGGAATGCACTATCTGACTCTGTAGTTTCCGCCCAAAACCCCCAAAATTTTAACCTTAGACTGTCTACTGTTGACCTCACCCCAATCCTAAGAGGTCTGTAAGGGGCGTGCATAAGTGCCTACCATCCCTGTCCTAATGTTCCCTTTAATTGTATTCATTTTATGTATTCAATTCATGTTTATACTTATATATATTATCTAATACGTACTCGGCAAAATAAATAAATGAATAAAATAAAAAGTAAGGGGGATTTATAAACTGGTGCCACAGCCATTGAGAAGGGAAATGTTGGAATTTGGCTTAGTTTGCAGCAGCTTTCTATATCTACAGACCTTGAGGGGCAACAAAGGGACTTATATTTTATCTCTTTCCTGAAAGATGTAATCTGCAGGCCCCTGTGGAACATGTTCCTATTGGTTAGACTGATATCCTGAAAACTTTTATCACTTCCTTCCTTTCTCTCATTTTTGTCTCTTCTGACTCTGATCTGTGTAGTTCAACCATTTAAGATGAATCATTATTTCTCCCTCATGGAAGACTACAAGATTATATTTTAGCTGTAGCTAGAGTTCAGTCACTTAAAATTACCAATCAAAATACAACTTCCTAATGAAAGTTATGTCTTTTTTTCACACAAATATCAGCCTCAAGAATAATTTATTACAAAAGTTATACGCCTAACTTTAGTGTTTCTCCCTGCATGGAATCTTTCCATTACATTAAGCTATCTGCTATCTGGCATTCTATTTTGATATAGCTTTACAGTGGCTTGAATAAATTTAGGGCCATAGTTGATACTTCATTTTGCTCTCAGATTTTAAGTATATTCATATATATACATATTTATTGTGTGTATGTGTATACACACACACACGCGCGCACACACACACAAATGTTCAAGTTACTACTAAGCCCAAATTGGGGACGATGGGTTAGCTCTTTGAAAAAGAAATGTATACTGAAAATAATTAGTTACACAAGTGAGGGCAGGAACAGCCAACCTTAATTAAAAAGCTCCTTAAGGCTTCTGCAGTACAGAAGCTTCACAGAGTTGCATTCATCCCCCCCAAAATAAGATTTGCAAAGTGTAAGTGGACATACATGGATTCCTGCCCTAAATATAGAATAAATTATCTCAGAGTTTATAGTATAATTTAAAAAAAAAAAAACCACTCTAAGCTGTCATACTATAGGGAAAATGCAGAATTGCCTATTTTGTACATCCAATACATGCATACATAATATTTCCTTTGTTAAATCTCAAAATTTATGCAGTAAACAGTTTCAAGAAAGATCTGTTAGGGCAAATATTAGAATATTGTAAAAAAGAAACCAAAGGGAATCTACCTCTGCCATTTAGATGCATATTTTAAGCAAACATCTTGAATTTATTCCACATCATAAGGTGTGTTGTTTCACAGTGCATAGTATATAAAATATTATCAGCTTTGCCTTGGAATAGATGTACACACATACACATACAAATACACATACAGATACATACAGAGAGGGGAAGGGAAGGAGATAGGGAGAGGCGGAGGGGGAGGGGGAGAAAGAAGGAGAGGAAGAGAGAGGAGAGGGAGAGAGGGGAGAGATCAAGGCAGAGACAGGGGGGAAGAGAGTAAGAGAGATTGCATTTTGAATTGCTTGCTCAAATATATGAGGTACAAAAAGTAAACATACAAGCAACATTTAATCTCTGAACAAGAGAAATTAAATATGTGACATTGGGAATAAATAAAATGTGTCAGGGAACTGATCTTATACCTAAGATTTCAACAAATCAAAAATAAATGATGTTCCACCCAACTTGAGATAATGCACAAATGCTTTCGGGGAGATAAAGTTTACTCTGTATTTCTCCAGACTGAGGGGATTACTTGTGAAAAGATTCAGTCAAATGTATTTCAGATATCTTCTGAGGCAATTAAAACAATTAAGACAATTAAGAGTGTGAGTGTGTGTGTGTGTGTGTGTGTGTGTGAGAGAGAGAGAGAGAGAGAGAGTATCTGTGTATCTAATGTTTTAAAAATTTATACTCCCTCTTTATGCTAGGATTAACATTTAAGGGAGCTGAATTTTTTTAAAAAATACAGAATTTAAAACATAAAATCAATACTAACATCAGTTACATTATGTTAATCTCTGAATGAAAAACTTTCTAACGAGGAGGAAACCAAAGGTCAACATCCAAAACATAATGGGGACTTAGTCAAACAATTTTATCCAAAATAAGTGGATGAACTACACCATTCATCCTGCTTTACCCACCACTTGTGAAGGTTCTACACAAATGAATCCTTGTAGCTGGGTTTCTGTCCTTCTCGATCACTGGAGGTTTTTAAGAAGAGGATGGACAGCCAATTGTCCAGAGACCTTAGGGTTTCTGGCCTGAGCAGTGGGTTGGACTAGAAGACCTCCAAGGTCCCTTCCAGCTCTCTTTTTCTGTATTCCATATTTTGTATTTTCTGTATTCTATATTTTGTATTTTCTGTATTCTATATCTGCACCTACTGGTACTCTTGGTGCTTGTTTTTTTGCTGTTGTTTCAGTTCAGATTTCTTCCCATTGTCTTGATGCCTTGTTTTACTAATTCTATCACCCATACAAACATTACTGATTAGAAGCCCATAAATTGATGCTGTCTTTCCACAGAACACTTAAACTACCTGAAAAATAAATTTGATATCTCTTCCAAACTCTGTGGAACACGTAAACATTAGATAAGGTTCAAATGTTAGCAGCACAACTACAATCTATAATTTGACCAAAGCATGTTTTACCATTGAAAAACCCTGGGTTAATTCATAGATTAAAACATCAGAGAAATTAGAGAAAATGAAGTTCTGTGTTATTGCTAATTCATTTTAGAAGGATACGGTTTTGTGTGGAAAGCAATGAAAAGAGAAGTTAAGCATCTTCTACTTAGCTTAATAAATACACTTTCTATGTCAATATTAATTAGCAGGAAGCTATTAAATAACGTACTGTTTTGCTTTCATGTAAATATAAATCTCTTAACATTTTATATCAGGATATTTCACTGCTGTTGACAGAAGCACTAAGTAGAATTTATAGTTCTTATTGCTCAACAAAAAACTATCCAGTAGAAGAGAGAAATCTAATCACTCTGATGTTGGGGAGTAGGAGGAAGGAAAGTGTCACATTACGCAATTTCTTGATTTTCTTTAAAGCAATCTAAATTTCAACCATTAATATACATTTAACTCAAAAAAGGGAAACCCTTCACATTTTCACTGGAAGTCATATAAATATCTGCTGAAGAAATTCAAATAACAGATATCGTTTCAGAATGTCCACCTATCCAAGATGAGGGTGGCTGCTCTTATGCATTGCCAGAGATAGACAAACGAAGAAAAGAAACAGAAGATATATATCGATACAGAAAAATTCTCATTTAAACACAAAAGCAAATTATGGAAAGCAACCGTAACCAGGAGACTATCAGGTTACCCAGCCTGAACGACAAAAATCAAGATGACCTTTGGAAAACAGCAAAGAGAATTAGAGTTTAGTGAACATCCATTTCTTTCAGCTCAGTTCAAGTAGTTGTACTACAAATTCATTTTGCTCCTTAGGTTGAGGTTAAGGTTGATGGCTAAATTCAATACCTGTATTCCCACATATGTTGCCTCTATCTTTAAACCAGGCTATAATTCAAATGGCAAGTATTTTTTAAATAGCTCTAAGACAGGAATGCCCATTCCACATGTAGTTTAATCTCATAGAAACAGGTTCCTCTCTTCATTACTAGCATGGCCTTCTGAAAGTAACCAGAAGACGATCTTCATTTTCTGCTGATTTCACTGAGTCTCTGATTCCAATTTGCTTTATATGTATATAATGGACCTAATTTCTTTCAGACATCGAAACTCTATGGATGACTGTGTGAATTGCCCTGTCTCAGACTTATCTTCCTCCTTAGGGCTGCTATCATGGGGATAAAAGTAAGGCCAGAACCTTATATAAGCCATCTACAAGAAAGATGGGATATGGATAAGGAATAACAACAGCACAGCACTTAGACTTATATACCGCTCCATAATGCTTTATAGCACTCTCTGGGTGGTTTACAATGTCAGCATATTGCCCCCAACAATCTTGGTCCTCATTTTACCAACCTCAGAAGGATGGAAGGCTGAGTCAACCTTGAGTCCCATCAGGATCAAACTCCAGGCAGTGGGCAGAGTTAGCCTGCAATACTGCATTCTAACCACTGCCCCACGAGGGTTCAATGAAACAAGTAATTCCATTCCTCTTATCAACTGCAAAATCCTACTGTGTTTCTTCATGCTTCTAAGTCCAGATTTTACACTGTTTCAAGAGATTTAGTGGACAAAAGTGGTAGATCTGTTCTGGTTTTGTGGAATTGGAGGGGGGGAGGGGGAAGTGGTAATGGCCATGTTTGGTGGAGGCATAATTAACTAATTCCTTTATCCTGATTTTTTTTGGCTAAAAAAATATCAAATAGGGTCAAGTTGGCTATTCCTGGATTAATTATCCAAAAGGCCTTTGTTCAATTTAGGCCTTGTTCAAAGTAGACTTTTCCATGCAAAGAGGTTAAAAATATATCTATTACATAACAAGTAATCATTCTGGCAGAAGACTGCATGAACAAATATTTAATTTTTGGAGACTGACCCTTTGGGTTAGGATCACTGCTATAACTAATTAACTGCATCAATTATATAAATTAATTAACAATTACATGTAAAGAAACATATGTCTAACTTTGATAAAGAGAGGGATTTATTCTTGTTATTATCAATTATGAATTCACAATGTTAAGGAGATGGACAGAGTCTTTGAATTTTGAAGCCAATAAGGTAAAAGATCCTTACCTTCGACACAAGATGGCCGCGCGTGTGTTGTGCCTGCAACCTGACCTGGGAAGCAGGAGCACTTGACTGTCTGTGACCGCTCTTCAATCCTGTTCTTGTTGCAACACCGATGCACTGCAACCACCTCGCAGGTTCCTTGCTTAACTTGGTTGAGGCCTACAAACAACAAGGCATGGGTTATTGTCTCAGAACTGATTACAAAGGACATTGTTTCCACGGTTGTTTGTTTTTTTCAGAAAAAGCAGTTCATGGATAAATTATGAGAAATCTTATTACAGCCTCCATCATTTCACCTATTGCACTGTGTGACTCATCCTTATCATGCAATCCATTACAATGGAATAATTCTTTTTATTAAATTTGTATACTGTGGTAATCACATAATAAAACTTAAAAGCAATTTGGTATTACATGGGCTTCCGATAGAATAGAATAGAATAGAATAGAATAGAATAGAATAGAATAGAATAGAATAGAATAGAATAGAATAGAATAGAATAGAATAGAATAGAATAGAATAGAATAGAATAGAATTCTTTATTGGCCAATGTGATTGGACACACAAGGAATTTGTCTTGGTGCATATGCTCTCGGTGTACATAAAAGATACATTCGTCAAGAATCATAAGGTACAACACTTAATGATAGTCATAGGGAAACAGTCAATATAAATCGTAAGGATACCAGCAACAAAGTTACAGTCATACAGTCATAAGTGGGAGGAGATGGGTAATAGGAACGATGAGCAGATTAATAGTAATGCAGACTTAGTAGCTAGTTTGACAGTGTTGAGGGAATTATTTGTTTAGCAGAGTGATGGTGTTCGGGGAAAAACTGTTCTTGTGTCTAGTTGTTCTGATGTGCAGTGCTCTATAGCATCGTTTTGAGGGTAGAAGTTGAAACAGTTTATGTCCAGGATTTGAGGGGTCTGTAAATATTTTCACAGCCCTCTTTTTGACTCGTGCAGTATACAGGTCCTCAATGGAAGGCAGGTTGGTAGTAATTGTTTTTTTCTGCAGTTCTAATTATCCTCTGAAGTCTGTGTCTATCTTGTTGGGTTGAAGAACCAAACCAGACAGTTATAGAGGTGCAGATAACAGACTCGATAGCTAAGCACCTGCCTGACCTTAACAGGAGGACTATTCCATAGGGCATAGATTGCTACCAAAAACCAGCTTCAGATTTCCTCTTGCCTTTACCTTACATAAATTAAGGTAATTTCTTCCCTGAGAGGCACACTGGTCAGGTTAACTCCAGTTGAAAAAGGCAATCCTGAAGATACCTGGGAAGCAAGCCATAAAGTGCTTTATAGGTTAAAAATAAGTGTTTGAGCAATTCATGATAACCTACTGGAAGCATTATTCAACAAGATTCTATTTACATCATTGCATTGCAGTCCAATCAGGCAACCTTATTTTTTATTCAAGTAGGCAATCTACTGATTGAGGCATACCTTTACATCCAGAATTTTGATGTACAGATAGAGTGAACTTTTTTGCTTTACTTTCTGATACATTTACCAAAAGTAATATAATGTACTTTCTGACTTTAGGCCTTTATCAAAGGTCTAAATAAGTTAGTATGTATATCTAACAGCAACATTTATTCATTTACTAGTAGAATGTGGCAACAGTCTTGGGAGCAGTAAAACATGCTCATCAGGTTGCATTAATATGCAAAGCCAGGCAAAAATGTGAGTTAACTTTTGAAACTAAAGGGATATAGAATTAAAGATACAAGTTCCCTCATAAGAACAAAAATACTTTTATAATTTTGAAAGGCCAGAGTCATTCATATTGCTAAAACAGTTTTGAAAATTATTATTATTATTATTATTATTATTATTATTATTATTATTATTATTATTATTATTATTATTATTAATTAAATTTGTATACCGCCCTACTCCCAAAGGACTCAGGACGGTGAACAGCCAAATAAAATACATATACTACAAATGTTAAAAAACCATTAAAATACAATTAAATAATTGGCCCGAAAAACGAAATTTAAAACACTCCAATTCATAAGACAAATTTAAAATTTTTAAATTTTAAAAATTTTAAAAAAGTTTAAAAGAGAGGTTAGGCCAGGCCGGCCAGCTGGAAAAGAAATGTTTTGATGGCACGGCGGAAAGTGAGCAGGTCCGGGATCCTCCGTATCTCTGGGGAGAGCTCGTTCCAGATGGCGGGTGCCCCCACAGAGAAGGCTCCCCCCCTGGGGGCCGCCAGTCAACATTGTTTGGCCGATGGCACCCTGAGGAGCCCCTCTTTATGGGAGCGTACTGGTCGGTGAGAGGCCACTGGTGGCAGAAGGCGGTCTCATAGATACCCCGGTCCTAAGCCATGGAGCGCTCTAAAGGTGGTAACCAAAACTTTGAAGCGCACCCGGAAGACCACCGGGAGCCAGTGCAGCTTGCGCAGGAGGAGGGTCACATGGGAGCACCCCGTCGCTCCCATAACCACCCACGCGGCCACATTCTGGACCAGCTGGAGCCTCCGGGTGCTCCTCAAGGGGAGCCCCATGTAGAGAGCATTGCAGTAGTCCAGGCGGGAAGTGACGAGGGCATGAGTGACCGTATTTAACGAGTCCCGATCCAGAAAGGGACGCAACTGGCGAATCAGGCGAACCTGATAAAACGCCCTCCCGGCCACAGCCGTCAAGTGCTCTTCTAAAGACAGCTGTGAGTCCAGGAGAACCCCCAAGTTGCGAGCCCTCTCCGTGGGGGCCAATGACTCGCCTCCAATAGTCAATGATGGCACCAACTGACTATATCGGGATGTCAGAAACCACAGCCACTCGGTCTTGGATGGGTTGAGCCTGAGTCTGTTCCTCCCTATCCAGATCCGTACAGCCTCCAGGCACCGGGACATCACTTAAAGGGCATCATTGGGGTGGTCCGGTTTACTTCTTCATAAAGAAGAACGGAAACTAAGCATAAGCTAGAATTTAACCATGAATCCTTGCTTACTAAACCATAATATTTTAAGATGATTTCTGATAGTGATTGATGTGGAGGTATTCCTTCCATATTTATTTACTCATTCATGCGAAGCGATTAGCAACATTTCTGTTTGTATGCTACTTGTACTCATTCTGTTTTATTAAATCAAGATTCCAAAATTAATATGTTATTCAACACAGCCTACAACCTAAAAGAATCAGTGATCGATGCTCATTTGCACCCTCAAGTTAGTTTAAAGCTGTATTTTTAACACTAATATTATGCTAAATATTTTTAAAAAGTGCTGAGAACAATCTGAAGTCACTCCATAGGTAAATGAAATTGTACAACTGGAATTCAGATCCAATGAAGACTCCGCTTAGTCCTCTAATATATTTTCTCTACAGCATTTCTATGTATAGTACAGAATTACTACCTTACATAAAGACTTAAACAGCTGCACTGAAAACTACGCAAGGATGAATATGAAACAAATAATAGAATATACGAGATTTTATTCAAGCTCCCCAGCTCCTAGATATCACCCTTTTAACAAAATATGCTTCATCTCTGGGATGAATCATCCATTTACTGAAAGTTGCAAAAAGGTTGATCATTGTACTAAAAAAGTTGATCATAGCCAGTATATTATATTTATCGACAGCCTGTATATTTTATGGACATGTCTAACATCTAAGTAATAGCATTTAAAAAAAAAAAGCTCTTTGGGGCAATGGATTTATTGCAAACTGAGAAATAAATAAGCCGCCAACATCTTTATATCTCCATATCTTTCAAAAAAAAGTCACTTCCTAAAATCTGTTGTGAATATTTCCAAGCTGCTATAAACAGAAGATTTTATTTTGCTAACAAATAAAGAATAAGTACCGTTCTGTACACTTAAATGACTTAAACAGGTTAATAGCTTGCTAATAATCTTGCATCAACGGGAGGTAATGGAGGTGATTATTCTCTTGATAATTTGTGTAGGAGAGACCTGTTTGTATTTTTTTAAATATAGGATTCAATCTGGCCTAAGCAAGTTCTAAGCAATTGCATGTTGAATTTAGAGACTAAGGTTATGAGCAGTAAAACTCACTAAGATGAAGCACTATGAAGTAAAACAGCATTAGAGCTTTGTGCCCTGAAGTCATGATGTACTGCCAGCATGTGATTCCCAAAATTAGCAGTCAGAGATCAGTCAGGGGCATGGCTATTGTAATATCCTGCTTATTTCTTTTATTCAAACTCTGCAGATTCGGGTCCAGGAATCCCAACTGCATCAAGTGGAAGACAAGAATTGTTTTTAATTTAAGAACCTAAGCCAATATACATTCAAATCCATTAGAACCCTTCACCGACTCCCAAATTCCCCAATGAATACATCTAGGCTTGCAATCATATATGAGCACATTCAGACCAGTATCACAGAGGGTTTTCCAGTTTAAAAAGTTCTGGGGACATCATGTCTTAGTTTAGAAGGAAAGTTCAGAAAGGAGACATAACTGCTCAGAGCCCCTCTTACTGCCCAGAGCTCCTGGGCAGCACAGAAATATAATGGATGGATGGATGGATGGATGGATGGATGGATGGATGGATGGATGGATGGATGGATGGATGGATGGAATAGTGGGTGAGAGAGTGAGTGAGTGAGTGAGTGAGTGAGTGAGTGAATGAATGAATGAATGAATGAACGAACGAACAAACAAATAAATAGTATGGGATATGTTAGAGGCCTTGGGGTCAACAAATAATGCTTAGTGATGGGAGATTCTGAAGAAACAAAAAGAAGTCTTTCTTCACACTGAAATCTGGAATTTCCTCAGATATAGTCATTACATTCAGTTTGGGTGACTTTAAATTCGAGAAATTCATGGAGAAAGGAGCTATTAGCATTAATGGCTAAATTTTATTCTGCAATCAGAGGAAGTATGACTCTCAAGTATCATTTGCTTTACAGCCTGTATATGGAAATGGATTGCAGAATCATAGAGTTGAAAGATGTCTTAGAAGTCATCCTATCCAACCCCCTAGCCTAGATCATTGTAGGACATCTTTGAGAGACACATGGCTGTGTCTGGCAGACCACAACTCTTCCCAACCTCTGGCCTGGATCTGCTTCCTTTTAGTTTAAGCCCACTGATTCTAATCCTGCCCTCTGGGACCATCAAAGTCCACTCCCTTTTCCAAGTGACAACCCTTTTGATATTTGAAGGCTATCATTTCTCCTCTCCAAATACTACACTAGCTAGGCTTTTGATTTAATCCAGCAGAGTGTTTCTTAGCTTCTCATATTTACCCCAGTTTCTGCTTATTAAGACATGAAAACAGTGATGTCCATGCAAAGCAGAGAACCACATGAATCTAACTAGTGTATGCACATTCATGAACAGAAAGCATAATTTTAGGTCCTCTGCTGTCAATCAATTTTGTCAGTGGAATACATAAATACATCTGTGTTTTCAAATCAAGTCACTCCCTCTCCATGCATATGAGGTTCGGAGGTTCTTTCTGTGCTTATGAGGGGGTCTCTCTTTTTTTCAGGGAGTTTTGTTTTTCCATTGGAAGCCATAACACCCCTGATTGTTCCCATGCCTTTCTTAATAAGGAACTTGAGTAGATTTGAGAAAAGTCACGTTCCTTGATTTGCCTGAGGAAGTCACCAGAACTCTTAAAGCTCACTTCCCACAACACTCTTTAAAGATAAAGCAGCAAACAGCTAGACAGTCCTTGACTTACAACTGGCCGTTTACCAACTAGCTGAAGTTATGACAGACATTCACAGGGATACTTACTACATTGTTCTGAAGTTCTGACAACGCCTTTAATTACATGACCACATGTCAAGTGCTTGGAAATCAACCCACATTTTTGGCTCTCTCGTAATCACATGACCGTGTTTTACAATGTTTTTGCCCATAAAAAGGCGTTTACTTCCAGTTTTTGCAAATACTGAACAAATCGATTTGTGTACTGACCACTGCATTCGCTTAACAACCATCAGGTTTACTTAACAACTGCCACAAAAAGGTAGTAAAATCAAATCAGTCATGTGGATAACCCACTTTACAACTGTTATGACTTTTATCTGTAATGGGCAGGCTCTATTTAGGCCATAAGTCAAGTACTACCTGTACTGTTTAAAAGATCTGAACTGCTAAGGGAGACCCAAATCACTGAAAAAATTGCCAGAACATTTCTGACATGCTGCAGCTTCAATATATGTTCAGTATTTCACAGCACAGTGTGGCATTACAAAAAGAGATCTCTAATTTGTACAGTGTATATTGCTGTCTGGAGAAACATAGCAAGGTCATGTTACAACTGTTTAAAGAGCCTTCAGGTGATGATTCCACACTGCAATATTTTGTTCAGTAAAACCTCAATTTAATGGACTATTTGGGGAGCAGGGGTGCTTGTTAAAGCCAAATGTCTATTAAATCCAAATTTACCTAATTGATGCAATGTATATCATTTGCATAATTATGTTCTTGACATTTTTACATTGCACAATTACTTGTGCAACATCAATTATATAATTATGCCAATGACAAAAAGAGATGCAAATGTCTATAATGCAATTAGGGAAACTGATACAAATAACGTAAAGCATCTATTACATCATTATGCAAATGATGTAAATTGACATAAATGGAATATATTAAGTGAACTGTTTGAACTATGCCAAAAATCCTCAGATTTTGATCTCCTGTTTGTGAATGAAGTTCACAGTAAAATTCATCCAAAAGTCCATTGAATAGGGAGACTGCCAAGAGAGGTATGGTGAACTAAAGACAGGTCTTCAAAGGCGTAGCTGATGACTATGACAAAGACAAGGAACTGCTGAATAGACTATTTGGTTGAAACCTCTCTGGTTTAAGAGAGGATGGGAGATCACCCACATGTGTTCCAGGCAGCTGTTTCCCCTTAAGGAGATTGTAGCCACTTTTCCATGATTTTGAGCACTAGGAAACAATGGGAATAACCCAGTGTTGAAATGTAAAATTTGTTACTACTGGTTTTGTGGGGTAATGTGACTGGGTGGGCATGGCCAGCTTTTTTTTTTTTTTTTACTTTTAAAAGCATTTTTTCTACAACCAGTGGTTGTAGAAAAAAGTGCTTTTAAAAGTAAAAAAAAAAAAGCCTCTGATGATCGCGCGGCTCAGCTGGGCATGTGGTGGGGGGGGGCGCCGCAGGGATTTTTGCTACCGGTTCTCTGAACCACTCACAGCCATCGTTACCGGATTGGATGATCTGATCCGAACCCGGAGCATTTCACCCCTGGAATAACCATCTTGCTCATAAACATGATGGAGACTTTAAAAGTTCACAAACCTCACTTTGTATTCACTTTCAGAAAATGTTCATTAATTGTTTCTAAGCTATTAGAGACTCCTGAAATAACAAGTTTGAAGCTGTCTTTAATTTTAAACAAATGACAACTGTAATCATAACTTTAGAATTTAAAGAATCCAAAATAAATAACAGGAAGCTTTCTGAAATGAAATGGAACTCTGCATTTTTTTTTAACATCAGCATGAATATTTGTAAAACACATACAGTAATGAACAACTTTTTCATTCCCTGCCCCCTTCACTAGATGAAGTCCAGCTATTTTTCCCCATCTTCATCTGATTGAAAGAAATGGAAATAGATGGTTAGGGAAAAATGCTTCTCCCACCCTTTGCTTCTCTATCCTTTCATGATGATGATGCTGGTGCTCTTAGATCTGTGCCAGCTGGTAACCAAAAAATGAGGGTCATGCAATTATATGATGTTTGCTTCAAAGTCATTGTACATCCTTTCCAATACCATCCCACCAGCACACATGTATCACACAAAAGTGGAGATCAGAGACCTGTTCCACAAACTTGCAAACAATTCAAGACAATTTATCTCCTTGTCAGCACCAAATTACTGATCTGGTTTGGACATCCAGAATTCCAATAGAAGCAGCCTCATCTCTCTGTGCTTCAACTTTACTTCCATTGCTCTCAATTCTCCCCTAGTAAAAATATCAAAGCACTAAAGGAAACAAACCTGCGCATCCAAAAGGAAATTTGAAGAATTAACACAAATGTTTAGAGAAAAAGCTAACAATTGGACAGGAAAACATGATGATAAGGACTCAAAATATAAACATGCAAGCTTGCATTATGGATGGAAAACAAACAATTAATTTTATTACCTTTCATCCCACCAGTATGCGAAGTTGAGAAAACTGCCTGCTTCTTTCAAGCACATTATTAGTACGAAATTAGAAAGCTGAGAGAAGGCGGGTGTAAAATGAAAAGTCAAGGTGGGCACCATCAAGTCCTGGTAATGAGAGTCCCAAGAAGTTAACTAAATCAAAAGCCTGACCTTTCACTCCTACCAGCCAAAGAAAATGCTGACAATGTAAGAGGAGATCATAGTATAACAGCATTTACTGGTGAACATCAGAGGTCACATCTATATGGAGATTGAAGTCCCCTGAAAATAAGTAGTGCAGCTGACCTTAAATCAGATACAAGTCAAAGGCTCACCCAGGAAGAGAACATAGCACTGGATGAAAATGGCTGATAAATCAAAGCAGATTTGACATAACCATGTGCTCCGAAAAAAATTTGCCAATACAGATAAATATTGGCACACACGCACACGCACACGCACACGCACACGCACACGCACACGCACACACACATAATACAGTTATAAATGCAAGCAACTTAGTGTTCACAGAAGCCAGCATGCTCCCTGGCACCATCCTTAGTGCCCACTGCCCACTTGGTGCCCCCTGCACTTGGCCCACTGCACTTGATTTTATTTTATTTTTTTCAAATGCTTTTGATTCACTTGAAAGACAGCATGTTATCACCAAATGAAGTGACAATTCCTGTATTATATTCCTATACAAAAAAGTTTCTGGAGTTAGCACAGAGATGTGGATACATTGCATTGCCTGTTTCTGAATCTACCCTTCTACCAGGAGAGACAGGGGAGGGAGGGAGTAAAATGTGGTGTGGAAGGGACTATTGTGTATTCCCTTGAAACAGTAAAATTGGGAGATGGCTACTAATCCAAGGTGTAATTTTCTCTTTTTCCCTTCTCTTTCTTTATAGGCAAAGGGGAAAATCAGCTGGTTCTGGCAAATCTACCAACTCCTAAGAGGATCTCGATAACTGTCTCCCTACATTATCTATTTAAAATTATCCTGCATAAGCAATCTACACCCGGTGAATCCTCCTGAAATAGAAGTATCAAGGTGTCAAAAATTGCCCAGTAAAGATATAAATGCGCTATCTATTTGAATCTGTACAGTGGGAATAAACAAATGTCTGCTAAAGTCACATTAAATAAAAATGGTTGGTATTGAAGATAAGTGCCAGGGAGAGTCCTGCTATTCTTAATATGAACTGTTTAAACAATGGTTTTCTTGCTTTGATCGCCAAGCATTGTGATGATTTGCTAATATCTCTTACAGAACAGAAGGCAACTGAGGTGGCTGCATGACACCAATCGACTTGGGTCTGGAACATTTTAATATGAGAGGCATACATTACAATCTAAGATAACTGGATTCTCAAGAGGATTCTAGCAGGCTGATCTGGAGGCATTAGTTGCTGCTTGGCTAATCATTAATCTTCCAGAAAGACCCAGCACTTCGCAATTATTAGAAAACTGCTTTCAGTGTTTGCCTTATCCTTTAAGAGGCCTTTTTTAGATAAAGCAGGCTTATTCGGATGAAACAAGTAAGGGTAATATTCCAATTATGAACACCATTCTTTCATTCTCTCTCATTCTCTCTCTTTCATTCTGTCTCTCTCATTCTCCCTCATTCTGTCTCTCTCTTTCATTCTCTTCTCTCTCTTATTCACTCTCATTCTCTCTCTCTCTCGTTCTCTCATTCTCTTCTCTCTCATATTCTCTCATTCTCTCATTTCATTTTCATTTCATTTTCATTTTATTAGATTTCTATACCGCCCTACTCCCGAAGGACTCAGGGCGGTGCACAGCCAAACAATAAAAACACATACAATACAAAATTTAAAAATAGAATAAAATCGAATTAAATAATTTTGGCCCCGACAAATTTAAAACCCCAAACTTTTAAAACCAATTTAAAATTGAATATATAAAATACTAAAAGATATTTAAAATTTTAAAAATCTTTTATAAAAGAGGGGGAAAATTAGGCCAGGCCGGCCTGGTGAAATAATAAGGTCTTTAAGACGCGGCGGAAGGTGCGCAGATCCGGGATCCTCCGTATCTCTGGGGGGAGCTCGTTCCAGATAGTAGGTGCCACCACAGAGAAGGCTCTCCCCCTGGGGACCGCCAGTCGGCATTGTTTGGCTGACGGCACCCAGAGGAGCCCCTCTCTATGGGAGCGTACCGGCCGGTGGGAGGCTATTGGTGGTAGTAGGCGGTCCCGCAAGTACCCGGGTCCTAAGCCATGGAGCGCTTTAAAGGTGGTAACCAAAACCTTGAAGCGCACCCGGAAGACCACCGGGAGCCAGTGCAGCTCGCGCAGGAGGGGTGTTACATGGGAACGCCATGTCGCTCCCATTACCACCCGCGCGGCCGCACTCTACGCCAGTTGGAGCCTCCGGGTGCTCCTCAAGGGGAGCCCCATGTAGAGAGCGTTGCAATAGTCCAGGCGGGAGGTGACAAGGGCATGAGTGACCGTGCGTAGCGAGAGAGTCTCTCTCTCTGTTTGTATATACACACATCCACACCAGGGGTGGGTTCTACTTACCTTTACTACCGGTTCACAATGGGGCCACGCGCCATTGCAAACCAGTATGCGCATGTGCAGAAGCATTCTGATGACGTTGGGGTCGGTGGCGGAGCCTCCCGCCAGTTGTACTACCAGTTCTATAGAACGGGTCCGAACCAGGGGCAATCCACCACTGATCCACACCCTTGAGTGAATCTTGATTCCTAAGGGATGCCTGAACAAATCCATGCAAATCCCTCCTGAGGCCCAGACCCATAAAAGAGCTCATTACGAAAAATTTTTTTATTAAAACAGAAATTTGTAAGTTTAGCATGGATGTGTTAAATATTGTGGTATTTAAATTCTGAATAAACCCATTTCTAAAGAGATAGTCAGAATGGAACTGCTTAAATTGCCATTTGAGTTTTTAAACCTATCAACCGGAAAGTTATCTACATTCCATTGGATCTTATTCTCAATATGTACTAAGCACTACATTACAATAATGTAACAATATTACCATAATAAGAGTTGTGGTGGCGCAGTGGTTAGAATGCAGTAACGCAGGTTATTTTTGCTGACTGCTGGCTGCCTGCAATTTGGCAGTTCGAATCTCACCAGGTTCAAGGTTGACTCAGCCTCAGTTGACTCAGCCTTCCATCTTTCCGAGGCCAGTAAAATGAGAACCCAGGTTGTTGGGGGCCATATGCTGACTCTGCAAACCGCTTAGAGAGGGCTGTAAAGCACTGTGAAGCAATATATAAGTCTAAGTGCTATTGCTATAACCATAAAAACATTCAGTCTTTTCTCAGAGACTTGCATTAGAATCCATATTCTGGTATCACTTGACTCAGGTTTGCTTGAAAAACAGGCAAATGTGTAGGATATCTCTATTTATTCCATTCACAATAACCAGGACTTGATCAAATAACAAAGAAGTGAGATGGGCAGCAAGCAAATCCAATGAATAAAATTAATTAATTAATTAATTAATTAATTAATTAATTAATTAAGGATGCAACCAGCTCTTGTGGTAAAGAATACTTTATTAAAAGTATTCCTTTTAGAAAGAAAGCAAAACAGCCTGTCCCATGAGAAACCTCTGAGTCCATAGTTTTTGTCTGAAACCAACATTAGTTCCAGTGTCAATTTACAAATGATCAAATGAAAAGTTCATGTGAACATTTTTATTTGCATTAGAAATTTGGGTTCAAATGTTCAAGAATGAATTTTTCTTTTTTTAAAAGAAAATGCTGTAGAGATTTGTAATTTGTAAAATCAATACCACCATACATGCAATAATATGCAAAGTATTAGATATTATTTTGTATCTTTGGTTACAAAATATATTATTGCATGCCAATAACCATCCAAATATTAATATGCTTAAAAAAATACCAACAGTTTTGCTCCATACACAGTTACCAGAGAATGACAAGCTGAGAATCCTATATACCACCCAGAGAGACTTTAAAGTTGACACCAAACTCAATTTTTTAATAAGACAAAATAGGAAAATTATTCAAAACTGGAGTTTTATATATTGTAAATTAAAACTGAGTCAAATGACTTTTTGGCTCTTCCTACTTTTTTATTTGGACCAGCCAACTCAAATTTTGATAGTTGCCTTTGGAGTGCTGTTGAAATTTAAATGTGATTACTTTTTATTGATATCCCACCTTTATTATATTTATGAACAACTCAAGATGGCGAATATACCTAATTCTCCTTCCTTCTCCTCCCCCCTCCCCCCTCAACTACTCTGGGAGGTGAGAGTGAGTGACTGACACAAAGTCACTCAACTAGCTTTCATTTCTGCTTGTCCTAAAGAAACGTGTACACTCTGGAAACACAATTTAAATGAAACATGAACAATTCAATCTAATGACAATCACATAACTTCTTAGCAATAATAAGAAAATAGTCCTATTTACTTGCCACCTAAAAAGTGCCCTGCAGGTGCTTTTCAATGCAGCACAGCATATTACACTTGAATGCCTGCAAAGAATGCTTGATAATTTAGGTGAGAACATTTGGGACTTTCTGAATAATGAAAAAAAATCGGAAAGATTGTTTAGAAATAAAGGCAAATACCCAAAGCACTTTATTTGCAAAATTTTCTGTCACAAAACGTGGAGATGGGCAGCTGCTTAGATTGACTTAAAAAGAGACTATATATATTCAGTGAGACGTCAGGTAAGAGCTGCAACTGATAATAATGACAATAGGAAATCGTAGTTTACAGATCCATGAATGAGCTCTTGATTACTCCATTCTTTCTTCTGCTTCCCATTATTGAAACAACAGTCTGGTTCTGATTTACTTATCAGAATTAAAAAAAGCTCAGTTCCTCAGCTTAGATGCAGTATTCCAGTAAACAGTGGTTTAAAGAAAGTCAGTTTGGTTCAGTGGTAAAGCACCCACTGCTTTGAAAACCAGGAGACTATGAGTTCTAGTCCCACCTTAGGCAAGAAAGCCGTGTTGGTAACTTTGGACCAGTCACTCTCTCTCAGCTCATAATATCAAGCTTGGGCAATAGGTTGGTGGGTCAATTCCTGTCACAACTAATGGATCAACACTTGGCTGATCAAAAAATACAGAGATTACGCACTCACAGGAAAACACCAGGAAGGAGAAAAAAATGGAACAGCGGTTTAAATGAAGACATAATCGGTGTGCAAAATTAGAACACATGAAAGGAATGTATTTCTAAGACCTGCGGTGAAAGGTAATCCTGATTCCGAGGATGGAGAAAGGACGTTCCAAAGGACCAAAGACAGAAAAGTTTAAATAGTTTGTCTGGAACGAAGAGAATCAAAATAGCTCCTCCCTAGGAGTACTCAGACTATATATTTGATGGTGTAATTAGTCTGCTTTAGTTCAGCAAGGGATGTGGTGGCTCAGTGGTTAAGACACTGAGCTTGTCGATCAAAAGGTCGGCAGTTCAGCAGTTCGAATCCCTAGTGCCGTATTAACAGGGTGAGCTCCTGTTATTTGTCCCAGCTTCTGCCAATCTAGTAGTTTGAAAGCACATTAGGAATGCAAGTAGAAAAATGGGGACCACCTTTGGTGGGAAAGTAACAACGTTCTGTGCGCCTTTGCCGATTAGTCATGCCGGCCACATGGCCACGGAGACGTCTTGGACAGTGCTGGCTCTTTGACTTTGAAACAGAGATGAGCACCGCCCTCTAGAGTCTGGAATGACTAGCACGTATGTGTGAGGGGAACCTTTACCTTTACCTTTAGTTTGGCAAGACTACTGCAACGTTCTCTACATGGGGCTCCCCCTGGGGTGCACCCGGAGGCTCCAGCTGGTCCAGAACGCGGCCGCGCGGGGGATTATGGGGGCGACGAGGCGCTCCCATGTGACACCTCTCCTGCGCGAGCTGCACTGGCTCCCGGTGGTCTTCCGGGTGCGCTTCAAGGTGTTGGTGACCACCTTTAAAGCGCTCCATGGCTTAGGGCCGGGGTACTTACGAGACCACCTTCTGCCACCAATAGCCTCCCACCGGCCAGTACGCTCACAAAGAGTAGGCCTCCTCAGGGTGCCGTCCGCCAGACAATGTTGGCTGGCGACCCCCAGGGGGAGAGCCTTCTCTGTGGTGGCGCCCACCCTCTGGAACAACCTCCCCCCAGAGTTACGTACAATAACAGACCTCCGGATTTTTCATCGGGCCCTGAAAACCCATTTATTTCAACTAGCTGGGCTGGCTTGAGTCAAATTTTAAATTGATTTTAAATTGGAACAGTTTTAATTATGGCCAAGATATTTAATTATTTTAATCAGTTTTTTTAGATTTTTGTATGTTTTGTATGTATGTCTTGTTTTTACTTTGGCTGTTCACCGCCCTGAGTCCTATATTGGAGAAGGGCGGTATAGAAATTTAAACAAATAAATAAATAAATAAATAAATAAGATTCTTGTTTATAGGTGGGGAATGATAAAAGAAACTGCTTAGAAGAACCTCAACATGTCTATCTTGGGTTTTGAAGCCTGACAAGAGTCTCTGTTATCATGTTCACATAGTGGGATCTAAAGCTAACAATTAGTTGTGCACAATGATGACCTTCAGAAGTGATGCATTGGCAGGTAGAATTTGGCACATGGGGAACAACAAACAAACTCATCCAATCAGTCCTAAGACATGCTATGAAGTCCATGAGTACAGAAGCTGCTCTAGGGAGTCCATTGAATATAAGCGAGTGGATTGCAATGGTGGAAAATGGACGTTGTCTTGCCTGAACGTCCTTTTTCGGAACGCTGCGTATACACTCCAGCATAGGGTTAAATCCTCATTTCTGCCAGCAACTGAGAGAACCTTTATTTAAATAACTTCCTACTCTGTGCTCTCACCACGCCCCTTTTGCACACAGTTCCCCAGTCTTGAACGAAGACACAGCGTGTTAAACACAACAAGTTTATTAAACCAACCAGAAACAAAACACACAAACCAACAAAAGAAACCAAATGGGTGGGAAATGGAGTGTATACGCAGCGTTCCAAAAAAGGACGTTCAGGCAAGACAACGTCCATTTTCCAGAACGCTGCTACTACACTCCAGCATAGGGACATACCCAAGCCTAATTCCCAGGGCCGGGCAAACCACCACTCCCCTCAGAGGAGCCAGAAACCACAGTCTGCAGCACTCTCTGACCAAAAGACGCCTCCGCCGAAGCGTAAGCATCAATGCGATAGTGCCGAATGAACGGCGACAAGGAAGTCCATGTGGCTGCTCTGCAAATGTCTAACACGGATGCCTGGGTAGCCCAGGCCGCCGAGGTGGCAGCACTCCGGGTCGAATGAGACTGAATTCTCGCAGGCACAGGGCGCGCCTGCCTCTCGTAAGCCGAGGAGATGCAGGCCTTAATCCAACGACCAATAGTGGCCGACGACACCTTCTTCCCCATAGAAGCTGGATGAAACGAAACAAACAATGCCTCCGTCTTACGAAAAGACTCCGTTCTGCGAATGTAGCGCCTTAGAGCCCTGCGCACATCCAGCGTGTGCCAAAGAACCTCACGGTGATGCCTGGGTGACGGACAGAAGTCCGGAAGAATCAGTTCCTGCGAGCGGTGAAACCAAGAGTTAACCTTGGGGGTAAAAGCAGGATCCAGTCGAAGCACAACAGTGTTAGCCTGGAAAATGCACAAATCCTTCCGTACGGATAAGGCCGACAGCTCCGATATGCGCCGTGCCGACGTAATAGCTATCAAGAAAGCCACTTTGAACGATAGAAATTTCAAAGAAATAGAACCCAGCGGCTCAAACGGTGAAACAGTAAGGGCCTGTAAAACCAGCGCCAAATCCCAAGAGGGATAACGGTGAACGGTGGGCGGCCGCAGGTTTGTAGCTCCATGAAGAAACCCCCTCACCCACGGGTGATGGGACAGGGATGTGTATGGAGGAAAGGAAAGCACCGTGGCCAGGGCCGCCACCTGACGTCGAAGGGTAGCCGGAGCCAGGCCTTTGCCCAACCCCGCTTGCAGGAAACCCAAAACATCCTGGATAGTCGCGGACGTCGGATCCACATGGGCCCCCGCGCACCAGCAGCAAAAGGCCCTCCACGAGGCTTCATAAATCCTTGTTGTAGAAGGCCTGCGGGCCGCCTGAATCGTCCCAATCACCTCGTCTGGCAAACGGCCCTTCCTCAGGATAACGCGTTCAAATGCCAAACGGCCAACTGGAACCGCTGGGGCTCGGGGTGTCGAATGGCCCCTTGACGCAAGACAATCCGATGAGGAGGGATTCGCCACGGCGCCGACGTCGAAAGTTCCACGAGGTCCGCGAACCACTGTCTGCGCGGCCAGTACGGCGCCACCAGCAGCACCTCCGCCCTCTCCACCAGCAACTTCCGGATCACTCGCTGAATCAATGGCACTGGCGGGAAGGCGTACAGAAGGCCGGCCGGCCAACTGCATCTCAATGCATCTGTGCCCTCTGCGAGCGGCGTCGGAAATCGCGAGATGAACCTTGGGAGTTGCGCGTTGGCCGGGCTGGCGAAGAGGTCCACCACCGGCTGCCCGAAGCGAAGTGATGCTTCCTGAAACAGACTGGGAAGCAGCTGCCACTCGGCCTGATCGATCACTTCTCTGCTGAGCCAGTCCGCCCGAGTATTGGCTATCCCGGAGATGTGATCCGCTCGGATCGATGCCAGATGAATCTCCGCCCAGCTGAACAGACGCTCCGACTCGTGCATCAGTCTCCGCGACCTCGTCCCTCCTTCGCGGTTTACGTGCGCCTTGGCGGACGTGTTGTCCGTGAGTATTAGAACGTGACGGCCGCGAATCAGGGACTTGAAGTGTATCAGAGCGAGGCGGATCGCTCGTAGCTCCAGCAAGTTGATACTGTGAGTGCGCTCCGCCGGAGTCCATTGTCCCTGTGCCATTTGTGCCTCCAGATGGGCTCCCCAACCATGGAGACTGGCATCCGTGGTGATCACGATCCGGTCTGGCTCCAGAAAGTTGCATCCCCTCCGAATGGCCGTCGACTTCCACCAACGTAGCGATAGGCGAACTCGTGGAGGGACCAGCACCCTTCTTGACGAATTGGAGCTGCGGTCTCTCTGAAAGGGGAGCAGGAGCCATTGCAATGGGCGAGAGTGTCTGCGCGCCCATGGCACAATGCGGAAGCACGACACCATCTTCCCCAACAACCGGGACAATGTCAGCAGTGGTACCGACCTCTGGGCTAAGATCTGGTCCAGGAGTGCAAGCATGCTTCTCACTCTGTCTTCTGACAGGAAGACCTGCCCCCTCCCAGAGTCTATCACCGTCCCTAGATGCAAAATCGAGGTTGAAGGAACTAGGTGGCTCTTGTCCAGATTGATAGTGAAGCCGTGCTCCCTGAAGGCCGAGATCACCTGCTCCATGTCTCGCACTGCCCGTTGTCTGGACGAGGAAAGGACCAGCACATCGTCCAGGTAACAGAGCGCCCTGACTGGAATGGCACTGAGTGTTGCCGCCACCACCGCTACCAACTTGGTGAAAGTACGGGGAGCCGAAGAAAGACCGAACGGCATTGCACAATATTGGTAATGACCGCCCGCATATTCGAAGCGAAGAAATTGACGATGCGAAGGCAGCACTGGAACATGCAGGTAGGCCTCCCGTAAATCCACCGACTGCATCAGGTCCCCTGGACGAATCGAAGCCAGTATCGAGTGAAGGGAGTGCATTTTGAATCGACGGTAACGCACCGTACGATTCAAATCTCTGAGGTTGAGAATCCCTCGAACGCCCCCTGAAGATTTTGGCACCAAGAACAGGACCGAATAGAACCCGGTCCCTCGTTGATCCACCGGCACCGGTTCTATCGCCCTGATCTCCAAAAGGTGTGAGATCTCCTCCTCCATCAGGTTGCGACAGTCCATGGACAGGGGCACGGGGCATCTCAGGAAGCGTCGAGGAGGTCGATCCAAGAATTCTATCGCGAGTCCGTCTGAAATCGTGCAACGAACCCACTCGTCCGACGTGGACTGGTCCCACTGGCGATGAAAGGATTGAAGTCGCCCTCCGACGGGACCTGGAGTCGGTGAGTCATTTGCCCCTGCGATAGGGCTTGGAGTTGGCTCCGCGGTAGGGACGCTTAGAGGCAGGTTGAGGTCTGCCACGGTCTCTGAATCGTTGCCTGTCTGTGAAACGTTCTGACTGCTGGAACGGAGGTCTGTAAGTGGAGGGGCCTCCCTGCCCCGAGTAAGACCGAAAGGGCTGACGCTGCGAGTACGGGGTATAGCGCCTGTCTTGCTTGCGAGAAGAGGAAGGCATAATTTTACGTTTGTCTTTGTCCTCCACCAGGACCGGATCCAAAGCAGCGCCGAATAGGTGGGAGGCCCTATACGGAGCCGCCGCCAGCTTCCACTTGGCTTTGATGTCCGCCTTCCACAGGCGAAGCCAGAACAGACGACGTGAAGTAATGGAAGCTGCCATCGCCCGGGATGCAAATTTGACCGAGTTCAACGAGGCATCTGCTGAGTATTCCATGGCGGCGATGATTTTATTGATATCATGCAGCATACGCCGCTCCTCTGGCGGCAGCCGTTCTCGGAGCTGTCGCAGCCAAATCAGAGATGCACGATTGAAGAACGACATAGCCGTGGCCGTCCTGACCGTCCAAGCAACTGCTTGATGAGACCTGCGGAAAGCCAGTTCGGTACGCCTGTCCTCAGATTTTAGACCTTCAAGAGGATCAGACGATACCATTGACTGAGAAGTGAGACTAGCGACAGGGGCATCCACAGCGGGCAAGTCCAACAGTGCATCCAACTCAGGTGCCGAACAGAACAATTTCTTGTCCAGGTTACTGGGCGCGGTAGACGACCCAGGTTGGCCCCAAGGTGCCTGCAACACATCCGTGAAGAGTTGGGGGCACGGAATGAAGTCCTTTTCCTGCTTTACTTGTTTGAACAAGGCATCGTGCGGGCCAGGCTCGGGTTGGGACGCCGGGGGTTGAGCCCCCACCGACCCCAAATTGGTTGTCTGCCGGGCCTTGTGGAGCAGGGATTTGAATAATGCGGGCCGGAACAAACCCGTGAAAGCCGGGGAGTCAGGAGGTAGGTCTTCATCCTCCGAAAATTCGAGGTCCTCTGGCGCCTCCTCCTCCTGATCCGAAGTTTCAGACGAATCAGAGTCCAGACGGGACGGGGAGCGGGCCCTGCGAGAACCCGCAGTCCCCAACCCCCCAGAGGAAGTCCCCGCAGGGGAAGTCAGTGCTGCTGTTTGAGCGCCAGCCGCCATAATAGATGCCAAAGCGGTGGAAAGCATCGACTGGAAATCATACTGAGGAGGGGGCGGTGGCTGATCCACAGAGCGAAGCCCCGCAGCCGTAGGTGTGAAAGTGGCAGAAGGTTGGCGTCGTGGAGGCGGTAGGGAATCCAGACCCACTAACGAGACGTCCGGCATCGACTGGGACACGCCTCTCTGCAACGCCAAAGGCCTGAGTTGGACCGCCCTTCGCTCCGGATCCTGGGGAGCGCAAGAAGACTGAAGCTCGAGCCCCGCGTCCCGGCTTGACGAGGAAGCGGAAGCCAGTCTGGCCTTCTCGTATTGTTTCTCCAAGGCCTTATGACGACGGAGCTCGTCCTTGTCCGCTGAAGAAGAAGACTTAGAAGACCGGGACTTGTGGCCACCTGCCTTGGACCGCTTGGCCGGCTGCTTTTTGCGAGATTTGCTTGCTCTGACCGGGCTGGCCTCCTGCTCCACGTCAGAGGAAAATGATGAATCCGCCATCATAGAAGCCAGGGGCCCACCTATGTGACCAGGGGGCGTGGCTTTTTTTTTTTTTAATTTATTTATTTATTTATTTAGTTAATTAATTGCACAGTCAATCAAAACTCTCTGGCTCAAGGAGAGAGAAAGTGACTGGATAGACCACTAACAACTTGGGCCGCAGCGCGCTCAGACACTTCAGGGCCCTAGCCCAGGCCAGGCAGGAGGGCTGGCTTTGTAGGGCAGATAGCCTTAAAGTCGGCCCCCCCCAGCCAACAGGGGGAAACAGCTGGTGGGGCCAATTAAATCTCCTTGTCTTGGGAGAAGGTGCGAGCGGTGACACGCCTGTGGACGCCCCAGAATGGGCCCTCTGAAGGCGAACAAATTTATGGGAGTCGGGCCGCTCCACGCGGTCAGACAAAATGGCTGCCGCCCAACGATCAAAATGGCGGCCGCGCGGCTACAGCGCGGGGATGCTGCGGTCCCACGCGCTCTCCAACGGCCTCCGCTGCACCCCTGGCGCCTCTCCCTAGGTCGCCACGTGGAAGGGGTCTCCGGCCGCTTGCCCAGTCACAGGAGGGTGGCGAGCGATGTTCCGCCACGCCGCGCCCTCCGGAAGCCTTATAAATGCCGGAACGGAGCCCACGCGGCAATCAAACGGCTGGCCGAGACGCCGCCCGCAGGCACCTGACGGGACGGTCGTCTGAAAGGCTCCGTGGCGGTAGCGCGCCCGCTAACCGCCGTTTGCGATGCCCCGCCGCTCGGCTCTCTCCCCAAACAATCGGTGTGGGGGGGGGGGGAGCGCAGCCCTCAGCCGAATCCACCGGCAGTTCTTAATCAGCCGGATCCGCCCCGAGGGGACAGAAACCGGCAGCTGTGAGCGCACGCAGGCGCTGGCTGGGACGACCTGGATCCCCAGGCACGAACCCAGCTAACAGCAGGCAGGCAGGGAAGCAAAATAAACCAATTTACAAAAGGGGAAACCCTACCAAACCGAAAATAAAGAAGGGGCTAATCAAAAATAAACAAAGGCCTAACGCTTACCTCGGAGCACAGAGAAAAACCCTCTCAGTCTGGCAGCAACTGAGAGAAAGACTGGGGAACTGTGTGCAAAAGGGGCGTGGTGAGAGCACAGAGTAGGAAGTTATTTAAATAAAGGTTCTCTCAGTTGCTGGCAGAAATGAGGATTTAACCCTATGCTGGAGTGTAGTAGCAGCGTTCTGGAAAAAGACCCCTCCATGGAATGTTGATGAAGATTCTCAGTCATCCAGGTAGATTTACTGTATCTGGAAGTTAAGTCATGGCAACTAGGCTTATTTTTTTATTGGTTTGTTACCTTTTGCTGCTTATCCAAGTAGGTTCTTCAGTCTGAGCAAGCTGGTTAAGGTGCTATCTGAGTAGGCAGAGTCTCGCTGGAATGTACCAACTCCTAAAAATTCTTAGGGGTGATTAAATGTGACCTGCCTGGTGAACCTGTGAAGTGGTCTTAATGTTCCCATTTTGGACAGGGAAAATAGATGGTTTGAAAGAGGTGTGAAGGAATCTATTTATGCCAAACTGAAAATTTCTTTCCTTAGTAGAGCTGGAGGCCTCAGACGCAACCTGCCCCCCATTTTTTATGTCGGTCATTCATCAGTCTTCAGGAAGATTAAGACCACTTCATAGGTTCATCAGAGAGGTCACACTTAATGACCCCTTGAAGCAGCAATACGTATCAAACCAACAAAAAATAATAAGTCCAGTTGCCATGACTCAATTTCCAGATATCCCTCCACAGGCTTTCTTGGAATTAGAATTATTCCTTGGGATAGAGTAACTTTTTAGCTGTTTGCAACTCGGGAAACTAAAAGGCAGCTACTCAGTTGCTAGAGAATGTATTACTACAGAAATATCCTACTTATGGATTCCAGCTGGCTACAGTGAGAAAAGAGTGCTGGACTAACAGTCCTTTCATCTGATGTAGCGATGCTCATTAATGGGTGAAATCCAAATTCAGTTCTACTAAGAAACCCCCCCACTGAAATCAATAGGAGTTAAATTGGTCAAAACATGCCTAATATATGACTTTTCCCTGGTAGAAGATTAGGTCTCTATATACCTATTCTTATGGTACTCTACAATGGTTGCTTCAAAATAATCCGTTTTATGTTTTTATATCACAGGAACTCTACAGGGAAGTACTCATGAGTTGAATTCAACTGGAAGTAGATTTTGCTTTTTTTTTTTTTATGCCTACGTGCATTTGTAAGCCAACTGAAGTAGGAACATTTCTGAAACTTCGGCCCAATGGCCACGCTTTTCTTAGTGCGGGTACAATTAAAGCAGCAGTATTATACGAATTAGTTAACATACTTTAGCATTCTTTTATCTTATTTTACGCTCTGGAAAATAAATGTGCTGGAAATGCTTATGGAAAATTCAAAGGCCGTATGAGAAAAATTCAAATGAAATGCCCAATTGCAATGTAGAAAGAGGGAATGGTCATCATGAAAAGGAGAAATAAAGATAAACAGATGCTAGTTTTGAGCCAAGCTTGCAGCTTGTCAGCACTAAGAAACGTAGATATTTGACAGGTTTTTCAACCTGTCTTTTTGAGACTATCAGCAGGGGCAAAGACAAAGATAAAAGCTTGGAAAATAGCTTTGTTTAAACAGAATCCCAAACAAATAGCTCAGTAGTGTGACATGTTTAGACCAAAACAGGAAAAGCAACGTATGTCAAGTGCTCTGCTTAGTTGTAACAGTAAAATTACAAGAGAAACTTTGTCTAGTAATACGTCTGCAGCACATTAGTATTTCTAGAGCTGAATCTGTAGGATGAAAAGAAGGGTTTTTTTTTAAAAAAAAAAAAAACACAATGCAGAAAGACTACTAAACAATCACTACCAAACAGTTGTTAATGTCGTATGTCCTCCAGTTATTTATATGAACAGAAAGCCAATAAACTTTTAAAAAATTAGGCGGGGACAATTAGATTGACGTCGTAAAGCTTATGCTTTGCACTTCTATCTCAGTTTGTGTTTGCCGCTACGTGTGTAAAACAAACCTAAAACATGAAAACAAAGTTTGCCCGAAGGTGTGTGTCAAGATTGCAATGAAGGTATTCAGGGGTGGGTTCTAAATTTTTTTACTACAAGTTCTGTGGGCGTGGCTTATTTTGTGGGCGTGGTTTGATGGTCATGTGACAATTCTTTAGGATTTAGCAGAGATACTGGTCTACCAGGCTTTTAACTGCTTGCAGAGCTGTACCGGTCTACTCATTTGTTCTTGGAGCATTCTGGTCTACCCATTTGTTTTTGGAGGCACCAGTCTACCCATTTGTTTTTCGAGTGCACTGGTCTACCACCACACTGCCTTTTAACACTGATCAGCTGTAGGGCGGCCCTTTGAAGCCCTGCGGCAAGAGTTTAAACAGTTTTTTTCCTTCTAGCCAATCAGCTGGGACTCAGCAGGCAGCGAATAGATTGGGGGCAGGGCCAAATAAAAGGTAAGAATAACGCGGGGGAGGGGGGCGGGAGGACCCAGCTCCTGAACAAAGAGAACCGGTTCGGTGACATCATATCGTCACCGCTACCGGTTCAGCTGAACCGGGCCGAACCGGGAGGAACCCACCACTGAAGGTATTGTGCAAACCATAGATCAGAAAGCTGAGTACAGGTAGTCCTTGACTTACAACAGTTCATTTAGTGACTGTTCAAAGTTACAATGGCAGTGAAAAAAAGGTACTTATGACTGTTTTTCACACTTACAACCGTTGCAGCATCCCCATAGTCACATGATCAAAATTCAGATGCTAGGCAACTGACTCATATCTATGAATGATGGTTGCAGTGTCCTAGGGTCATGTGATCCTGTTTTGTGACCTTCAATGGGGAAGCCAGATCCATGCAACAACCCAGTTCCTAACTTAACAACACAGTGATTCACTTAACAACTATGGCATGAAAGGTCATAAAATGGGGCAAAACTCATTTATTAAATATCTCTCTTAGCAACTGAAATGTTGGGCTCAATTGTAGTTATAAGTTGAGGACTACCTGTAATTTTTCCTTTTTGTTTATTTATTTGTTTAATAGGTTTACTATACGAAATATATACCCCAAATGCGTTAAACCTATTATCTACAACATTTTTTCCCTTTTTGCAGTGTTATAATAAAGCTTGATACATTACATTATTTCAGTACAATGTTATTTATTTCGTATAATTAAATTATTGATATTATGTTAGATACCTTAAAGTGTTGGAAGTAAGGAAGAAAAAAAGTTTTTAAAAGTATATATTCTATCAATATTAAGTACAGTTTGGGATATCAATGTTAGGAATGTGGCAATAATTTGGGGGGGGGGGTTATTCAAAGCTAAATATAACATTGGAAAGCAAGAAAAAAAGTCAGTGGGAAAGATTATAGAACTGTAGAGATTTTATGGATATTGTTTTTCTCAGTATCAGTGAAGATTATATCTTCACTGAAGATGGTGTATATGCTCTCTTAAAAAGCTATTTAGTGTTCCAAAAACTGAATTGGATAGATGGCAAAGGAAAGGAATTAACAGTCAAAGTGTTTTTCATTTTATTGCCTTACTTTGTTTTGCTCTACATTTTGTATTACATACATATTGATAATATTGACTGTCTTCAGGCTGATTTTATGTCAGATTTGAATGGTTTTACATAGACATGTATTGGATTTTTTTTCCAGGTTCTGGGAGGTGTGGTTAATCCAGGTTCTGGGAGGTGTGTCCCTAATCTGTAGTATCTACAAAAATTTCAGTGTAATTTCGCTTTTATTTTTTTAAGGACTGAATTCTAGAACTCTGCCACATGCAAAAAAAAAAAAAAAAAAAAAGAATGTTTTTTTTCTCCTTGTAATAAAACTATCCGTAATTGAATTTCACTTTTATTTTATTGTAAACAATTAAAACAAAATAGTTCATATTCAGTATTAGAAGTGAAATCCACCATTGTAGAATAGGGTAGGTGTGTCACATCCATCAAAGAAAGAGTACAAAACAGTTTCTTTTAACTGGAACTACAAAATTAGTCAAGTTGCTTATTTTCCAGATCCGTGAAATCACAGAGTTGGAAGGAACTAAGTTCACCTATTCCAAAACTCTATTCAATTTAAGATCTACTAGAGTGCTTTAACAGATGATCATCCATTCTCAATTTGAAGATTTTTAATAAGTTCATTTTAGGTTTAGAAATGTGATATCTATATATAAAAACAACACTTCTGATATTTGAAGACTGTATTCTATCTTCTTTCAGTTGCTTCTTCTGTAGACTAAACATATCCAGATCCTTTAAACCAGAGGTGTCAAACATGCAGCCCGCAGGCCATATCCATCCCACGATAGGCTGCGGAGTTGGCCCACTGGCTGTCCCAGAGACAGCAAGGGACCAATTCCTGAACCCCAGGCCTGGCCACACCCACCCAGTCAGTTGTGATGACCAGCCCCCCTCCCCCCCAAGGGCAAACAAAATCCTGACGCGGCCCATGACAGGATTGCGTTTGACCCCCCTGCTTTAAACCTTCCTCACAGGCCTTGGTTTCCAAACTCTTCACCATTTTAGTAATCCTCAGCTGAAATTCATTTCACTTTGTCTTTGTGCTTTTTAGAGTGTCATGTTCAGTTCTGGATACAGTATTCCAAATGGCGTGACCAGGCCAGAGTAGGATGGAGTAATTACCTTCCAGATCTAGATTTTATGCTCCAGTTAATGTACATCAAGATAATAGCTGGCTTTTTAGTAGCTGCATGACACTGCTGGCATACAAAGTACAGCCAAATTCAATAATATGTCCAACAATGGAAAATAATTATTTCTCAACATCCATTTTGGTTTTGAAGCAAATCAAAATTTCAAAGCTGTTATGAGAAATATCTATTATTCTTCTTGTTCTAAGAAAAAGTCAAAAGAGCATAAGTAATGATAAAGTTTTTCTACAGTACTCATGCCATGCGGATCAATTCTTTCACTCCATTTCCCAGAAAGAAATTCACTAGAGAGAAGTAGCTTCTCCTAGAGGGGTATATAAAGTTGCCATACCCCTTGCTGCTTTTTTATTGAGATCCATGCTTTTAAACATATTCATAAGTGATCTGGACTTAGGACATGGAGTGAAATGGCCATGTTTGTTAATAGTACCAGATTAAAAAGCTAAAGATTTCCCTGAAGGCGTGTCCAACTTTAGGGCATGCTGCTCATCTCTGCTTCTCGGCCAGTGTTTTTTTTTCTATTTTTATGTATTTTATATTATAAACTAATTTTTTAAAAAAAGATTTGTGAGAAACACCAAAAAGGTAATTCAAAATTGAGTGAATGGGTACTAAAGCTGCAAAGGCATAAAAATTTAATAAAATAAAAAATAAAATGAATGGTGTACAAACATCCTACCTGAAAATGTATAAAAATGAAAATAAGGGACAGGAGATATGACAGCAATAGCAATAGCACTTGATTTATATACTGCTCCGTACTGCTTTACAGCCCTCTCTAAAGGGGTCACCAACCTTTTGGACCCCAGGGACACTAAATTCATAATTTTAAATCCCATGGACCACTAATATGATCTGCCTAATGACCAGCTGGGTGGGCGTGGCTAGGTGGTCATGTGACAGGGTGGGCATGGTCAACTCGATGTCACTCATGTTGAGGGGCGCCTCGACGGCCTCCCAGCCACTCCTCGCCTGCTGTTCTGCCCCAGCTACGGATGCCAAAGAATGTAGCACACACAAACTCCAAACAAAACTCCGAACAAAACTCAGTTTACTTTACAGTCTTTTGCAAGTGCAGGTTGTTAATAAAACATTTTTAACAACCTGCCAGAAATTCCACAGATAAGATAGAGTCTTACTAGAGTTGGCAGAAAGCCCAGAAGCCAGGTTTGCAGAGAAAATTCAAACTCAATGATCAGCGAACGAACGGACGAACACACGTTGTTTCCTGCAGCTTTTTACAAGTTGTGTGCAAACTTAAATAGGCTAAGGGAGTGGCCAATTAGTCCCAAGCCTTACTCTCAATGAGACCTCCTCCTGAGTAACCACTCCTGCTTTTTGGCAGCTCTATGTGCTCCTGCATTGAGAAGAGGCTCCTCCACTTCATCCTCTTCACTTAAAGGAGCCTCTGGAGGTTCTGAAGGCCCTGGCTAAATCCCTGCCTCTGGCACCACATCTTCTTCAGACTCCTCGCTGTCCGACTCGTGCGCCGGCTGCACAGGCTGCTGGCGCGACACCACACCAGCCTCCTCATCGGTATTAGTGCCAGCTGTGCAGGCCATTGGTGGGCCACAACACCTGCCCGCCCGGGCTCCTTAGGGCCCCAACAGGAAGCAGTTGTTGGAGCTAAGCAGCCACCACAAGAAAGAGTTGGCAAAAGAGCTGGCTCAGTTCAAATTGGATCTGATCGAGAAGGAGGCTCAGCAGAAACACCTCACTGAGGACTACGAGCATAGGCTTTCCAAGCAGAGGGAAGACCTGTGGGAGTGCAAGGCCAGGTACCGGTGCCTGGAGGCTCAGCAGGCTGAGATGGTCAGCCAGTTCCAGCTCATGATGCTGTCCCACTGGAACAAGGCCCTCCGGCTCTTCGCCATCAGTGGCACTTCCCTCCAGCCTTCGCCCAAAGCCCCACAACAGGAAGCTGAAGCAGACCCCAAGTCAGAATTTCTCTGACCCGCACAAAAAGACCCCGAAGGGGGAGACTCTCTGCATCAACACAAACATTCATTGCACATATGAGGCCCAGGGGCTCTAGTTTGAAGACCCCTGATTTAGTGAAATATAAAAAATGCAAATAATTTTTCTGTGGGCCACCAAAACTTTCTCGCAGACCACCAGTCCACAGACCACCAGTTGGTGACCACTGCTATAAACTATCTCTAAGTTAACCAGTTGTACCTCATGGGAAAAATGGATGATGAAAAAACAAAATGCTAAATCAACAATTTTAAGAGCCTCGGTGGTGCAGAGGACTAAGTGCTGTTAAGTGCTAGCACTTAGCTGCCAGCTGCCTGCAATTAGTGCAAGTTCCAATCTCACCAGGCTCAAGGTTGTCTCAGCCTTCCATCCTT
This sequence comes from Pituophis catenifer annectens, assembly GCF_029215685.1. Taxonomy (NCBI): domain Eukaryota; kingdom Metazoa; phylum Chordata; class Lepidosauria; order Squamata; family Colubridae; genus Pituophis; species Pituophis catenifer. The sequence goes on from NW_027256882.1 coordinate 54,482,759, forward strand.
TCGAGGTAGTTAAATTGAGGACCCGGATTGTGGGGGCAATATGTCAGCTTTGTATAGAACAACACAGCTTGAGGGGGGGGCCGAAAGCCCTAATAAGCAGGTATATACATAAAAGTATGCAGGCTATTGCTATAATGCATTGTAAGCCGCCCTGAGTCTATGGAGAAGGGCGGCATATAAATTGGACTAATAAATAAATAAATAAATAAATCAGTTCCTAGCAGGATCGCAGCATGTTACCCTGGAGAGTTTGGAGAGAAGATTTTTAAGGTTTTCTGTCTGACTTTCATGTTCACTTCTTTTAGTTCCACCTCATGTACATGTATGTTTAAAGAGAGGTAGCATATCAAAAAGAAAAGCATTTAATTGCTGAATGCAAAGGAAGACTTTGGGGAAATGGAGTCTGAGGTTACACAATGCAGAAATAAATAGAACAGATGAATCTGGTGATCCAGAAGAGAAATTAGCCTTTAGCTCACAATTATCAAATCTTTAATTACATATAATAACAGCCATTCAGCCACGATGAACAATTGTTGTCCAGTCAGTTAGTTCCACTGAATTGCACTGGAAGTAAAAACAGGATGTGTGAGACAATGCTCAACAGATGTGAATCTTGCTTATGTTTGAAATCAATCCTTATTTAGAGTAATCCTGAGAAATGGATTCTCAAGGATAAACAACAACAGAAGGATTTTAATTAATATTGGTAAATGCTAGATCATATGTTAACAAAATGTAAAATACTAGAAATTCTATTCCTTAACACTAGACATAAGCCTTAGAAAACTATGTTTATTAGAATAGGCAAGGTTCAGTATTTGCAAAAATAAGTTGCCTTTAAAAAAACAGACATCTATATGCACAAAATTATAGGGTGCATTCTGTTTTGAGGAAGGATGTTTATTAATAAGGAATTGAACCGTATTTTTTGTCTAATTGGTAATAAATATATGAAGGAGAATGAGGAATGGAACTACTCTTCTACAATACTTACAAGTTGCCATGGCAGATGAGCAAATTAAAACCAAAGTACTAATCAGGAGTTGGGTCAAGAAATAAGCCAGAATACAGGAATAGAAAAAAGGTAGGGTCCCAAAGTAAACTAGAAGCCTAGACTGTGGAATAATCATCCTGTTTAGGACTATGCTGTTCCTTATCAGTATAGTATAAGGTCAGAGTGACCCCATCAGGAATCTCTTTGGCCAAGACCAACAAATAGGAGGGATGATGAACTGATTTTCTTCTGGCAACTACGTGCCTGAAATAGAGGTCTTTTTCATCTGAATTCTCAAAACTCAATGTGCCAACTGCTGCCCGTCAAAGGTTGTTCTTGAATGCTTCTACTCATACAGACGTTCTATTATGTTCTCTGGCAAATATAATTTAAGCACACTGTCAATTGAGTTTAGCTTCTATAGAATAACAGAATTGGAAGGGACCTCGGAGGTCTTCTAGTCCAACCCCCTGCTTAGGCAGGAAACCCTACACCACTTCAGACAAATGGTTATCCAACATCTTCTTAAAAGTTTCCAGTGTTGGAGCATTCACAACTTCTGCAGGCAAGTTGTTCCACTTATTAATTGTTCTGTCAGGAAATTTCTCTTAGTTCAAGGTTGCTTCTCTCCTTGATTAGTTTCCACCCATTGCTTCTTGTTCTACCCTGTATTATCTGCACTCTCTGGTGTTGGGAATCTTTGAAGGTGCAATGCTTCTTTATTTAGCATTGTTTTAATATTATTTTTATGTTATTTAACTTTAGCATTTAAAGCTACATCTTGTGCTGGAACTATGTCACTTTACAGATACAAAACTTTTAAAAATGCAGTAGGATGTGGTTCATTTCTTATTGCCAGCTAAACAAGGTATTTGGAACTACAAGTAGCTAAGTTTTAAAGGATCTGCAGAAAAAGCACAGGAAGCAGGTGGCGAAGTGTAATAAAAATTGTGAGGTGGACTTTTACTGTTGTTACTGAGACTGCAGCACACACTAGATGTGAACTGTTTGTAAGCAAATCCTGAAATCTTTTCAGTCAGGACTGAAAAGAAACCAGTCCAAGTGAAATGAAGGCCAAATTGGATAAGTAATGAGCCAATGAGCAGTCGGAATGGGTGGGACCAATAATCTGAACACACGGAGGATGAGAATTATATTTTGCAACAAAATCTCAAGTCAGTTTTCATCACTGCAGCAGCAATTCTGTATTTTCTTCACAGTATCCTAATTTCTGATTTGTACAGTATTTGCAATTTACCTCATGATTCATAGTTAGGTTGTGACTTAACTGATCCTTACATCTTGACAAGCCTTTGTTAGTTTCTCAGAGCTTTTGTTAGTTTATTTTGGTTCCCTGTTATCATGAGAGATTGTGTTCTCACTTACTAAAACTATTCTAACTTTTTTAGATTCTGTGTTAGATATAATTGCCACTTAGCTTAAACCGTGAGGGCTGAGGTTTTTTACCAATGCTTATATGCAAATATTGTGAGTGAGTGATGGAGAGTGATAATGACATAACACAGACCTGTGATTCCTAGAAAGTCATGTAGGAGTTTCACAGAAAAGATAGAGGACAATCAAGGGTGGACATCCAATACTCTAGAACACAAGTGAAATGATATATCCTTGGAAGCCCACCTAAGAAAGTCTTGATCCAACAGTGAGGATCATTATTTTTCAAAATCTTTGCTGATAGTTGAAATTTAAACATAACCCAAGAAACCCAGAGATTATGTGCCATCACTAAGGATGGAGAGATCAGTTTTGTTGAGTGGATGGGCATTAGGATTAGCCCCTAGACTTAATTAGAATGTGGCAGTGCTTCAGATGATGCTTCATTAGAAAAGGAGCTTTATGTAATCTGCAGGAATAGTTTTAGAGAAGAATGCCCCCTAAGAGAGGAAAATGAATTTCTGAAAGTGACATGATGTCTTCTGACTCAGGGAAACCCTACATTTGTTGAGCAAAAAGAAAGCCTTCACAGAGAAGGAAGGCATAACAACAACCAAGGACATCAGATGATGATGATGATGATGATGATGATGATGATGATGATGATGATGATGATGATGATATTGAGGAGGAGGAGGAGGAGGAGGAGGAGAAGGAGAAGGAGAAGGAGAAGGAGAAGGAGAAGGAGAAGGAGAAGGAGAAGGAGAAGGAGAAGGAGAAGGAGAAGGAGAAGGAGAAGGAGAAGGAGAAGGAGAATCTGCAAAAGTAAGGGATGGAGAAATTTCTAGCTCCAAGCATCCAAGTACTTCAAGCATTCATTACATATGGCTTTGAATTTCTTTGTGAAAAGAAATTCATTGTCAAGAGTGGAAGGCAGCCTTTAATTTTCTGCTTAGATGAGTGCCTATTTTTCAGTTATATACGAGGCAGTTTTAGAATCAGATATTAATCCCATTATCTACTTCTGATAGTCACTGGGAATCAAACCTAATCCTTCTAACTCTACAAGCTTTTATGGCCAGACTGAAGTATGATAGCTTGTTCAGGATTGGCCTTTATGTGTACAAATCTCAGTATTAAAGAATTAAGAGGACTTTGGATACTATCATTGGAAGAAGAAATGGAATCTTTAACATTTAATAAAACAGTATTCACTACATCATTTAACAAGTATAATTAATACAACAGATCAAAAAAATATGAGAGTGTAAAGAATAATGCATATACAGTATAGGGTTTTCTGCTAACTAATAAGGTTTTCTGCTAATAATCTATATATTGATAATTTAAGGCTGGCTGGTTTGTTTTGATTATTTAATGCAGAGACTAAAAAAGGTTAATGTTACCCACAGCCTTCTTTGTATTTTGAGCTACTGCTTCCTAATAAAAGGCAATCAGCATTTAGTGCTGAGTCTGTGTGCATGTTAGCATAATACACTGAGTTTGTAATTGTTGCTTCCACTAGAGGTAATTTATATAGCTGCATTGTCATTTCTCACAAAAGACTATTGTGTGCTTTTCAAGGGAAACAAAACTATATATTAGGATAAGCGCTGATCACAACTTTTGATTCAGCCTAATTTGGTGCTTTGGAAATTAGTCCAATTTTACTTGGATTGAATTAGAGGCTATCCAATTCAAATTGGAAAAGTTCCAGTCTAGCATTTTGGAAGCTAACATTTAGAAGGCGCCAGATAGGGGAAAAACCTTTTTCCTGAATCGAATTATTTTTAAAACTTCAAATATGGCAAGAGACCTTTCTGTTTAAAATACCAGTGAGTTACATAAACTATGTTTAAAGTAACTTTTGAGTTTAAATTATTTAGATACCTACAACCAACTTCTCCAAGTATGGTCTTAGGGGGAGGTGTCTCAACACAATTAGAAGTCATTTCTGAGGAATGCTCACTTGAAACCTAATTTTATTGGACGGCAAAAAAATAAATGATCCAATAATGGGTTTATCATTGGATAATATTTCCTATTTAACTATAATACCTATTGAAAACAATGTTAGGAAAGAACTATACAGGGATTTTAGGATTATAGCAAAACTGTTCTGAAGCCAAGTGAACCAACTCATAACCAACTCATATAAGTCTGCAGAGGTTCTCAGTCATCCAGGTTATAGTTGTCCCAAAGATGCTTTTTCAAGAGGCAACTGGACTTTCTTGTTTTTTCTTTTGAAGACATTTTGCTTCTCATCCAAGAAATTTCTTCATCTCTGATAGGATAGTGGGGAATGGAAGGATTTATAGTCCTTGCAGACAGCTGGTCATTTGCATCCTTGTAGAAGGTTGTTGAAGCACTTGGAGGTTTAGCTGTGTCCTCAGGGTCACCTGAGTAGCGCTCCTGGTCCTGTAGTCTTCAATTTTTCTCTGGAAATCCATTGACCTGGATGACTGAGAATCTCTACAGACTTTTAGCTATACAATTTGGGATGAACACCCCTGGAATGGTGTGGGAATAGGAATGGATTTCCAGAGAAAAAAATTGCAGACTACAGGACCAGGAGCACTACTCAGGTGACACAGATAACCCTCCAAGTGCTTCAACGACCCTCTAAAAGGATGCAAATGACTACTTTACTTTACTTTTACTTTTATTTAATTTATATACCACCCTTCTCCCGAAGGACTCAGGGCGGTGAACAGCCAACAATAAAATACATACATACAAAATTTAAAAAACAGAACTAAAATCAAATTAAATAATTTGGCCCAGACAGATTAAAACCCCAATCAATTTAAAACAGATTTAAACTTTGAAAATTAAAAGATATTAAAAATATTAAAATATTAAAATTGTTTAAAAATTGTTTAAAAAGAGGGAGAAAGTTAGGCCAGGCCCGCCTGGTGAAATAAAAAGGTCTTTAGAGCGCGGCGGAAGGTGCGCAGATCTGGGATCCTCCATATCTCCGGGGGGAGTTCGTTCCAGATACTAAGTGCCCCCACAGAGAAGGCTCTCCCCCTGGGGACCGCCAGTCGACATTGTCTGGCCGATGGCACCCGGAAGAGCCCTTCTCTATGAGAGCATACGGGCCGGTGGGAGGCTATTGGTGGTAGTAGGTGGTCCCGCAAGTACCCAGGTCCTGAGCCATGGAGTGCTTTGAAGGTGGTAACCAAAACCTTGAAGCGCACCCAGAAGACCACCGGGAGCCAGTGCAGCTCACGCAGGAGGGGTGTTACATGGGAGCGCCATGTCGCTCCCATCACCAGTGCGGCCGCACTCTGCACCAGTTGGAGCCTCCAGATGCTCCTCAAGGGGAGCCCCATGTAGAGAGTGTTACAATAGTCCAGGCGGGAGGTGACAAGGGCATGAGTGACCGTGCGTAAGGAGTCCCAATCTAGAAAGGGACGCAACTGGCGAATCAGGTGAACCTGATGAAAAATCCTCCCGGTCACGGCCGTCAAGTGCTCTTCTAAAGACAGCCGTGAATCCAGGAGGACGCCCAAGTTACCCTCTCCGTGGGGGCCAATGATTCGCCCTCAACAGTCAGTGATGGCACTAACTGACTATATCGGGACGTCGGAAACCACAGCCACTTGGTCTTGGATGGGTTGAGCCTGAGCCTATTTCTCCCCATCCAGATCCGCACAGCCTCCAGGCACCGGGACATCACTTCAAGGGCATCGTTGGGGTGGTCTGGGGTAGAGATGTACAGCTGGGTGTCGTCAGCGTACTGGTGGTACTTCACCCCGAAACCACGGATGATCTCGCCCAGCGGCTTCATATGAATGTTGAACAAGAGGGGCGAGAGGACCAACCCTTGCGGCACCCCACATATGAGGGGCCTCGGAGTCGACCTCTGCCCCCCGTCAACACAGACTGCGACCGGTCAGAGAGAAAGGAGGAGAACCACTGCAACACTGTGCCTCCTACCCCTAACTCTTCCAACATGCTCGATGGTATCAAAAGCCGCTGAGAGATCTAATAGGACCAGGACAGAAGAGCACCCCGTCCCGAGTCCTCCAGAGATCATCTACCAACGCGACCAATGCCGTTTCCGTGCTGTATCTGGGCCTGAAGCCCGACTGGAACGGATCCAGATACGTCGTTTCATCCAGGTGCTGGGGGAGCTGTTGCACAACCACACTCTCAACAACCTTCGCCACAAAGCGAAGGTTGGAGACCGAACAATAGTTTACCAACATTGCCGGGTCCAGGGAAGGCTTCTTGAGGAGAGGCCTCACCACCACCTATTTCAAGGCGGCGGGAAAGTCACCCTCACCCAACGAAGCATCTTCCTAGCTGTCTGCAAGGAATATAAATCCTTCTATTCCCCACTGTCCTGTCAGAGTTGAAGAAGCTTCTTGGATGAGAAGCGAAACGTCTTCAAAAGAAAAAAATAAGAAAGTCCAGTTGCCTCCTGAAAAAGCACCTTTGGGACAACCAACTCATATATTATTGGCTTCAAAGCTTTTAAAGTTTGTTGGTGCCTTGCAAGTTCCAAAAGGAAATAAGGATATCCATGAAATGGATGGCTATGCTCTTAAGTTTACAACAGCAATGCTGAGTCTGCTGAGCAAGATAACCAAGAACGTTAAAACTAATGCTATCGTAAATTAAGTAATAACTGAGAACAGCTTATTAAACAATGAAGCATCTTTGTCATTTACAAAAGGTTAGCAAATAGTTTTAGAACTTGTGATTCATCTTTGGAGTTTACCCAACTAATTAAAATTGGATTTTCATGGAAATACTGTACATGCTGTAACTTTTTCTACTTTCTATTTAATTTACTTTGCAGCTTTCTTTGGGAGCATTGTTAGTTTTTGTTTAAAAGCTCTGTATTCAAGATATCTTTTCTCAGATAACTGATAAAGAATTTTAAAACAGCAGGAAAATTATTTTCTATGCTGTTATGTGGGAAAGACCTTGGGAGACTGGCCCAAGAGATACTGCTAAGGGAACAATCCTGAAGATGAAATTCAAATACTTTGGCCACCTAATGAGAAGGAAGGACTCACTGGAAAGGAGCCTAATGCTGGGAAAGATTGAGGGCAAAAGAAGAAGGGGATGACAGAGAACGAGGTGGCACTGAGCTTAAATGAACTCCAGAGGATGGTAGAGGACAGGAAGGCCTGGAGGAATGTTGTCCATGGGGTCGCGATGGGTTGGACACAATTTCGCAACTAATGACAAAAAAACCCACAACTGGATAATGGGTGGGACAAGAAGCTAAGAAGAGACCTTCCCTAGTTTCTTGGTCTATAAAGGAGAGTGAAGGGGGAAATTGTACTTTCAGACTTGCAAGATTGAACGAGATGGTCTTCTGAGATATACCAAATAAGAATCATAACCATATGAACTAACTCTACTTTATTGTAAAGCTACATTGACAGAATCTTATAGTACAAACCTGTTCTGTGAGAAGTCTGTATAATCACTTTTGAACTTTACTTTTTCTGGCTTCATCATCACGTCAGTCCCTTCTCATATCCTGTTATATGACATTATAACTGGTTCTCTGTGACTGCTGTTTCCCGCACATTCCTTGCTTCAAAACAGACCTATGTGAAATTGTTTTCCATAATGTGATCTACAGAAAGTGCAATTATCCAAGCTGGTTGACGCAGGCCGATTTTAATTAAAGCTGTAAAATCACTGCTTAGTTTCTGGTATACAGACCATTCAGCCACTGACAATGAAGGCCCCCGTAGGCCATAAAGGGAGCTTTTTCTGTCTCTTGCAACTTTTAAGAGATTTTGCCTCAAAAAGCATCTTTATTGCCTCTTCAAATACTCGGGACTATCATCAATACCCTGTTTTCCTCAAAATAAGACATCCCCTGATAATAAGCCCAATCGGGCTTTTGAGCATGGCAGTAAGGCCAAGCGCTTATTTCAGGGTTCAAAAAAATACAAGACAGGGTCTTATTTTTAGGGAAACACGGTATGTTTATCGTCAAACAATTTTAAATAGAAGAGACTTTTCACAGTCAACATAAAATTCTTTGTAGGCCTCTATCTATTCCATGGAAGAGGCATACATTAGACATGTATTCTTAAATCCTTTAGAAGCTCAGTTCTTATTTTAAGAAGTGTACCAGGGATTTGAGGCAAGTGGCAGTTCTTCCCCAACCTTGATAAAATTGTGTTTTGAACTTTGCTTGCTAGGTGATTATTTTCCCTTGATCCTTTCCCTTCTCTTTATGGCCCTCTCCTGGGGGTCAATAACAGGCCTGGAGAATTTCAAAGAGGAAGAGAAAACCAACTCACTCAGCATCTTTGTTCCCAATTGTACTGGCCCTAATTAGTAGACAAAGATTAAAATGACAACTTTTTTATCATTATTGGCTTATTCTTTTAGAAAAGGAGGGGAGGAACACACATACAAATAAACAAAACAAAACAAAAAACAAGTTAAGCTTTCTAACCTCAGATAAACTGTTGAAGTCAGCAGCTTGCAGCAGAAGCAGACAGATAAAATCAAATTTATGGAGAATTCTTACTACAAAGCTCCCATGCCTTGTGGCAATCTTACTCGAGAACAAAGTTTTTGTGCAGCAGGCAGGTATCATAATTAGGTCACTAGGGGCAAGAATGGTTAGAACCTCAGCCTCAAGGAATCAGCACGAATTGTCAAATTAGGCTGCTCTGGGTACTGGGAGAAGAGGCTGTCCTCTTCTCCCTGCTGGGTTTTTCAAAGCTCTGCAGAGTGATTACCCAACCTCTCCCTACTCCAGTGGCAACAGGCAGAGTAGTCTGTGCAGATCTGCCACACTTAAAGCTTCCCCCATCTCCTCCTCCAACATGGCTGAATCTGAGGCTCAAAATGACTGATGCCACATAGTTTGAAAAAAAAAGTCATGCATATCTACTCCAAAGACCTCTTGTTCTTCACTGGTTCTTTTTCCCATCCCCTCTGATGTACATCAACATCGACAGCTTCACTAACATCATCATGGATGGGTATGGATAATTTGACCAGATGCAGAAAAATAGCAATTCCTTGCAAGCCAACTGGCTAACAACGGGTCATGTGTGAGTTACTATTGGAAGAAATATTCATCTGGTTCAGTTCCAAGCTGGGAGAAAAATACTGGAAACACGGAGGCTGTTTGGAAAGATGGTTTGATGATGAAGCAGAACCACATAGGTGATTCTGGTGCAGCTGACCACATCAAGTTCAAAGTGAGGGGTATTTATACCTTCTCTTGGGCTTTGACCTTGAGCTTCCTGTTCCTGTGCAAGAACATGTATTCTATTGACTGTTGTCAGACTCCCATGGGACCATGTAGGGATCATGTTTGTCTGAGCTAGTTTGATTGAAGTTTGCTGGGTGATGCAATGTCCCCAGGTGATTGTGCCATGTGGTGAGCTCTGCTGCTAGATGGGTTAATCCTATTATGTCCTGGAGGGTCATGTCTTAATCCCATCATCCTGGAGCTGGAGGTCTTTTGTCTTGTAGATAGGCTGGCCCAGTCTTTCTTAATGGGCACCAAATATCTGCTGGGGGGAGGGAGCTGCTTTCTGTCTTTAAAACATGTTTCTTCTATTATCATCCCGGGAAATATAATATTCTACCTTTTTAATATTTCCCAAAATATTTCATACTTCTGGGAGGGGGGGGTGACTTCCCACATTATTCTGAAATATGTTAATGGTTAGTAAGTACAATTTTTGCTCTTAATGAAGCAATGCACATGACTGCAGATGGGGAAAACCAACAGTGCTTCCTGTTCCAAATCCAAGTGAAGCCTCTGTCAAGACAGGAATGGAATAGAAAAACAAAACAAAACAATGAATGGCCTACAGCAAGTCACCCACAAAGAAAAACAATAGAATTATTTATCTTGAAGAAAAATGTATATTATAAAACTATGAGGTGTCCCTACTAGAGGGATAGTGCTTTCATCCATTTCTCACAGTAGTAAATCTTCAGATCATCCATTGATACTAAATATAGATAGCCCTTGACTTAAGGCCAGTTGCTTAGCAACTTTTCAAAGTTCAGATCAATCCGAAAAGGAGAACTTATGACTCAAATTCGAAGTTCCGACAGTCAGACTCCTTCCACATCACATGACTGAATGTCAAATTAGTCAAGAGAAAAATGCAGAAGAATAATTTCTTCAGATGAAGAACTTCAATAAAATAAGACTCATACACTCACTAATGCATTATTTTGAGAACTTTGTAATGCCAATAATTTGATCTCCATAACACAGGTAAACAAAAGTCAAGGCTTCATTCCCTATACACAAACATGTACTGGATCCTTTTTATCAATGAATAAATGAAGAAGTATAAAGTTTTCAACTCATATGTTTAATTGGGGGCTCTATATCTAGCTTCAGCATTTGCGTGGAGAACAGGTAACATTTTAAGTCACATTTTAAGTCACATTTATGTAGAAATATTTAACATTCAAAAACATTCACAAACTTTTAAGTTCTATGTTTTCAGATGTTTTAATATGGAATGATGAAGTAAAACTGTGTTTTTAATCCTATTACACTCTCCAATATAATGTTATAAGTAGGTCACTTTCATTCTCATTTTAAGATAGGGAATGAAAAAAATATTGTCTTTACAGCACAGCAGAATGAATCATAGCAGAGGGATGAGATATGCATAAGGAACTTCTGAATTTTAATTTCATCTGCTAAAACCCTCCCTCCCAGCTGGGAGAGATCTCCCCTAGACCTATTCTCATAATTTTGTGACACGGATTGAGCTAAGAGCCTTGGTAGTACAGTGGTCTAAGGCACCCTGTTATTAAGCTGGTTAAGACCAGCTGCCTGCAATTACTGCAGGTTCGAATCTCGCCAAGGCTCAAGGTTGACTCAGCCTTCCATCCTTTCTAAGGTAGGTAAATTGAGGACCCAGTTGTGGGGGCAATAAGCTGACTTTGTATAAATATACAAAAGAATGAAGGCTATTGCTTAGCGCATTGTAAGCCGCCCTGAGTCTCCGGAGAAGGGCGGCATATAAATCAAATTAAAAAAAAAAAGAGAGGGAGAGTGTACTTGCCAATGAGGCAGTACACAACACACTTTTACCAAATGGAGACAATTATGTGAATCTCCTGGTTTAAGTGAAATATCTTACCCATGAAAACACCATCTTTGGGGCCAAACATTTAAAAAACTGCTGCATCCTGACTCTATGGTGTTCCATCTACTATGAGAGAGTAAATGTAAAGATTCCATCTCAAGGATCTTCACTGTAAAAATGTACAGCTTGGTACAAGTGCTAGAGGCAAGCATCTTAGGGGCTCTATACTAGCAGTGTGTAGCATTCTGCGTATTTTATTTATGCTTTATTTATTTGATTTCTATAGCCTCCCATCTCAACAAGTGACTCTGGGCACTGTACATCATAAAAAATAAATAAATAAATTTTGCATTGAGATATCCTGCACTGCTGAGTATAAATCCCCCAAAACCTCACAAATGCACAACCACTGATCTACTGCCTATGGATTCTGAAGTCCTGTCTGCAATTTATAATGGGCTTGAATGGGCTTACCCCTTTACCCCTTTCACTGCCATTTTCAATTTCTCATCTCCAACCTGAGCCCTGAAAGCTCACAGGACTTCTGAGGAGCAGTTTCATGTTTATTTCCTTTTCTTTCCCTGACAAAATTACATTCTTCTTCATGCTGAGAACAAGAGCAGGCTAACATTTGATGGCAGGGAAGTATTTTGGAAGTCCAGAGGTCTTAGTGGATAATGTGATCGAATAAAGTAGATGGATGTCCATCATACAAAAGAGATCTTTTGGGATTCTCTCCCATTTCTGTGAAGGAATGAGTTTGTTTTCAGCTATTTTATGGCCTTTAAAAATGTTTTGAACTTTCTGCCCAAAAAAATCTGGAGAAGTACCTCAGCACCCACAGAATCCTCAGGTCACGCAAAAAGAAAAGAGGAGGAGGAGGAGGAGGAGGAGGAGGAGGAGGAGGAGGAGGAGGAGGAGGAGGAGGAGGAGGAGGAGGAGAAGGAGGAGGAGGAGGAGGAGGAGGAGGAGGAGGAGGAGGAGGAGGAGGAAGAGGAAGAAGAAGAAGAAGAAGAAGAAGAAGAAGAAGAAGAAGAAGAAGAAGAAGAAGAAGAAGAAGAAGAAGAAGAAGAAGAAGAAGAATGTTCAGTCATAGAAATCACAATTACTTGATGAGAAGATCACTCAGGTTTTCTACCTTGTGTTTTACCACACATAGTATAGATATATAACATAAAATTTGTAAAACAATGTAAATTTTTCAAGTATTACAGAAATGTTAATAATAAAATATGCACTTCCATATAATTTCTTAATGGCTTGGTTGCCCTTATATTACTTGAGTGTCAGGTGCAAGAAACCATAGCGGGGGTAGAGTTCAAAAGTACAAGTTTATTTCATGCTACTTATACACAAGAATCTGATCTACTAACATTCAAGGCAAAGTGGCGCTAGATAAGAGTCAACGGAATTTATGGGGGAGTTGGACTTGGGGCAACTCCAAACCAATGATGCATTTGATCCTGCTCTCAGGCTCACTCTGGTCATCTCCTACATTGGAATGCATAAAAGGAGTAATTTTTGAGGTTCAATCACAAAATTGTGTTAACCAGCCATCTTTGGCAAATGACACCATTTATCTTAACAAAAAGAGTAGGTTCTTTTTCTTCCTCCCCACGCCCCCTTTTTTAAAAAAATTGTTCCGTAATTGTTTCTATCATTTGGTATATTAATTTAATCCAAACAGCCAGACAGGTCAATCTTAAATACCAACCCAGCTTCTGCTGCTGGGTTCTGCAAGATCATTTATGTAGCATAAAGTAGTATGCTTTAGCACATCAATCATTTTCACAAATGGAGATTGTGGCATTATTACTATTTATATTTGTTATCGCTGTTGTGCCAGACAACTTACAAAGCAGTTTCATAGCTGCAGTTGAATAACTTGGCCATGAACCTTAAGGTGAAAGTCTACTGTCACTTACCACACAATCAAATCCATTGTACTACTTATAGCTACATTTGGACAATGCAAAACTAGCACATGAACCTTGAATCATATTAAAGTCCTGTGGAAAGTGTTATTGCTTTTTGAAGTTGAATATCTGAGGGGGTCACTTCATTCAGTAAGTTCACAAACATTCAAATAGGTAGGAAAGAACCTATACAATACCACAAAGGTGCTTTTCCAAAGGCAACTGGACTTTCTCTGTGTTTCTTTGAAGATGTTTCGCTTCTCATCCAAGAAGCTTCTTCAGTTCTGATTGAATGGTGGACAATGGAAGGATTTATATTCCTTGCAGTCCTTAAATCCTTTCATTCTCCACCATTAGTCAGAACTGAAGAAACGTCTTGGATGAGAAGTGAAGTCTTCAAGGAAACACAAAGGAAGTCCAGTTGATTTTTGAAAAAGCACCTTTGGGACAACCATGACTTGGATGACTGAGAATCTCCATAGATAACTTGTGAAATATGCCTATGTTTTCCTGTCCTACCTGTTGCTAACACAGTTATGGTATCTTCCTGCTCAAATTATGGGGTGTGCTCTCTTGAGAGTTGAATGTACTCCCCATTTTTAAGATCTTCCTTCTCAGCCAAAACTTCTGAGCCAAACAAATAATCATTTTAGTTGCTATTCCTAGGTTTCAGTTGACTGTGCTTTATTGTAGATGGGTAGGTGCCTTGAATGGGCTATAGGTAGAAAAAAACTGGGTATAATAAATAAACTGAATAAATACAATAATTCAAAGAATCTGACTCTGTGCAATCACATCAAAGCTTGCACTATTAAGATCAAGGACACTTATATCCTCTTTGCCATCCTTGCCAGTATGGTCAGTGGTGAACTAAAGTTGGACTTTTAATTTACCAAGATCCGAAGGCTACAGATTCTATATCAAAAGCAAAGCAAATCTGCTTTTTATTTGGGCTGAAGTGATTCCTGCTCAGGAGATTATTCCCGTTAGAGCTGAAAACATCTGAGAAATCCATTTAGCTGCAACAAACCTAGCAATAAATACATAATGGAAGGATCTGTGAGCAGCTTCCAAAACCACCAAAGGAGCCTCAAAACAGACTCAGCTCATTGGTTCAAAGGGGACACAGTGTAAATGCTTCCACGTTTCACAGTAATTCTTCGGAAGAGTTTGCACAGCCATTCAGCAACATTTTCTAGCAGGAACGGGCAACCTACTGCTCTGCAGGTATCTTGAATGCCTTCAATAGTCATCAACTCATAAAGGTTCGTGGAAGCAAAGCTCCAAGGACGCCTACCCTTCTTAAAGGTCAGCTGAATATCTCCCCTGAGTAGCATAATCTGAAATGTAGACAGCATCGCTGATTCTGCAGTCAGACCTTTGGCAAGGAAGGACAAAGGATCATTGCCAGGCAGCAAGGCTTTCTGTAGGAAGAGGATGGCCAGGTGGTATCGTTAGGGAAAAGGGTCCTATCTCAAACGGGCTGGTTCTGATCCAGGCCTGAGCAACTTGAGATTGTCATGGACAGAATCTTCTGCAATGAAAGCTCTATGGACAATTTTACTCTACATACACATAAGAGCTGTATATATGTAAAATTTAAATAGGAGACATAATGTAAGACTGAAGTAAGATACATGTCGGAAGTAATCAGAAAAAAACTTGATCCTGATGCTCATATTTGTGTTGAATAATTGAATATGCATTAGTCAGCATTTAAAGAGCATGTATTTGTCTCTGTCACGCCAAAAAGGAATAGCCATTTAAAAAGCTATCAAACACAAGTCAAACAAGCCATCGGAACCAATAACCATCATTTTTTTTATGGCAGGCTCATCCAGTTACAGCTGTTAAAGGTAGTGATCTAGGCTTGGACTTCTTTTCAGAACAAAGCAAAACACTTCATCCAAGTGTATCTGTGTTACATAGGATTAGCTACTGTGGTTCTCCCAAGATTGTTGGACTTCAACTCCCATCATCCTTCACCATTGACTAGGCTGATTAGATTTCATGGGAGTTCAATAACTACTGGAATTCAATAACATTTAGGTGTTACATTTCCCATGGCTACTTATGAAGACAATGAATATATAAAGAAGAGTGGATCTCTATCTTAACAATATCTTTAAAAAGATACGGAATATAACCGAATTATTAGCTACTGAAACTTCAAGTGATTAAACTCTCAAAATATTTAACTATGCTGATTGTGTCATTGTTCCAAAACTTTCTAATTAAAGGCCAGATGCACTAGCATAATGACAACAGAAGGAAACAGAAATCTATATTGTATCCTCAGTACAATCAAGGCTCATAATTAATTTCTCCTTAATATTGCACAGAATTGGCCCTGGGCTATGGTAAATAGGCTGAATTGTTATATCTTTCCAGTCCCTGAAAAAGACATATAGTTCCTTTGAATGTTATAGGTGGGATTACTTTAGAACAGGGCTGCAGGCATTAGATGACCAAGTCTACTAATGACACCAAATTGTGGCACTTTAAAAAAAAAAAAAAAAAAGGAATATGCAGACCTCTGTAAGATGTTTCCAAAGTAAAATAGTGAGATTTCAATTTGCAAATACACCTTAATGCAAGCAAACACAAAATGATTCACATTGGTATATATATATATATATAAAAATGAAGTTCACATATAAAGAGGCTACAGTTGACAGGAACTGACCAAGATTTTGAAGTTATGGCAGATAATTCAGTGAAAATGTCAAGGCTGTTTTTTAAAAAAAAGAATTTCCAACTAGGAATTGCTCAGAAAATTGAAGTAAAACTGTTATTAATCTATGATATGGTTTCTGAATACTCTGTACACAAACCTCATTACATCATCTGAGAAAGGATAGTATGGAGCTGTAAAAATGCAGAAAAAGGCAATATCTAATAATTAAAGGATAGAGCAGTTCCTCATTTAGAGAAAATTAGAGCGCTTCAGGTAATTTAAAGTAAGAAGGCTACACCAGCTGTATTTTAAATCTTGCATATGATGCAAAAACTATCTGCAGAAAAGTTATTTTCATTCTCTCTCCTAATCTTAGAATGTTGCTAATTAAAGTTAAATGGATGCAGATTCAGGATTGGACTGCTTTTTATGTAACACATAATTTTAAGAAAGTACTAAATCTGCTGTGATTTTAAACATTTTTCTTGATTTTAGTTTTAAGGTTTTAGCTTGTTCTGCTAATTTTTATTTTTGTAGTATATTTCTATAAAACATCTTCGTATATAATTTTTCTGTTGATTATCTTAACTTATCATGTTTAATTGTGAGTGTCATTTTTAACTGTAAACCACTTTCAGATTTTTAAGTTGGGAAGCAACATTGAAACCGTTTAAATAAAAAAAAATAAAACTAGTTACATCATGGAATATGCACTACCAAGCATGACTACCGTATTTGACAGTTTTAAAATAACCCTAGATAACTTTACTGTCAACTATCTGTGACTGTCTGTGGCAGCTTCATTAAAACAGTAGATTCATACTTAAGAAAACACAACTCATGTAAATGAAACAAAATGTCTATCTAACATATTTATAATGGGGAATCAATCAATACCCCCAAAGCAGGGGTGTCAAACTCGATTTCATTGAGGGCCGCATCAGGGTTGACTTTGGGGGGGCGGGGGGGGCAGGGTGGGTGTGGCCAGGTCAACATCACTCATGTCAGGTCGCCTGTGGTAGCCCGAGTGCTCGGCCAGCGAAAACAGGCTCCTGAGCTCCATTTTCGGCTGCAACGGCCTCCTGAAACCCTCTGCCAGGGAAAACAGAGCTTGCGAGGTCCGCACAAGACCTTCCAGAGCTCCATTTTTGCTGCCAGAGGCACCACAGACCAGTCTTTCACTGTTTCCAGGACAACCCCGCGGGCCAGATCTAAGCATCCCATGGGCCAGATCCAGCTCGCGGGCCTTGTGACACCCCTGTCCCAAAGTGATAAGATATTATACTAGCAAGATTTGGCTCTGTGAGTAATTCATTCTGTCACTTTCAATTTGTTTTTTTTTAATCAGAGGAGTCCATGGAAACCCATCTGGTGGTACCATGGCAGCTATGATGCTGGTAGTGTCTGCTATCTCCATTTGAAAGCAAACTTGTGAAGTGGAGCTGGGAAGTCTCTCTTTCATGTAGATGCTTTGTCTAGCAGAGATTTGAATTATGCTGTTGCAGCTATTCTTTAAATTAATATCCTGCTTTTCCACACAAAATACATTCAATCAATATCCTTATGCTATCTCCCAAATTGGGGGGATAATATGGATTGTAGAACTTTACTAAATCCAGGAGTTTCAAGTATAACTTGAAAGACCTTTACTAGATAAACCTCACTTTTATTGTTGTATGGCATTTGCAGGCATTTTGAAAAGTGTGAACTTCTTCGTGATGGATGACTAAGTTTTGCTAGTCACCATTTCAGAGCCAGCACTCTGTAGCAGAGAGAGAGGGGCACTCATGCCAGGGGGAAAAAAAATTAGTACAAGACATTGATGTTTGGTTGTGAAAAATTCTCCCATCTTACAAATGTGCCATGCATCATCATATTTTCTTGCCAATGGAAGGGCTAACTACAAGTAATATTGGAAACAGAAAATGCCTCAAGGGCAAATGTTTTTTAAAATTTGAACAATGTAGTTATGGTGTTGTAATGTTTAATTTTGTTTTGTTTTGTTTTTTTTCAGGAAAAGATCTTTCAGTTTGATTTTTCCAGAAACAAAATTTCTATACCTTTTAATTACAGCAGCTTGATTTGCATCTAGATGGATTTTTTCTCCCCAGTAAGATTTTACTAGACTTGACTCTGTTCATTCCAGGAATATGACCCATGAAATTCATCCTGGCATATTTGTAATAGACAAGGTATGACTCAGCCACCTGCGTCTTTAGCTACCAGCATGGAAATATCTGGGTTTTTCACTCATCCTTGTGGTAATTACTGAATTAAGGCACTAGTCTTACCTCCTGACTGCACACAACCAAATTTTGGGTATAGAGAAGCTGTGGTGCTACAGAATCAGGAGGTGGTAAAGGTATAAATGTTACATGCTACTTATAAATTAAATCCTAATGTATTTTCTTTCTGTGCGTTGTTCTACTGCCATCTGCTGCTCAGGACAAATATCAAAACATGTTAAGAAAAGTTGCAACTGTATATATAAAAAGGACTCTTATCTTATACCTAGTCCTAGCTGATTGTTATCACAATGCAGAGAATATCGAATTGGTTGTTTCAGCACCCTGCACAATATAATTTGATATGACAGCAGAACCATGAGGGGCAGTAGTTCAGCTAAAAATCTTTAGATATCAAACATAATAGGCTTAGCGGTGTGCAGTTACTTTTGTTGTAGATATCATTTTACCGTGCAGTACAGAATTAATTTAGAAATGAACAATATTGTATTGTCGGAATACATTTTGTGTGTGTGTGTGTGTGTGTGTGTGTGTGTGTGTGTGTGTGTGTGTGTGTCTATATGTGCATATTTGGGTGTAAGATGGACGGATGGACAGACAGACAGAACATGTCCAGATCTGACTTTTTAAAAATAGTAAGAGAAGAAACAAAATTAACCCCATCCTCAGGGACCGTAATGGTTTCTGGAATAACTATCCAGAGGTCCAGAGGTTGATGATGACAGTCAAAAATATTGTTGTACCCATCACCTGAAGGACTTCTCTTAGGTGACAACCTTCCAAGCTGTAGCATCCCAGGGTTACACCTTAGAATCTAGCTCTAGTTGCACCTATCACGATACAGAAAGTATTTGGATCCCCTGGTTCTCTTCAGGACTTACCTTCCTGGCTAACTCTGCAGAGAAACTTTGGAAGAAAATTTGGGGAATACCAGACAAACTTTCCAGGTCAATTTTATTCCAGGAATCTGAGAGGTCATTGCTAGTTGCCACTTATTTATTTTATTTATTTATTTATTGCATTTGTATACCGCCCTACTCCCGAAGGACTGTTGAGGTGCAACATCTAACTAAGATTTTTGTTTAGTGGTAATTTACATTTAAGTGTTTTGAGTGGGAATTGGCACTTGATTTTTTTTTTCCAAGTTGTATGTATTTTTATTTTAGGAATTCTGTATCATTTATCTGGTCCAGCTATCAACCAAAACTTAGTCAGCAACATGGAAAAATTGTATTTTTGTATCATAAGAGTTTTAGCAATAGTAGCAGTGTATTAGAGAAGGGGGTCTGTGTATTCAAAGCATGCTATGAGGGAAAGGATGGGATGGGATGGGATGGGATGGGATGGGATGGCATGGCATGGCATGGCATGGCATGGCATGGGATGGCATGGCATGGCATGGCATGGCATGGCATGGCATGGATGGCATGGGATGGCAATGGCATGGGATGGCAATGGCAATGGCAATGGGATCCAGCCACTGCTCAAGCAGACAAGTGACTGTCTAGTCCAGGAGTGGGCAATTGTGGCTCTTTTACAACCTGTGGACTTCAACTCCCAGAATTCCTGAGACAGCTGTGGACTTCAACTCCCAGAATTCCTGAGACAGCCAAGCTGTCTCAGGAATTCTAGGAATTGAAGTCCACAGGTTGTAAAAGAGCCACAATTGCCCACTCCTGGTCTAGTCTCTTCTTAAAAACCTCCAGTAATGGAACACCCACGATTTCTGAAGGCAAGTTCAAGGGAAACATAGTATATTTTACTGTGTATATTATACATAATAAAAGTATTTTGACCCTGTGTTGTTATACTGCACTGAATGCTTTTTTCTTTGTGCCTATGCATACTTGTAGGCCAGTTATGCTTGTCACTAAACACTATTAGTGTCCCAAAGGTGCTTTTTCAAAACGCAACTGGACTTTCTTTAGGTTTTTTTTCCCCTTGAAGACGTTTCGCTTCTCATCCAAGAAGCTTCTTCAGGGATAACCATGACCTGGATGATTGAGACTCTCTGTAGACTTAATGTTGTTTTTTTTCTTTCAAACCATATGATCTTCCTAAGTGAAACTATTAGGCCTTCGTGTTCAGCGCAGTCTCGTCCTGGATGGCAGCAGTTCTCCAAGGCCTTTGAAGGATGTTTTCTATCCTCATATGGAAATGGCAAGATTTAATTTGATATCTGCTAAATAAAAGGTATCTGTCATTGAACTTTCCCTCATAAAAATGCAATAAAGACACACATACAGACATATTCCTTCCCATGACTGTTATAAAAGTACATGAAAAGTAAGAGATACGGTCACAACATTATTATAGTTACCATAACTACAATTGTGTTTTGCATTAATTCAGAAAGTAACCAGTTTAACTATGGAGTCAGAAGTGGTTACATAGGGCTAGGTAGGAAATATTAGTTATGTCAACAATCAACATTTCTTTATTCCCAAGGCTGAGAAGAACATGACAAAAATATCTGCTAAACCATGGAAAATATGTAGAAAGAAGCAGTGAAATTAAAAACCCTGCTGGTCTCCAATTCATGTTTACAGAAAACAATCAATTGCTTAAAGAAAGCGAACAATACATATACAATACAAAACAATAAAATACAATAGTATCTCACTTAGTCATGCCATATCAAATGAGTAACTTCTGCCAAATTTGCACCTTCTGCCAGGCAACTTGAGCCAAGTTCTCACTAGCTGAGGAAAAGCTATTTCTGAAGATGAGCCCTCATCAAGAATTGCAAAAGTCAGCAATCACCTCAAAATAAAATTGTCTCAAATTTTGCAAAATTGTGGAAGTTTATCAGATTTTGCTTCCCCTGAGAGAATTCGTGCAAGAACGCTGACAGCTTGTGAGTTTCAACCTTCTCATGGGATTTTGGAACTTTTAAAAACATTTTAATGTTTTTTTAAAAAATAATAATTTGGGAATTCTGTGGATGACATTTAGGGATATAGAAGATATCACACTGCCAACTCCTTCTGTAAGACACTGATCAGCATTAGCTATACCTGTAAATGTGCAGTTTCTTCATCTTCCACGCGTTAGTCCTATCTCTCTCAAATCCTAACCTTGCTATAGTAAATAGCATCTACCACATCTTGAAGTTATCAGTTGTTCTGGTAGAACATCCATTAATATTGTTGACTATGGGGAATACAGCTGACAATACTTTGATTCACTCCACTGAGCCAAGAGGCATCACAACCTACGTTCAGAATGTTCCCCAGGTGTAACAAATACTTTCAACCATATTTAAGAACATCAATTGTCTTAAATATTTCAGTCAAGAAGAGATATAATCACTAGAGGAAACTTATTTATCTACACCTCATTTTAGCTCCCAGTAATTTAAATCTGATTTCTGATTCTCTGTCTGCTTATTGAGCAATACCCTGAATTCCTGTCCTTGCCAAAAATGTTTTTCTTTTCTTTCCCTCTACAGACTGTCATATCTTACTTGATTTATCAATTCAAACTTGACGAGTCTTCATTTCTCAGTGCCGTACATTTCAGTTCCATGATTTGTGGTAGTAAATAGCAACAACAACAGTATCAATAAAAGCAGCTTCTTTAAAATTGGATACAACCTGACAGAAACCATTTGCAAAATTCTCTTTTTATCATTTTTTTCATCTTTCCATGCTTTAATTTTTCATCACTTTGTGATGTAGATCAGTGGTGGGTTTCAAAATTTTTTACTATCAGTTCTGTGGATGTGGCTTGGTGGGCGTGGCAGGAGAAGGCTACTGTAAAATCTGCATTCCCTCCCCACTCCAGGGAAAGGTTACTGCAAAATCCCCATTTCCTTCCAATCAGCTGGGACTCGGGAGGCAGAGAAAAGATGGGGACAGGGTCAGTCAGAGGTGGTATTTACCGGTTCTCTAAACTACTCAAAATTTCTGCTACCGGTTCTCCGAACTACTCAAAATTTCCGCTACCGGTTCTCCAGAAGTGGTCAGAACCTGCTGAAACCCACCTCTGATGTAGGTGCAACATACCTGCTATATAGCAAGCAATGCACTGCAGCAGTCTACTGCTTATTCACATCAAAAATCAGTAGTCACAGAGGCATGGCCAAAATACACACAAAGGTTTGCAATATTTAATCAAGAATAGATAAATAATATCTATGAAATGAGGAAGTGATAAGCTGTCTGGGAAAGCCGAGGGAAATCATCAAAACCATAAAAAAGCAAAACTTTTTTGGACATGCAATGCGACACCCGGAAAAATACAGCATACTTCACTTAATCATTCAAAGACTGAAGGCAAACAAGGTCCAGGCAGAAGAAGAACATCACCTCTTCAAAATCTAAGGGATTGGTTTGGACAAAACTCAGCAGCACTTTTCCGTGCGGCTGTTGATAAAAATAGGATTGCCAACATCCAATGATGGATATGGCACAAGAAGAATAAGATAGATAATATAGAACCTTAGACTTGAAAAAAGTAACTAAGTCCAATAAACAAATTCAAATGAAAGAATCTTGATGGATAACCATCAAGCCTCTGTCTGAGTATATCCAGCAAATGGATAATTGATTCCAAGGTCTAACTGCTTTTATTATTTAAAATGTGTTTGAACATTCAATCAGAAGGTTGACATACCTATAAATAATTCCTTAAAAATGTATTCCAATAAGATCAATTGAAAATTAATCAATGAGATCGAAGGAACTGAGGGTTACTCAGAACAGCCCTCTCTAAGTGGTTTCCAGAGTCAGCATATTGCCCCCAACAATCTGGATCCTCATTTTATTGACCTTGGAAGGATGGAAGGCTGAGTCAACTGCTGGCAGTCAGCAGAATTAGCCTGCAATACTGCATTCTAACCGCTGCAGCACCAGGGCTCATTTATAAGCCTAGGCAGTTGTTCAAATAAACTCTAACTTAGTGCAATGTACACACTGATTTTTTTGTATGTTTAACTGTTACTCCATCTTATTTTCTTGATATGATGGCCCGATTGTGACTTGAGAAATACAATTTTAGAATTCAGATTCTCAAAAAATTTGATGCATCATTGGTCTGACTCAATATAAGGCATTTTACCATTCTGGGAAGAATGGAGCATTGAATCAACCTTAAGCTGGTTTAGATCGAACATTGAGTTAGCCTCAATGTTGCATTCTAACTATTGCACCACCATGATGATGATGTCATTGCCAACACAGCAGATGTTTAACTGACATCCCTACTGATGGTTTTAGTTTAAACGGTTACTTATGTGAATGAATAAGAGATTTGGTGAGTTCATTCAATCATTTGCATGTTTTTGTTTAGTTCTGTTTTGATGCCCACACCACCCCATTCTTGTGGGCCACAAGCAGAGCCCACAGGTTAGGAACCATTGTTTTAGGAGCATTAATACTGGCCATTTCCATTAAAAGGAAAACAGTGAAACAAAATGAAATCCTTAATCAGTGCTTCACAGAAGCACTGTTATTCCTTGGACTGTCACAGAAACATTATTTTGGTCAACAATATGAAACAGCTAAGGAGCATGTTTTCAGCACAGACTTTGTTCTTCTTTGGTGCAAACAACTAAGTCATCCATTCCAATAGAAGAAACGTCTCTTGCCATTAGCAAAATAGAATTATTTTTAAGCATCAATCTATTATTACTCGATTCTTCATGTGAGGATTAGAGCCATGCTGGGCCTCAATACTTTTTGCTGCAGCAAATGCCTCCCAAAGGATTCTCCTGGCAACATTTTTTTTTCCCTTCTCTTTCAGCTCCGAAGATGTAAAAAGCATTTTTGCCCTCTGCCCAGTATCCACTGGTCATAACCAGTGGTGAAATTCAATTTTTTTTACTACCGGTTTTGTGGGCGTGACTTAGTGGGTGTGGTGTGGCTTGGTGGGCGTGGCTTGGTGGGCGTAATGTGGCTTGGTGGGCGTGGCTTGGTGGGCGTGGCAGGGGAAGGATACTACAAAATCTCCATTTCCACCCCACTCCGGGGAAGGATACTGCAAAATCCCCATTCCCACCACACTCTGGGACCAGCCAGAGATGGTATTTGCCGGTTCTCCGAACTACTCAAATTTTCCGCTACCGGTTCTCCAGAACCTGCTGGATTTCACCCCTGGTCATAACCTCTTTTGACAGAAGTTTCCTATCATCTACAGTTCAAACAAAAAAGAAGTCAACAACAACTCTGGCAGAAAAAGTAAAAGTAATCTCCACTTCCACTTGGGTCTCCTGGTTTGATTCTGAAGAGGCATGTGCAATGAAAAGAGTGAAGTCAGCAGTGGAAGTTCACCAAATTTCCAGGAAGTGACAGTTCGATCTAGGATACTTCCTTGTTGCTAAACCTTGTAAGGAGGAAACGTAACATTCAACTGGCATTTTATTAAGAGCGAAATGTTCTTTACAATGTATCCCTGACAGACAGCATTGTGTTTGTCCCATTCCTTCTTTGGCTAAAGGAAGTTACTCCATTTTTTTTTCATAACATATATTGCATTTTATCTTTACTATGATAGAATGACCTACACTGTCATAGCCTTGATTACTGATTGTGACTAGGCTAAGAAGAAATACTTGCTAAGGCAGATTACGCACTTTTGGTGCCAAAGCAAGATGTCTGAAAATTTAGGAAAGTGTGTTTATCCGTAACATCTCTGTAAAATCTCTCCAAACAGCACAACAATGAAAAGTAAAGAATCCCTCTTTGCTGCTTATCCTAATGCCTGTATATCTATCTGGGAATTGACTATAACATTATGTAACAACATTATAGGGCAAGGACTTTGGGGCCAGCATCTTTTTTTTTTTATTTGATTTATATGCCGCCCTTCTCCGGAGACTCAGGGCGGCTTACAATGCGTTAAGCAATCTTTCCCCTTTCCATAGACCATGTGTTCTTCTGTGGAAGTAACAACATTTCTGTCTGTGTCTAATTGTTCCTCACAGAGAAGGAGAGAGCATTTTTCCTGGTATTTTTGAAGAACTAAACAGGCTTTTGAATCTTATACAGAAATAAGAAGAGAAACTCCATACCATGTAATGCAAATATCAATGTTTGAGCCCCTTGAACACTTTTTTTTATTTATTTTAGAGTATACCGTTAAAAATTGCTATCCTAGAAAGTTAATGGATACCCAATGTTTGTTCCATTCTGTTCTGACAGATATCATTTCCAGTCTGATGAGAAGAGATTACCTAGCAGAACAGACTCTGATATATCTAATCTCCTGGCTTTCAACAGGCATTGCCCTCCAACTGTCTTTTGCGTGTGTGAGTGAAACAAAGCAGTTCAACTGCAGTCAGAAAAAGAGATAGCTGCATTACATTTCTTTGAAAAGAGGTATCGTGAGAATGTATTTAACTGAAATCAAACTCCAAATCCTATAAAATTACTCCTTGTTCTGAGAGAGTTGTCGATATTGCCCAGCTAGCCTGTTAGGCAATGGAGAGAGAGAAAAGTATTAGATGAATGGGACAACATCGAAATGGAGGTGATTTTCAAGAGGTTCACCAACCTGCAATTTGAGTTCTGTAAATAGTGGCTAAACTGTTCTGTGACAGGGCATTCCTACATTTCATCCTATCGCCAACAAATAACAAGAAATTGCTTTTGAGCTGTTTTAGAACGATGGCATTTTAAGCAGTGCTACACGGAACCTGCCCTATATTAAGTTAGACCCTTAAGAGACAAAGTGACCTTGCTATTGAATAACAGCTATTATGGTAGCCAATGGGGGAGATCTTGAAGAAATAGCATTTAGATTTATGTACCACCCCATAGTGCTTTACAGCACTCTCTGGGTGGTTTGTAATGTAGAAGCATTATTTGCATATTGCTCCCAACAATCTACCTCCTCATTTTATCAATCTTGGAAGGATGGGAGGCTAAGTCAACATTGAGCCCCATCACAATTGAACGTCAGGCTGTGGATAGAGTTTGCCTGCAATATTGCACTTTAACCACTGCACCACCAGGGCTCTTAGTAATTAGGTAATAAAATTTTGAAATTATTGATTTATTAGATTTTATTATAAGTAATTCAAGGCAGTGAAAATATCTATACTCCTTTTCCCTCCTGTTTTTCCCACAACAAC
Organism: Pituophis catenifer annectens; assembly: GCF_029215685.1. Classification (NCBI taxonomy): domain Eukaryota; kingdom Metazoa; phylum Chordata; class Lepidosauria; order Squamata; family Colubridae; genus Pituophis; species Pituophis catenifer. The sequence goes on from NW_027256882.1 coordinate 54,509,126, forward strand.
AATCCCTTGTGGTGATTTAACTGAGAGACAATGAGTAGGCCAAAGTCACCCAGGCAGGACTAGAACTCACAGTGTTCAGCACCTTAACCACTTCACCAAACTCACTGTCTATATTATATTTCATGTTATGTTATATTATATTTTACATTGTATTTTGAAATTCAGGTAAGACGTCAGTTAAATAAAAGTTGCATGTTCTGCAGCAACCTTGAAGTAATTTTGGAGTAAGTAAGGCTAGCCTACTGGGTAGGGTGGAGAAAATAAGATTCAGATATATGGATCACAGATAAAGAAAGGCCAGAGTTAAATTGACATTCACTGCTTGAGCTATGATAATTTAAGTTCACTTCACATATCTAAAAGGAATATTATTCTTTCCTAATTATTATGAAGCCTGACCCTTGAAACCTACATATTAATCATCTAATCTGTAATTTTTTTCCAGCTCCCTTGAATATATAAATCTATTCCTACAGTAACACATTGTAAAGTGCATGTTCTGAGAAACTATACCAGAGGCTATATTTTACATTATAAAAGACTAAATTAACACTGAATTACTCCCAGGAGAAAGTTTACCTATGCATTTAAATGGAAGACTTTGTCAAAAATCTATCCTGGGTGTACTACTGTATGTCCCCTATAGTATTTAAAACAGATACAATTATAGATTCTTTTTTCCTTCCCCTCTTTATTTTTCAGCAATACACAGGTTCCAAAATCCAGTATTCATTATTTAAACAAAACCATTTTTCTTAGATATTTTTTGTTTCATTTCCCAGCAATTCGATACAGCTTTCCCCTACAACTATCCTTTTTATTTTATATATTTAAAGGAGCAAGAATATCCATAAATGTACATCGGGAATAAAAACATTAAGACATCAAAGGAGCCAAGCACAAGAAAAAGGCTGGAATCTTCCAAGCCTGACCTATGAAAAGGCAAACATCCTATTATTATGCTTATTAGCAAATTGCAACATTGTGACTTTGATTCTTTGATAGGGAGTTGGGTGTCTGGTTTTTAATCTTGCAGAGCCCTCTAGTGGGTTTGACAGGATTGCAACATTTTTCATTTCATTTTTTTTTCCCCACTAGCTATGACCGACAGTGGGACTTGACAAACTACAAAACAAAAGAGAAAGAAAGCAATCATGAGGAAGAATTGTTCTGTGTGGCCTCCTTTCCTTTGCTAAGAAAAGCTCAGTGGAGACACAGGTCTATATTCAGAGGAGTCCTTCAAAGTAGCACCCAGACTTCTTCATGCAAAGTACACACGGATCTGTAGAAATGCATCTAATATCTGAATCCTGCGTAGTCTAAAGCGGGGATTCTGTAACATTTTTGGACTACGGGTAGTCCTTGACTTACAACCACAATTGAGCCCAACATTTCTGTTGCTAAGTGAGACAGTTATTAAGTGAATTTTGCCCTATTTCATGACCTTCCTTGCCACAGTTGTTAAGCGGATCCTTGCACTTGTTAAGTTAGTAAAATGGTGGTTAAACGACTATCTACCTTCCCCATGGACTTTGCTTGTCAGAAGGGGATCACATGATCCCAGGTGACAGCAACTGTCATAAATATGAGTCAGTTGCTAAGCGTTTGAATTTTGATCACGTGACCAAGGGAATGCTGCAACGGTTGCAAGTGTGAAAAACGTTCACAAGTCACTTTTTTCAGTGCCCTTGTAACTTCGAACAGTCGCTAAATGAACTGTTGTACGTTGAGGACTACCTGTACTGGGCATATTTTGATTGTTTTGACATGTTATGAAGCTTTTCATAAAATCACTCGCCCTGAGAGGTGCAATCAACCATCCAGAAATCAAACAAGATAAATATGCAGCCCCCATCCATACATGCATTTCAGCTCTTATCATCTCAGCTTCAACTTTTTGTCTTGGGCATCTGGAGACACATTTCAACAAAGGACTGAGCTGCCCTCACCAATCACTCCTCAACATCAATGTTTCTGAACCTTGGCAACTTTAACTTGTATGGACTTCAACTCCCAGAATTCCCCAGCCAGCATGCTGCAGCATGTGTTCACTCACTTTTGTTCAGTCTGGTTTTCAATCATTATTCATCTAAGCATCTTTTTTTACCACTGCTTCTTCTTCTACAGCTCTTCTGCAGACCAAGGAGCTGTTTGGGATTGCTGAGTGGTGGAAGACCATGCAGAAAGAATCTCACCTTTAGACAAGGGTGAAATGCTCCTGGTTCGGACCGGATCGCCCAATCCAGTAGCGATGGTGGCGGGTGGTTCAGAGAACTGGTAACAAAAATTCCTGCCCCCCCTCATGCCCAGCCGAGCCGCGCAATCATCAGAGGCTTTTTTTAATTATTATTTTTAAAAGCATTTTTTCTACAACCTCGTTGGCCGAAAAAATGCTTTTAAAAGTAAAAAAAAAAAAAGCCTCTGATGATCGTGCGGCTCAGCTGGAATCGTCAGAGGCTTTTAAAAGCATTTTTTCTACAACCTCTTGAGGTTGTAGGAAAAAATGCTTTTAAAAGCCTCTGACGATCCCAGCTGAGCCGTGCAATCATCAGAGGCTTTTAAAAGCATTTTTTTACAGAAATGGTTTTAAAAGAAAAAAAAAAGTTGGCCAAGCTCACCCATCACATTCCCCGCCACCAAGCCACGCCCACAGAACCGGTAGTAACAAATTTTACATTTCACCACTGCCTTTAGACTTTTGGCTATAGACACCCCCTTGTTTCAGGGACCAAGCAAGTGTGTGATAAGGCTATCTGTGAAATTGTTAGGAAACTCTCCCTCTTGGCCCTTCAGATTCCTTGAACAGCCGTGGCTGCTTTAATAAACAGCAGAGAGGTTCTGTGCTCACATCTCCATGAAGTTTTAAACACTTCCACCAAAACACTTTTGAACACATTCAATCCTAATATAGCAATAGTAATAGCACTTAGACTTGTATACTGCTTCATACTGCTTTACAGCCCTCTCTAAGCGGTTTGCAGAGTCAGGATATTGCCCCCAACAAGCTAGGTCCTCATTTTACCGACTTCGGAATGATGGAAGGCTTAGTCAACCTATGAAATATTTCCTCTCTTTTCTTCATAATGACAAGCCTGGCCCCAATGAATTTCACTGGCGGTGACTCTTCAAGTGGGTTAATTTGCTTAAATTTTCATTAGGCTTGCAATGTTGTTTGTGTGTGAAATGGCAAATTACACTATTCATCATAATAGACAGTATGAATTCTCAAAATGCATGCAACGTTTACCAAGTTTAAACAATGCACACATGTAAAATTCCCCACAAGTCTTAAATATTCAGAACACAGATCCAAATATACTTCTGAACTGAAGTAGATCATTTTACTGAAAAACACCTTTCAGACTAGACAAATGAATGAGCTACCTTGCCTTATTTATACGTAAATAGCATGAGAATAGGAGACAGAGATGGAGAAGTAGAAATCAACTAAGTTAAAATGATGGAGAGCAGCATCTAAACACTGTGTAGGCAACTTCTGATGCTAACTGTAGAGCAGATTTAAAAGATGAATCGATAGCATGCCAAATATTGTCTTTCACTACTCTTCTCTCCTGCTACCTCATTTTTGAAGACGTTTGTGAGCTGTGAGTCTCCGACTACAAGAAGCATCAGGTCTGTTCCACCAAATTATTTAAGACTAGTATCTTTATTGTGTTTCCTTGAAAGTCCTTTCATTGTCCAATATTTCATGTTCTTGTAAATGTCTAGACTATTCCAGTGTTTAAGGGGAAATGTCTCGCATGGCTCCAAACGAGATGATGAATGAAAACAGTGGTCACAGAAATCATAAAGAGTTTAATATGTAAGCAGGTACAGTCTCAAGTGAGTTAAGAGCTTGCTTGAGAGCATAGTTGGTAAAATGCCTCCTTTTTAATTGGAAAAGAGTCATGTCCAGGATGAGGTGAATACCAAGATGGAAATCCATCTTAGGCTGCTTAGTTATTAGAGGTCCCACCATACCTCTATAGAATATTTATTATTTTATTTATTATTCATTAATAGCATTTATCTACCCTGAGGGAGTCTGAATGGTGTGGAGCAACATAGAAACAAAATACAAAGCCAGCCGGACAATAAAAATCCTTTAGTCAAAAGGTCTATGATAGATATCCTGAATCAAATCAGCTGAATAAAAGTGTCAGGGTTCCAAGAAACACCCCCAACGAAATAAAGGAACTTTGAGGAACTCTGAGTTCCTCAAAGTTCCAATTTATTAGAGATGTCATGTTGGCACATCTGGGAAAATCCGAAATCTGAAAGCTTCCAGGTTTTCCACACCCAGCTGACAGTTCACAGCCCTGCCCCACACCCACAAGTTCATCACATTGTCCAATCAACTCTTCACACTCAACTGGATACAATCTTCAGGCAGTCTCCATCAGACGCAGGCAAAAGTCCTTGAATCCGGAATGTTGTTATGACTAACTTTCTACCGCTCCAACAACAACCCTCTCCCAACTTCCCCAGCTAAAATATGTGGCAGTTAAGAAGCAAAAAAAGAAAATTGTCTTCCAAAACTGACAAAAGGGTTCATTGAAATTCTATAGATTTTACTTGTTTATCAGATATGAACAGGGTTAAGGGGGAAGGGGTAAAAAAAAAAACTTCAAAAATAGCGGATGCTGTAGAAAAGCCGTCATTTGGTCTTCTCCCGTGTATTTGTTCCCCAAGTAGAGTACCCCACCTATAGTTTCAAAAAGATATACAAGATGAGATATTGGTACGCCATGAATGAATGTCTAATCAAGATCACTTTATATATGTACTATAAGCCAAATAAAAACTGTGGCCCATCAAATTCCAACTGATACTTTCTTCCCAGAAGTATCTGTGAGACCTACTATTTTTGCCAAAATGGCGGGAGGCGTCAAAACATGTATGAAAGAGGTAGAACTTCCACTGTGCTGGCACGATGCTACTGTCACCACTGCACTTTGCCCCTTGATGACACAGTTTTTCCCTTCCCTCCATTCCAACCTTTCTACTCCAGAACTTGCAAATTTTGATTGGAGATACATACCTAATTCCTCCATTGTATATGCATGGAAGCTTGGGGAATGGCACATGAACTGCTGTCAAAAGTATTTGTCTATGGCTCGATCACATTGAAACTCAGGGGAAACTTATTTGGTTAGACTTAGATAAGAGAGAAATATATTCATCCTGAAGATTTCTTGCCTTAAATTAACTTCAGATTCATAGTGAGGAAATAGAAACAGGATATAAAATGGAATGGATAACAGGAGGAGGGGTGAACTTATTAACTTCAGCTTTCCTCCTACTGTCCTGTCAATGACACATATTTTCTCTCTCCACATGATACAGCTGTTTGTTTAGATGGAGAACCAAGCTGTAGGATTCACATATTCTTCATGTCTCATGACAAACTCTCCTCTTCCTGATTACCCTTGGAAGCTGGCATCTTGACAACTAGAATTTTACTCCGGGCATTAATCCTGTATTCATTAGGAGGAAGTGTGGAGAAAATGCCTGGGTGATTTAAGCACCGGAAATGCTATGGGGAGGGTGCAGCAGTGCTCAGAAGCTATAAAACTGAACTGTGTCATAAAGGTCAGCAAAATAAAACCAAGTAAAATCTTCTATAGAATTTGTGCATCTTTGGGCTCAAAAGCCTGTTGTGCCATCAATTTTTGCTTATGAGTGAGCATTTCTAGTTTCATCTTTCTTGTAAGACTAGGAAACCACTTAGGGCTGGTTGGAAATATTATTTGGAATGTTGAAAATATTGTTTTTTGTTTGTATCCCACCTTTATTATTTTTACAAACAACCCAAGCCTGAGGACATATCCAACACATCTTCCTCCTCTTTCTTTCCTTCCTCTAACACATTTTTCCCACAAAAACAATTCTGTGACCTGAGTTGGGCTGAGAGAGAGGAACTGGGCCACAATCACCCAGCTGACTTTCATGGCTAAGGAGGGACTTGAAATCATGGTTTTCCACTTTCTAGACTTTCTTAACCACTAGACCAGTGATGGCTAACTTTTTCCGGACCGAGTGCCCAAAGTGTGTACATGTGCATGCGCCCGAACCCTCAAAATGCAATGCGTATGTGGCCTCCATGCATGCGCCCTGCCCCCGTGCATGCACCCTGCCCCCGTGCATGCACCCTGCCCCCAGAGCATGTGCCCCACCCCCTGCATGCACATATGGCCCCCCGCAGCAGGCCCCCATGCATGTCCATGCGCTCCCGCATGTGCCCCCCGCATGCACACATGCCCCGTCCTCGCACATGCATGGCAGAGACCCAAAGATTAGAGGGCCGGTGGGAGGTGCCTGCATATGTACAGCAGAGCTGAACTGGGCTGACGGCTCACATGCCATCAGAGAGGGTGCTGTGTGTCACCTCTGGCATGCGTGCCATCACGGCACTAGACCAAACCGGCTCTCACAAAATCACTGTTCTCTCACAAAATGGATGCCACAGTGAATGTGTAAATTATACAAAGGTAATTGTAAAACATTTGTTTACCGGAAGGCAAACACAAGAGACTATCCTCCACCATTCCCTCCTACACCCTAAGACACTTTCTACCGGGATAACTTATCTTTTAATTTGGGTAGATCGATAGGCCTTTTTCTGAACAAAGTGATGAATTGTAGCCAGCAATAATTTTAATTCAAATTCTAGAAATGCCTTAATTACATTCCTGTATATGAAGATTCTAAGTTACTATTAGAAGATGGAGTTTTAAAAACATAAACAATATAAAGAAGAGAAGCAAGGAGAGTAACATGAAGCTGAGTTTTCCAAGGGCTGCCATAGGTATCTCATTGCCTACTCCTGCCTGCTTGAAGAAATCAATCTGCCAGGCGTCGCTAAAACTGGCAGTTGGGGTTGCTAAAACTTGCCTGGTGTTAGTGAACTGAAGAGCAAGAGAAGGTTCCAATTGAGCATTTTGCTCAGAAACATTAGTGACGGCCATGATCACAAATCAAAGACATTCCTTGTATAAGTATTAACTGAAACCCATATAAGATGCAGCCTGTGTACCAAGCAAATCTTTTACTGCTTTGATATGATTAAATGCAGCAAAGATTCCTGTAACAAGAGCCCAGAAGCCTAGCATTGAGATCATTCAAATATCATTCCTATTCTCTGCCATTTCTATTTGCCTAGACTGAGCATCTCAAACCTCTGCTTTTAAGCTTCCTGGCTCATTCTGTATTATTTTATTATTCTGTATTATTTTATTATTTACCCAGTACTTCTTGCCTTTTGCAGTTTCGAGAGATTTAATATTTGGGTATATCGCTCTCTTAACCAATTCTTCTTTTTCTCAATTACATCCTTGATCTTAACTAAATTATCTGCTTCCTCCCCTCAGCTTTTTTAGTTATCTGCCTATTGACCCTTCCTTCAGCCATTCTGATTTCTCTCTCTTTATCTTCTCTTCCACTTGGACCTTATTCTCTACTCTTATTTCTTATCCACCAGCCTCTGTTTTCCAAGGAACCCTCCCCCTTTTCTCTCTCTCAGTCCCTTCACATCCTTCACAAAGACTTCATGGTTTATCAACATCCTAATGACTGATCTCAACCTGAGCAGTTACAATGTGATGGAATATTCTGTGACCTCAAAGCAGATTAGCAAGGTTATTGGGTGGTGGGGAGAAAATCTCAGCCAAAATGTGGCAGGCTACGTTTTAGCCTATGTGATAGACTAATCTTCCATTCCACTCAAATTTAAACTGTTTGCTTCAATTCCCAAGAAGAAGCAAAACTCAGCAATGACAACAGTATATTGCTTGTATGTTCTTTGAGGTTTCCAGGAACAATTACCCGTAAGGTCATCTATTTTTCTTTCACATCGAGTGGTTCACATTTTGCAAAGTCTTTAATATCACAAAGTGCATTCTGGAAAGTCTAAAAGTCAGTCTTAATCCTACCAAAATGTATAATCATAATCTTGGGTTGTAAAGTGAAAGAATTTGCATTACCTATAATGAGCACTTATCTTTCGTGCACACAATACACAGCATCAAATTCCCATCACAGGTATTTCTCTTGGGACTGGATGGTGAATGAATTTTAAAGAGGTGTGATTGAATCTTAGGTTGGAAACAAATTCCAATGTCAACGTGTTTTTGCCACTGCATCTTCTCTTGCATTCCAGAAAAATAAAACCTAAAATATAGTTGGAACACTGTCTAGACATTAATGGCTAACAAGCTAAATAAGGATGGATGTTGAAGCATTCAAAATATGCCCATTTATTTTGGTTACTAACTGTAGATGGTGTTTTCAAAAGGAACCCTGAAGTTCATCCTCAAGGACAACTTTGGTACACTTCCTATGGGTAGTCCTTGACTTGCGACCTCAACTGAGCTCAAAATTTATGTTGCTAAGCAAGTGAGTTTTGCTCCGTTTTACGACCTTTCTTGCCATAGTTGTTAAGGGAATCACGGCAGTTGTTAAGTTAGGAATAATGTCGTTAAGTGAATCTGGCTTCCGCCATTGACTTAAGTTGCCAGAAGGTCGCAAAAGGTGATCACATGACCCAGGGACACTGCAACCACCATAAAGACATGCCAGTTGCCAAGCGTCCAAATTTTGATCACATGACCACGAGGATACTGCAATGGTATGAAAAACAGTCATAAGCCAGAACTGCAGAAAAAACAATTGCTACCAACCTGCCTTCCATTGAGAACCTGTATACTGCACGAGTCAAAAAGAGGGCTGTGAAAATATTTACAGACCCCTCACATCCTCGACATAAACTGTTTCAACTCCGACTCTCAAAACGATGCTACAGAGCACTGCACACCAGAACAACTAGACACAAGAATAGTTTCTTCCCGAACGCCATCACTCTGCTAAACAAATAATTCCCTCAATACTGTCAAACTATTTACTAAACCTGCACTACTATTAATCTTTTCATCATTCCCATCACCCATCTCCTCCCACTTATGACTATATGACTGTAATCTTGTTGCTGGTATTAAGATTTATATTGATATTGATTGTTTCCTGATTGCTTATTTGTACCCTATGACTACCATTAAGTGTTGTACCTTATGATCCTTGACAAATGTATCTTTTCTTTTATGTACACTGAGAGCATATGCACCAAGACAAATTCCTTGTGTGTCCAATCACACTTGGCCAATAAAAAATTATATTCTATCTATTCTATTCTAACTTCAAACAGTCACTAAACAAATGGTTGTAAGATGAAGACTACCTGTACTGTACTTTCAGACATTCATATCTTAGACACGTCTTATGATAAGAGCACACAGATCTCTGCACATTGAATTGTTAGATGTGGGACTAGGTAAATGGAAGTCAGGGGTTGCCAGCAATCACAGATTTCTTAAAAGGCAGATGGTGTTAATTAGATCTTTAACACAGAACCATAACATAGACATTTGATTTTAATAGGGGCAATATGTAATAGTAGCAAAGTAGGCATTTCTAAATTTATAATTTACTAAAATTTCATCTTAATGCTGCAATTGCATCTGGCTACGATGACATGAAATAGGAGCAGTGTACTATCCAGGAAAGCTGGATAATTCTAATTTTAATTCTGATTCTGATTCTAAAGCTGGATTAACTCTAAATTATCCTGTCCTTCCCACAGACACACATCATTTCCGCACCTTGAAAATATTTAAATGAGCTGAATTTACTTAGCTTAATTTGCTTCACAAATTCACGGATTTTTATCCCCACAGAAGCTGCAAGATTCCCTACATCCCAAACACATTGCATTCAACACAAGACAGGCATCCTTCCCTGGTTTTTCAAAACAATCAGAATATCAAGTACTGTTCTTACTGCAACAGATACATTTTTATGAACATCACAGCTCTAATAAATTGTTACCCATTCCCCCCAAAAAAGCATGGACCACATCTTTCTCCTTCCCCCTTTCAGGGATTCTTTTTATTTGCAGAAGTACTCTGTAATTTTGACCTGATCTATGGAGAGAAAGTGACCCTCACCGCAACCCCAACTAATACGAGGTTAGGAGAAGCCATGCAACTACAGGGAATTGCTAAATGTATGACTCTCTTGTTTGTGGGATGGCTTTTGAGAAGAGTAGTGGCTGGTTTAAGGTTTTTGCACAGTTGTATTTCCATGGCTCATAGCCCTTAAGCAGAATGCTATCTTCAAATGGAGTACTGGGTTGGCCTTCTCCGCTCTAAACTTTGCTTTCCACTGAAGAATAGAATAGAATAACAGAGTTGGAAGGGGCCTTGTAGGTCATCTAGTCCAACCCCCTGCTTAGGCAGGAAACCCTATACCATTTCTGACAGGTGGCAGTCCAGTCTCTTCTTGAAAGCTTCCAGTGATGAAGCCCCCACAACTTCTGAAGACAAGCTGTTCCATTGGTTGATTGTACTCACTGTCAGAAAATTTCTCCTTATTTCTAGGTTGAATCTCTCCTTGATCAGTTTCCATCCATTATTCCTTGTCTGGCCTTTGGGTGGTTTGGAAAATAGATTGACCCTCTCTTCTCTGTCTCCTCTGGTCATTCTCTTCACTAGACTAGCCATGCCCAGTTCCTGTAACCATTCTTTATATGTTTCAGCCTCCAGTCCCCTATCATTTTTGTTGCTCTTCTCTGTACTCTTTTTAGAATCTCAACATCTTTTCTGTAGTGTGGTGATCAAAATTGGATGCAGTATTCTAGTGTGGTCTTACTAAGGCTTTATAGAGTGGTATTAGTACCTCACGAGATCTTGATTGAATCCCTCTGTTAATGCAACTTAGAATTGCATTGGCATTTTTGGCTGCCGCCGCACACTGTTAGCTCATATTTAATTGATTGTCCACTAAGAATCTAAGATCCCTTTTTCAGTTACGGCTATTAAGACAAGTATCACCCAATCTATACATATACTTTTGATTTTTCTGTTCCTGTTGCTTAGAAAGTGGCACCGTCATACAATTACAAATAGCTACTATAGCCCTCAAAACCACATCATTAAATACAATGGGCATGAGCCACATAGAGCACCTCCACTGCCTGTTTGTGCCCCAGAAAATATCCCAGAATGAGCAGAGGTAAATATTTCAAACTATTTCAGAAGAGTAAAGGAGCAAAATGATACCCTGATGCCTTAAAGCTCTTTACAGTAGTGGTCGAAATTGTGGAAACCTTTTGGTTAAAGTGTATTTTCTAAAACTAGCTAATAACACCACTTTTTTGGGAGTAGTACCATAAAATTGTACATCAATGGAAAGATAATTTAATCAAGAATGTAATGCAATAACTTTTATGAAGGATTTGCTATTAGTATAGCAGTTATAGTATAAAAAAGTAAAGTAAAACACGTAGAAAAAATGAGATATACAAAAATTATCACCATAGAAAAAACAAGATATACAAAAATTATCACGTCAGTTAATACTTAGTTTGGTAACCTTTAGTGTGAATTACGGCCTTACAACGTCTTCCCATGGAGTGAATCAAGTCTTTTAGTTCTGCAGCTCTTATAATGTGAAACCAAGATGGAATGATGGCTTCTATTAACTGGGTTTTATTGCTGGATCGCTTCTGACTAACAAGTTTCTTTAGTCGGCTCCATAGATTTTCAATTGGGTTAAGGTCTGGGTTATTCCCAGGCCATTCCAGCAATGGAATATGGTTATCTTGAAACTCCCCCAAAAAGGTGGTGTTATTAGCCATCAAACTTCAAAAATACACTTTTCCCAAAAGTTTTCCACAATTTTGGCCACTACTATAGGTGTAGTACAGGTAGTCCTTGACTTACGACCACAATTGAGCCCAAAATTGCTGTACTTAAGAGAGACATTTGTTAAGTGAGTTTTGCCCCATTTTACCAACCTTTCTTGCCACAGTTGTTAAGTGAATCACTGCAGTAAGTCAGTTAGTAACACGGTTGTTAAGTGAATCTGGCTTCCCTCATTGACTTTGGCTTGTCAAAAGGTCACAAAAGGGAATCAAATGACTCTGGGACACTGCAACTGTCATAAATATGAGTCAGCTGTCAAGCATCACATCATCTTGGGGCTACTATAAAGTTCGTAAATGTGAAAACTTTGAATGGTCACTAAATGAACTGTTGTAAGTCGAGGACTACCTGTATCCAAAAGTATGTCTTAATATCCTGAATTCCCCCCCTCCCAAATTAGACCAATTTTGCTCACTGGGAAAGAGATTTAAGAAGTCATACAATTCCTTTTTAAATAAATCTATATGAGCCTCGATGCCATGCACTTGGTACAAAACCGAAAACATCAATAGAGGCAATATACAATATATTAAAACAGCCATGGTAAAACAAAGATAACATCTATAGTGATTATTAAATTAATGGCTGACGTAGTATCTTCAAGTTCAAACATTGTTGTTTAACGTTAAAATAATATTTAAGCATTAATCTGTTGCTTTTATTTCTTTAGTTTTCTAGACTGGTGTTTTAAACCTTCTTGTGAGATTTTCAGAATAATTAAATAACCTGGCAACCCCATCCAATCCTGCTTAGCTTCTTAAGAACAGCCACGGTTGACTAGACGCAGCTGTTCACACTCCATGTGTATGAATTCTCACAATTCAAAAAAAAAAAGGAATCAGCCTAACTCAGTGGTTCTCAACCTTTTCTTCACCACGGACCCCCCCCCCCCCTTTAAATATCTTTTGTGGTCACAGACCATGGTCATGGACCCCAAGACTTAACTCAAGATTTAAATCATAACATTCCTTCAAGCCTTCATGGACATTGTGGCCCTCCAGGGGTCTGTGGACCACAGGTTGAGAACCAATGGCATAACTCATTTCACAACCTCCTTTCTTCCTGTACAGTATTGTTGAAAGTGATTTCATTTTTTTCCCACACAAAAATCCCTGCCATTGTGGCAAAGATCAGAAACGCTAGTTTGCGTGACGAATGCGCAGTACTTTCAACCGATTAACCGAAATCATTTTTTTTCCCTGACTGGAAGAAAAGAATATGAGCTGTGGTTCAAAAATCCAAAGTTGCCTAGGCAGATTCCTCAGCTTTCATCCAAATAACCTTAGATTTATAGCACAGAGACAAGTTTCTCAAAGCAAGGCATTTCTCCCATGGGAAAGGTCTTGTGGGGATAATATTGTCTCCTATGTTCAACATTATACAGGCGATTCAGGGCCAAGTCCTTAAGTGCATTGACGTTGTAAATCTGCTGCGATGATCCCAGCATTCTTCAAAGCCAATGGGCTTCTTTGGAGAGGGGTGGGGTGATGCCAATGCATACTGTATGTCATGATGTCATTGCATTCTGCAACTTGCATCTGACACAGGTGCTGTATATAACTACAACATTTGATGATGACATCCTCCAATGCAAGTTATTAAAAATAAAGATTTTCCTACCGGTCATATATGACTCTGTGTTTGACTGGGGTTTCGAATCCGGGCTATCAGCTCACCAGCTGATGCGCTCAGCATCTTCAACCACTGAACCGTCGCGCTTCAACATTACTTTAACATTATTATGGTTTGCTATCAGTGCCACTGCCAAAGCCTTGTGCTTGGACCCAAATTTAACTGAAAGCCAGTAGTGGGTTCCACTTACCTTCGCTACCAGTTCAGAACTATGAGCGTGCACACGGCGCTTCTGCGCACGGGCAGAATCTTCTGTGAGTGCGCAGAATCTTCTGCGAGGGCGCAGAGCATCCGTGATGCCGTCCAGTGGTGGAGCCTCCCACTGCCGCCACTACCGGTTCGCCAGGGTGAACCGGTAGAAACCCACCACTGCTGAAAGCCCTCCCATTTTTTCCATCATTTGAAAGCTGATTTATCTCTCTAGGAAGCCACAGCATAAGGCAACTTGTTTTTATCTCTTTATAGACGAGAACTTGCCAACTGCTCAAGATTGCAACAGCTGTTCAGGAAAGGATTTTTTTCTATTCAGGTAATCAGTGTAAACTGTTTACAGGAGAACAATATCTCCTCTCCTCACAATTCTGTAGAATATTTCTTTCACTTTTTGGTTCCGTTTTATGATTTTTTTTGTGTGGGGGGGGTTGGTTTGGGTCTTGTGAAAAAGAAAAACATGAACCTTTGAAATCCACAGAGTCTCGTGAATTCATTCAGGAAATTGTCTGACACAGACAATGATCATGAACCGCTTCAAAGGCTTAGCAATAATTCATCTTTCTTTATGTGCGAGTTCGTAACCTTTTCGTTTCCTTTGCTCTGATCACAACCGCATTGCCAAAACGGCTTCATCAATTATCTATGGCTAAAAAGTGGACTCTAACATTTTGGAGAGTGTTATTAATTGGCCTCGGTAGTGCCTAATGAGTTTGAAAGCTCCTACCTGCCGGTCCCCGAGGAGGATGGCTACTTGCGGACAACAATTTACAGCACACCATTAACACATATGCCAGGAACAGCCACTGAGATGGAAGCATTGATTTGGCACAGGAGCTCATCCTGCAGAAAAGGAGGGCAAGGGGAAAAGAAAAAAAAAGGAAGCCACTGAGAATGAAATAACAATAATAAATGCGGAACAGGGTAAAATACAAGGCAAAAGCTATAAAAAAAAGGGGTGGGAGAGGAAAAGTTAATGAAGACTGGAAATTAAATGAAATGGATTAATAAAAACATAATACTTAAGGGGGTAGAATCACGTTCACACCTAAACTGAGGTGAATTCTTAATCAGCCATGCTTTACAAGAAAGGATGAAGAACGGTACATCTTTTATTTCCAATTTCTGTCTCTGGAGATGCTCCTTGTCTGTTTCCATTCTGAGGCTGAAACTATGAGCTTTGTCTGGTTTATTATCAGACTTTTGAAGACACTTAGCCCATCATCAAATTACATCCAAAGGAGGAAATTTTGGGGAGGAGCCTATTCCAAGAAGTCCTCAAAATGCAGGTAGGCCTCGACTTACAACGATAATTGACCCCAAAATTTATGTTGCTAAGTGAGACATTTGTTAAGTGAGTTTTGCCCCATTTTATGACTTTTCTTGCCATAGTTGTTATGTGAACCATTGCAATTGTTAAGTTTATGACTCAGTTGTTAAGTGAATCTGACTCCCCCGTTTGACTTAGCTTGCCAGAAGGTGTTCACATGATCTGGGGACACTGCAACCGTCATAAATATGGACCAGTTGCCGAGCATCCAAATCATGTGGCCATGAGGATGCTGCAATGGTCGTAAGTGTGAAAAATGGTCATTAGTCACTTTTTTCAGTGATGTTGTAACTTCGAACTGTCACTAAATGAACTGTTGTAAGTTGAGGACTACCTGTATCAGCATTGGGGGGGGGAGGGGAGGCCTTTTTTCCCTCATTGATAAAGCAATTTTAGAAAATGGTGGGGACAATGCCCACTGATGCAGGAAAAAAGAAAACATCTGGGTACTAGAAATCATTCTGATCAGTTAGAAGACAGGACAATGAACAAACTCATTCATCTAAATTCTGATAAACAGGTGTTCTGGACCAGTGATGGGTTTCAAAAATTTTTACTACCAGTTCTGTGGGTATGGCTTGGTGGGCGTGGCATGGCTTGGTGGGCGTGGCATGGTGGGCGTGGCAGAAGGATACTGTAAAATCTCCATTCCCACCCCACTCCAGGAGAAGAATACTGTAAAATCTCCATTCCCTCCCCACTCCAGGGAAAGGATACTGTAAAATCTTCATTCCCTCCCCAATCCAGGGGAAGGTTACTGCAAAATCCGCATTTCCTCCTGATCAGCTGGGACTTAGATGGCAGAGAATACATAGGGGCAGGGCCAGTCAGAATTTTTACTACCGGTTTTCCAAACTACTCAAAATTTCCGCTACCAGTTCTCCAGAACTGGTCAGAACCTGCTGAAACCCACCTCTGTTCTGGACCCATCTACAGCTGTTTTGGGACTAGGCAAAACTCAACAGGTGGAAATTTTCGAGAGAACACCTACAGTCTACTTTCAAAATTCCAAAGGGACCGATAGAAAAACTTTACCAACCTATTGTACATTCTCAATAAAAAAGGGAGGGGAGGGAGGGAGGTTCACAGAAAAAAGAGCAACAAAGATTTAGAAAGTTTTGAATCTCTTCATTTCTACCTATTGATTGCCTAGATTGTTGCAGCCAAGATCAAAAATTAATGAGCAACAATTAATTAGAAATTGTTGTATGTCTGGATTAAAGATTTTTCCTGGTTATTGTTAATTAAAAAGTGCTTTTATAGTGAAACAGTATAATCAGGCACTATAGATTCTATTGTCATAAAATATAATTTATTAATACCTAGCATTCATACGCAACATTATTTAAGAATTTGACTATATCAGGTTTTTCAAAACCTGGCAACTTAAAGATGTACAGACTTCAACTCTCAGAATTCTCTAAGCTGGCTGGCAAATTCTGAAAGTTGAAGTCCACATATCTTAAAGTTGCCAAGTTTGAAAAAGACCAGGCTAAATGATCCACCAACTCCTTCCAATGCATAGATTTTATTATTTAAAGGAATAACGAGCAAAAATCAAGTAGAAACCTACTTGCAAACCTCCTCCCACCATAATCCTGCAGAAAAACTGTACAAAGGAAATACAACAACACATAGTACCGTATTTCCCTGAAAATAAGACCCTGTCTTATATTTTTTTGAACCCTGAAATAAGCGCTTAGCCTTATTTTTGGTGAGGTCTTATTATTTTGGGGCGTGTGGAGCAAGACGGGACTCCTCTTGTCATCTTACCTGATTTCCAGCTCTGTCTCCCTAACCTTAACCAGAGGAAATGGTGGGGACTGGCTGCACATGCGCTTAAATATTTTGGGGAGGGCTTATTTTCGGGGAAGGGTTTATTTTTGGAGGAGGGCTTATTATCCGGGGAGGTCTTATTTTTGGGAAAATATGGTATATACAACAACATAATAATAATTTTAATAATTTTAATTAATAATAATAATAATTTTAATTAATTTTAACTGATGTCTGTCTTTGTGTTTTTAATAGGCTGTACACCGCCCTGAGTCCTTCGGGAGAAGGGCGGTATAGAAATAAAATTATTTATTTATTTATTTATTTATTTAACACATAGAAGTCTCCTGTTTAAATACGATATTCAGTAAATTTGAAAAAGATGAGATTTAAACTTTTAAGTCACCCAGAGTCACTTTGTAGGAGAGATGGGCAAGCGTAAAAA
Organism: Pituophis catenifer annectens; assembly: GCF_029215685.1. Taxonomy (NCBI): domain Eukaryota; kingdom Metazoa; phylum Chordata; class Lepidosauria; order Squamata; family Colubridae; genus Pituophis; species Pituophis catenifer. Next base: position 54,526,275 of record NW_027256882.1, read on the forward strand.
TTTTTATAATAATAATTTTAAAAAACCTTGAACAATTTGGATTACACTTTTAGAAAAGATATTCTAAAAAAAGATTTCACTAGATGCTACAGCCTTCCCCTCTTCTGCTCCTTCCACCACCCCGCTAACTTCCTGCCTCTCCATTCTCTTGCAGAGCCAACCCAGGTAAACTCCTCTGGGAAGAATACCCAATACTGTGCTATCAAGGAGCCTTGGTAGCACAATGGACTAATGCACTGTTATTAACTGTTATTAACATCTGCTGCTTGCAATTACTGCAAGTTCAAATCTCACCAGGCTCAAGGTTGACTCAGCCTTCCATCCTTTCAAAGGTAGGTAAATTGAGGACCCAATTGTGGGGGCAATAAGCTGACTTTGTATAAATATACAAAAGTATGAAGGCTATTGCTTAACGCATTGTAAGCCGCCCTGAGTCTCCGGAGAAGGGCGGCATATAAATTAAAGCAAAAAACAAACAAACAATGTTATGGGCAGAAGTGGGCACTAGCGGGCACTTCTCCAGCCTTCTTTGATCATGGCCAAAATCCGAGTGCAATTAAAAGTATTAGCCCTAAAATAATATTAGCATAATTCAAAATGAATTCAGAAAAAGCACTGCCCCCTAGAGTCGGGAATGACTAGCACATATGTGCAAGGGGAACCTTTACTTTTACCTAATTCAAAAATAAGCTGCAAAATTCCCACTCCCAAAATACCCAGGCTCACTTAGTCTTTTATACCTCCATCCACATAAATTGTGGCCCCACTAAAGGTTGCAGACTCAGGAATTCTGGGAGTTGAAGTACACAATTCGTAAAGGGCCTATAGTGGTTAATAAATGGCTGTGGGTCAAGGGGATTAGTAAGCCTGAATGTCAATAGGTGGGGTTGATAATGATGGGAGGTATAAATCTTTCACCCTTTTTTTTTTTTATAAAGATGGAAAGTTCATTGGGCTCAATTAATCTTTTGGAGCCTCTGTAGAATTCCATGCCAGTCCCTAAACTTGAAGGTAAGGTAGCTATTGATAAGACAACCTTGCTCAGCATTAAATGGTCAGCCAGCAGTGAAACTGGGCTTCAGTTCCCATTATTATTATTATTCATAGTACTGTTAAATAGTATTTATTAAATTATTATCATATAATAAATGTTTGGGAGTTAATGAAATGACATGAAGGGGTCAATGAGCTAAAGAGTTTGGAGACATCTGCTTTTGAAGGAGGCAAAATACTTCAAAGAACTTTATTAAGCTTATGTTGTCATCAAATATTTCAGAAATCTCAGGATCTATTTAAAGGATTGGGGGCACTTCTTACCTTGGTAGTTTTTCCAGGTTTTTATTGCAGGTCAACAATCTTAGCAGCAGGTACCTTCTGCCACAAATGCAGATTCCCATTTGTAAATATATCCGAGCATTTCTGCACCCAAATTTTCCTACACATCCAAAGCCTAGAGAAGAAACGGGATTGGGAAAATACTGTATTATTATTGAGGATGTGGATTGGTTAAGTTAGAAACTTTTTAAATTAAAACCATTGTTACACAGCAGCAGGGGTGAAATCCAGCAGGATCTGGAAAACCAGTAGCAGAAATTTTGAGTTCGGAGAACCGGCAAATACCACCTCTGGAGATTTTGCAATATCCTCCCCCTAGGAGTGGGGAGGGAATGGGAATTTTGCAGTATCCTTCCCCTGGAGTGGGGTGGGAATGGGGATTTTGCAGTATCCTTCCCCTGGAGTGGGATAGGAATGGGGATTTTGCAATATCCTTCCCCCAGGAGTGGGGTGGGAATGGGGATTTTGCAGTATCCTTCCCCTGCCATGCCCCACCAAGCCACGCTACAGAACTGGTAGTAAAAAAACATTGGATTTCACCGCTGCACAGCATCCTACCAAAGAAAGGTATAATAATCTCTTTCACATTATTCACATTATTCTTCCAGATCTAGGTATGAACTAAGGTTTTTAGGAACAGTAATCACAACATGGTAGCGATACATCTTCCAGAGCCAGAAATATACCTAGCCTCCTAACAATTAAAAATGAAATGAAACTTGCAATATTTCAACATCTTGCCAAATTTCAGAGACTTTTCAGAAGATCTTAAGATGAGAATACTGACATCTCTATGCCTGGGTTTTGTATCAGTAGTGGGATCTGCAGGAGGTCAACACCTGTACATAAGGCAAGTATTATAATCCATACCACACCCTTACGTGCATGTATCAATGTTGCATACATACACAAAACAGGCAGAGCTTAGATTGTGATACTACACCCACTCCCGTAGATGCCCTTGCACTCTATAATTCATACGTGCAATCTCCTTGTTCTCTTAACCAAGTGTTAAATACTGTTTGAAAACTAGCATTCAAGGCATATTCAAGGCATAAATTCAAGAAAATTTCCAATAAAATGGTCGCCACAGACATCAGCAAGAAAGTAGATACATATTTTCATATGCGTATACATATATTCTGCACTTTCCTGTAGTTATTTATCTATCTTGTCTATGCGAATGAACATTTTGAGATGGTAACACTACTGTAATTTGTATTTTAACTATAATAAAATAGAAGAACAATGCATTAGACAAGAGTATAAAAGGTCATGTTATTATTACATACACAAAAATAATAGCTGCCAGTTCTTTAGATGATGTTGGCCTTCATATGTATCAAGTTCTTCCTAAGAACTTAGGATATTGTGATGTAGTGGTTTAGTAAATGTGCAGATCTCAGCAGTGTGGTTTTTTGTAATTGAGAGACGGAAATTTTGTCAATGTGCATATTATGATGATGATGATGATGATTAGGGTCTGTCATACAGTCAACCAGATGTTTAGACTGAATCTGGCATTTTTATATACCTACAGAATCCTTCCCAAGGACCCGGGATAACCAGATATTGTTTAATAAGATTAAAGTTATTGTCACAGGACGTAAGCTGTTCTGCGTAAAGCTGCGTAGAGTTCTGCAAATGACTGATGGTGATTTTATCAATGCTGGCGGTGTTCAAGTGATGTTTTGGGATTGCACCCAAGGCACTCAATACTATTGGTACTTTCCTTTGCTTCAGTCATTCAGCTAGATTATTTTCTACGCTGCCAAATCTTTTCAGAATTATTAATTTTGCTATTCTGCTGCCTGGATTACTGTAGAGACTTACAGAGGTTATTGTACCTGCAGGATTCTTCAATCCATGTGTCTTCTTCAGGCTAAACTCCTTTGAATGCCCAACTGACCATGTGCTCTTCCATAATCAGGGGGGCACTTCCAGAAGTACTGATGTTTCTTCTTTGTGTCTCCACAGAGAAAAGAATTCAGCTTTCAGTCACCCATTATGCTTAAGTCATAAAGATGTACTAAGCCATGTGTTGGAGCCATTGAAGATGCAAACTGAAGCAATACTCTACTTGCTAGATCACAGCAGCACCATTTCACTTCACTTTGAATGTCTGTCTGCATTCTCTGTATGCACAAAAGCCACTTGCCTCAAAGCAAGGTGGTTGTGTGAGGTGGCCTGTCTCTGACTCAACTTTTAGTGACCTCCTCCAACACTTTCCTTCAAGTGCTAAAGTCGATCAACAGCAGGCTCTTTTGCATAGGCCAGTTAACAAATAAGACGTATACCCAAGCAATATCCCACACAGAATTCTTTTTTTTTTTAATTTGATTTATATGCCACCCTTCTCTGAAGACTCAGGGCGTCTTACAATGTGTTAAGCAATAGCCTTCATACTTTTGTATATTTTATACAAAGTCAGCTTATTGCCCCCACAATCCGGGTCCTCATTTTACCTACCTTAGAAAGGATGGAAGGCTGAGTCAACCTTGAGCCTTGGAGAGATTTGAACTTGCAGTAATTGCAGGCAGCTGATGTTAACAACAGTGCTTTAGTCTGCTCAGTCAGGGCTCAGGTGAGTTTTAGAGAAGTATGGGTGCTACCAGAGTAGGTTTGTACTGCAAATGTGTTCCATGAGAATCAGCAATGGATTTCTTCTACATTCCTAATCCATCTTCTCTAAATTGATCCCTTGCTGTGTTCATGTGTGCGGAAAAAGCGGAAGCCAGCATTGGACCTGGCCGGACACAAGACAACCCAACACAAAGCGCGACCGGCAGAGGAGCCCAAAAGAGCCAGCAACCTGAGTGCCGCTAGTCAGACAGTGTAACCAAAGTGCACCAAGGATAGGCATGCAAGTGCTGAACAGAACGGACGTTGTGTTCCTGAACGTCCATTTTCAGGGCGCTGCGACTCCAATCCATGGACGGGTAGTATCTCCTAGTTGCTGGGCAGAACTGAGTGCTAAACCTTCCAATTGTTAGGCCACGCCCACCTCCACCAATCAGCTTCAGTCTTTCCTCACGAAGGCGCAGGAAAATAGTCAATCAGAGACCCCAAAACACAGTAAACAAGGTCCCAAACAGAACAGGAAGCCGAATGGGTGGGTATGGATTGGAGTCGCAGCGCCCTGAAAATGGACTTTCAGGAACACAACGTCCGTTTTCCATTGCGCTGCTCCTCCAATCCATGGACGGGATATACCCAAGTTCAAGAGCTCAGGGCGGGAGGCTGACTGGAACCCTGACTCCGAGGCGTGGCCACTTGTTGTAACACTCTACACCCAAATGCAGCATCAGACGAGGCGTACTGATCAATTTTGTAGTGCCTAATAAAGGAAGTGTCAGAAGCCCAAGTGGCTGCACTACAGATTTCAGACACAGAAGCATTTGTAGACCAAGCAGCTGACGCAGCCGCACTGCGAGTTGAATGTGCGTAGATCTTAGCCGGACGAGGGCGAGTTCTCACATCGTAGGCTGTCGTGATGCAAGCCTTAATCCACCTGGCAACTGTAGCAGACAACACCTTCTTCCCCATCGAGGAAGGGTTGAAAGACACAAGCAAGGATTCAGTCTGTCGAAAAGACTCAGTACGTTTGATATAACGCCGAAGCGCACGCCTGACGTCTAAAGTATGCCATAAGGACTCAGTCTGATGACGAGGATTGGGACAGAAGTTAGGCAGAACTAACTCTTGAGCGCGGTGAAATCGAGAGTTTATCTTTGGCAAAAAGGAGGGGTCCAAGCGTAGGACCACTCTGTCACTATGAAAAATACAAAGGTCCTTGTGGACTGATAGCGCGGTGAGTTCTGATACTCGTCTCGCGGATGTAATGGCCAGTAGAAAAGTGACTTTAAGCGTCAGAAATTTTAGAGACACAGAAGCCAAAGGCTCAAATGGCGAGGTCATCAGCGCTTGAAGGACTAACGGAAGGTCCCATGATGGGTACCTATGTACCACCGGAGGCGAGATGTTGGATGCCCCATGCAGGAAACTTTTGATCCTAGGATTATGCGAAAGAATACGGTGGTCCTCGCACCTGACGACCGTGGACAAGGCGGCCACCTGGCGCCGAAGCGTGGCAGGAGCAAGACCTTTGGCTAAACCATCGTGTAAGAAGTCCAGGACGTCCGAGATATCCGCAGGGTCCACGTGATGAGACACACACCAGGAAGAAAATGCTCGCCAAGTAGCCTCATAAATCCTTGTGGTGGAAGGGCGTCTGGCAGCTTGAATCACCTTGATGACATCAGACGACAGCCTGTCCTTCTGCAGCTGGAGCCGCTCAAGCGCCAAGCGGCCAATCGGAGCCACCCTGGATCGGGGTGGAAGATGGCTCCCTGGCTGAGCATCTCCTCCTCCAGTGGTATTGTCCACGGAGGGGAGGTTGACAATCCTACTAGGTCTGCATACCAGGGCCGGCGAGGCCACTGAGGTGCGATCAGAATCAACTCGGCTTCCTCCAACAACATCTTCCGAATCAGCCTTGGAATCAGTGGAAAGGGCGGGAAGGCATAGAGAAGCCCTGGAGGCCACTGACAGTGTAGAGCGTCGTAGCCTTCTGCTCCGATGGTCGGGTAACGCGTGTAGAACCTTGGTAGTTGTGTATTCTGGGATGTGGCAAAGAGGTCCACCTGAGGACGGCCAAAATGGCTCACAATCTGATCGAAGAGGGCAGGCCTGAGAGACCACTCTGCAGGGTCCAAGTGCTCCCTGCTGAGCCAGTCCGCCGTGATGTTGTCCTGCCCTGAGATGTGGTCTGCCACCAGAGATGCAGTGTGTCACTCCGCCCAAGCCAACAAGCTCTCCGACTCCAACATCAGGGACCTGGAGCGTGTGCCTCCCTCCCGATTTATGTGTGCCTTGGTGGTGACATTGTCCGTCCGGACCAACACATGTCGCCCCTCCAAGGCCTGGACAAAGTGGCGCAATGCGAGCCGAACAGCCCTCAATTCCAGCAAATTGATGCTGTTCGCCCTCTCCGCCGGAGACCACTGAACCTGGATCACAGCATTCTGCAGATGGGCTCCCCAGCCCGAGAGACTGGCGTCTGTAACCAGAACGACCCGTTCTGGTTCGAGAAAAACACAACCTCTTTGTAGTGCGGGGGACCTCCACCACGTGAGTGATAGTCGAGTTTGGGGAGGTAGGAGAATCGGATGTGTCGACGAACTGCGTTTCGCCTTCTGGAAAGGAAGCAACAGCCATTGGAGCGGGCGGGAATGTCTGCGTGCCCACGGAACGACGTGGATACAGGATATTAACTTCCCCAACAATTGATTCAAGTGGAGCAGAGGCACCTTCCTCATGGACTGAACGTGCCGCACCATAGTCTCGATGTCTCGAATGCGATCTGGGGAGAGAAACACCTGACCTAACTGAGAATCGATCACCGCACCCAGGTGCTGGAGCCGCGTCGTAGGCGTTAGATGACTTTTCTGCCAGTTGATGGAGAAACCGTGGTTCTGGAACGCCTGGAGGACCACCTCCATGTCTTTCCGTGCCTGAGACGGGGACGCTGACATCACCAGCAAATCGTCGAGGTAACAGCTGAGACGTATGGAGCGAGATCGGATGGAAGCCGCTACCACCGTCACTAACTTCGTGAAGGTCCTGGGAGCCGAGGACAGGCCGAAAGGCATCGCACGATATTGAAAATGCATGTTGTTGTATTCGAAGCGAAGATAACGACGATGCAACGGGTGGATGGGAACATGCAGGTATGCCTCTCGCAGATCTACAGATTGGAGATAGTCCCCTTACCTGATGGATGCCAGAATTGACCTGAGCGAGTGCATCTTGAACCTGCGATACAGAATGTACTGATTGAGTCGTTTTAGGTTCAAGATGCCCCTGTAGCCCCCCGATGACTTGGGCACCAGAAACAAGGTAGCATAGAATCCAGTTTTCTCCTGGCCCTGTGGCACCAGCTCCACGGCGTTGATGGAGAGGAGGTGTGAGATCTCTGCTTCCATGAGCTCCCTCTGGACCTTGCACCGAGAGATGGGGCAACGACGAAAGGTGTTGGGTGGTAGGGTGTGGAACTTGAGGCGAAGCCCCTGTTGGATGGTCGAGCGGATCCAAGCGTCGGTTGTTGAAAGGTCCCACTGGAGGTAGAATTGCTGGAGTCGACCTCCGATAGGACCCGGAATAAACGAGTCACTTTCCTCTGCGCGGAGGCCGGTAGGAGGAACCTCTGAAGGGCCGCTTCGCTTGCGATTGGTTCCTGGTTCTGTCACGAAATGGCTGTCTGTCTGATGCCCGGTCAGACATTGGGGCATAGGAGCGCTGGTAGTATGGGCCTCCTGACCCCGAGGAGGATCGAAAGGACTGGCGCTGTGTATAAGGGGTGTATCTACGCTCCGAACGGCGGAATGAGGATGGCAGCACTTTGCGCTTGTCTTTATCTTCTATCAAGATAGGTTCCAGACAAGGACCAAATAGTGACGGGGCAGTAAATGGAGCAGATGCCAATTTCCACTTAGCCTTGTTGTCTGCGCGCCAATTTCGTAGCCAGAAAAGACATCTGTTGGTCACCGTTGCCGCCATAGCTCGTGAAGCAAATTTTGTCGCTGTCAAAGATGCATCTGCGGAGTATTCCGTTGCTGCTACCAGTTTGTTAATGTCCTGGTGCAGCCTAGTATCAGTGGGGGGCAACCTCTCCTGAAGCTGGCGTAGCCAGATCAGAGAAGCCCTATTGAAAAACGACGTAGCAGTGGCTGCCTTGATAGCCCAGGCCACTGCTTGGTGCGCTTTACGGAACCCCATTTCCATCTTGCGGTCCTCCGCCTTGAGGCCATCCACAACATCTGAAGTCAGCATCGAAGAGGTAGACAAGGCAGCGACCGGGGGGTCAACAGAGGGTACTGCAAGTAACTCCTCCAGCTGTGACTCAGCAGAATAAAGACGTTTGTCCAGGCCACTCGGTGCAGTCAGGGAACCTGGTTGGCCAAAGGCTGATGTAATGACATTGGAAAACAAGGGAGGACAAGGAATCACGTCATGATCTTGTTTAGAAACGTGGAATAGAGCATCGTGTGGGTGTTGAGATTCCGAAGATCTCTCAGCGGTCCCTTCTGCAATACCAAATTTAGTAGCAACCTTGGCTTTATGAAGTAGGGATTTGAAGACAGAGGGCCGGAACAAGTTTGTAAAGGCGGGCTTCTCAGGAGGAAGATCCTCATCTTCCGAGAATTCGACATCCTCCTGACAAATTTCCCCTTCTTCAGACTCCTCTGAAGAAGATTCAACAGGACGCTGCCGACTGGTACTCGGAACTGGTTCATTAACAGGGGCCGGAGCCGGAGAAGGCTGACAGGTGTTAACTGGCCGAGCTATATCTTGTTGTATGCCGGCTGCTAAGATCTTCGCCAGCGCATCTGACAACATAGATTGAAAACTCACAGGTGTGTCAGGAACCTCTGGGCGGAGCCCCGCCGCAGTAGGTGTAAATGTAGCCTCAGGCAAACGTCTAGAGCCCAAAGAAGTGACAGATTGGTTGGAAACATCAGGCAATGACATTGAAACTCCCTTGGAGCGTTGTAAGTTGGAAGCAGCGAGCCTGGTAGATGAGACGGAGGAGGATCCGGCTTGCAAATTACCAGAATGATCCTCCCAGTCCTCAGAAGCAGAAAACTGCCTTGACAGAGTTGCCTGTTGTTGTTGGGCCCTCTCAAATTGTTTCTCTAAGGCCTCGTGGCGCCTCTGCTCAGCCTTATTCGTAGTGGATGCTTTAGAGGCTGATTTGGATTTGCGAGGCTTGGATTTTGATTTCTTACTGCCCGACTTGGGTTGGAGGGCAGGGTAATCACAGGCGCCCTCTGAGTCAGAAGATAAGGCAATGTCTGCCATGGTGAATGGATGGCAGGATAGCGTTAGTGGTAGGCCCAGACCACCAGGGATCAGCACCGAGGCTCCACTCAAGGGAATGCCCACAGTGAAGAAAAACAGTTGAGCAGGGGCAAAGGAAGGCTCAGAAGCCGCTGAGCTCAAACCCCCCCCCCCAATGTAAATACAGTCAATTCAATGAGGCAAGGGAGGGATCAAGATGAAAGGCTCTGTCTGAAGTTAGGGGCACCAGTCAATCAAGGTGGTAATTAAGGACCAAGTTTCACCCCACCGTTAGCAGGCCAATGTCTCTCAATCGTCCCCTTCTTCTGTTTTTTTTTTATTTTTTTTTTATTTAGTCTCCAAAATGGCGGCCGCCACGCTGGCAAAGTCCCAAAACAAAATGGCGGCCGTCACTCAGCAGATTACCTTCTGCGACGTGGAGTTTGCTTTTGAGGAAAACGGCACCTCCGAAGCCCAACCGAAGCTGTTTGATCGTTGGGCGCCACCCCTCAGCCTGAAAACGGCACCGAAGATGTCTTACGGTCAGCGCTCGCCTCCCTCAGCACCACGCTCCCAGCGCTCTCCAGAAAAACGGCGCCGAAGGCGTCTGTCAGTCAGCGTTTGCCTCTTTTAGCGCCGCACCCTCCTAGCGCTCTACAGCTGATCCGGAATCATCGGAGGCCGCCCGATGAGAAGGCAGGCACTCCGGAGCCGCTTGATGAATGGAGCTGAGGCGAGGGCAGCTCTAACGCTTCAGCGGTAGGCTAGCCCTTCGCCAGCGGCCAGAGAAGCACGGATCCGCCCAGCCGGGTCGGAATCCGGCATGCTGCAGCCCTGATCGGAGGGAAGATAGGCCAGGCGGCTTGGAGCCCCAAGCTCGCCTAAGGCACGCAGCAATAAGGAATCTCCCACGTGGCAGCTCCTCAATAATTTTAAAGGTGATAAAACAAAAATAAGAAGTTAAAATAACAAAGAAATACGAAGGAAGGTAATTATAATTAGAGAGCACTCAAATTGCCAAGTTCTCACAGCAACTGAGTGAGAAAGACTGAAGCTGATTGGTGGAGGTGGGCGTGGCCTAACAATTGGAAGGTTTAGCACTCAGTTCTGCCCAGCAACTAGGAGATACTACCCGTCCATGGATTGGAGGAGCAGCGCAATGGAAAATGAGCCTGCAATTTAGGCTATCAGGACTGTATTGTATCTAGCATTTGTAGATTTCCCTGACACTGTATGCTGTATGCTAAATAAATAAAATAAAGTGATCCCAGACAAAGTGCCATGCATATACATTCCTCTCCAAGCATATAATACTGATAAAATCTTCAATCTCCCCACTCTCCCCCATCTCATAATACATTTCCTTAAATAGCCTAAAGAAGCATGGGGAAAGTAGCAATTAAAACCTGTCATTCCCAACCTATACTATACTATGACCGCTGGAGAAATGCAACAGGTTGGTTGTCACATTTCATTAAAAGAGACAATTCTGTCATGTTTATTTCCTGAGCCAATGTGTGTTACTATTATGGGGGAGAGGGGGGGAATGGACTGTATAATTCATTATTATAAGCCTGGCTTGCATTGAGCTCCTGGTAGCTGAAGGTCAAGTTGAGCCCAGGGACTGGAGAGGGAGGAACAATAAACAGTTGCAACAAAAGCTTCTGCATTTCTATGAGATGGAAGGAGCTTTGCTGGCTCATTATTTTGTGGGACATATGTCAGTAAGGACCACTGGGACTTCTTTGCTAGCCATTTCCCAAACCAAAGACTTGCTTGCACGGAAGTTGAGCAATGGGGTTCAAGGAAACACTGATCCAATGTAACTCGGAAGACCCCCCCTGGCAATTATCTTGAACCACCTGCATGACCAGATGTGCATCCTCTCCCTGAACTTTTCCCACATAAATAGAAAGCACTAAGGCCCCTACTCTGCATCCCATTTTATTACTGCCTATTAAATTGGACTGGCAGTGTGAGATGAAGTGAGAAGACAAGAGGGTTCACTTGGGGAATATGCGAAGGACTGCCAAGGCAGGAAATATGACATCCCATCCTGCTACTTCAGCTCCTGACAAATGGAATAGCAGCTTTGATTTATTTGACCTGATCAATTATATCTGGGAGATGCACAGCAGAAGCACAAACCCTGGTAGGTCAGGTTGATCAGGGAATGCTCCTGCGTTCCGGGTTGCATAAGAGGTTCTCCGTTTTCCTTTTTCTTCTCTCTCTCAAACATCTTGGCTCAAACTATGCCAAACAAATAGCAGAGGCATCAGAAATGCATGCTGTTTCTTTTCTTCCTTTCTTTTCCTTCATACCACTCATGTAAATTTGAGGGTAGTGATCATTTATCTTTTTTCAGCACCAACAAACTTGGTTCTTTTTTTCCATGAAACAACCCAACATACAGTAATTGGCTCTTTTCAGTCAGAGCTACAGCTTGAGCCGAGTCTCAAACAGAGGGTAAGAGATACATGGCCAAATAGGTAGTATATGTGCTCTCTGTGTGGAAGTGTGTTATTAGAGAATGATGGCTCTGTGATTATCGAATTCTTTTATCTGTTTTATGGTACTAAGTTATTATTTTAATTTATACACCACCAAGAATTGCTCTGGCATGGATGGATTTAATTTATACACCACCAAGAATTGTTCTGGAATGGATGGATGGATATAAGATAGGTAGGTAGGTAGGTAGTAGGTAGTAGGTAGGTAGGTAGGTAGGTAGGTAGGTAGGTAGGTAGGTAGGTAGGTAGATAGATAGATAGATAGATAGATAGATAGATAGATAGATAGATAGATAGATAGATACTGTAGATAGATAGATATAGAGCAGGGGTCAGCAACCTGCAGCTCTGGAGCCACATGTGGCTCTTTCACCCCTCTGCTATGGTTCCCTATCACTCAAAATATGCCTCACAACCCTCAACGTGTGACATCCACCGGCACACGATTTATTGAGCTTTTCAACCCCCGGTAAGCCAACCATGGATAAATCCAAGAAAAGCAAAGTTTCAGAAGAAAACAGATTGTTTAATTCAACTACATATGCTAGTTTTGTGGCCGCTCAAGAAATAGTCAGGCACGGGAAGGGTTTTGTGGTTCCCAGTGTTTTCTTTTCTGTGGGAAACAAGTCCAAATGGCTCTTTGAGTGTTAAAGGTTGCAGACCCCTGACAGACAGACAGACAGACAGACAGACAGACAGACAGACAGACAGACAGACAGACAGACAGACACACAGACAGATATCCGACCTTGAGATCCCAGTCCTATTGATTGGAGCTGATAAGTAAAAACTGTGAATGATCCTACAGGGAGGAGGGCAACTAAAAACCTCACTTCAAAACATCTTCACCAATGTTGTCTAACGAGGTAAAAAAAAGAATTCTGCAACCCTCAAAATAAAGCTTGAAAAAACTGAAGAATGCAACATGATTGCTTGTCCTTCTTGACATTTCTTCACCTCTCTGCTAGGGAAAGGACAACAAATGGTACCCATGTCCTTCCTAATGATAAACATGTCCTGAAAAACGTATAAAAATAAGTATTTCATAAATGCTTGACGCAGAGAACGGAATGCCTGATTTTGCCACATATATTGATAAAATCTGTACCCCACCCACATTTTCACTTTTTTTAAAACAATCCCCAAATGGAAGGAAACCTAAAGTAAAAAAGGGTAGCATTCAAAATAAGATCAGAAGCATGTGTGTAAGGGGAAAGTCCTGCTAGATGCAGTGTTGTTGTTTCTTTTTTGGATAGAGTACTGCTTACTCTAGACATGGCTATTCTGGGAAAGCCTGTAATGACTCACACACATAGCATAAACAACACAATCTTCTCCTGACCTTCTGGAGCACTGAGGGTTTTGACTATAGCCAGTCCCTTGAGCACTGGTGTCATGGTAAAATAAAGTTATTAATTAGCAGTCATGTTTATGCTTTCGATGATTTGCACAGGCCCTTCCCCCAAATGTGTGGTCTGCAGAAAGAGGCAACCTGACAGCTTATCCAGTTCGTGTTCCTGTAATGTAACTTTAAAAGACACAACAGTGAGTCTCACCCTTTTATTGGTGTAAATAGAATAATTGTTATTTTGATAGGATTGATTTTTACTGTAGAACAGGGGTGTCAAACTGGATTTCTTCGAGGGTCAGATCAGCATTGTAGTTCTCCTCCGCGGACCAGCCAGGAGGAGGAGGAGGGGGTGGGAGAGATGGGACAGACGCTTCCTGCAGCATCCTGCCGGCCAAAACAGGTCGTACACCCACAGCCCCCCCACACACACACACCCCATTTTTGGCCTGGACGGCCTCCTGCAGCACTTTGCAGGTCAAAATGAGGCAAGGCTGAAAATGAGGCACGGAGGCACGTGAGGCATGAGGTTGAAAATGAGGCACGGAGAGCCGGGCATGGCCTCCATGTGCCCCATTTTACCACCAGAGTTTTGCAGGAGGCAGTCCAGGCCAAAAATGGGGCACGAGGGGGGGGACATGCGTGGGGGCCCTGTGTCCCATTTTGGCCGCCAGAAGCACCACGAGCTGGTCCTTTGCTATTTCCAGGCAGGCCCCACAGGCCAGATTTAAGCACCCCTGAGGAGTTTGACACCCCTGCTGTAGAATCTTCTGAATGGTTCTTGTATTTACCTGTTACGCCTCCCCATTGAATGTATTATAGTCCTAACAGCATCGTTCATAATCAGTTTTTATTTATGCGACACACTAAGAGGAAGTTGCACAGATTCAGGTAATACATAAACTTGAAGGTTTAAAATGAGCAATTTGACCCAGGAAGCGCTAATATTGCAACAAAATTATTTGGGCTTAAGGTTCAAGAAGAGGATTTTACCTTTTGATTATAATGACTTTCTAAATCACAACATTATTTAAAGCTAATTGCTGCTTTTCCCATCACGATGTATATATTATGAAATGCCTTTTCTAGCCCTCTATAATCATTTATTCTCATTGCAATTTTACACACACACATATTAACACACACACACAATCATCTTGTTTAATGGGTGGGATATTTTACCCAGACACACGCCAAGCAATTAAATATGAATGTGGATTTGAATATGAATTAAATTATGAATGTGGATTTAATCTGAATTATTCCCCAGTTTCTCTTCATGTTTTAAAATAAGCAGTCCACTGCTTGTTCTCACTCCCTCTACAGTATCACCATTTTAAGAAGTGCTTGTGTAACATTTATAACTATGAAATAAACAAGTATACCATGTTTGCAACATTTACAAAATGAAGGCTATTAAAAAGCAGCTGAGAAAAAATCTATTATCACCAAATGTTATGTAAATGAACTACATTTTCCAAGAAATGTTAGAAAAAGCACAAGCACAGGGGTAAAATCAACTCATGCTACTATTGTTCAGGTAGCTTTAAAAATCATCAAAGCAAAAAAATAACAAAGTAAAACAAAAATGCACTTACCAAATCCTTAACATAATCTGCTGTCCAAGTCAGACTGTCCTTTAATAGCCTAAACAAATGTGAACTGTAATGGATAGTTAACATCAAATCCCTATAGGCCAATTAGCTCTGTTTCTGTTCTACCTTTTTAAATGATTGGACCATTTTTTTAAAAAAAATGTGCTTTAGCCCTAACTTCATGTACAGCAAACTAATTTCTCTGAATGTGAAAAAGTTAAAATTAAAAAACCAACACCTGCTCTTGAGTTATCATGATCTGGTTCCTTAGCTTTCTCTTTTCTGATAAAAAATATATATATTGCCCATGAATGTATGTAATGGCATGTGAAAATGACCTTAGGATACAGGAGGAGAGCCACAGACTAGACAATGGTCAGATAAGCAGCAGCTGGGTCCACAGAAGGAAAGTGGGCATGGCAAATATCTCAAATGGGACCCTCTCTATTTTCTTGAAGTGTAAAGGTAAAGGGGGGGGCGAGTTGTACTTTCAGATTTGCAAGATTCTGTTAATGTAATCTTACAGTAAAAATAGTACTTCTTGTCTGTATTAACAGAAATATGTATTTAAAAAGTGCTTTAATATAACTGGAACGATGAAGAACAAAACAGAACACAAATTTACACACAGATGCACACAGATGCTGAGTTGCCTGATCGGCAAAGACTTTTTTTCTTTTAAAAACATTTTTCAGCTGAAGAGGTTGTAAAAAAAAATGCTTTTAAAAGCCTCTGATGTTCCCAGCTGAGTTGCCTGACGGACAGAGGCTTTTAAAAGAAAAAAAGCCTCTGCTGATCAGGCAACTCAGCTGGGATCTCAGAGTCTTTTGAAAGCATTTTTTTACAACCTCTTTGCCGAAGAGGTTGTAGAAAAAATGGTTTCAAGTTAAAAAAAAATTGGCCACGCCCACCCAGTCACATTATCCCCCCCCCCCCCACCAAGCCACGCCCACAGAACCAGTAGTAACAAATTTTAGATTTCACCACTGTGTTAACAGTCTTTTTGCAATATTCAACAGATCCAAAAGTTCTCCGTAAACAGATAATTCCAAATTTGGGGGACTATAATTCAACAATTAATTAAATCTTTGAATCTCATCCTTGAACTTGATTCACAGTATTAAGGATATTCAATCAAAATAGAATGACCAGGGGGCCTGACCAAATCAATTAGGATGATCTTCATTTGTCCTGCTGCTTTCATTAACATCTCTTTGTCACAATTACAGGCTTCCAAGGGATTTCCAGGAATCGCCGAGACAGGATGAGAAAGGAGCTCCAAAAAAAAAACCAGTAGGTGTCTAAACCCCTGAACACATCCTCTCAACACATGCCTTAATTTTCATTTTCAAAAGATCGCTTTAATTAAAAACAATAATAATTGAATAGGAAGCTGTGCTGCCACAAAGGGGAAGTCACAGCCTTTGAAGTCTCTCGGTTCTTAAGAGAGCTTGTAGCCCTGGCCTGGTTTCATATGCCATCTTAGAAGATACAAACCATAGCCGGTGCCTTATTCAGATGTCTCTCCCTCTGGCCAAGAAAATGACAAGACTAAGCTAAGAAAGCAGAGCATATGTTGGGAAGTAGGGAACATCTTCATCAACCGAGCTTTTAACAAAGTATTATTTTGCCTGGTCAGAGCTACCAAAGCAGCCATCTTGGGAAGCCATCTCTAACAATGGTGGCCATTCAGTGGCACCACATAATCCAGTGGTGAAATTCAATTTTTTTTACTACCAGTTCTGTGGGCGTGGCTTGGTGGGTGTGGTGTGGCTTGGTGGGCATGGCAAGGGAAGGATACTGCAAAATCTCCATTCCCACCCCACTCCAGGGGAAGGATACTGCAAAATCCCCATTCCCTCCCCACTCCTGGGGGATGTTGCAAAATCTCCATTCCCACCTCACTCTGGGGCCAGCTAGAGGTGGTATTTGCCAGTTCTCCGAACTACTCAAAATTTCAGCTACCGGTTTTCCAGAACCTGTCAGAACCTGCTGAATTTCACCCCTGACATAATCCAGTCTAAATGTGCCTACCAACTCCAGAGTGTTGTCATCCTGATTCTGTTTCTTCATAAATCAAGATTTCTGATGAGGAGAATGCTATGTCTGTAGAAACCTCTTATCTACCTGATAGACGAAGATGGTATGGCTATGCAAATCCTTAGAAAGAGATATTTCAGAGCCCATATGAAGCAGCTCTTTTTTAATAATTAAATCAGCTACAGGATTATTCAACTACAGGTAGTCCTTGACTTACAACCATTTGCTTAGCAATGTTCAAAGTTACAACGGCACCAAAAGGGAGTTATGACTGGTCCTTGCACTTATGACCACTGCAGCATACCCATGGTCACATGATTAAAATTTAGGCGCTTGGAAACCACCATGTGTTTACATTGGCTGCAGATTGGTTTGTGACCTTCCCAGTTGGCTTTTGAGGGAAGCCAGATATGCTTAACCATCACATCATTCTCTTAATAACCGACTTAACTGGTTGCAACTTACAATTATGGATGTAAGTCGAGGACTACCTGTATTTCAGAAGCTTCCATTTGTCTCCACACCGTGTTTCATTGCTGTACATGCTTAGCCTGCTAAGAGTACAGGGTAATTGCCACTATGCATATGCATCTTTCTTTAGTGCAGCATTTTCTTTATAATTCTGATCCTTACTTTCAGATGAAATTTTTTAAAAAAATCCACTATATGGACCTTCAATGAAGGACATAAACTTTTGAAATAAATTCTGAGCAACCTGAGTAGAATTGTCAGTTTGTCAGGAATCTAAAGCCCTACCAGCTCTCTGAACAGTAGGTATTAACAGGTGTTTTTAACAGTTACATTTGTGGTATAGAATGTTCCAGCCTCAGAGCAATTTTCTCTCCAATATGTTCGGACTAAAGTGCTGTTGCCATTTTTAATAAATCTGCTCATTTGATAACACTGAGACAGATTTGCACAATTTGAGACCCCCGTGGTCAGAGCGGTCCTTCTGAATGCTCCTAAATTCCACTAAAAGTTCCCCCCCCTCGGGGTAATTTATAGCGTGATACAAAAGGGGGAAACTGGGGGAAAAGAGTGTTCTGCCCCAGCTACGGATCCCAAAGAACACAGCACACACAAACTCTGAACAAAACTTAGTTTACTCAAATAACGCAGTTTTAGCAAATGCCGGCTGTTAATAGGCATTCTTAACAGCCTGCCAGAATTCCAGAGATTGATTGATTGATTGATTGATTGATTGATTAAATTTATATGCCGCCCCTCTCCGGAGACTCCGGAGATAAGATAGTATCTTACTGGAGTTGGCAGAAAGCCCAGAAGCAAGGTTGCAGAGATATCCCAATGCCATGATTAGCGAACTAAAGTTGTTTCCTGCAGCTTGTTACAAGCTGCGTACTTTCTTAAATAGGCTAAGGGCGTGGCCAATTAGCCCCAAGCCTTACTCTCGAGGAGACCTCCTCCTGAGGAACCACTCCTGCCTTTTGGCAGCTCTGTGTGCCCGTGCATTGAGAAGAGGCTCCTCCTCTTCATCCTCTTCACTTAAAGGAGTCTCTGGAGGTTCTGAAGGCCCTGACTGAATCCCTGCCTCTGGCACCACATCTTCTTCAGCCTCCTCGCTGTCCGACTCAAACACCGGCTGCACAGGCTGCTGGCGCAGCACCACACCAGCCTCCTCGTCATCGGGATCAGCAACAATCCGCGCAGGCCGCTGGCGGGCCACAACAGGAAGGAAGCACAATGAAAATGTAGATGAGAAAAAAACATCACAATACAGTTAGTCCTCGACTTACAACCATTCATTTACAAACATTCGTTTATTAAAAGTTACAACAGCACTGAAAAAAAGTGGCTTACGCCATTTTTCACACTTATGACCATTGTAGCATATCTATGATCCCATGATCAAAATTTGGATGCTTGTCAAGTGCCTGCATTTATGGCAAATGCAGTCTCCCAGCTCATGTGATCATTTTTTGCGACCTTCTGAAAAGGGGAAAGCCCAGAGTTACTGTGTTACTAATAACTGCAGTGATTTACTTAACAACTGTGTCAGGAAAGGTTGTAAAATGAGGGGAAACTCACTTAACAACTCTCTTGCTTAGCAACTGAAATTTTAAGGCTCAATTGTGGTCATAAGTCGAGGACTACCTGTAATTGTCAATATTATTTTCATTGATTCAACTCTTTGTTCCATTTTTACACATACTTTTAAAGCAATGACCATTGTCAGCAGATTCTGAGATTTAAAAGAAATAGTGATATGAACAAAACAAAAAAAAACCTTCATTCTCTCTTTTTCATACAAAGCATTTGGATAAAGGACAGTACCATGGAATTCACAGGCAGCTACTGTATATGCAACTTTCCTGCTGGAGCTCATTTAACCCCTGTGTAGTGCTATGTGGGAATGGCCTTGGAAGAGGAGAAGGGAAGAAGAGCTGCTGCCTAGGAACAATCAGATAAATGGGTGGGGGTTGCATAACAGAAAGAAATTCAGGGTCCTCCCTAACTTATCAGGCTGTAAAAAGAGAAGGCGAGACATTTGTGCTTTCAGACTTATGAGATTCTTTAAATGTAGCCTTGCAATAAAGTAGAATTAGTTTCATCTGATCATGTTTCCTATCATCTGATCCATGTTTCCAACCTTCCTACCTCAGAAGGTTGACACCCTGGACCACTAGTTCTCTATAACTATGCCTTAAATCTCTTTTAATTAGAGATTTGATTTGTTATCAGTAGGGTTATGTGCCAGCGGAGGAGGAGGAGGAGGAGGAGGAGGAGGAGGAGGAGGAGGAGGAGGAGGAGGAGGAGGAGGAGGAGGAGGAGATGATATGGTTCCAAACCAAGCCAACAAAAGAAGAGGCCACACTGTGAGCAGAATGGGTCTCTTTACTGAAGTCTCAGCTTGGCACATGGTGAACAAGTAAAAGGATTTCTAGCCAGCATTACTGGCTTCTGCTAACCAGCTGGCTATATGGACTCAGCACGCCCAGCCCTCCTGTCCCCGTTGCTCCCAGCTGGCTCCAGCAAGTATTTTTTGACCCCGGTTGCTCCCTAGCCGGCTCCAGCAAGTACTCTTCAGGCGTGGATGGCTTCTGAACCAACCGCACCTGGCTTGCCTTCCTGGCTCCCCTCCCAGCATCAGTCCCATCTCCCGACACCCATCTGTGGCCCCCATGCACACACACCCCCCTGCACATGTGTGGCAATTCTACAACGGCGCATTGTGGCAACTTTGAACAGCGTGCTGTCTCGGATGTTGACAGATGATTGACGACGACGATGATGATGATGATGATGATGATGATGATGATGATGATGATGATGATGGAATTGTTTTAACTGCCTTTTTCTTGGTTATTTTGTTTTAAAGTTTTCTATGTGATCCACTGAAGTTGTTTTGAAATACGATGATATATGAGCATTGCAAATAAATAGGACAAGGACCATCTGTGAACAAAACATATTTTCTACTATTCAGTTATGACTAACTCCAATTTCCAAGTCAGAACAGTGATTTAGGCTCATTGGTGGTGCCATAGCTCCTCACCACTGAGCTGGTCAATGACAAATTACCTTCTACCAGAAAAAAAAAATGAGGAACTTGCACTCTCTAAAAAACACAATAAATCCTCAGGGATATTGATAATAGTAATAACAACAACTTTATTGTCATTGTACCCATACAATGTACAATATACCCATACAATGAAATTCACTTAACACCCAAAGACCAGGTCCAACACACATAACAATCCCCAAGCACACACCCTCCCACCACAAATTGCTCACCCCTAAACCACTCAAACATTCACACAACAGACCAAATAATTAACAGACCAAGTAAATTAACATTCAGCAAAGGCCAAACGGGTATCATTTTGACCTCCTGCTGCACTTTTGCAGGAGCAAAACCCCATGTGTTCAAGGTTCAGCGTTCACACTATGTACTGCATCTAGTAGGTATAGATTGAGTCATGCCCTCCCCAGAGACAAGGCCTGCTTGGCTAGGAAACATTTATACCAGGTACAATAGACCCTTGACAGCATCTGAGCAAGAGGAACGTTGCAAAATGTATAACCCAGTCATCCATCAAATATTTCACACCATTTTACAGAAATGATTCTCTGTGGAAGAAAAGCCATGGGCTATCTTTTCTCACTTGTTCTCATCCCAACCCATGGCATGTTGCTATTGCCTGAATTCTTATTCTGCTCTTGAATTAATTCCCACAAAGCATACTGGGATTTTCCTGCCATTTGCTTTAGTCCAACACCCTTGAGATTCTAGACAGACAGACAGACAATAGATACAGATATAGATAAATGATAGACAGACAGCCACATATATAGGTGATGACAAATAGATAGATACCATAGATAGATGAAGGGTAGGTAGGTAAAGATAGGTAGGTAGGTAGGTAGGTAGGTAGGTAGGTAGGTAGGTAGGTAGGTAGGTAGGTATAGAGGTGGGTTTCAGCAGGTTCTGACCAGTTCTGGAGAATCGGTAGCGGAAATTTTGAGTAGTTCGGAGAATCGGTAGTAAAAATTCTGACTGGCCCAGTCCCCATCTATTCTCTGCCTCCCAAGTCCCAGCTGATCGGGAGGAAATGGGAATTTT
The DNA here is from genome assembly GCF_029215685.1 of Pituophis catenifer annectens. NCBI lineage: Eukaryota > Metazoa > Chordata > Lepidosauria > Squamata > Colubridae > Pituophis > Pituophis catenifer. Next base: position 54,547,527 of record NW_027256882.1, read on the forward strand.
GCAGTACCTTCCCCTAGATTGGGGAGGGAATGGAGATTTTACAGTATCCTTCTCCTGGAGTGGGATGGGAATGGAGATTTTGCAGTATCCTTTCCATGCCACACCCACCAAGCCACGCCCACCAAGCCACACCCACAGAACCGGTAGTAAAAAAAATTGAAATCCACCACTGGGTAGGTAGGTTGGTAGGTAGGTAGGTAGAGATAGATAGATAGATAGATAGATAGATAGATAGATAGATAGATAGATAGATAGATAGATAGATAGATGATAGACAGACAGACAGACAGACAGACAGACATGTGAGGATAGACAGACATATAGATGAAGAGAGAGAAAGATAGACAAACAGACAGACAGAGATAGGAAATAGATTGTAGATGGTGGGTAAATAGGTAGACGGATAGACAAGATAGACAGACAGACAGACAGACAGATAGACAGACAGACAAAACTTCCTAGAGAAAATCCATAAAGTTTACAAACATCAGTGATTCAAGCTATCCTATGGCAAAAGATCAGCTTAAAAGGTTGAGCCAGCCTAACTGCGCCTCTATATAAAGCATTTTAGCATGAACTCTGCAAGTTTACGGTGTGAATTTCTGACTTGAGCGTTACACGGTTGCCCTCTTGTGGCTTTCTAAAACAGAATCCTCAGATCGGCCCCAGCAACAGCAGCTGCTGCCATTTGTGGCTTGCACACTTCATTATCATTTCAGTGGTGCTTTAAAAATAATCAGAAAAGGTCTAAATGAAATCTATCCTTGTCTCAGAGTCCAATTAAATTATTCCTGCCTTCTGGGAAGTGAAGGAAGATCATTAAACTATATACTTATAATTTACAACGATAAAAAGATATTTAATATTTCTAATTTGGGTCATAATCTCATTACAACTCATTTCATAGAATTGCTGTGCCATACTCTTCCATTCTCTCTACTCTTTCTCGCCCTCCAACAAATCCTTTCAAAGCCAACCACCCTTGCCGCAAAGCTACTAATCTGAGAATTCTCCTTTGTGCGGATATGAATCACCTGTGAAAATTAAATTGCGTCGTTCTTCATATTCATGTGCCAGGGCCATCACAGCCTCCCGTTCATCTTTTTCCTTCTGCACTGTGCCAGATATCAAGCCACTGAGACAGAAGCTTCCCAGTCACTAGCACATGTGCCTACCTTATTCCCTATTCTGGCCGGATCTACCGCGGCTTACCACTCAAGAGACTATTTCCTGAAAGTTGAGTTCTTGCTCCTTTTCAGAGTTACCGAGCTTTATCCTATTTTCCTTTCGTGGAGGCAAACTGGCCTCAGCAATAAAGAGTTTTAAGCTACACAACCAGGCAGCGGCCTTCCCTCCAGCAATTCACCTTTTAGCCTCAATCAAAAACCAAGGCAGCGCACGATGCCAGAAAGGAACCTGTGATCCCAGAGGGGGAAACCCCACACAGCTGCTGTGCGATGATAGCTAGCTACATAACTGGTAAATAAGGTCCACAACATCCTGACCTCAAGACTGTCAATGCACTGACTGTCTGCTCAGGATTGTGCACGGACAGAAAATTGAACAGATGTAATGGAATGTCCTGCTCCTCCCCTCAGAAGTATCAAGCGGTCGGTTACTTTGGCACACCTCCGTTTTCAGGGACCGATTTCCTCTAGCCCACCTGCCTAGACTGCTTTCCTTCCATTAAATCGTTTTTTCTTTTACTGAGAAGGGCAGGTTTTATGGGAATTGGTTGGAAAGAGGAACAATACTAGCCCTTCCTTTGTATCATTAAGAAGTACAGGTAGTCCTCGACTTACAACCACAATAGAGCCCAACCTTTCTGTTGCTAAGTGAAACATTTGTTAATAGCATTTAGCAATAGCATTTGGACTTATATACCGCTTCACAGTGCATTCCAGTCCTCTAAGTGGCTTACAGAGTCAGCATATTGTCCCCAACAATCCAGGTCCTCATTTTATCAATCTCGGAAGGATGGAAGGCTGAGTCAATTTTGAGCCTGGTGAGATTCGAACTGGCAAATTGCAGACAGCAGCAGTCAGCCGAAGTAGCCTGCAGTACTGCACTCTTAACCACTGCGCCACCGCCGCTTAAGTGAATTTTGCCCAATTTTATTACAGTTTCTTGCCGCAGTTGTTAAGTGAACCACTGCAGTTGGTAAGTTAGTGACATGGTTGTTAAGCGAATCCGGCTTCCCCATTGACTTTGCTTATCAGAAGGTCGCAAAAGGGGATCACATGACCCTAGGAAATTGCAACTGTCATAGGCATGAGTCAGTTACCGAGCATTTGAATTTTGATCTCGTGACCAAGGGGATGCTGCAATGGTTGTAAGCGTGAAAAATGGTCACAAGCAGGGGTGAAATGCTCCGGCTTCACACCGGATCACCCGATCCAGTAGCGATGGAAGCGGGTGGTTCGGAGAACCGGTAGCAAAAATCCCTGGCCCTCCCCAATGCCCAACTGAGCCGCACAATCATCAGAGGCTTTTTTTTACTTTTAAAAGCATTTTTTCTACAACCTCTTCCGCCAAAAAAATGCTTTTAAAAGTAAAAAAAAAAGCCTCTGATGATCGCGCGGCTCAGCTGGGATCATCAGAGGCTTTTAAAAGAAAAAAAGCCTCTGCCGATCAGGCAACTCAGCTGGGATCGTCAGAGCCTTTTGAAAGCATTTTTTTACAACCTCTTCGCCCAAGAGGTTGTAGAAAAAATTATTTTAAAAGTAAAAAAAAAAAATTGACTATGCCCACTCATTCACATTACCCACCACCACCAAGCCACACCCACAGAACTGGTAGTAACAAATTTTAGATTTCACCACTGGTCATAAGTCACTTTTTTCAGTGCCATTATAACTTCAAACGGTCACTAAATGAACTGATGTAAATCGAGGACTACCTCTAAACTTACATGAAGACGTAGTTCTTGATTTGCAATCGCTCGTTTAATGATCATCTGAACTTACAACGGACTTGAAAAAAAGTGATTTATCACCATTTTTCACACTTGGGACCATTGCAGCATTTCCCCACAGTCACATGATCAAAATTCGGATGCTTGGCAACTGGTTCATATTTATGACGGTTGCCATGTTCTGGGGACATGTGATCACCTTTTGCGACCTTCTGGCCAGATTCATTTAACCACTGAGTTACTAATTTAACAAATCAGTGATTCACTTAACAACTGCGGCAAGAAAAATTGCAAAACGGGGCAAAACTCTCACTTAACAATTGTCTCACTTTGCAACAACAAAAAATTGCGCTCATGGTGGTCGTATGTTGAGGACTACCTGTATTCACCAGAGGTTGAATGGAAAGTCAAGAGCACAGTCCACTCCCAATGTCAATATATCAGCAGAGAAGGTCACTTTATTACACGGGGGTCGAACTCGATTTCATTGAGTTTGATTTCAACCGTATCTGGGTTGTGTTTTACCTCAGGGGGACGGGTGGACGTGGTAGCCTGGGTGGGAATGGCCAGCTCGATGTCACTCGTGTTGGGTGAGCAAAAACAGCCCTCTGCCAGCAAAAACAGAGCTCGGGGGGGTCGCGCACACACACCCCGAGCTCCATTTTCACTGGCAGCGGGCTGCAAGAGACGATCATGGCCGAAGGCTTCCTGCCTGGCTCCGCAGCTTTGAAGACGCTCTTTTTTGAGCGCCCGTTCTCTGGTTCCGTAAAAGCCCCAGAACAGCCGAAAAACTGCTGTCTGGAGGCTTGGAACCCTCTCCCCGGGCAAAGGGGAGAGAGAAGAGTCGACAGGCGGGGGTAGAGCCCCCCCAAGTGCGCTAGGAGAAATCCTGGGGCGCAAAGGGTGTGGGCTCCCTATTGAAGCCTGTCAAGCCACTCCGGACCAGAAACGACTCCGCTGAAGCGGAGCTAGAAGCTGCGACCAGAATCTGCAGAAAAATCAACAGGGGGGATTTTTAACATCTTTACTTCGATCGCAGACGGAGCAAATCAGGAGAAAACAAAAGGAAATTTGCAAGTAACACTTTAACTCCGCTTTAATATGCAGAAAATGGCGCCTGAGGGCGGGAGGAAGAAACTACCAGGGGAAGTGCTCGTTAAGGCTTGTTAACACTTTACAGCTACTGGATTACGCCCTAAGAGAAAGAGAAAGTTTTAAATGGAAGCGGCCAGGAAAAGAATTTGGTATCGAGGAAAAGAATTTGGTTCTGATTTTAACTAAAACCTGGTCTTTATACTGTGTGGAAAAAAGTTGAATTGTTGTCCTGATAGCTGGATAAATACAAAGTAGCTGAAATATGGCTGACAACAGGGCTGGTGAATCAGCAAATTCCCAAGCCGTGACTGTCCAGGCTTTTCAAGAACTTTTAGACTTTTTTACCTCAGCCCTGCTGAATACAATCGAAAGGGCTTTTTCAAAAAATAGCTTGGGAAATTATAAGCAGGAAATTATTCAGAAGAATTTGTTTTTGGAAGATCAGGAAATGGACAGGATTAAGAGATTGGCTGGTGCAGCTGAAACAAAGGTTTTGGTGGACGTTTCCATTCCAATGATAGAAAAGCAATAAATGGTTTCTTTATTGCAAGCTGACAATCTTTATGGCAACAAATTTTGGCTATATGGACTAAGAAATGGATTGAATGATTACACAAACCAGAAGAGACGAGATGAGGATTTTAAGTTAGAAAATCTGACTTCAAGAAGAGAGCGAGTATTTCAGAAACATCAACCTCAAATCACTATTGTAAAAGTTTCCAAAATAAAACTGTGGGGATTGTTGAAAGAATTTATAAAAAAAAAGGATTGGAAAAAATACAAAAAGAAGTGAAGAACAGAAGATTAAGAAAGATATTCTCCTGTGGATTTTGAAATTGGCAATGGGCAAATATGTGTTTTAATGGTATTAAAAGATTTTTAAAATGTTTAACATAAGGTTATATTATTCTACAAGATATATGAGATAAATTGTATAAGCTTTTAGGATGTCTAACCCTTTGAAGCGAAGAGGATTAATGTTAAACTCAGAATTTTATTGTAAACTGATAATTAGTTTTGGATAGTTAAGGGTTGTTCTTTTAAAAAGTTAGAGGTATTAAGACGGTTAATTGAAAAATTGAAAGACACCTTCCTATAGATTCTGAAATTTATATTTGGTAAATAAGTGTTTTAAAGGTATTAAGAGATTTTTAAAATGCTTAACATTAGACTATATTATTTTAAAAGATATATGAGAAAAAATGCGCAAGATTTTAAGATGAAATTTTTTTTTTCTGGTATAGAAATGGAATTTATTCATGATTTTTATTGTTTGTAAGACTGCTAAAGTATCGGATTATGCATTAAGAAAAAGGGTTTTTTTCTTTTTTTTCTATATAAGTAGGAAGAATGAATTTAATTTAATTGGGATTGAGAATTTATAAAAGGGAGGTTGTTGAATTGGAGCAAAGGGAGTTAAAGAACATGTGGGAGCTTTGAACTTTATAATTTGTTAGTTTATTTTAGCATATGTTTGTTAGATGCTATACCCTGTTTTTGCTCTGGGAAGTCAGGGGTGGGGTGGGGAGGGGGGATAAGGGAGGGGGGGGAAGTGATGAATAGAGAAATGTTTTAGCATAAGAAAGTGTATTCTAGGATATAGGAGTTGCTCAGATACTAAAGGAGGAAAATATTTCACAGCAAAGAAGTTAGAAAGGAGAGAGGAGGAGGGGGTAGGAAGAGGAGAGGGAGGGAGAGGAATGGAAGAAAGGAGAGGAGGAAGGGAAGGGAAGGGGACAGGAGTAGGAGTGAAGGCGAGAAGGGGGAAAAGAAGAGAGAAGTGGGGGAAAGGGAAAGGAAGTAGGATGAGGTGGGAGAAGAGGTAGGAGGGAAGAGGAGGGAGGGACGGGAAAGAAAGGAGGAGGAGGAGAAGGTTTGTTGTGGAATGAGGGAAGAAGGAGAAGAGCAACTCCGAATATAATTAAAATGTTTTATTTTAATGCTTTCTTTAAGGGAAACATATATATGGAGGATTTCTTATGTATAAGAAAATGTATAATTTATGTGGGGAAGGGGAAGGGTGGGGGGGGAGAAAATTGTATTTCTTATAAAACTTTTCAAAAAAAAAAAAAAAAAAAGAGACGATCATGGCCGAAAACAGAGCCTGGGATGGCTGTGTGCAGCCCTCCCAAGCTGCGTTTTCATTGGCAAAGGTACCACAGGCCGGTCCTTTGCTGTTTCCAGGGCAGCCCAGCGGGCCAAATCTAATCACTCCGTGGGCCGGATGCGGGCTGCAGACCTTGAGTTGACACTCCTGCTTTATTGGGACCAGTATGATGATTCTGCTGCTTATCTTTGTGTATCCATGGACCACTAACATAAAAAGCCAAAATCCTCAAGAGTGTTCAGTGCCTCCTATCTCCTAAGAAATTAAGCAGAGCAAGTCCTTCTGTTAGGCAGAATGAAACAGGGGGTTGGACTAGAAGACTTTCCTTCCAACCCTATTACCCTACGTTCTATGGTCTAAGACCCTCCCACGTGAAGTAAATGCATGAGGTCCCTTACAGGAAGATGAAGAAATCCCATATGTAGATGAATTGACTTAGCAGCGCAATGGAAAAGCCTGTCAAAATACAATTCAGTTGCCATCCTATGCGCAGGATGTCATCGGTTCAGTCACCAAAATGTCCTGAGCCAGTTCTGAAGCTTAAGATACTGTTTCAAGGGATCTTCACTGTTATCAGGTTGTCACAACATTTCAGAAATTTTATTCTAAGTAGGGAGCACATGCTGTAAAGTGACATACCCTTGAGAGTTACGAGATGGTTGTAAGCATTTTAGCTACAGCTACTGACACCACAGTTGAAAACTAATTTGGGCCGATACTCTGACTCATAGAAAGTAACTTCATATATATCATAGGAGCCAGGCAGCAAGAGGGATGCTTATATAATTATATACATATTCCCCAATCCTGATAAGCCGAAAGCAGCAGCTATTTAGTCGCTTGTATTGATCAAGAAAGTCAGAAAGGGTGATAAATATTCCTCTGCCCATTTCTTGTTTTAAGGAGTCAGCTAGGCAGAGATTTTGCATTTAAAAATAACTTGCCTTTTGCATTTCCTGGGCTGTTGTCAGTTCTACACATTGGTGAAAGATGAATTAATGTTCAAGGCAAAGTTATGTACTTAAACTGCGATCTGACCTGGAAATAAGCTTTGAGCTGTATCTCTGTACTTAACGGTAGCATCTCATCTGGGGAAATTGTATTTATCTCTGTGGATGGACTTACTAAAACAAAGCCACTTGAAAAAGCAAGAGAAAGATTGCTGTGTTTCAAGAACTCTGACTACAGGTAATTTTCAATTTATGAACATAATCGGGACCAGAATTGGGTTGCTAAGCAAGGTGGTGAAATATACAGGTATAATCCATCCAAAAATTTACACACCAACTCTTAACTAGCTATGATTCTGCAAGTGTGTGAACAGAGGCTGAAAATGAGCATGGCAGACAGACCCACCAATCTCGATCTGGCTTTCAGTCTTGAGCTACTAAGCAGAATTGAACACACTGGAATCAAACAGCATTACAAAAAAGAAAATCGCGCTATAGTAAAAATCAGCTAAAGAAATAGAAGCTAATTTACAACATGTTAAACCGTCATGCAATTCTCTAGCTTTGCCTTGTCGGGGGCTCCTCTGCAGCCTAGATTTGTGGCTCAATATCATGTGTAAAAAAATGCCAAAACAATAATAAAACAAATCATTTTCAGTGGCAAATAAACTTAACACAAGTCCTAAATTTCAGTGCATAAAACCAACCGGCCCAATAGTTTCACTATAATATAAAAACTCTGTTTTTCCATTTGCTTTGCGGGGAGTCCCCAAGTTATAACCACAACTGATCCCAAAATTTATGTTGCTAAGTGAAACATTTGTTAAGTGAGTTTTGTCCTATTTTACGACCTTTCTTGCCACAGTTGTTAAGGGGGATCTCTGTACTTAGTAACATGGTTGTTAAGTGAATCTGGCTTTCCCATTTGACTTTGCTTGTCAGAAGGTCGCAAAAATTATTTATTATTTATTTATTTTGTCACATTTCTATGCCGCCCAACTCCCAAGGGACTCTGGGCGGCTTACAACAAAGAATAAAACAATGTGAACAATCCCATAAAAAATGTTAAAAAGAAAAACATTAAAACATTAAAAACTTTAAAAACGTTAAAACACATGCACTCCAAAAGCTGATCACATGACCCTGGGACACAGCAAAATTCATAAGTATCTTATGAATTTTGATCAGGTGACCATGGAGATGCTGCAACCGTTGTAAAGTGTGAAAAACCATAAATCACTTTTTTCAGTGCCATTGTAACTTTGAACAGTCACTAAATGAATTGTTTTAACTGGGGGACTTACCTCTACTACATTTCTCTAATGCTGTTTTCACTATCTTTCTTGTTATTTTATCCCACTCTGAGCTAAAAGCTCGCCCTGTGGATAATCCATGGAACCTAGGCTACTAATCTCTAAATTCCTAACCTCTAAAGAAGAAGAAAGTCAAAATGTTAATCCATACAAGTTCCTCAATCATTCCTTATCCCATAGACATGGGAAGCAATTCTTATCATCCTTAGAGCTGCATACAAGACACAACATTTCACTTCTATGTTCATCAACCAAATCCTCATTACAGAGAAAGATTCTTGTGCTTTAGTCCATTACAAACTTCAAAAACCACAAATAGAAGTGGCTGCCTGCTCTCAAGACTTGGCCTAAAACCAGGGAACAGGTTTATATTCTAATAATCGTTTGCCAAATTAGAGTGCAATTTTCCAAAGGGAAACAAGTTTCTCAGATCGGGCAACCTAAATGGCAGAAGGATTAAGAATTCTGGTAGTTCCCACACACAATGGAACCACAGGTTGAAAAAGGAAGTGATTTAACTACAAGGGACGCGGTGGCTCAGTGGCTAAGACACCGAGCTTGTCGATCGAAAGGTCGCAGTTCTGCGGTTCAAAATCCCTACTGCCACGCAACGGGATGAGCTCCCATTACTTGTCCCAGCTTCTGCCAACCTAGCAGTTCGAAAGCAAGTAAAAAAATGCAAGTAGAAAAATAGGGACCACCTTTGATGGGAAGGTAACAGCGTTCCATGCGCCTTTGGCATTTAGTCATGCTGGCCACATGACCACGGAGACATCTTCAGACAATGCTGGCTCTTCGGCTTTGAAACGGAGATGAGCACCGCCCCCTAGAGTCAGGAATGACTAGCACATATGTGCAAGGGGAACCTTTACCTTTACCTTATGAATTATTATCTTGGCACTGGGAAGCAGATGGAATAGAAAACTCTGGGCTCTTGCAAGAATAAATAAAAAAAAATATCTGTGTAAAATTATTAAGACAATCCAACTTAATGAAAAACTTATGTAAAATTAGAGTTAAATTTACCTTCATTCAAAATAATGTACTTTTTCAGTGATCGTTCCTGCCATCTACCACAGGATAACTAATACACTGGGCATCACACTAAATTGATGACTGATGATGATGAAGCAAAAACATTTTGCTTTCTTGGATTTAAGGGAGATTGCAAGCGATATACTTGTGAAATATATCAAATAAGTTAAATATAGCTAGAACACATTCTTTTCTTCAAATGAGGTATGTGCTCTTCAACAATACAAAGAAGGCTCAAGCAGTCACAACTTACTTTCAGTGAGAGGAAAGGGCTAAATAACTAGCCAAATGATAGAAGAATATGTCTCTGTTTTGTTCTTCCAACCTGAATTGTTCTAAATTATTTCTTTAGGAGAAGCATTGATCTCACTGGCAAAGTGTTTCTTTCTAGAGTTAAGGACTACGTCCATTTCAGAGAATGCCTTTCTAAAATTATCTTGAAAGTATAAAATGCCATTTTCCCTCTCTGCATCTTCTAAAATAGGAGAACATTGGCGCTGATTTCCATGACTTCTTCATCTGCTGCAGTCTGGTAACTATTCCCGAAGATGGCATGTTTAATGTCACTCTTCATTTTCTATAATTCACAGACTGAAAGCAAAACACAGGTAAGAGGCCACGGAGGCATTTGTACCAGCGCGCTGATTCAAAGCCTGATCAATAAATAATTGCACTTAAAAGATTAACCCAATCTCATCCAATCTTTTTCCTAGTTAAGTGGCTAAAATACATTCAGAAAAGAGTTCCCACATATCTTTATCTACCTCTGGTTTACCAATATCAGACAGGGCAACTATAGATGATGTTACACAAGTGCTTTCAAAATTTATGGCTCACTGGAGCATTGATTTTTTTTCCCACCGGGCCTCTACTGCAGTAGGCCAGACACTAAATATTGATAGCCTAGATACCTCTATTTCTTCTGACTTTTTTTTTTAAAAAGCTCAGCATTGGGGAAAATCCAGGGCTTAATTCCAGGACCCTTTCCAAGACCATGGAAAGGTGTTAAATCAGTAGTAGGTTTCACTTACTTTCGCTATCAGTTTGGAACTATGAGTGTGCACATGCTTTGCTCACAGACGGCACTTCTGTACAGGCACAGAAGGTTCTGCGCATGTGCAGAGTGCCCGTGATGATGTCCAGGCAGGTGGGCGGAGCCTCCTGCTGCCACCACTACCGGTTTGCCCGAATCAGGGCAAACCGCTGGAAACCCACCACTGTGTTAAATGATCCTAATAGGCAGTGGTGGGATTCAAATAATTTAACAACCAGTTTTCTGCCCTAATGACCAGCTGGGTAGGTGTGGCTTGGTGGTCATGTGACTGTGTGGGTGTGGCCAACTCAACATCACTCACGTCGATGGGTGCTTCGCCTTAGCTGTTACAATGTAATAAGTGTTAACCGGAGAGGCAGTTTCTGTAAGCAGGGCAATAAAGATTAGGCTAGAAACAACACCAGAATGTTTTCTTCCTGCCTTTCTTACAGGATTAGCCCTGTAAAGTAGAAAAAAACAAAATAAGATTTCTTCCAACAACCGGTTCTCCGAACTGCTTAGAAAGTTAATAACCGGTTCTCCTGAATAGGTGCGAACTGGCTGAATCCCACCACTGCTAATAGGTATAATATTGAGGTAATATCATAACAATCATCTTGAAATTATATCGATAGTATATTGTTCCATCCAAGTATGATACATCCTGATACTTAAAAGCAGTATATCAGCAAAGTCTTTTACAAATTAATGTCATGAGATCCTGAAAAAAGTACTCATTTTATTAAAAGTTTTCATAAATATTCACAATGGCATCATATGCATTTAGGTTAACCACCATCTGTTTTCCTAACAAGTGAGCCCTGGGCTTTTTGGAGGTTCTACCAAGGAGAACCCAGTTTCATATATTCTTGGCTGAAGAACTCTATTTAGGATGGTCGTCTTTTTCCACTGAGCCCACAGCATTGGGGAGACACATATGAGCCTACAGCTTTGGGGAGTGGGAGAGGAAAACACAAGCCTAGCCAGTCAAATCAATTGAATCATCCTAGAGTGACAGATGTCACAGCCAGATCACTGCAACATCAGATATGTATTCAAATTCACCACAAGAAAAAAAATTCTCAGTCAATCGGGTCATGTCCCAAAGGTACTTTTTCAGAAGACAACTGGACTTTTATTTTTCTTCTTCTTCTTCGGTTCTTCTTCGGAACTGAAGAAGCTTCTTGGATGAGAAGTGAAACATCTTCAAGGCAACTGGACTTTCTTTGTTTTTCCTTGAAGTCATTTCACTTCTCATTCAAGAAGCTTCTTCAGTTCTGAAGAAGAACCGAAGAAGAGGAAGAGGAAGAGGAAGAGGAAGAGGAGGAAGAAGAAGAAGAAGAAGAAGAAGAAGAAGAAGAAGAAGAAGAAGAAGAAGAAGAAGAAGAAGAAGAAGAAGAAGAAGAAGAAGAAGAAGAAGAAGAAGAAGAAGAAGAAGAAGAAGAAGAAGAAGAACGAAAGTCCAGTTGCCTCCTGAAAAAGCACCTTTGGTACAAGAAGAAAAATAAAAACATATAAACACAAAACAATCTATAGGTAATCCTTGCCTAACAACTGCTCACTTAGCATTTCTTCCAAGTTATGAAGGATTCCCCAAAAGGTAACTTACAAACTGGATTCGGCCTGCCCCCCACCCCCCAAATCTAATTGCATTTAGGGTTTTTAACCTTTTTTTTTTTTGCCAGAAACCAACAATTACTTCTGATTTCAGGCAAAAAAAACCCCACAAAACCCCACTGCAGACAATGGGTTTTCTTAACAACTATTGTGTTTGCTTAATGACCGCTGCAGAATAAATGTCATAAAATCATATCAGTCACATAATGACTTGCTTTATGACCAGCACATACTACAACTAGGCTCAGTTACAGCTATAAGTCAAGAACTGCCTGTACTTCGTAACTGATTTCACTTTCTATATATCTCTTACAAGAATGAAGGCGAATATACGTGTCCCGGGATAGTGCTGCAGGATCCAATCTTACAAGAACTAGAGTTTTCCTTCAGGGTAAGTAATGTGTGTGGGGAGAAAGAGAAACAGAGAGAGAGAGACAATAGTCCTTTCTAACATGGGACCTGACTTCTGTCCCAGCTATTTCATTCCTTATATTAATCCATCTCTTGGGTTCCATGATTCTTTTAACGTGTCTACATCCATGAGAGAGAAAAAGTGAGTAAGTGGCATGTGCCATCAATGGCTCCATCCATTTTCAGCAGAGCGTTCCCTCCCTAATTTGGCATAGACTTTTCCACTACTAACCTGTTTCCCCAAAAATAAGACCCAAGCGGAAAATAAGCCCTAGCATGATTTTTTCAGGATGCTCGTAATATAAGCCCTACCCCAAAAATGAGCCCTACCCCAAAAATAAGCCCTAGTTAAGTTCATCAGCCAGACTGACACAATTAGTACCATATTTCCCCCCACAATAAGACCTAACCAGAAAATAAGCCCTAATGCAACTTTTGCAGCAAAAAATAATATAAGATCCATTCTTATTGTCGGGGAAACACGGTAGTACGCAGTCCAAGATTAATTCATCCGTCTCGCTGGGGATCATAAAATAACCCCCCGTCTTGAACTATTATCTAGTTGGTCTCCCAACAATGGCAACCGGATGGAATGCATCAGCTGCTGTCACTATTGGCTCACTGCAAACAAGCATCCATTGCCTCTAATCATGGAGACTCGACATAACTCCTCATGGCTAGCAGTGACTGAGAAATCTTTCCTCTCTGGAAGATGTCATTTTTACAGGTCACCTTGAGAATCCAAGCATTTGAGTACTATATCAAATCATATCTTTCAAAATCTCCACACAAGATTAGCTTTACATGAGATAAGGTGCACATTAAGTAAGATTAGAGCGTATAAAGAAGGCAGATCAAATCTGTTATCTGGTCTTATAATACTGCACTCAGAGAGACCTTCTTGCTTTTAGCATACATTTTGGAAGGTCACCCAAATGAATACAAATGCTAAAATGTCTTTACATGCTTCTTTTATCTTTGGTCCGATGTCCCCAGTACAGCAAGGAAGCAAAGCAGCCTATTCTCAGTCATTCAAGTCATGGTTGTCCCAAATTGGGTGCCTTTTCAAGAGGCAACTGGACTTTCTGGTGTTTCTTTGAAGACATTTCACTTCTCATCCAAGAAGCTTCTTCAGCTCTGACTTCCATATAAATCCTTCCATTCTTCATCATCATCATCCAGTAAGAGCTGAAGAAGGTTCTTGGATGAGAAGCGAAACATCTTCAAAGAAAAACCAGAAAGTCCAGTTGCCTCTTGAAAAAGCACCTTTGGGAAAGCAGCCTATAGGTTACAGCTTCTCCTCATGGTAAATTCTGTAAGATAAATGAAAGCTTAAAATTGGGCTAAGTTCTGTTCTATGGAGAGTTTCAGTATCACCACTGAGACCAGCCAATGAAAATTTGGAGACTTCATTCCCAGATACTATGTCCTGAGATTCTGCTTTTCAACAGGCAGGAAATTCTCCCACAAATTTTGCCATGTTTTGAACCGTTGCAATGGTATAGATCCATGATAGCAAACCTATGGCACGCGTGCCGGAAGTGGCACACAGAGCCATTTTTCCAGGCACGCAAACTGTCGCTCAACTCACCTGCAGCTGTGCATGCAAGCACACGCCCCAGCTGGTGTTCGGGCCTCAGGTGCGCATGCACGCAAATTGGGGAACCCAGCTGGTCTTCGGAGTTCTCCTACGCATGTGCGTACATTTGTGCATGCACACACAAGTACTGCTGCACAGCATGTGCATGCACAGATGGTGTTTGTGTGTGTGCATTGCGCAGGCAAAAACATGCATGCGCAGATGGTGCGATTTCACACACCGCGCATAGGGGAGCCGTGTGAAACCTGAGTGCATGCGCAGATGGTGCAATTGTGTGCGAAGCACACCGTGGGGCACACGCGTGAAAGCTGTGTGCATGCACAGATGGTGTGGTTGCATGCGCTGCGCATGGGGGAGGAGCCATGCATTAGCATGAATGGCACGCGCATGCGCAAATTGCACAAAGCACGTACCTGTTTGGCACTCGGTGAATAAAAGATTCGCCACCACTGGTATAGATGAATGACAGAAATCTTGACCTGGTGGTGAATTCTTGAAGGCTGTAATTCACAATATCTATTTCAGTATTTTATTTCCACTGCTGCAAAGCAGGATGAAATATGTATGCAAATTTTTATATTGTGGATTAAATTATTACGTGTATTAGATATAGATGGATGCCGAATTGGAGCGATTTGAGGTGAAGGTAAAATTCATTTCCTCCTATTTATAATTGACCTTGTTTTTCTTCCTAGCGTTTTTCCACAAGTGCAGGTTTGACTTTTTTTTAGATCGATCAAGGGTTTATTCATTGATTGCGACAGAAACTGACTGACCAGCTTGTTGTCCAAGCCTGATAGCATGAGCTGAGAGAGATTTGACTAGTCCAAAATCATCCAGCCAGCTTTCATACCTAAAGTGGATCTAGAATTCATAGTCTCCTGCTTCCTAACCTGGTACCTTAGCCACTAGACCAGGGGTATCCAAACTTGGCAACTTTAAGACTTGTGGACTTGAAGTTCTGGGAGTTGAAGTCCACAAGTCTTAAAGTTGCCAAATTTGGAGACCCTTGCACTAGACTAAAAACTCAGATTTTCATGTTGCCGACTCTCATTCCAAACAAAGGGAAATTGTTATTAATTATGGCTGCAGTTCTCATGAGTTTGCTATGAAATGAATACAGGTAATTCTCAATTTACAATTAGTTGTTTAGTGCCTGGTCAAAGTTATAACAGCACTGATAACCAGCCCTTGCACTTACAACCAATGCTTCCATTTCCATTTCCATTTCTATACCGCCCTTCTTCAATAGGACTCAGGTCACGTGACCAAAATATGGGTGCTTGGCAACCGGTATGTATTTACAATGATTGCGGTGTTCTGAGGTCACATGATTGCTAGCTTTTGACAAGCAAAGTCAATGGGGGAAGCTGGATTCGCTTAATGACCGCATGATTCACTTTACAACTGCAATGATTTTCTTATCAACTGTGGCAAAAAAGGTCATAAAATTGGGCACAATTTGCTTAGCAACCTCCTTCTTAACAAGAGAAATGCTGGTCCAAATTGCGGTAAGTCGAGGACTATCTGTGAAGAAAGTACATTTTTACTGGTTATCTCTTAGGGCGACAGGAAGGGCATCCAGCCAGTAAACACTCAGCTCCATTCAGTTGCCCAGACTCTATCCTGCAAGGGATTATGGGGTTATTCAATGGAGATGATCTCTTAAGGGCTGTGCGGAGCTTTTGATATGAAAGGGGAAAAAAGTAGTTTGGAATGCATAGAACTACAAATGAACTGTCTTTCCAGAACTCCTTAAAGCAGCCTTATCTTTTCCCACATCTGTGTTCTGACCTAGGCCTCCTGAGTCAGTAAAATACACGAGTAGTCCCAAAAACCTGTTTTATTTTAACAGCTGTGAATTCTGTTCAATCACAAATGAATCCCAAATAGTTGTAAAGAGTCCTTCGGGATAAGGCTGATAATCACCCACCTTTATCTCCCTTGAAACGCTGCCAAAGACCTAATTGGCAGAGCCACACGGAGTCCAGAATCAAAGAGACTTTAAACTGCACAGAATTAACAAGGTTGCTTCCTGCAAAGGCCCGCGTGCCTTTGCTCCTCTTTTAAATCTTATGGGAGGGGCCAATCATCTCCAAGCCCTACTCCCGAGTCATCCCTTTTGTTTTAACTGTTCTTGCCTTCTGGCAGTTCTGCGCATGTGCGCACTGGGAACAGGCTCACCCTGTTCCTCTGCCTTGCTGAAGTCCGACTCTGGAGGCTCCGGAGGCAGCACGTACTTCCCAGATGGCCCTTTCTCTGCCTCTGACACAGAGCCCTCGTCCGAGCCTTTCCCAGACTCCAGGACTGGCCCATGTTCCTCCCCAGCCTCCTCACTGTCCGACTCTGCTACCAGCTGCACAGGCTCCTGGTGGACTACAACAATCTGTGTGGCTGCTTCACAGTCCTAGGAAAAGATGCTTTTTTTTTAAAGGAGTGCAAACAGGTGCAACATTTGCATCAATGTGTACTTTGAAAGAAGTTTACATGCTAAAGCTTACATAACTTATAATCTTTCATGAATTGATTACCAGCCTGTTTATTTTGTGAGAAAGTAAACTTCTCCCCACATACTTGCTCCACTTTTTGTTACTTCATAGACTTCCAAAAATAATTTTGGCCACCCTGAAATGCAGATAAGGCAGCAAGCAGAAAAGGCAATTTGAACAGCCTTAAAGACACAATTCATAGCTGCTGGTTAATCTTGTGGGCTCATATTATGCCGATTTGCTATTAATTTCATTAGCACTGCAGAAAGTTATGAAAAATATCTTGACAGCTCTTGATACATAAGCATCTCTAAGAAGAGAAATTTCATAAACAAAAAATCACTCATAATGCACTATTTTCCCCATATCCTCTAGGACATTTTATTAAAGATTTTTAAAGTTTAGGGAGCTTTCCAGTTCAAGCATGAGATTGTTTTTAAGGCCCTGATGCTCTCATTAGGAGGGGCAAACATGAGCATTAATTTACCATCCAATGAGAACTTTTAGTGTGGGGGCGAGTTTTGCTTTTAATTTTATGCTGCAAATGAACTGCAACCCTCTTTTGAAAGTGATTCTTCTTGTAAATCAGCCAATTAGGCCTGCTTAACCTGCCAGAGTCTCCTTTAATGATTGATGCGGTGGGACGTAAAAGTGAAACCTTTACACGTTCCAGTGATTCTCTGCTGAACTCCCTTCACTATTCAAGTTCTGCAAGAAAAGGTAGGGGGGGGCGGGGGGGGTCTGTTTGTTTTTAAAAACACCCAGAAGCAGATGTTCATGATTCAGACACAAAGTTTATAAGATGGGTAGCACTGTTTAGCAGTACAATTCAGCAAAGTTACAACCAAGTTTTACTTTCGGGGCAACAAAAACCAATTCAACAAACACGCTCATGTTAACATTGGAAAGCCCCTCACTGATCCGAAGAGGCCTATGTTAAACTGCCTTAGCTGCTGCTATTAAAACATGAAGGACCAACATAAATGCAGAAAGAAACTTCAGGTTTTCCATCCTGAATGAAGGGCTTTCCATTTTTTTTAAAAGACCTCTTACATTTAATAGATCTCTTGATAAAACACTGAGAAACTTTACTTCCAGATGATAAAATCTCTTTCACATTGGCTTTGTCTAGTGTTAATAAAAAAAATAATGAAGTTGGCAAACGGGCTGTTTTCAGCCTCTGAAGGGCCTTTGAGGAGGGTGGGGAAAACTGTTTTCGCCCTCCCCAGACTCCTAGAAAGGCTCTGGAGGATGGGGAGAGAGAAAAACGGGCCTTCCCCACCACCACCCCCGAGGCCCTCTGGAGGCAGGAAACAACCTGTTTCCCTACTTCTGGTGGGTCCAGAAGACCACGCCGGAGCTGAGCTCGAGTGCCCATCAATATGGCTACACGTACCACCTGTGGCACACGTGCCATAGATTCACCATCATGGGTATAGAGTTTCCTGCCTGAGCAGTGGGTTGGACTAGAAGACCTCCAAGGTCCCTTCTAACTCATACTATACTGTACTGTACTGTACTGTACTGTTCCGTTTCATTCTAAATATGCAACATGGATTCATCCACCTTGTCTTCTTGGTTTATCATCACCTTCCTCCAGCCTATAGCTAGGAATTTTCTGGTGGTCTTCCATCAAATTACTAACCAGATCTGAGTGTGCTTAGCTGTTTTCAAAATCAACAATAATTATTAGCTGCTTAATAGAAGCTTCCTCCAATTCTTACAGCAGGAGCAGGCTTTTTACTACTAACCCGTTTACATTTTTAATTAAAAGAACCTAAAGAAAAAAGAAAACCAATAGATTGAGAAAGGCTGAGAGTCACCAACATCTGTCCTATAAGTATTTTTGTGGTGTTGTATAAGTTAGACATCATGTATTGATAGTTCTTTTTTTCATTTACAGTTCCAAGAACAAATAAGATTGAAAAAAAATCTAATTTATAATATTTTAAGTTATTCTATTGGGGTTTTGTGGTCAAAGTTCAAAGGGGCAGCCATGCTCAATTTCCACATATTCTTCTTTTTATTTAAAATACCTGAATAAGAAAATGATCAGGTGGCGGCAGAGGGGAAGCAGTTGCTAGCTTTGGAAATGCATTGCAGGAAGCATCACATCCAGTTATGCTACTTGATCAACCCAGGACTCAGAAATTATACCAGGATCTATGTTCAAGAAACAGAGAGAGGGAGAAAATTTTGTTGTAGTGAATCCTGCAGTGTACAGAGAGGGTTGGGCCTGATGACCTCTTAGATACCTTCCAATTCTTTGTTTCTATGAAAAGATGTTTCCTTCTTTCCATATTGAAAGATGTTTCCTTTTTTCCACATTCCTACTTTCCATATTATTAAATGGCTACGGAGACTTTATGCCTTAATTAATGAAGAGGAAGCTGAAGCATGATAGCACAGCAAATTAGCAAGAATAATTCACAAAATAAGAGCACATTAGATTATTTCCTAAACAGATTTAGTAGGGAGAGAACAATATTACCCTTCTAAATATAGCAAGACTTTCTTCCAAGCAAATATGGACAGGATTATCGAGTAAGGTGGTGTAAATTTTTGCAATTTGTTAAGCTAATTTACTATTCTTATCAGCTACCAAGACTTTAAATTCATCACCTGTAATTTTAATCAACTTAGACAGACTTTAAACAGCTTCTAATTTATTTTATTTTTTTCTTTACTTTAATATGACACAATTATTTCTCTCATAAACTACCAAGTTTATTGGAAAGGAGGACTTTCTCATTATATTACTTTGCCAATGTTATCTCTGAAGCCATGTTTTCAACAACTGGAGGAGAGGGAGCTGACAAACTAGATCTGGCAGGTTTACAAAATGTTCAGCAGATCTTATTTACATCTTTGATTCTGATAGTTTTCCATTTCTTAAACTAAAAACATCACCTCCCATTCTGTTGCTTCATCTGTAGCTAAAGCCTTATTAAAGTAGCAGGTGTTTATAACTTCTTTGCAGTGAAACCAAATATATGTTTAATCAAAATTAGAACTGGGAGATGTGCCAGAAATAAAAAGAAGAAAAACAAAAAAAGAGAACAAACAGCAACGAAGAACAAACAATGACTGATTTTTTTAAAAAAACAGAAATATTTATTCTTTTCCTTACCTGCATAGTGATCTCATTGATAGCCAGATGGTTTGACAATAATGCACATGATGAATTAACTGGGTAACTAACTGGGTAACTACAATTCCCAGCATGCTTCACCACGGGCTACACTACAGCATTTCATAGATCTTTCATGATATTTTCCCCAAGTGCATCAGCCTGCCAACAACCCCCCCCCTTTTTTTTTTAACTATGGCAGAAACCAGTGGTCTCTCTAATATTTATGATAATTTCAGAGCCTGTAGCTTTATTGCAATCTCCTAAATCAGAAGAATACATCATTCAAAGTGAGAATTTGCCTGAAAGGCATCTAATCCTCTTGCATACTTTTAACAAAGTGGAAATGCTAGTGTTCTTATAGCATTGGGCACTTGGGTATTGGGCATTTTATTTGTCAGCAGAGTTGAAAAGAAGCATAAAATAGTTCCCTTGTTCAAAGCATGATTTTTGATCCAGGGCTGTAAAATCCAGGGGACCACTAGATGGCAGCAAAGTCATACAGAAAATGCTCCATTTTGGCCGCATTATCTCAGGGGTCCCTAAACTTGGCAGCTTTAAGACTTGACTTCACTATGCTGGCTGTAGAATTCTGGGAGTTGAAGTCCTCAAGTCTTAAAGCTGCCAAGTTTGAAGACCTCTGCATTATCTGGTAGCTTGAATCTCCATAAAAAATATGGACCTCAAGCTCATTGTTCAGATTATTTGCCCCAATGTGCCACACTCTGCACTGGCTTCCTTTAAACCCATTTCCCAAGTAATTTAAAGAATATTTGATTATTTTAACAGCTTTAAACAATTTGAAGCTGCTTTATTGCTCTAACACAAACCCCTAAATTCACAATTAAGAGTCCATTTCTGTGCTGATATTTAAGAGCATAATCGTATCTTCTGACATCTTAACATTACCAAAGTTGTTGCACAACCTAGCAGGAGAAAAATGAAGCATATGCACTAAGCATATACATACATAATGCTATAGACCCAGAGACTGTTTATATACTGGAAGCCCATGCTAATAATCATATATACCTTCAGAAAAGAAGACAGATTTACATTTATTGTGGATGCCAATGACATATTTGCCAGCATGTGCCATGCTTTTTGGTCACATTTCATCTAATGATGCCTTTCCATCTGCTGAATGGCTATCTTTTTTAAGATAAAAATCCCAGCCAAGCAGATGGCTGGTTATAGAGTGGTGTAAGGGAAGATAAATCCCATTGCAAAAGCAGGAAAAAGGTACTTATTCAGTCAAATTGTGGCTTTATTTATACAGATCTTTATATTGCCCTACTTCAGAATCCAGTTTATAACAGTTTATAACAAAATACAAACAAAGACAAAATAAAAACAAACCCCGACAGAAGGAGGATCAACCACATAACCCAAACCAATTAAAGTATTGAGGCTGCTGAGCTAAATGGTGCAGTGGCCTAGAGATGGAGCTCTCGCCTCATGATCAGGAGGCTGTGAGTTTGATCCTAGATAGCAGCAGATATTTGTCTCTCTGGGTGCAAAGAGAAAATATCTGCTGTGAGCTCTGCGTAGGCGTGAGGAAGGGCATCTGGCCAGTAAATGCTCAGCTCCATTCAAGTCACCCCGATTCCACCCTGATGCAAGGGATTACAGGGTCTTTGAAAGAAAAAAAACATGCCCACCTGGCCACGCCCACCCTGGCCCACGAGGTCAAACACAACCCTGATGTGGTCCTCAATGAAATCGAGCTTGACACCCCGGTCTATATTAATACAGCAAAATTTACCAAAGTTTTCCAGAAAAAAGACTTGTAAAGCTCAGTTATCACTGATAACTTTTAACTAATAGCTAATATTTATTTATTTTTTATTTATTTTATTTGATTTCTATACCGCCCTACTCCCAAAGGACTCAGGGCGGTGCACAGTCAAACAATAAAACACATACATACAAAATTTAAAAATAGAATAAAATCAAATTAAATAATTTTGGCCCCAACAAACTTAAAACCCCAAACTTTTAAAACCAATTTAAAATTGAATGTATAAAATACTAAAAGATATTTAAAAATTAAAAATCTTTTATAAAAGAGGGAGAAAATTAGGCCAAGCTCGCCTGGTGAAATAGTAAGGTCTTTAAAGCACGGCGGAAGGTGCGCAAATCCGGGATCCTCCGTATCTCTGGGGGGAGCTCGTTCCAGATAGTAGGTGCCCCCACAGAGAAGGCTCTCCCCCTGGGGGCCGCCAGTCGGCATTGTTTGGCTGACGGCACACGGAGGAGCCCCTCTCTATGGGAGCGTACTGGCCGGTAGGAGGCTATTGGTGGTAGTAGGCAGTCCCGCAAGTACCCAGGTCCTAAGCCATGGAGCGCTTTAAAGGTGGTAACCAAAACCTTGAAGCGCACCCAGAAAACCACAGGGAGCCAGTGCAGCTCGCGCAGGAGGGGTGTTACATGGGAACACCATGTCGCTCCCACTACCACCCGCGCGGCCGCACTCTGCGCCAGTTGGAGCCTCTGGGTGCTCCTCAAGGGGAGCCCCATGTAGAGAGCATTGCAATAGTCCAGGCGGGAGGTGACAAGGGCATGAGTGACCGTGCGTAACAAGTCCCGATCCAGAAAGGGACGCAACTGGCGAATCAGCCGAACCTGATGAAAAATCCTCCCAGTCACGGCTGTCAAGTGCTCAGCCGTGAATCCAGGAGGACGCCCAAGTTGCGAGCCCTCTCCATGGGGGCCAATGATTCGCCCCCAATAGTCAATGATGGCGTCAACTGACTATATCGGGACGTCGGAAACCACAGCCACTCGGTCTTGGATGGGTTGAGCCTAAGCCTGTTCCTCCCCATCCAGATCCGTACGGCCTCCAGGCACCGGGACATCACTTCAAGGGCATCATTGGGGGTGATCCGGGGTGGAGATGTACAGCTGGGTGTCGTCAGCGTACTGATGGTACTCCACCCCGAAACCACGGATGATCTCGCCCAGCGGCTTCACATAAATGTTGAACAGGAGAGGTGAGAGGACCGACCCTTGCGGCACCCCACATATGAGGGGCCTCGGGGTCGACTTCTGTCCCCCTGTCAACACAGACTGTGACCGGTCAGAGAGAAAGGAGGAGAACCACCACAACACAGTGCCTCCCACCCCTAACTCTTCCAACCGGTGCAGCATGATACCATGGTCGATGGTATCAAAAGCCGCTGAGAGATCTAACAGGACCAGGACAGAGGAGCACCCCCTGTCCCGAGCCCTCCAGAGATCATCAACCAACGCGACCAATGCCGTTTCCGTGCTGTATCCGGGCCTGAAACCCGACTGGAACGGATCCAGATACGTCGTTTCATCCAGGTGCTGGGGGAGCTGTTGCGCGACCACACTCTCAACAACCTTCGCCACAAAGCGAAGGTTGGAGACCGGACAATAATTTACCAACATTGCCGGATCCAGGGAAGTCTTCTTGAGGAGAGGCCTCACCACCGCCTCTTTCAAGGCAGCGGGAAAGTCACCCTCACCCAGCGAAGCGTTTATAATCCCCTGGAGCCAGCCTCGTGTCACTTCCCGGGAAGCCAGTACTAACCAGGAAGGACACGGGTCCAATAAACAAGTGGTTGCGCTCAATCTACCCAGAATCCTGTCCACATCCTCAGGGGTCACAGGATCAAACTCATCCCAGATAACATTCTCAAGACCTGCCCCTGTCTCTCCCCCTGAGACTACCCAGTCGGAGTCCAAATCTTCCCGAATCTGAGTGATTTTGTCATACAGATACTGAACAAAATCCTCGGCTCTACCCTCCAAGGGGTCCTCCCGCGCTTCCTAACTCCCGCTATGAGTTAGAGAGCCACTTTGTCACAGTGGTTAAGACACTGAACTAGAAACCTGGAGACCAGGAGTTCAACTCTTACCCAAAGCACAAAATGAGCTGGATGATCTTGAGCCGGTCACTCTCTCTCAGCCCTAGGGAAGAGGCAATGGCAATCCACTTCCGAAATCTTGCTAAGAACACTGCAGGGACTTGTTCATGTAAATGCCAGGAGTCAAGACTGATTCAAAGGCGTCCCTATCAGATATATATTGATGGTCGTGCTCATTTGGTTCTATGAGGAAGTTACTTGGTCAATACAGCTTCAGGTTCAAAAAGTTGTTTTTATTATTTACAAATATATACATACATACAATAATGAACAGGGTGTCCTGTTACATTTTTACCCTAACTGTATGACTCAGATGTTGAGAGGAAAGAATAGTTCACGTGTTGTCTCGCTGAGAGATAGATGAGAGAGAGAAGAAAAAAGGGGGGGAAGATATCCAAGTGGTTTCTAGGTAAGAGTCCAATAAGAGAGTTCATTGGCTGATATAGTCACATGTGATGTCTGTAAAGACTTAACCCCTTCTAGTCTCTGGTGAATCATATGCAGGCAATATCTGACAGTCCTTCCCATCAGTTAGGTGACAATTATGTTTCCTGCATCTGTATAACCAACTTATCTTCCCCTCCTCCACCCCCCCCCACAGCCTTCCCCCCAGTTTCAATCAAACATCAACCATTCTGTGCATCTAATGCAGAGGTCTTCAAACTTGTCAGCTTTAAGACTTGTGGACTTCAACTCCCAGAATTCTCCAGCCAGCTGGGAGTTGAAGTCCACAAGTCTTAAAGCTGCCAAGTTTGAAGACCTCTAATCTAATGAAATGATGCAATTCAGGGAAGTTTATATCTTATAATGTGCTACAAATTCTTGGTTTGTTTGCAGGTTTTTTTGGCCATCATAGACTTAGAGCCAGTTTTGTGCAGTGATTAAAAGCATCAAGCTAGAAACTGGGGGTTCTAATTCCGCCTTAAACATGAGGTGACCTTGAGCCAGTCACTTTCTCTCAGCCCTAGGAAGGAAGCAAGGGCAAGTGACTTCTAAAATACAGCCAAGAAAACTGCAGCAACCTTTCCAAGAAGTCTCCAGGAATCAACACTGATTAAAAGGTACAAAACCAAACCAAAAGGAACTCGTCTCCATTTTTAAAAGCTCATGTTCATTTTATATGCCATATAGAACACCATTTTTCACACTTGGGATCCTTCAGCTTTGTAACTATATAAAAAAAGTAAACTTTGAATCCTAGTTTCTTCAGGATGCTGGGGTTCCCCCCCCCCCTCCTCATTTTTCTTCCTAACCATTGCAAAGAATCTTTTCAGGGTGACTTTTAACTTTCACATTTTTAAAATGCATGGTTTTTTTATTTTTGTGGGTAGGTGACTATGTGCCGACAGTCAATTCCTTTTGGTCTAATGATTATTTATCTTTATATATTAGAAAATATAGTGGACAGAAACCTGTTCAAAAGCATACATTTATTTTTTAAAAAGACCAAGCTGTTGACTATTGCTGATTTAAACTGATTTTCGTTTATTCCAAATGAATAATCAATTAATCTTTGGTAGAGAAAATCTCTCCTCCCTTTCTCTTTCTCCCTCACTTTCTACCAGTGCCACAATGGTTTTGTAAGTCTTTTGTAATTTCACACTTCTACATATTTTTATTCTAAAACACTGTTTAACACAATTCAGAAGGAAGCTTTTCCATATGTACATCTTATAACATTTACTAATGTTTAGGGGGGGGGGAAAGATGCTATAATGTGTTCTCCTTTAACTGATAATGTTTGGCAATATTTATGTGTATTCTGACAAAGTGTACATTGATACAATTCACACACAAGGAGTCAATCAGTGCAAAAAAAATTCAAGCACAGTTCAATACTTCGACGTTTTGCATTACTATCAGCACAACTACTTCCCACAAAGTAATGACTATAATGAATAAACATGCCGTGTTTATGAAAGTCTTTGATCTAACAAGCAGATCAATCCCTAATTCTATTTCTTAAGCAGATGGTAAAGTGTCCTTCTGTCAGTACGTGAACCAACTCCTGTTTGTGAGATTAAGACACCAGACACCATCTCAATATCTTCCAAACCTTCTCTTGTTCTTTTAGGCAATTATATGGTTAGTATTTCAATTAGCAGCATAAACAAGTTCTTCTAAAACTCTTAAAGCCACTGTATTATCAGCTACAGAATGTGCCATTAAAGGCAAACTTGTTATTGAAAGCAAAGTCTTCTAGATATCCATTTTTCTCATGTAAACTTTGCTAACCTTATTGACAATAGTCATCCCAAGAATAGATTCAAAATATGCCTTTTTCTCTGTGAAATCTTTTGCTTGAGGCCTGCAAACAGCAAAGCATTACTTTCAACAAATCCATAAAGTTTTTTTTTTTAAATAAACGTATCTTCAGTAAAGCAATTTAGCTAAAACTAGTAAGGAATAAAAAAAAAGCAAAGGAACAAGACTGTGTTTTGTGATAAGAAATATATGGCAAGAGAATCTTTTAGCATTCTTGCTATCTACTATATAGTTCCAAATTAGCTTAGATAATTTATTCATTACTGAAGTCACATTCAAAAGTAGAACAGCCATATAGTTAAATTTGTGGACATAGTGGAAGCAAAATATGGTTTTGTTAAGTTTTTGCAGCTAGCGAATATTAATTCTAAAAATAAAATTAAGCAGGGATAGTTGGGCAATAGGATTATTTGACAAAAATGATCTCGGAATGTAAAAACAACCCTTAATGCCAAACAGCTAAAAGTGTAACTACTGTTGAAATGCACAACCATTTTATACCCGTAAAATGTGGACCTAAACAGATATTTTAAAGCTCTCAGCACCTGCCACAAAAATGCATTCCATCATGGGGACAGTCACCAAAATATGAGAAAGACCTGGTAGTGTCTCTCTGACAATAAAAACTAAGGACAATAAAAACAGGTAATCCTCAATTAATGACAATACAGTAATTCAGACCAGAATATCAATCGTTAAGCAATGTGATTGTAAAGCATGTTGTCACATGATTATATCACTTAGTGATGGCAATCCCAGGACTACCCACTGTTGTTATTAAGCAAGGATTGTGGCTTTCTAGCAGCTAGCAGGCAAGTAGGGCACTGCATGTGGCCTTACTTGCCTGCTAGCTGCACAGTGGAGCCACAGGTGGCTGCTGTCAAGCAAGATACGAGAGTGGCCCACAAGGTACGGTGCGAGGGTTGGCTGCTGCTGGGTACGAGAGGGTGCAAGTGACTTACCATAATAACTTACAACCTTCTCTGCTAATTTCCCCATTGACTTTGCTTGCGTGAAGCCAATAAGGAAGATCACAAATGATGGTCATGTGACCATGGGATGCTGCAACCATCTTAAGCAGGGGTGAAATGCTCCCGGTTCGGACCGGATCACCCGATCCGGTAGCAATGGCAGCTGGTGGTGCCCCCCCCCATGCCCAGCTGAGCCGCGTAATCATCAGAGGCTTCTTTTTTAACTTTTAAAAGCATTTTTTCTACAACCTCTTCCGCCGAAAAAATGCTTTCAAAAGTAAAAAAAGAGCCTCTGATGATAGCGCGGCTCAGCTAGGATCGTCAGAGGCTTTTAAAAGCATTTTTTCTACAACCTCTTGAGGTTGTAGAAAAAATGCTTTTAAAAGGCTCTGACGATCCCAGCTGAGTTGCCTGATCGGCAGAGGCTTTTAAAAGCATTCTTTTTACAACCTCTTTGGCCAAAGAGGTTGTAGAAAAAATGGTTTTAAAAGTAAAAGTTAAAAAAAAATAAGTTGGCCACACCCACCCAGTCACATTAGCCCCCCACCAAGCCACGCCCACAGAACCGGTAGTAACAAATTTTACATTTCACCACTAATCTTAAGTATGAGCTGGTTGCCAAGCACACTGATGGCCATCACATGACCATGGGGATCAGTAGTGGGTTTCAAATCCCGCGCTACCGGTTCGCTATTGGTAGTGCGCAGGCGGGCATTCTCACTTTGTGAGTGCAGTGCTTCTGCGCATGCGCAGAGCATTTTTGATGATGTCTGGGTGGGTGGGCGGAGCCTCCCGCTGCTGCCACTACCGGTTCGCCTGAACCAGGGCAAACAGGGAGCAACCCACCACTGTCGGGGATGTTGTGACTGCCAGAATCTTGAGAACTGGTTGTAAGTCTCCCTTCTCAACATTATCATAACTTCAAACAGTCACTGAATGGTGTTTAATTGAGGACTAATGAATTAGGCTTACTGGAAAACTCAGAAGAGCATCATTAGGGCTGAAGCAAAACACACATTAGTAAGAGGTATGTGTGGATAGACGATGCTAATACATGAATGATTAGAAAATGGGCTAGAACAGGGGTGTCAAACTCAAGGCATGGGGGCCTGATCTGGGAGCTGGCCCACAAGGTGATTAGATCTGACCCGTGGGGCCATCCTGGAAACAGCGGGCAGCCCTCCTGCGGGTGGCCCTCCCAAGCTCTGTTTTCGCTGGCAGAGGGTTGCAGGAGACCATTGCAGCAGGACTGGTATTTATTTACCTTCACTATCGGTTCACAAATGTGAGCACACGCCTCCTCCATGCATGCGCAGAGGGTCAAAAACGGGACATGATGATGTCTGGGCGGGTGAGTGGAGCCTCCTACCACTGGCGCTACCAGATTGCGCCATCCAGATAGACACGGCTGAATTTCACCACTGCGTTGCAGCCAAAAACAGAGCTCAGGATGGCCACGGGCACCATTCCCAAGCTCCATTTTCACAACAGGCGGCCATTGCAGCCAAAAACGGAGCTCAGGAGCTCATTTTCTCTGGCAGAGTGCTCGGGCCACCACAGGCACCTCTGACACCAGTGACGTCAAGCTGGCTAAGCCCCCTCCGCCCCCTCCAAGGTCAAACACAACCCTGATGTTGCCCTCAATGAAATCGAGTTTGACACCCAAGAATATGAAAATTGAGGAAAGCAGAAAAAGAGAAAAGCAATGACAGGTTCAGGACTATTAACAACATCAGCCTGGAATAGCTACAAATTGTCACAAAGTACAGGGCACGATAGAGGCCATTTGTCTGTGGCCAAAGGTCAGCCCTTTCAAGGATGCCAAGTCAGGATACAGATGACACAAGGATTAGAGCGCGGGTGTCAAACTCACGGCATCGCGTTGCCGTCACGTGATGTATCGTGACCTTTTTTCTCTTCGTGGAGCTGGGGTGGGCATGGCCTTCACCTGATGCATCCAGCCCAGGGGCCACTAGTTTGACACCCCTGAATTAGAGGAATACTATGGTATGTTGCGATATTGTACAATAACAGACTCTAAGAAATGTGCCAGAGTTTGAATGAAAACAAACCAAATTAGAGTGACTGTATCTTACAGAGGAACATCTGACTTTGAAGGGATTTCCAGTTGGACAATTTATCCATAAGATTCAAACATTAAGGACCTTGAACATTCTCACCAACAGGCAGCACCTGGGCAAGCAGCAAATTAAGCAAGCACATCAGGCGCTTCGCTTGGAGTTTTCCCCTTTGCTGCATCTCTTTAAATTCTAACAATTATTCCCACATTTGCATCTGCACATATCAATTAATACATGGAAATTTTATGTAAAGCGTCATTTCTTTTTGTAAGGAACAGGTGGCCATCCTAAACATCACAATTTCTTTGTGATAAATTATATAGATAACCCCTGCTTCCATCCTCCAGATGTTGACAGCATTGCAGAACACAACAAAATAACAAGTTGGAAGGGACCTTGGAGGTCTTCTAGTCCAACCCCCTGCTTAGGCAGGAAACCCTATACCATTTCAGACAAATGGTTGTCCAATCTCTTATTAAAAACTTCCAGTGTTGGAGCATTTACAACTTCTGGAGGCAAGTTGTTCCACTGATTAATTGTTCTAAGTCTCAAGAAATTTCTCCTTAGTTCTAGGTTGGTTTTCTCCTTGATTAGTTTCTACCCATTGCTTCTTGTCCTACCTTCAGGTGCTTTGGAGAATAGCTTGACTCCCTCTTCTTTGTGGCAAACCCTGAGATATTGGAACACTGCTATCATGTCACCCCTAGTCCTTCTTTTCATCAAATTGTTGTTATTAGTTGCGAAGTTGTGTCCGACCCATTACAACCCCATGGATGTTCCTCCAGGCCTTCCTGTCCTCTACCATCCTCTGGAATCCACTTAATCTCATGCCAACTGCTTCAGTGACTCCATCCAGCCACCTCATTCTCTGTCCCTTCTTCTTTTGCCCTCAATCTATCCCAGCATTAGGCTCTTCTCCAGTGAGTCCTTCCTTCTCATTAGGTGGCCAAAGTATTTGAGTTTCATCTTCATGATATGGCCTTCTAAAGAGCAGTCAGGATTGATCTCCTCTAGGACTGACCGGTTTGATCGTCTTACAGTCCAAGGGACTCGCAGGTGTCAAACTGGATATACCCAGTTCCAGCAACCGCTCTTTATATGTTTTAGCCTCTCTTTGCTGCTCTTCTCTGCACTCTTTCTAAAGTCTCCACATCTTTTTTACATTGTGGCGACGAAAACGATGCAGTATTCCAAGTGTGGCCTTACCAAGGCATTATAAAGTAGTATTAAAACTTCATGTGATCTTCATTCTATTCCTCTGTTTATGCAGCCTAGAATTGTGTTGGCTTTTTTGGCAGCTGCTGGCTCATCAGCCAGTGTTAAGATTCCCCATTTGACTGGCTCTAACCTGGCTGAAGATTTCTCATACACTCAACAAGGCAAGACTAGTAAAGCATCCTTAATGCGCCCTAGGAACAATGCCACGTCAAACAATTGGACTGATTTTTGATAGTTAAAGATTATTGACAACGTCTATACTTCTGAATTTTAACTCAATACCTCTTCTCTCCACTGTCCCTGGTTTGCACAATTCCTCCTCTGTGCTAAATGACAGCTGGTTATTGATAATTTCATCCTTCGTACCCTGGAGGAATATCTAGCTTCCAATGTATCTCCCATACAGAGGATCCACTGCTGATTTACTAAGATTTTCTCTCCTTGCCATTGCCATCTACTCTATGGAATTGAAGGAAAACATGGCTGCCATGGCTTGATCACTGGTGCAGAAATGAAATGGGCTACTTGCAGGCACGACAAGATGGACCCACTTAACTTTTTTTCACCTCAGGCACTTTCCCCAAAATTAGGCCAGGTTGCAAGCCCAGAAATCTGCATATTAATTGTTTCTTCCATTAAAAGGATGGCACTTGCATGCCCTAGTGTAATTCTAAATAAAATGGACACATTAGATCATTCTTCTTAATAGGTTCCCAATGTAATCTACACTCATGAATTGTGCTTAAGTAAACAATACATTTTGTTTGTATATCGAACTGTAGAGTGGTTAATGCATTAGATTAGAAACTCATGATCTAGTCTAGATTAGACTAGATCATGAGTTCTAGTCGTGTCTCAGTCACAATGCCCGCTGTGCCAGTCACTCTGGCACTGGCACTGGCAAACTACTTTTAAACAAAATTGTCAAGAAAACTGCAGGCAGTCA
This sequence comes from Pituophis catenifer annectens, assembly GCF_029215685.1. Taxonomy (NCBI): domain Eukaryota; kingdom Metazoa; phylum Chordata; class Lepidosauria; order Squamata; family Colubridae; genus Pituophis; species Pituophis catenifer. Next base: position 54,578,595 of record NW_027256882.1, read on the forward strand.
CCAAAAGTCAAAAACTGACTCAGAAGCAAAAAACAAAAGGAGAATCTATATATATGTATATATTTATATATACATATACTGTACCTGTACATATACATATGTATTCATATACATATGAATACTTGTGTGTGTTTGTGTATGTATTCATATATACATATGAACTTTATATGTATACATGTGTATATGTATGTCTGTGTACATGTACGTACAAATGTATGTACATATATATGAATTTCATTTTCATACATATGTACATATATATGTACATTTATATATGTACATTCTCCATTTCATTCATATATACATATACATATACAGTTCATATGTATATATCAATGAAATTTATATCCCAGAGTCATGATAGACTATCAGTGATACTCAAAATATACAATAATATAACTTTACAGTAGCACAATAAACTACAATAAGATAATAATAAAAAGATGCAATACATTAGATTATAGTAATATATTAGATGGTGCCATTAAAGCGAGCTGCACTGGCTCCCGGTGGTCTTCCAGGTGCGCTTCAAAGTTTTGGTTACCACCTTTAAAACACTCCATGGCTCAGGACCTGGGTACTTGCGGGACCGCCTACTACCACCAATAGCCTCCCACCGGCCGGTACGCTCTCATAGAGAGGGGCTCCTCCGGGTGCCATCGGCCAAACAATGTCGACTGGCGGCCCCCAGGAGGAGAGCCTTCTCTATGGGGGCACCTACTATCTAGAATGAGCTCCCCCCGGAGATACGGAGGGTCCCGGATCTGCGCACCTTCCGCTGCGCTCTAAAGACCTTTTTATTCCACCAGGCGGGCCTGGCCTAACTTTCTCCCTCTTTTTAAACAATTTTAATAATTTTAATATTTTTAATATTTTTAATACTCAAAGTATTAAATTGTTTTAAATTGATTGGGGTTTTAATTTGTCTGGGCAAAACTATTTAATTCGATTTTATTTCTTCTTTTTAAATTTTGTATATATGTATTTTATTGTTGGCTGTTCACCGCCCTGAATCCTTCGGGAGTAGGGCGATATATAAATCAAATAAAAGTAAAGTAAAGTAATAAACAACGTACGTTTCAGCTACTCCTCAAAGGCATTCAGGCACGCCAAAAGGGAAAGTACTATCTTGCCCCAACAACTCCTAGAAAGAATGTCTGCTTTCACCAATCATCTCAATTCCAGGGGCTGTCAATCAGCACTTTCAGCTTGCATGAAATGTAGAGGCAGAATCTATCTGTAAAGATATCCAGCTCCCAAAAGCCAGACAGCGGTGATAACCGTAACTGTAGATACAACCCAAAAACCTATTGATAACCAGTGCAGATTGTGATTATTTTGAGTCTGAACCATGACGTCAGAAAACCGAATTCAGCTCCGAGTAAAGCAAATTATAACAGCACAATCAAGAGCACGAAAAGGTATGAAGTGATCTTAATTCCAGGAAAGGTGGCAACTAGCATACCTATGAAAGCTGGGCGAAGCCTGTCCCGATCACATGTTTTCCCTGCTCCTTTACTGTAGCAGGGGCCTTAAGTCTAGAAAGATACACACATATCCACACACCACACACAAAAAGATTCCACAACTATTTTTAAACGGAACAGTCCTTGAACAACTCTACCCTGCTTGGTTGAATCTGTACTTGCCTTTCTCTCTAACTGTCCATAGACACTGAATTAGGATTGCACCACAATATTTCACTGAGTTTAGGGTAGAGATCAGTGATGGGTTGCCCCCAGTTCAGACCGGTTCGCAAGAACCAGTAGTAAAATCAGTGGGAGGTTCCACTCACCGACCCCGACATCATCAGGAAGCTTCTGCACATGCGCAGAAGCGCGCACGCAGCCCCATTGCAAACCAGTTGTAAAGGTAAGTACAACCCACCCCATGAGTCTCCCCCCGCCCCTCTGAACTCATTGAGAGGTTTCATGGAGATATTGAATAAAACGTGGGAGAGGACAAAGCTGTAAAATGTAGTGCAATTAAATGTTCTTTTACCTGTAATATAACCAATCTCAAACAAAATGACTCCAAGCAATTAGATATACTGACCTACTAAAGTTTGTTAAAGAGTTCTACTGCCTTTTCTTGCATTTTTTATATTCTCTAACATTGCAAACTATGTAAAGTCTGCTCGTCTGCTACGTCCTCATCTATGCATTTGCCTCTATAACTGAAAAATCAAAGCTTCTCTTCATGGAAGTTGACTTTTCACTATAGCATCATGCTTCCTTCCTGAAATTTTGTTTTGATTCATATAGGGGGTTTTGTGCAACATTTCAGAGAATAGCATCAAGCAAATGTATTGAAACGGTTCTTTATTCTGATCAAAATACTTCCTTAAGCAAGGAAGTATATTCTACTTGATAATTCATTGATGCGCAGATCAATAAAAATCTGATCCATATATCAATATTGCATGCACTTAGTAATTTGTCAAATTTTATAAGAATTATCTGCAAGAATAAAGAAGCTGTCAAAAGACTACAACTGAGATATCTTTCCTAAATATTTTTTGTGTCTGCTCAGCTTTCTTAAATGTTTACTTCTTTGTACAGAATTCTCCAAATCCGTACAGGTTGAGTCCGGAAACATGGGAAGATATACCAACAGATCTGTAAACTGCGCACCTGTTTGTGCAATGAAAAATTCCATTTTGGAACATGGTGAGATTTTTATTTGGGGGGGGGGTGGAATCTGTAAGACGATTCCTTCAAATCGCTATTCAAAAGTACGTAGCATTGTGCTGTGCATTGGCAAAGCATTGTGCTGTTAAACTCAAGAGCTAAACCAAACACAAATGCAAATAAATTCTTATACTATCAATTTCACCCAAGCTCAGGGGTAGCAAGAACAGTACAATGGTTAGGGTATTGAATAAGGGTGAGATCGCAGGTAACCTGAGCTATGGAAATTTATGGAATAATTGGAGAATTGTTGTATCTCACTTCAACCGAACTTACACTGCACCTAACTGGTCTGTCACTATACAAAAGGGATATATTTATATAGAGGAGATATACATGGATGAGTATGGTGTGATGTATGTTATTCTGATGATGTTGGAGAAAAAGAATCACAACTCCTTCCTTTCCACGGCTCCATCTATTCATATCTTCTGAAGGTCAGGGCAGTGGTGAAATCCAATTTTTTTTTACTACCGGTGGGCGTGGCTTGGTGGGCTTGGCAGAGGAAGGATACTGCAAAATCTCCATTCCCACCCCACTCCAGGGGAAGGATACTGCCAACTCCCCGTTCCCTCCCTACTCCTGGGGGAAGGATATTGCAAAATCTCCATTCCCACACCACTCTGGAGCCAGCCAGAGATGGCATTTGCCGGTTTTCCGAACTACTCAAAATTTCCTCTACCGATTCTCCAGAATCTGTCAGAACCTGCTGGATTTCACCCCTGGTGAGAATGCAGATGAGGTGATGCACATAGACACACACACAGAGACACACACACTTTTTCCATTAAAAAAATGTGTGTGCATGTGTGCACACATGCTCAATTGAAGTTCTGGAGAGACAGTAAGCTTTAAAACACAAGTTCCAAGAAAGAAAGTGTTTGTCAACGCTTGGAGATATAGGCCAAATCTGGAAGCTTGGCAGGCTAACATTTCCTATTGGAAATGTGGAAATTCATTGGAGCAAATAACAGAGAGTTTTTGAATTTTATCACTATGAATGTTAGATGAGATAAGGGAACAAAAACCCGATTGTCATTTTTCTTCTTTTTAGATGCACTGATGAAGTTAGTCTGATGACTGCCTCTAATTATTTAATGCTTGAAGCAAGCAGAATTAATTTCTGTATGTGGTATTAGCAACTTACCCTGCTGGGATATTCTCATTGTTCCGCTACGGTGAGCGGTAGGATCACTCACAGCCACTGCACATCTTTTTAAAACAGGTAAATCTTAAATCAATCACGTTATTAATATATTATGTTCATTGTAGCAGCAGTGAGAGGCCAATTGAAATGTGACCTCCTACTGTGCTTACTGTATATCTGTATGGTTATAGCCAGGGGTGAAATCCGGCAGGTTCTGACAAGTAGTGGAAATTTTGAGAAGTTTGGAGAACCGGCAAATACCACCTCTGGCTGCCCCCAGGAGTGGGGTGGGAATGGGGATTTTGCAGTATCCTTCCCCTGGAGTGGGGTGGGAATGGAGATTTTGCAGTATCCTTCCCCTGCCATGCCCACCAAGCCATGCCCACCATGCCACACCACGCCCAAGCCACGCCCACAAAACCGTTAGTTAAAAAATTTGGATTACACCAATCCAAATTGGTGAAATTGGATTTGGTTATAGCATATTAGCTCCCTCTGCCCAAAATAAAGAAGAGGGAAAAAATGGATTTCATTTTGCAAAGGTTCTCCTCATTTGCAAGTATCTATTCTACGTAATCTATTTTTTTTCCCAAAATATTATTAATTTCAGTTTTCCCTTCTTTTCGTGTTCTCTTGGGCACATATCCATCTGACTTTTACTGATAAGAGTCAGATGAATAAAATAAGCTTATTTTTTTGTAAGTGGAATATATAACTTGAAACCCCAGGCCGGTAGGCTCGTGAAAGTCTTCGAAGACATGCCCAGAAATCCTGCAAAAAACATCACAAGTTTGTCATGTACTAAGTGACAAAATAGAGTAATCATTATGTGCTTAGAAAGTCAATAGTAAACTAACTCTTAGTTTAATTATATTTAAATTCAATTCAAACACATTCAGTATTTTGCTGTCTGCCCAATTCTTTGTACTTGCTGATCTGGCACTTTGAAGCTTTTATATATCATTCAAAGAACTGTGGTTCTCAGCCTAAAAAACTTTTACATCTCTTACAGTCCACAGCTTTTTATGATCCACTCATGGCCAATTTTTAAATTATTTTCTAACCATTTTATGTTAAAGTGAGTAATATAAAATTTACTACATTGAGCAACGGAAAAATAAAGAGTTTTTCAGCTGTCCTATTGTCTTTCTTTCTCCCAAGAAGTGTATTTTTATAAAAAAAAAAAAGAGGAACCCAACACAAACAGAAAGGAGGGAACTATTTGTCACCTTGAGTTATTAATAAACATAATAACGGTAGGACATAAATAAATAAACTATGAAGTCACTGTTGCTGGAAAGGAAGAGAGAAGACAGAGAGATAACTTGAAGGATAGTGTTCAAAGATTAATAGGATAAGATAGCAGGAAAAAAAGGAGGAACTATAACGCCAGTAATAAGATAGCTAATTTTGAACCTTTGATGAATTAATGGATTGCGTTGTTGTCTGCAACGATGAGTGAATAGGGATAAAAGTTGGATGACTACAACCATTTGTTTAGTAACGGTCCAAAATTACAACGGCACTGAAGAAAGTTACTTATGACCAGTTTTTATATTACCACTGTTGAAGTATCATCGTGATCACATGATCAAAATTTGAACTCTTGGCAACTGGCATGTATTTATGACAGTTGCAGTATCCCAGGGTCATGTGATCACCTTTTGAACCTTCTGACAAGCAAAGTCAATGGGGAAGTCAGATTCACTTAACAACTGTGTTACTAACTTAACAACTGCAGTGATTCACTTAACAACTATAGCGATAAAGGTCATAAAATAGGGCAACCTCACTTAACAACTCTTGTTGCTCAGCAATGGAAATATTGAACTCAATTGTGGTTGTGAGTTGAGGACTACCTGTATTTCATTGTTTCTTGCCGCTTTACAATTATACCTGGTAAATCATTCTGAAGACCTGAAAGATCAGCGTGTCATTCTGTGCTCGACTTGAGTTTTGTGCTGTCTAGATTTTGTAAGAAATATGACATGTCATGTTCTCTCTCAAAAAATAAATGGAAGACAGATATGGCTTTAAGCTGTTATGATATGGGCATGACATTAGGAATAAGAAATGTACGTATAAATCAAGATAATAAATCTCCAATAGGACCCATTTTTCTTTCTAATGTTAATTCTTCTGGTTTCTCTCTGTAGTTTTAAATGAACCTTACTTTATCCTTAGAATCAGGGACTGGCTGTATATGCTCCATTCCATTTGGCTAGCCACACTGGGCCCCTTCATACATTTTGAAAGCAGAGGGGGAAGGGAAGGAGAAGAAAAGGTACAGATTGGGGTCTGACTTCACAGAGAGTACATGGTTTGTTTGTTTAAAAAGCCCTGTAAATCTCAGGTTAATGATCAAATTACCTCCTGCTAGAAGAAATTAGGAATACAAAATAACTTACCTATAATTTACCTATAACATTACCAATAAATGAAATCCAGCCTACTCATTGTTTGCAGGACAAGTAACCTTGCTCTTCTATAACTACTGAAATAACCGGGAAAGTATTTCTCACATTCGTTATCATTCTACTGTTTACAAAATTCCAATTGCTTTATCGCAGCTATTTGTCATAGATGCAAACTGTAGAAAGTTAGCACTCACCCCTCTCCTAGAAGAATGAAATATTTTAGGAAATATTAAAAAAGGCAGATTATTATATTTCCCAAAGGGAGAAGTGGAGAAACGTGTTTTTCTTAAAAGAGAGAAAGCAGACTCAATCTCCCTCCCACCCAGCAGATACTTTGTGCCCATTGAGAAAGACTGAGCCAGCCTATCTACAAAAGACCTTCAGCTCCAGGATGATGGGATTAAGAATGACCCTTCAGGACGTAACAGGATTAACCCACTGCCGTCTAACAACAAAGCTCCCCACATTGCATAATCTCCTAAGGACATTGCATCACCCTCCAAACATCAACCAGACTTAGCTCAAACAACCTTCAGAGCCAGCTATGACCCCTACATAGCCCCATAGGAGTCTGACAACAGCCAATAGAATACATGTTCTTGCACAGGAACAGGAAGCTCAAATTCAAAGCCCAAGAGAAGGTGTAAAAAACCCTCACTCTCAACTCCATGTGGTCAGCTGCCCAGAACCCAAAACTGCTGGTGGTTCTGCTTCATCATTAAACCATCTTTCCAAGCAGCCTCCATATTTCCAGTGTCTTTCTCCCGGCTTGGAACTGAACCAGATGGATATCTCTTCCAACAAAACTAATACAATTATTAGTTCTTATATTTAGTCTCCCCTCTCAAGTCTCTAAGCTGCACTTTTCATTCTTAACTGATCATCATAGAGATTAACAATTAGAGGCAGTATAAAAAAAAAAGCCAGTTCTGAAATCATAATATTGGACCTTCTGTCAAATAAAAGTTAATTTTAAAAAGTTAACAAAAAAAGATCCAAACAATGAGGTCATTCATGCATTTACAGGTGGATGACAAAAATGTCTTTATTTTTATCTAGTACTTTCTATTAAGACAATTGATGGGATTCAGAAGTGATCTATAGATTAAGTGGACTTTTAGCTTCCTTGATATCTGCCGAAGGATCTGGGAAATTGGTCCAGTAATGACTGGAAGACACAAGAAAGATCAAGGGCAAATGACAGTAGGTGCTCTGTGTAGCACCTACTTCAGAGTAGGTGCTACACAGAGGAAGATTGACACTTCAGGATGCAGAATCATGGATTTAAACTACAGGAAGGAAGATTCTTCTGGAATATAGAGCAAATCTCCAGACAATAAGAGAGTCTGACAGCAGTATCAGTCACAAAGGGAAATGGGCATGCTCTCCATCTTTTAATGTTTTAAATCCGGATCTTTATAGGCACACATTTAGTCCTTAGTAGTTTTAATGGCCTCTTCCAACTCAATGATTCCTTACTCCAGTATTTAACCTTGCCTAATTGCTGATGTGTTGAACTACAGTTCCTATTTTCTGTAATCAACATGATTGTTTTCTTCATGTAAATCTAATTATCAAATTTAAATAGGACAGAACCTTAAACAAAATTTAAACAATTAAAACTAACTTAGAATGCTTATAACAGTTTCTTTTATTCCCTAGCAGTTTCTTAATCAACAGGTGCCAATGTCATTTTCTAACTTGCTTTTTAAAAGTGGAATAACATATCAAGCAAAGTTAATATTCTGCTTATTTGAATATTCCCATGATAACTAAAAAGTTATTTACGATTTTCTAATTTAAATTAATTCAACTCATGAACATTTCCTGGCCAACTGAAAATAAATTATATACAAGTACAAATAAATTACATCAAGGAATTCACTGGCCACCCTTTTCTACAGAGTTTGTTTCAATGTGCACCTATCCATGCAAGCTGCCAAGGAAAATACTTTCCTTAATTGGATTAAACAAGTCTAATGGCCTCACATATTTTGTATGCATAGACTGGAGTAGGCAACTTGAATTTCTGGTAGGTTTTATTCATTTCTGCAAATATTAGAACTATAGCTTCCACAATCCCACACCACTGGCCATATTAGCTAGGTAATGGAAACTGATGCCCAAAACATTTGGAGGCCCTATCCCTATGGTAGCGGAAAAAAAAGAAACAATTTTGTTTCCTATATTCTGCCCTGGTGGCTTGGTAAATAGATTAGGCTATCAATATTCCCAAATCCAGCTTGTATTGCATTATGTACGAGTGGCTTGGTTTAGTCACAAAATATTTATTTTGTTAATTTCATATGCTGCCCATCTCACCAATAAGGCAACTCTAAATGTATTATATATATTAGATATATATTATATTATATTTTATATATATATATATATATATATATATATATATATATATATATATATACATACATACATACATACATACATACATATATATAGTATATAATATATATATTAGTATATTAGATTTGTATTCCATTTTTATTACCTATACAGCTCCAATAGAGGATATAATGCTACCACTTCCTATTTAGCCCATAACCATTGAGGGGGTGGGGCAGGGGTGACATTCAGCAGGTACTGACAGGTTCTGGAGAACCAGTAACGGAAATTTTGAGTAGTTCGGAGAACCGGCAAATACCACCTCTGGCTGGGCCCACAGCTGGGTTGGAAAGGGGATTTTGCAGTATCCTTCTCCTGGAGTGGGGTGGGAATGGAGATTTTGCAATATCTTTCCCCCAGGAGTGGGGAGGGAATGGGGATTTTTGCAGTATCCTTCCCCTGGAGTGGGATGGGAATGGGGATTTTGCAGTATCCTTCCCCTGGAGTGGGATGGGAATGGAGATTTTGCAATATCCTTCCCCCAGGAGTGGGGAGGGAATGGGGTTTTGCAGTATCCTTCCCCTGGAGTAGGGTGGGAATGGGGATTTTGCAATATCCTTCCCCCAGGAGTGGGGAGGGAATGGGGATTTTGCAGTATCCTTCCCTTGGAGTGGGGTGGGAATGGAGGTTTTGCAATATCCTTCCCCCAGGAGTGGGGAGGGAATGGGGATTTTGCAGTATCCTTCCCCTGGAGTAGGGTGGGAATGGGGATTTTGCAATATCCTTCCCCCAGGAGTGGGGAGGGAATGGGGATTTTGCAGTATCCTTCCCTTGGAGTGGGGTGGGAATGGAGATTTTGCAATATCCTTCCCCCAGGAGTGGGGAGGGAATGGGGATTTTTGCAGTATCCTTCCCCTGGAGTGGGATGGGAATGGGGATTTTGCAGTATCCTTCCCCTGGAGTGGGATGGGAATGGAGATTTTGCAATATCCTTCCCCCAGGAGTGGGGAGGGAATGGGGTTTTGCAGTATCCTTCCCCTGGAGTAGGGTGGGAATGGGGATTTTGCAATATCCTTCCCCCAGGAGTGGGGAGGGAATGGGGATTTTGCAGTATCCTTCCCTTGGAGTGGGGTGGGAATGGAGGTTTTGCAATATCCTTCCCCCAGGAGTGGGGAGGGAATGGGGATTTTGCAGTATCCTTCCCCTGGAGTAGGGTGGGAATGGGGATTTTGCAATATCCTTCCCCCAGGAGTGGGGAGGGAATGGGGATTTTGCAGTATCCTTCCCTTGGAGTGGGGTGGGAATGAAGATTTTGCAATATCCTTCCCCCAGGAGTGGGGAGGGAATGGGGATTTTGCAGTATCCTTCCCTTGGAGTGGGGTGGGAATGGAGATTTTGCAATATCCTTCCCCCAGGAGTGGGGAGGGAATGGGGATTTTGCAGTATCCTTCCCTTGGAGTGGGGTGGGAATGGAGATTTTGCAATATCCTTCCCCCAGGAGTGGGGAGGGAACGGGGATTTTGCAGTATCTTTCCCCTGGCATGCCCACCAAGCCATGCCCAAGCCACACCACGCCCACCAAGCCACGCCCACAGAACCGGTAATAAAAAAATTTGAATTCCACCACTGGGATGGGGGGGTTGATAGACACTTACCCAAATCACCTGGCTTGAGTTTGAATTGAAGGAAAAACTAGATCTCACAAGTCTCCTAGTTTCTAGTTCAGCACCTTAACCACCACCCAAGTTGTTCTGGCCTTTCCTCAGCACCTGTTCTCAGGTTTTTACTGATAGTCCCAGTGGACAAAAAGGTGCGCCACCATTCTCAAGGAAAAAGCACACCTGAAGGACAATGGCTTAAGGCAGGCTGCTCTAAAGCATCATCAGTGGTGCTGCTCTTCATTGCCCTTGCTGGATCCCATGAAGTTTTACATCAGGTAGAAGAATCAACCAGCAGAGATACAATTTAATTGTCTGAAAAATAGGACCGTGCAGATAATCAAATCAAAAAAGTATTCAAGATGGCCAATGTACAAATCACAATAACAAAAATACCATTAACATTTACAGCATATTTCCTAGCCCGGAAAGTGAAATACAGGTTGAAATCCTCAATTTACAACAGTTCATTTAATGACCATTCAAAGTTGCAACAGCACTCAAAAAAGCGACTTATCGCCGTTTTTCACACTTATGACCGTTGCAGCATCCCCATGGTCACGTGATTTACATTCGGATGCTTAGCAACTGACTCACATTTATGACATTTGCAGTATCCCGGGATCGCCTTTTGCGACCTTCTGACAAGCAAAATCAATGGGGAAGCCAGATTGACTTAAGAACCGTGTTACTAATTTAACAATAGCAGTGATTCCCTTAACAAATGTGGCGGGGAAAGTTAAAAGTAAAAATGGGGCAAAATTCAATTTAACGAATCTCTCATCTAGCAACATAAATTTTGGGCTCAGTTGTCATAGTAGGTTGAGGACTACCTGTATTTGATCATATCAACTTGCTTTCTTTAGAGGTATTTATATCCCAAATGAGTTAATGAACAAATGTAAAATAATGATAAATCAATGAGGCAAAAAGACAGATCCAGGTCAAAGCAGAAGAGGCAGTAAGATTTTGCTACTTAAACATGGCCTTCACCGAGAAGCATCAAACTCAAATGAACTAAACCTTCCTGCGGCTGGCACTTAACATTCAGGGTAGCATAACAAGAACAGCACCTCTCTTTCCTGCACACTTAACTCCAAGGAACAACGATTCCAAAATTAATGGTAACATTCAGGCATACACGTTGAGAAATGAGACTTTTAAGAGTTTTAATAGTAAGGGAAAACCTAAACACAGTCAGTGCAATTGAACATGTCTTTCTTCAGGAAGCAATCCACTAGTGGATTCAAATTTTTTTACTGTGGGCGTGGCTTGGTGGGTGTGGCGTGGTTTGGTGGGTGTGGCTTGGTGGGCATGGCTGGGGAAGGATACTGTAAAATATCCATTCCCACCCCACTCCAGGGGAAGGTTACTGCAAAATCCCCATTTTCTCCCAATCAGCTAGGACTCGCAAGGCAGAGAGATGGGGGCAGGGCCAGTCAGAGGTAATATTTACCGGTTCTCCAAACTATTCAAAATTTCCGCTACCAGTTCTCTAGAACTGGTCAGAACCTGCTGAATACCATCTCTGAAGCAATCCCAATTTTCAGCTTTAAGGAAGGTTCTTAAAAATTGCTGTGGAAATCTACAGGCATCGTTTCCATCTAGATACGTGTTACACAAACATACATATACAAATTCTTTAGGTTCTTAGAGCAAAGCTGAACTGGCTAGGGACTACTGTAGGATACAAAAATCTGGATGAGAAATTGGCAGCAAAATCCTTGTTCTTGCTGCCATCTCTACTGGAATTAAGATTTCTGCAGCCCAGATCTAGTAACGCCAAAAATGACTGGATTAAAAAAAAAAAACCTCATGTTTGAGTTTGCTTTGATTATGGCACAGAACATTTCCAACAGAGGACGTCCGCTTCCTCTTATTAATAATGTAAGCATAGACTTGATTTCCATTAAGTGAAGTTTCAGCATCTCTTAGGCGTCCTCTCAGCAGCTCATAAGCAAAAGTATTCTTCTAAGTGTTAATGTGGAGAGAGTATTACTAAGATACTAACATACTTCAATAACCTGTTGAAACATTAAGGGAGTTTGGCATAAAAGAGTTACGTTGTCATCAGGAAAGTCCACAGTTACCAAAGCTTTCTTTCTTCCTCTTTCCAGAATTTCCTTGCAGGAAACTTTAAATTTTTCCATCAGATTCTGATAAATAGCAAGGTTGTGAATATTATGTACCTTTAATGTGAGTAAGCCTTATTGAGCTCAGTGGCTGGGTTTATGTACCACATTAAATCATCGTGTAATTTGTTTCATCTTGTTCAGCATGTTTTATTCAATAAATTATGATAAAATAGAAACAAACCATTGAAGAAGCCATGGCTTAACACAGTATGTTCACACTTGTGAGGCATCTGAGCAGATACATATAGATAGATGCTACACGTTATCAAAATACACCTGATTCAACATTTTCAACAGATGACATCTCCTTTAACAAGATAACCAGGTCATGAAAATATTCCAAATTCTAAATATATAGATATGGATATTTAAGTGATAAAAGTGAGTTGTTAATATTTTTCCATAGAAGTAGCAGACTGCCTGCAAACAGCCAGATGGTCTCTTTGGAACAGACTATCTTCACAGTTCATTATCATTGTTGTTTTAAGTTATCACAATAGACATATTGCTATTGTTTAGTGGGCAAGGTGACAGAGCTGTTTACTTCTGCCAAATAATATATTTAGATTACTTGCTATGAACAGAAAAATCAGATTACTCAGTAGAGCACTACAATTAAAAACAATGAATTTAGGGTGCTTTCCTTCAAATATCTCTTTCAAAATATGCAGAAAATGAATGCCAGCTGTGTAAATGCAACTTGTTTAAGGGGGAAAAATGTGTCAAAGCAATTTGGAAACATGTCTGTGCAAAGGTATGCATGCAATTATTAAGCACATATCTTAGAATATACTGGTATATTCTATATCAGTATTTATAGCATATGGAATTAAAATTGGATGTGTTTGTGGTGCTTACTTCAAGCGACTACCTAAAAATTCCAGGAATTACTAATTGAAGCTTTAAAGGATAGAAATGCTTTTATAGCCAAATCTGTTCGTGGTAGTTATTTTGGTCCAGTAAGTCAAGGTACCAGGGTAAAAACTGAGGCAACTCCAAGGTTCAGTCCTGCTTTAGAGACAAAGACAGCTGGGCAATCTTGGATTAGTTCTCTCACTCCTCCTCCCTCCCTCTCTCTCTGCCCTAAGAAGGAGGCAATGACAAACCACTTCTGAAAATGTTGCCTAGAAAACTGCATGGAATTATTAACTACCAGTAGTTATCCTGGTTCATTCCAAACCCATTCTGAAAAAGTCAATAAATATTAACTATATTGAAGTTGATGCTGCAATGCTGAAGTGTTGATACTAGAGTGCAGAACCAAAGATGCTATCAAGAGAAGGTTGTATATTCGTAAGTATTTTTATATTAAATTGCACTCTAAGAGGTCTGCATTTCTCAAGATTATGTTCCTAACATTACATTCCTTAATCTACCACATTACTTGGAAGAAACACCAACAGAATTCAATGAATGCATGTCACACAGTGTGCAATGGCACCTGAAGAAAGAAATGTTCTTCTGTCGGATGAGACTGTCATCTTAAATCAGTAGATGCAGCTTGTAAGGAAAGTCCACAAATACGTTATCACAAGAACACAAAACATTATGGCTGTATTTCATCAGCAAAGCCACTCCTTCCCCAGTTGTGATAGGAATATAAAACTTCAGAAGCTTTACTGTGTAACTTAGAAAACTAATTATTCCTTTGCAGCCGGGAATAAATGAACCAAAACTTCTCCAAGCAGTTCCTTTGTCTCCCAACAAAAGGAAGGATCCTCCTTATCCTATTAGGAACATCTATAGATGAAGCAAGCTAAGGCTTTGTTTTGCTGTGGGCAACCCACCCCACGCCAGAAATCTCATTTACCCAGCCTGGTTTATCTCACGGCCTGGGAGAGCAGCTCCTTCTGCATACAGCTCCTTCCAACCAGATTCAGGGTGCACGTATGGAAGCAAGCAAAAAGCGAGCCTTGCTGAAACAGAGATGGGGGGAGGGGAGGAGGTCCTTGCTCCACCAGCCATGAACACCAACTCTTCACCTCTGCACACCAAAGGATCTCACCACAACAGGTAAAAGAGGACCAACGTGTGTCTAGGAGACACGGGTGGTAAGGAAGCTCCTACCTCTCCAGGAAGAGGGACTGACCTTTTGCGCTCCCATGCAGGATAGAGCGCAGTGACTAGGATAGGGCGCAGTCAGTGACTCCTCGTTCTCCACCCCCAACCTACTCCGGTGCTGCTTTTCAATCGAATCCGTTGGCTGAGCAAGCGGGATAAAACCCCGCTGCAACCACCCCGAGAGAGGCGGGCGAGTAGGCTGCGTCTGGGCGGCACCGCTAGCCCGATCACATGGCCGAGAAACAAAGGCTCTCCTGGGCTCAGGAGCAACGGGCGGCCGAGGCTTTGCTGTTCGCTCCTCGTCCCCGCGAGCCGAGCAGCGTTTCAGGCCCTCCGCTTTCCAAGCCGGCGCCTGGGTTTCTCCCGGCGCCAGACAACCACCGTCTTGCAGGCCGCTCTCTTCCCTCCCATCTTGGAGGGAAGTTTGCTGGAACTCCGTAAGGCTGAAGCCTCTGGAGAAGCGCCGTCAATGGGCTGTCCCCCAGCCTTCGTTCTCCCACTACGAGTGACCGCAGCTACCTCCCCCAATCAAGTTTATGGGGAAAGGGGGATCGAGACAGCCCTACGTTAAAATAAAGCCTTGAGGTGAAAGGAACCCAGCAACCTTGAGAGGGGTCAGCATCGCCACAAAGCTAGTCCTCGATTTACAACAGTTCGTTTAGTGTCCGTTCAAAGTTACAACGGCACTGGGGGGAAAATGGGACTCGTGGCCGTTTTATTCACAGTTATGACCTTGGCAGCATCCCCCCTCCCCATCAAAATTCAGATCCTTGGCAACTGGTTCGTATTTATGAGGATTGCTATGCCCCAAGGTTATGTGATTTCCCCTTTTGCGACTTCTGAGGAGCTGAGTCAGTGGGGAAGCCGGATTCACTTAACGACCTGGTGACTCATTTATCAACTTAACAGTGATTCCCTTAACAACTGTGGCAGGAAAGGTCTTAAAAGGAGGCTAAACTCCCTTATCGATGTCTCACTTAACAACAGAAACATTGGGCTCAATTGTGGCCGTAAAGCGAAGACAACCTGAACATCCAGCGGGGCCTTAGGCTATGTTCCAAACTAAGAGTGGTGGGAAATGACACCCACCGGGCTCCCGAAGGTCCTTCTTCCACCGTTCCCGGGGGCAGCGAGCTCTGCAAGTTGCTCGGCTCAAGTTCTCCGGGTCCCTAAGGCAGTGTTTCTCAACCTTGGAAGCTTGAAGATGGGTGGACTTCAACTCCCAGAATCCCCCAGCCAGCACTGCTGGCTGGGGGATTCTGGGAGTTGAAGTCCACCCATCTTCAAGCTTCCAAGGTTGAGAAACACTGCCCTAAGGGGAAAAGGAGGACCGCTTCTGCTCCCAAGGCTCGCTTGCAAACTCCTACTCTGTCGCCCGCTAGCGCTTCCTCCGCTCGCCGCAGCTTCTCTTCCCTGCAAACGGAGCATCGCCCGCCCTTTGACTGGACCGGGCTTCCTCCAGAACGGAATGGGAAGCAGCGCTCGATTGCTGGCCCCAGTGGATTCCAACCCCCTCGGAAAGAACCGATGGAAAGAAGGTCAGTATCAGCCACGGAATCAAGCAGAGCCTTTCTAGACTCGCGAGTATTATATGTAAGGAGGTGAAACACCAGCACGCAACTTAACGACTGCACCGGCGCCACCGATATTATATATACCCCCCCGTTTTGCAGGACTTTCCCCCGCTTGCAGGAAAGAAGGAAGAGAAAGCGGCGCGCGGGCTTTCCCGCCCGCGATCCTTACCTGGCGCGCGTTCGGAGGGAATGCTCAGGATGCAGCCGGCGCAAAACAGCAGCGAGACCCCATTCAAAGCCGCCCTTGCCTTTTACCTGCAACGGTAAAGCTTCGGTGGCGCCGAGGAACCGAAATGGACTACTTGGCTTAGTTCGCTCGCGGCTTGGGAAAAAGAGCAGGATTTAAAAAAAAAAAAAAGCAAAGCTCGACCCAGCGGCGAAGGGAATGGAGGGCTTGCTTGCAAGAGATCCTTGTTTGTCTGGTCTTCTTCGTCGTCGGAAGAAGAAGAAGAAGTGAATGAAAGCCAGAAGGAGAAAAGGAGAGAAACAGCAATAGGTCTCTAAACAGTAAGAAAAAGTTCCACCACGACCCGGAATCTGCGACCACCAACTCGGTAGCAGGAGCCGAGCGGCCACCGGCTCCGTTTGGAAAGCCGGCAAGAAGAACCACGAGCGCTCCCTGAGCTTCTTTCAAAGCTCCCCGGGTCGGGCGGTCCTGATTGGGCGACGGGACGAGCTGCCCCGCCTCTTTTCCCAGGCTCTGGCGTTCCTTCTCCGCCTCAAAGTGAAGGCTCCTTTGCTTCTCTCTCCCCCCCACTCCTCCTCCTCCTCCTCCAGTGCGCGTCACTATCCCCGTGCCCAGTCTGAGGTAAGGCCGAAGGAGGGAATTCTGATTTCTCCCCGAGACGCGAAGGAGCGCTTCCCGTCGTGGTCTTGCCTTCCGCCTGCTGGAGAACCGTGTTGGAAAGCCTGAACGTTGATTTGCGCCTTATCTCTAGTTGGAGATCCCGGAGTTGAGTATCTCCTATGCCGTCAATTGTGAAGCAGGCGTGTCCCTTCCACTTTTTGCCACTCTTCTGTTGTCCCCAATCGGGGTCTGAGCCTGGTGCCGAAGGCAATGATGGACGCCAGACACAAGGTGCAGATTTTCTGTTTGCTTTTTATTGGAGTACTCCAAGGAAAAAGGGCTCCTGGCCAGAACGCCAAGAACAAAGGATTAAGTAAGCTTTATACCTTTTCACTAAAGGAGAAGGTGGGACAAGGCAAGAAATATCATCTAATAAACATTTTAGTCATAATTCTACAATTTGTTCGATTGGTCTCTAGCTGTCCCTGTTCCTAAGCCTTGGCTAATGAATGCCCCGGGAATTACCTAATACGCATTTTATTGGCTGCAGGCCTTCACCATTCCTAATTTTTAGATGAGGCCTGTAACTTGTCTAACTCTTGTTACTTTTATCAGCTTTCTAACTACCCAGAATTGTTACAAGATTTACACATGCATATTTTCTGTAGATAAGCATTCTTTGTTCTTTCTAGACACACTCCCCAATTACAGGCTTCCTAATTGTTGGCTTTATTTTAGCATACAGCCCATCATCCCCCCCCCTTTGAATGTGAAAATGATTTAAATTTCCAAGATTCACCCAACATCAATATCCGTGTGTACTGGGAGACCCCGTAGTTTGCTTACAGGTGGAAAGGCATTGTAATGCACAACAGGTGATTACGAGAACAATGACTATACCTGCCAGTGTCATTATTAGGTTTTTTAACCAGTTGAAATCAGGCAACCATCCTGTCAGTCAATGTCATCAGCCTTTCCATTCATCCATGAGGTGGTGGTGTTGCAGCTAACTTTGTGATGTGTCTAGTTCGGGTGTGGAATTCCTCCGATATGTCCAGAATATGCACACAGCATTGTTGTCCAAGTAGTGCACACATCCCTCCTTAGGATGCCAATATGATATCAAGAGCTATCCTATTCTGAACTGTCATTTTCCAAATGGCTTCTTGTTTTTTTGCTGCAGCAATAAAAAAAATTCCCCAGTCTCGTTAGCTAGGATTTCCTCCACTGCTTGTATATGATACATGGCATTATTGAGGGACCAGAGCCCACTGAACAAAGTAAGGGGTTGGTCAGGTACTTTCTGGATGGTTCAATGTCCCTATGGTTTCTAATCCTTCTTTCAGGTAAAGTGGGTATAATATAGGTGGATAGGAGGAGCATAGTTACATAACAAATTGTATGGTCTCATCCTGACAGTTGTGAAGTCTATTTGTCTTAATATCTCAGCCTTCACACACACACACCAATTATCTAGTGGTAATAATTGGGTAATACTCCTAATTCTAGTGTGGGTAGCTAGAAATACCTTTTGGGGAAATTTTCTAATAGAGAGAACACCTATGGGAGATTGTAGTTCTCCTCTCACACAATTATGGTTCCAGAGGCTTTTGCTTCCAGAACAATAACTTAAGTCCCAGTTCTTCTACTGAGGAAGTCACAGGCTGCGTAGTCCAAGAATCAGGAATGGCAGATCGTGGGTATTTCATCACTCTGGGAGTGATCTATGCAAGATGCCAGGCCTTCCACTTTTAGTGCCATATGGGTGGTCAGAAGCACTTGAAACGGTCCCTTCTACTTCTGATCCAAGGTGGTTGTTGGTTCCCATGTCTTTACAAGCACCCAGTCTTCAAGCTGAAATGGATATACTGGATGGTCTAGTCCAGGGTATTGATTTTCCTGCAGATAACGGGAAAGAAAATTCATAACACCAGCGAGTTGTCTTACATATTGGTACAAGGTCAGTTCGCCCACCAGTGGGATGGACCTCTCCTCTGCCTTTAGGGAGGGCCTCAAAGAGGCTCAAGCCTATTCGCTTTTGAGCTGCAATGTGAAGCTCTAACAACGTGAGTGGCAAAGTTTGAGGTGAAGACAGGTGAGCCTCCTGGCACATCTTAGCTAGCTGTTGTTTTTGTAAATCATTCCCTTTTTCTGCCATAGGACTCCTTGCCAGGTGGTAGACTGAGTAAAGCTTCCAAGTGGTGCTTAACTGTTCACACAAACCTTAGCTCTGAAATATGGGTCACAATCAAACAATATACTATTTGGCAACCCAAACCTAGGAATAATTTCTTCCAGTAGGATGTTTACTACTTCATGCTCTTTATTAGTCCTGCAAGCAAAAGCCTCAGGCCATTCTGTGAAGCTACATTTTAGTCCCAAAACATACTTAAAACCTTGCTTCAGTGAAGTCTATTTCCAAAATTGCCCCCGGGTAGTTGCTGTTAAGTTGGACTCATAGGGGTAGGTGCCTGGCTGCTTTTGGATTATTTCTGGCATAGATCAGACAAGCTGCTACAGCTTGGGAAGCAGCGGAATAGAGACCCTTGCCTACTACACAGCATGTCACAAAGTCTACCAGTGCTTTTGACCCCCCAGTGTGTGCTAGCATGTATTTGTTATAAATGATTCCCCTGAGGTGTATTTGGTAGAATAGGTCCGCCCTCTACCTTCCACCACCACCCATCATTCATCTCCCTGCCTCCAATTGATGTGGACCATGTCCTATCCTAGGGTGTATAAGAAGTGCGTATGGAGAAATAGGTATTAGGTAGGCTGGTAATTCTAAGTGTTGTAAGGTGGCTTCCTTAGCAGCTCTATCTGCAGCCCAATTTCCTTTTACGTAAAGGGGAATCTTAGAATGCCCCTTGACATGAAAGACTGCTACTTGTTTTGGTTGCTAAACAGCCTCCAATAATTTTAAACTTTGTGGGCTATATTTAACAGTTGATTCTCTTGCATTTAATAATCCTCTCTCCTTCTATAAACTCCATGGGCATGCAAGACTCCAAAGGTATATTTGTTAGTAATGTTTGTCCCACAACCAGCTGTAAGGCTCTAGTTAGAGCAGCGGTTCTCAACCTGGGGGTCGTGACCCCTTTGGGGGTCAAACGGCCATTTCACAGGGGTCGCCAAAGCCCTCTCTCGCCCCGCCCGCCCACGCCTTCACTCACCCTCACTCTCTGCTCTGTTGGATCGCCGGCCGTTCGCTTACCCCGCCCACTCCCAATCTATTGCTGCCTCCTGAGTCCCAGCTGATGGCTAGAGGAAAAAAAACTGTTTAAATTCTTGCCGCGAGGTTTCAAAAGGCCGCCCTATAGCCAGTGGTGGGATTCTGCTGGTTCTAGGGGGTTCGGCCGAACCGTTTGTTAAATTGCTGGCTTGCCCCGCCCCTCCGCACCACTATTTATTGCCAATAAATAGTGGTGGGCGAGGGGCGGGCGAGCCAGCAATTTAACAAATGGTTCAGTGTTTTTTTGTAATTTTATTGGCCCGCGGAGCTTCAGCGTAGGCTAATTAGCCCTTGATTAGATCGGCTCCCGACTCTCAGCTGATTTGCTCTCAGCTGTTTTGCTCAGGGCTCAGCTGCTTGCTGGAGCAGATTTTTTTTTCCCTAGCTATGCTGAAAAACAAAACTGAAAGTAAAGCAGGCTGTTGGCTTTGCTGTTGCTGCAACTTGGAAAATTAGGCAGGCAGATTTCTTTTCTTTTTCCTCACCAAAAAAGGTAGGTGCAAACAATGGGAAATTTAGGGCAAAAGAGGAGAATTCAAGATTTTAAAACACAAAAGAAAAAAAGCTCTATTTAACTAGGGAATTGTAATAATTGAGATACTATTAATTGTATATTGTGTTGAAAGCAGAAATGGTTAAGTTGTGGTTTGGAGAAATATATGGGGGAAATTATTTGGTTTATTATTATTGCTAAATATAATTAATAGATTTGTAAGAAATTGGATTGCATGGAAATAATTGGAATATTCATGTTCATATTGATTAATATACAAAAAAGGTAGTTATATAAGTAATTGATTTATATTAAAATGTTGAATTTATATTAAACAACTGTAATATTACATAATTAACCAATGTGAGGATGGATATAAAAATAGATGACAATGGGAAGGGGCATAATATAGAATAGAAGGGAAAAATTGAATTTGATTAAAATTAGAGATGAGGATGAAGGGTAATATTGGTTTTTTACAAAAATAGATGAGAATAAATATGGCAAAAAGGAAACATAGAAATTGTAAATTTAATTGAAATGACTAAACACTGTTTAAATTTGTGAACCGGCCAAATACTCTGTTCAAAGAAAATACATTGTATGTTTGTATGTGTGTTTCTAATTATTGCTATTTATTCATATTTGTTCTCTTTTATTCTTTAAAGTTTAACAATTCATTCTTTATCTTAATATCTTTATATTTGTTTGGGGTTGGCTTTCTTCCCTTTCATCTTTTTTATTGTACAGCAATCTTTCTCCTCAAACCTACCACCTCTCTCTTTTCTTTCCTTCTTACTTTCTCTTCCTCCCCCTCTTCTTCTCCTCCCTACTTCCTCTTCCTTTCTCCTTCTCCTCCTCTCTTCCTCCCTCTCTTACCCTCACTCCTACTCTAATTTCCCTTCTCTTCCTTCATCCCTCTCTATTGCTGTATCCTTTTATGCATATGGACTACTCAGAGGGCTGAAAAAGTTATTTCTGACTGGTCCTCGCACTTTTGACCAGTCCTCGAACTTACGACTGTCCTCACATTTTACGTTTTTGCCCTATCTTGTCACCATGGTGAAGAGAAGCAGTTGTGAAATGAGTAACATGGTTGTTAAGAATGCTACAATGGGCATAAATGATGACCAGTCATAAGTGCGAAGACCGGTCAAAAGTGCAAGGACCTGTCAGAAATCACTTTTTTCAGCCCTCTGGGTAGTCCTTTTGTGCACATGGACTACTCAGAGGGCTGAAAAAGTTATTTTTCTCTGGTCCTCGCACTTTGGATCTCGAATTTACGACTATCCTCACATTTTACGTTTTTTGCCCTATCTTATCACCATGGTGAAAAGAAGCAGTAGTGAAATGAGAGACATGGTTGTTAAGAATGCTGCACGGGTATAAATGTGAGGATGGTCATAAGTGTGAGGACCAGTCAAAAGTGCGAGGACCTGTCAGAACTTTTTTCAGCCCTCTGAGTAGTCCCTATACACATAGCCATGGCCACCCGGTCACATGACCAGCTAGCCACGCCCACCCATTCACATGACCTCCAAGCCACGCCCACAAAATAAGCCACACCCACAGAACTGGTAGTAAAAAAATTTAGACCCCACCCCTGGTTGGGGGTCACCACAACATGAGGAACTGTATTAAAGGGTCGCGGCATTAGGAAGGTTGAGAACCACTGAGTTAGAGTGACCTGTTCAGTTAGTCGGGTAGAAATGTTTACTGGTAATGGGTTGACTTCTACAACTTCCCATGGTGTGACCATTGTATATCCTGCCTTTCTGGCCTTCTACCATAAAGCTACTAGCATTCATAGTCAGCATTTGGAATAGGCTGATTACAAAGATTGGGTCTACTGGCATAGACTGAATCCACCACCTGTACACAATCATGATGCAACCCATCTGGGGCAAGAGTGTAGCTGGATTGACTACCTCTAATTGTATGGCTGGGGAACCAAGCAAGAGGGTCAAATACTTGGCTTGACGGCCCCCAGTCATCCTTTACTTCCATAATATTTTGACCTCCATTTGGGACTTTTACTATGAGCTAAAGTGATAGTGTTAACTGCTGAGCTTCTTCAACTAGCAGGGCTGTTGCTGCCCTTGTTCACAAGCCATCCCAATGCCACAGGTCTTTGCCATGAGCCTAATTTCTGGGTGAGAACTTTCATGGCAATGCCTTCTCATTCATGTACAAATAGAGTAAAAGGTGTAGTGGGGTCTGGAAGCCCCAGTGCCGGTGCTCCCATAAGCTCACTCTCTATTTGTGTGAATGTTTGTTGGCATTATCTAATCCATTCAACTATTTTCCCATCCCCCCTTTAACAGCCTCATAAAGGGGCTTCACAATTAAAAAATTAAGAATCCAAATTTCTATAAAAGCCAGCCATCCCCAAGAATACCAATTGTTTTCTGTTAACAGGAGCTTTAATGGATTGCTTCCCTCCTTAGGCTAAAAGTCTCCAGCTGTCCTGCAGAGATGCCATACCCTAAGTTTTTAACCTCCTGCAATTTGGGCTTTTGTTGTTTCAGGCACATTAGAGCCTTTCCTGAAGCCCCAACAAAAGGTATCTCATCGGTAGGCCGAGGAGCAGTAGGTCTGTTAGGGACAGATCTACTGGCTCCTGTATCTTTTAACACCTTATGTTTAGATCCCCCAATTTGGACTTCCACCAGGGGCTTGGGGTCTGAGGGAGCAATAGCTCCCTGCCCTTGGTCTCTTCACTCTTCTTTTTCTGCTTTCATGGCTATAGCCACCAGGCATCCACTCTTCCAATAACCTTCTTTCCTGCATATAGCACACTGGTTGGTCCCAAGGGGACCTTTCCTCTTCCATGCCCATACTACTTCAGATTTCCTGAACTCCCACTCCTCGCTACCTCTTCCGGTTTGTGCCCCCTTCCTCCCCATTTCTCCTGCCTAAGGGCATCTGCTAGGAAGATAGCGTTTCTGTGAGCCTTCTGAATTTCTTTCTTATTTCTGCTTCCCCTTCATCAAAATAACTAACCCCTTTCACAGTCTGGGGATAGGGAGTCAACACACATGGGCATTTACACATCACCATACTTACACATTTATCCTTCATTCAAACTGCTTGCTTAAAAAAAAATCCACATACAAATATTTCCTTTCATACTTTCTTCAGGCAAACCAATCGTTATTTTAGGGGGCTTTCTCAAGCCAATGAGTTCCATTTTTCCAAATCCTTTTTATTTTATTTCTTTTTTCTTTCACTACATGATTTGAACATGTTCCAGTGGGCTAACACAGCCGAATGGAGAACACGGCCCTAATCTTTTTACTAGGTTAACACTGCAGTATTTCTTTACCACCCTTTGATCTCTCTTTAGGCACTAGATTGTTACTACGTGTGTCTGCTCTGGGAGTGTTCTGTGTGTTCTCATTCTAGCTTGGAACTCATTCTAGTTTATTTTTAAAGATCCAAACTCTCACCTATCTATTTTAGATCTCCCAGCAATCATTGGCCCATTTTAAAGATCAAGATGTATAAGAGGTATAGAGACCTATGTTCACACATCATTTGCATTTCTCCAGGGCTCTCATGAGCAAGTTTGAACTCCACTTTTTGTTTTAAAGACAACTTTTACTGTCACAACATTTTTTTAAATAATATATAAGGCCTTCTTGTTTATTGTTATTAGAGGGTCTAGCTCCTCTCCCAAGTCTTGGAAATGACACAGCATAGAAACACATATACACTACCTCCACACTCCTCTAACAGAAATGGACTATTAACAAGTTTCACAAATAAACTCAAATATCGTATCTCTGTCTGTCTCTTTAGTTTCTGCAATATTGCTTTTAGTTGCTCAATAAGTCCCATATTATGAGGTCCCTGAAATCACCTGGAGTGTCCAAGGGAAGTTGAGGCCAGACAGACATACAATAATGAGAAAAGGCTGTCTTTGATCCAGGGGTGAAATCCAGCAGGTTCTGACAGGTTCTGGAGAACCGGTAGTGGAAATTTTGAGCAGTTTGGAGAACCGGTAGTAGAAATTTTGAGTAGTTCGGAGAACCAGCAAATACCACCTCTGGCTGGCCCCAGAGTGGGGTGGGAATGGAGATTTTGCAGTATCCTTCCCCTGGAGTGGGGTGGGAATGGAGATTTTGCAGTATCCTTCCCCAGCCACGCCCACCAAGCCATACCATGCCCACCATGCCACGCCCACAGAACCGGTAGTAAAAAAATTGGATTTCACCACTGCTTTGATCTCTAGATCTAATCCTCCTAGTATCTCAAAATGAGGCAAAATAGAACCCATCGGGCAGCTTCCCTTTTGGCAACTCTGTCGTGCCCCCCCCCCACACACACACACACTGGATGCCTTTTTGCTACCAGTTTCCCATTTCAAAGCCGGATCTCAGGTGGATTCCTCTTATCTCCTGAGTCGTCTCCTGTCCAGTCTTTGCCTTTGTTTGCCTTTTACTTAGGGCTGGATCTCAGGCGGATACCCCTTATCCCCTGGGACATCTCTTGTCCAATCCTTACCTTTTCTCCATATTTTGCCTCTTTCTTTTTCTTCCACCAGTGCTTGTTCCTGCTCCTCGCTTTCTTCAGGGCTTCAGCCTTTGAGTTCAGTTAAGAAGTCACCAAGGATTTTACCGAGGCTGGACGTTCATTTAGACAGTGGCTCATTGCATTCAATCAATCCACTCTATGCATCAGTGAGACACGTGGATCTCTGCATCACCCCTTGCTTTTCAGAGTACTCAATCACTGTCAAAAGACTCATGAGCTCTGATGGCGGCTGGCAATGCAGAAACACACAGTCTTGGTCACCGACCAGGAGTTCTAATTCAGAGCATTCACACACCTTTCAGCCACTTACCCATCCAGGGACCCTCCTCTGGTAGTCGTTGGTGTCTTCCAATTGAATCCAGGTGTGGAATCCCAGAACGAGCCCCGAGATTGTTATCCCTAATCCAGGTCTGGACCTGGTGCCGAAGCCAGTGATGGATGCCAGACATGAGGTACATGTTTTCTGTTTGCTTTTTATTGGAGTACTTCAAGGAAAAAGGGCTCCTGGCCAAAACGCCAAGAACAAAGGATTAAGTAAGCTTTATACCTTTTCACTAAAAGAGAAGGTGGGACAAGGCGAGAAATATCATCTAATAAACATTTTAGTAATAATTCTACAATTTGTTCTATTGATCTCTAGCTGTCCCCGTTCCTAAGCCTTGGCTAAAGAATGCCCCAGGAGTTACCTAATACGCATTTTATTGGCTGTAGGCCTTCGCCATTCCTAATTTTTAGATGAGGCCTGTAACTTGTCTAACTCTTGCTACTTTTATCAGCTTTCTAACTACCCAGAATTGTTAACAAGATTTACACATGCATATTTTCTGTAGATAAGCATTCTTTGTTCTTGCTGGACACACTCCCCAATTACAGGCTTCCTGATTTACTTTCAAGTGTGTGTTATGTCCTGGCTTCAGCATACAGCCCATCACTTCCAGGTGCAAGTGTCTCTTCCACTTTTTGCCACCCTTCCAGGTGCAAAGCAAAACTACAGGTCATCTTCGACTTAACGGCCACAATGGAGTCCGATATTTCTGTTGCTAAGTGAGACATTTGTTAAGTGATTTTTGCCCCATTTTGCCACCTGTCTTGGCACAGTTAAGTGAATCACTGCAGTTAAGTGATTTCCCCTCCCCCCCTCCAAGTGTGGGGTTGAATGAAAGCAAAGTTAAGCTCGATTTCAACTGAGGTATTAGCTTTTGAGTTATTACTCAAACATAGGACGTTGCATGGGCTTCCAAGAGCATTTATTTAAGAAGGGTATAGTATAGTATATATAGGATTGTAGCCCCATTTCTTACCTCTCGTGCTTAATGCTGATACCCCAAAGGAACAAGACCACATCTGCGTGTCACTTCCTGAGAAAAAGAATACATTGCAAGGAAGAACTTAATTAAATGATCTGCAGGTGATGCTTTATTCCTGCAGGATTTACCCTAATATCTTTGATCGTAATCAGTTTAGAAGGAAGGGCTCTGTGGACCATGGAATCCTTGCTTTCAGCTGTGAGGAAACCTCCAGCACAGGAGTTCTAGTTGCTGTTAGTTAGTGGTTGTTAATGGTTGTTAGTTGCTGTCAGAAATCTCTCCACCTTAGAGAAGTGGTCACTCCTAAGCCCGTTCTTCACTGGGTTCAACTTAATTGCTCTGATTCCTATGCAAAGTTTTTTCTCAGAGTAATTGCATACAATTGTAACTGGAAGCCTTGGCAGCAAGCTTTTAAATCCAGTGGTGGAAAGGGAGAGAAAATAATATTTTATAAAAGTTTACACATGTTGCAGAAAACCACAGATATACTACACCTCTGTTCAGATTTAATTGAATCTTGCATTTTTTAATTTATATCCTGTCTTTGGCTCAAGAAGCTGGAAAAAAGGAACAAATCAAGAAGTTTATAAAACTATGAATAAGAGTGGAAGTAAGCTGCTCAGAGTCATTGTTTTGACATGAGTAGCCATGAAAATCATTAAATAAATAAATATTGAGAGCCTACTGCTTACGTATTTCCTTTGTTGCGAAGATTAAAACTGCTCTTGGAGAATTACCTCTATAAGCAATAACAATATAATATA
The DNA here is from genome assembly GCF_029215685.1 of Pituophis catenifer annectens. NCBI lineage: Eukaryota > Metazoa > Chordata > Lepidosauria > Squamata > Colubridae > Pituophis > Pituophis catenifer. The sequence goes on from NW_027256882.1 coordinate 54,605,739, forward strand.
TCACAGTCAATTCAACAGCCAAGGCAATTGAAAACATGTCTGGAAAAAAATAAGGCAGTCATCTAAAAACCCTTCATAATATTTTGTTTGCTAATCCAGTGTTTCTCAACTCTGACAACTTTTAAGATGTATGGACTTCAACTCCCAGAATTCCTCAGTCAGCATGCTGACTGGGAAATTCTGGGAGTTGTAATCCACATTTGATAAAAGTTGCTGAGGTTGAGAAATGATGGCTTGTCAGTTGTTTTCATCAACTACATCGAACACAAAAGAATAAAAATTTTCTTGTAGTTTCTATTCATTCTTAAAAGTTGAAACAACTTTAATCTTCCATCCTTCCTTGTATGTTTCTTTAGGGCAGCAATGGCGGGAGTTTGCTCAGGCTTCTGGATTAATTCCACAGGTTCCTCTTTGATCATCTTCTTCTTTTCCACTTGTGATGGTTAACTCAGCCATTGAGAACTTTTGGAAAGTTCTCAAGATTTGTTTTAGCTGCGTCTATTTTGCACTCTTAATTTCTCCATTCAACCGATTGTGCCAGAAGTGTCTTTGGAATGATATTTTTGGCCAGGATAATCCTCAAAGATGTCAACAATTATGTGACTATGACCAAGATCATAGTCAACCTAAGAATTATAGGCCAATATCGCTTTTAAATACTGATTATAAGATTTTTGCTAAAATACTAGCAAATAGGTTAATGGTAATTATGCAACAAACAATCCATAATGACCAATCTGGATTTATAAGCGGGAGGCAAATGAAAGGTAATATAAGACAAATTGTAAACTTATTGGAATATCTGGAAAGGAACAACCAAGTCCCTGCAGCGCTTATCTTTCTGGATGTGGAGAAGGCATTTGATCGATTGAATTGACAATTTTTATTGAAAATAATAGAAAAGATGCAGTTTGGAGAATACTTTACACAATCTATTAGAGCAATATATCAAAGACAAACAGCACAAATAATAATTAATGATGGTTTAACAGAAACTTTTAAAATTGAAAAAGGAACAAGACGGATGCCCTTTGTCACCGTTATTGTTTATTTTAACTTTGGAACCTTTATTGAATAAAATACGAGGGACAAATAAAATAAAGGGAATTAAAATTAGACATCATGATTATAGATTAAGAGCATTTGCAGATAACTTGGTTGTTACTTTAACTCAACCAGTACAATCAGCTATAGGTTTAATAGATATAATTAGCCAATATGGACAAATGTCTGGATTTAAAATAAATAAACAAAGATAATAACTAAAAACATGATGGCAAAGCAAAAAGAAGAACTAGAAAGACTAACAGGATTTGAAATAGTAAAAAAGGTTAAATATCTAGGGGTATATATCACAGCCTCAAATGTAAAATTATATAAAAATAATTATGAAATGTTATGGCAAAAAATACAGAAAGAGATGGAGAATTGGGGAAAACCTTTAAATGCCATATATTAAGGAATGCCTTGTTATGAGTTTGGAAAAAGTATCAATATAAGTTAAATTATAAGATACCTATATGGGCAATACCCAGACATGCGATACAGAATATAAGTATAGAACAAAAGCAAGAGGTGATTACTTATAAAGAGCTTCTTAAAATGGAAGGGGGGGTATTGCATTTAAAATCTTTAAACACATTAAAAGAAAAAAGAATAATTCAAACTTGGTTTCAGTATGGTCAGTTGGAAGCTAGATGGAAAGAAGATCAGAGAATTGGTATCATGCAGAATGAGGAAAATTTGGTAAAACATTAGAAATCAAGGTCAAGTGCATATAAAAAGATTATGCAATGTATTGATAGAAATAGATTCAGAAACGGAATTAGTTAAGGATTGTATGATAAAATGGGCACAAAATATTCAGGAACCAATAATGATGGAAACAGGAAAAAACATGGGTTAGAAACGTAAAATTTACCCAAGCACAAAATTTAAGAGAAAATTTTTATAAAATGTTTTATAGATGGCATTTAGATCCTAAAAAGTTGGCTTGTATGTATCCGAATTTACAATCTAGGTGTTGGAGATGTGATTGTGATGATGCCACTTACTATCATATATGGTGGACTTGTAAAAAGGTTAAAGCATTTTGGATTAAAATATGGTGGATTATCCAAAATATTCTTAAAAAGAAGATAAAGTTTACTCCACAATTGTTTTTGCTGGTATAATCACAGATTGTACGGTTATAGAGACTGAATTGATTTTAAATTTAATATCTGCAGCTAGACTTTTGGTGGCGCAATACTGGAAGAAGGAAGATTTGCCTACTATTGAAGAATGGACATTAAAAGTAGCGAATTTGGCAGAAATGGCGAAGATTTCGGCATATTTGAAAGATCACTCACAAGAAAGATATATATCAGAATGGAGAAGATGGATTGATTATATTCAAAACAAATATTGGACTAAAAAGTATCAAATAGCTTATGAATGAATAGAAAAATTAAGAGTATTGATGCTTAGTTAGTAAAAGGTGAGTTAAAGTGTGAAGTGGGGGATAGGAATCCTTAGTTTATTAGCTTAGTTTAGCATATGATTGTCAATTGTATATCCTGTATTTTGTTCTGGGAAGTTTGGGGGGGGAGGAAGGGAGGGAGGGAGGGATGGGGAAATACTTGTAAAAAAAAATTTTGTTTTTTTTTCTTTCTGTAAAACTCTTTAATAAAAAAAACCAATTATGTCTATTTCCAATGTTGCATTCATAACTATATAGGGAATAGCCTACTTCCACATATTTCCTAATTATCTAGAATCAACCTGAAAGTGAAGGTTTTTGTTTTCTGTTTTTTTCTGGAATGATTATAACTACTTTTGCTACACTTATTTTCTTCTCAAATTGGCACCTTTCATTCTTGTAGAATTACTATTTTATAAGCACTCAAGTTTTCCCAGCATACAAAAATGTATATACCGATAGTCCTCTGCTTACAACCACAATTAGGAACCAGAATTTACATTGCTATGCAAAGCGATTGTTAAGTGAGTTGCACCCAATTTTACGACCTTTTTTTGCCATGCTTAAGTGAACTGCTGCAGTTGTTAAAGGAATCATATGGTTGTTAAGTGAATCTGGTTTCCTTCTTTGACTTTGCTTGTTGGAAACTGACTAGGAAAGTCACAAATGGCAATCACATGACTCCAGAACACTGCAACTATGGCAAATACATGTTGGTTGCCAAGCAGCTGAATTTTGATTATGTGGGGATTCTGCGAAGATGGGTCATAAGTCAGTTTTTTCAATGCCATTGTAACTACAAATAGTCACTAAATGAGTGATTGTAAGTTGAAGATTACTTTCCTTTTACTATATATTCAGCAGACCTTTCTCCATCCCTTCGCTTATTATGAATAGTTTACACACTAATCAAAATATTTGGTAAATGAGGATCACTGCTGAATCTCAATGAGAGGCCTGATTCCATTGCTCAGGAAAGAATGAAGTCACCTGTCTTGTTCAGGGATTGCTATCTGGAAGGATCAAATGCTTATGGGAAATTGTGTTCCTTGAACAAAAATAAGCCTTTTGTAGTCTACATCTTAGGCAGGTTTAGAGACATAGAAAGTCACAGTGTCCGCAAAGCAAATGGGGCAAACATTTTGAGACACTTTTTTGAGGGGGGGAGTTTAATTCCTCAAACAAAAACTGGCCCGAATGTGTTTGAGATCTTAAAAGGTGTAGCAGATACCTTATGTCTATACCAGTGATGGCGAACCTTTTTGGCACCCAAAGCACCCAAAGCACACACATACACACACACACACACGCATACCCAAAATGCAACGCATGTGCACCCTGTGCATACACATGCGACCCCTGTACATGCACGTGCGACCCACATGCATGTGCATGCCCCCCGCATGCATGTGCATGCCCCCCACATGCACGCATCCCCGCACATGTGCCCCATCCCCCCACGCATGTACCCCACCCCCGCACATGCACAGCAGAGACCTGAAGACCAGCTGGCCAGCGAGAGGAGCGCACGCTTGCGCAGCACAGCTGAGCTGGGGCGATGGCGCGTGCCCACAGAGAGGGCTCTGCCCACAGAGAGGGCTCTGCATGCCACCTGTGGCACATGTGGTCTATATTGTGTAAACTATTGTGCATGCTTATGAGAAAAAAAAGCTGAACTGGATTTAGTCTATAGTAATTCTCCGTTTTAGGAGTACCTATTTTATAGCATGTTTAAACATATTGCATATATTTTGGTGTGCTATAACCCTTTTAAACATCGGGCCCACATTTGTGCACATAGAATTTATATATGTGCAACAAAGGCTAATTAATATCCTCATCTTTCTATTCCTGATCACATTCCAATCAAGCACTGATATCCATTTTTCCCTGATTGTTACTCAGCTACATAACACATTTAAAAATGTGTTTCCCCATGAGCTGTTCTAATTAGTTTCCCACAAGTCCATTCATGTTATAACAAATCCTATAAGCAATTGATCACTTTGTCTTAAGTATAGTAGTAGTCTACTAAGTATAGTAATCTCTTGTGATTTTTTTATTGTTGTATTTTAACAGTTTTCTATTACAAAATCCAATTGCAAAAAAAATGGAACTAACACCAGTTGGTTATCAAGATCACACAAGTTTATCTGCATGAGCAAAATAATAAATCTTAGTAAAAAAATAAATCTTTTGGTAGATCTGCAAAAATCCCAGGTTTGATTTTATTAGTTAAACAGAAATGAATAGTAAGAATTGCATTTTATAATTCTGAAAATAAGAGTCTGTTTTAATAAACAGCATGTATTTCAGTTCCAAGCATGTTTGTCATTAGTGATTTATTTCGGAAGAGCAGTTTTATTTATTTATGTATTTATTGTAAGAGCCAAGATGGCACAGTGGTTAGAATGCAGTATTGCAGGCTAACTCCGCGCACTGCCGAGAGTTCAATCCTGACAAGCTCAAGATTGACTCAGCCTTCCATCCTTCCAAGATCAGTAAAATGAGGACCCGGATTGTTGGTGGCAATACATCGACTTTGTAAACCGCTTAGAGAGGGCTGTAAAGCACTATTAAGTGGTATATTGTTGCTTGTATCCTTACAATTTATATTGACTGTTTCCTAATATGTTTTGATTGCTTATTTGTACTCATTAAGTGTTGTACCTTATGATTCTTGATGAGTGTATCTTTTCTTTTATGTACACTGAGAGCATATGCACCAAGACAAATTCCTTGTGTGTCCAATCACACTTGGCCAATAAAAAATTCTAGTCTATTCTATAAGTCTTAAATGCTATTGCTAAGTGCTGTTTATTTATTTCTAAAATTTATTGGCCGCCCACCTTACCACAGGGTAACTCTGGGTGGAGTTTTCACACACAATTAGCTTAGGCAGCATTGTGGACCAGAAACAGGAAACATTGGAGATATTACCATCAGGTTCCCAAAATGCCCTAATGTTGGCTCCATGAAAATTGCCATATACACATAAAAAGACCAAAAGAGTAAGATGAAGCTAATCTTTTAGTCACTGAACAGAGAAGGAACCGAGGTTATAAGTGATCTACTACCGGTAGATTGCTGCCAAACTTTTGCATATGGATCAGTTCTGTTAGGCTACAAAGAGGTGTGCACCAGACATGGAATTGTGGCAATTCCTAAGCTGGTCGGCTGGAAAGAAATGCTCTCTTAATTCCAAATGCTAAAATAATTTTCAGTACTTCATGGGAACATGACTTTTTTGCATACTATAACAGTAATAGCTAACTTGGGGTACCATTGTGACTGTTCTGGCTGAAAAGAAAATTCAGATTGCAAATCATCCACCTTGTTGAGACCCTTCCTTTCCTGGAGGTGTGTGCACCTTGAAATAATATAATAGAATAGCACTGCAGGTTCAGGTGCTATAAGCAGGTTCTGACAGGTTCTGGAGAACCGGTAGCAGAAATTTTGAGTAGTTCGGAAAACCGGCAAATACCACCTCTGGCTGGCCCCAGAGTGTGGTCGGAATGGAGATTTTGCAATATCCTTCCCCCAGGAGGGGAGGGAATGGGGATTTTGCAGTATCCTTCCCCTGGAGTGAGGTGGGAATGGAGATTTTGCAGTATCCTTCCCCTGCCACGCCCACCAAGCCACACCATGCCCACCAAGCCACGCCCACAGAATCGGTAGTAAAAAAAATTGAATTCCACCACTGGGCCACTGTGGCTCAAGCTATCCACCTCACAAGCAGTAGCTGCTCAGTAACAAGACCAGTGTTGGGATTCAGCCAGTTCACACCTATTCGGGAAAACCGGTTGTTAACTTTCTAAGCAGTTCGGAAGAAATCTTATTTTGTTTCTTTCCACTTTACAGGGCTAATCCTGTAAGGAAGGGAGGAAGGAAACTTCTGGTGTTGTTCTTAGCCTAATCTTTATTGCCCTGTTTACCGAAACTACCTCCCTGGTTAACCCTTATTACATTGTAACATCTAAGGCAAAGCACCCATCGACATGAGTGACATTGAGTTGGCCACACCCACACGGTCACATGACCACCAAGCCACACCTACCCAGCTGGTCATTAGGGCAGAGAACCAGTTGTTAAATTATTTGAATCCCACCACTGAACAAGACCAGTTGTTACCAAGCAAAGTTGGGTGTCTGCTTCACTTCTGCTTATTAGAAACAGGGCACTGCTTCATTCTGCAGGCTTGTTTTACTCAGATAACCCCTTGATGATCTACACCGTTCTGCTGGCTCACACAGCACCCCTGGAACTGCCTGTAAACGTGTGCTTTGGCTGCCGAAACTTTAAAAACAGCAGACTTCCGTCCATATTTGATCTTCTGTCACTTGCAGTCGTGTGTACTTTAAATTAAAATAGGGGTCACAGACAATTCAAACCACAGGGTACTTGAGTCATGGAGTAATGGCCCAGGATTAGATAATTCAGCATTCTTAATACCGTGGTCCAGACGCTATGTCAATATTATCTACTCAGCTGCCCAATGATTTTTAAGTGCATCTTTTCCAATGTTACTTGCATTCACTACATCATTCAGTTCCAGGAATGTTGAATTGTTATCAGGAGTCTCGCACATGTGGATGTGTCTGTAGTGCTGGTGTAGATAGTAAAAGTAAAACATTAAAGTCACAAATCAAAATTCACAAGGCTGGAATCAGGGTTAACACTGGAATGGATTAAAAATAAAACACAAATAAGCCATCTTGCAACCCTTCAAATGTTTAGAAAACAATCCTTTGTCTTCTGGTTCCTGTCTTTTCCAAACTGAAAGATATCCAGTTGCTTCAGCATCTTTAATCTCCTGTCTTTAAGCCTGGGTCCATTTGTCTATATAATATTAAAATACATAATGGGCAAACTAATTTCATCCAACACAAGCCATACATACTGCTGAGCACATTGTAAGCCGCCCTGAGTCTCCAGAGAAGGGTGGCATATAAGTCAAATTAAACTAAACTAAACTGTCCCTTCAAATATCTGATACTACAAATTCCCATCATTTCTAGTCCACATGCAACAGCTTCAGAAACATCAGGTTGGAGAATAGGGATTTTAGAGCAAAACCTTTTTATAGGCTTATAACAAGTGCTCTGTCTTTGCACGCTGCAATTAGGATGTCAGATAACGAAGTCTAACAAATTATTTGATTTACTCAGTTTGCTGCAGTCATGGAAACCTTGACTATGAAACCCGTTTGAATATTTGTTTATTATTATTATTATTATTATTCAGCACTTGTAATAAAAGCGAAAGAGCTTAGATCTCTCTGAGAAACCTCCTCTCTAACTTTACTACTAATTTTAAGCATATGAGTGTGGGGGCCATGATTATTCAGTGCTGAAGATAGGGCACTCTGAACCCGCTCAACATGCTTTTGTCCAAAAGTTCCAAACCTAATTTAAAATTCCAAAAATAGCACCATGCCAATCTGTTTGCTGCCTTGTAATATGCTCCACTGTGAAGTCAAATGAATTTTAACAGGAACAAACAAAAATAAAGAGGTGAGAATTCTGTTCAAAATCCTTAATGGAATTTTGAGAAGGAGCAGATGGCTTTTCTTTGCAGGAGGTTATTATGGTAGAAGGCCTTTTTGTCCCTCAACTTTAAAAAGGCCTCATAGATGCATTCGTGCTGTAGTCCAGGTAATCTTCTCTGTCTTGCAACTCCTTCTGGAAATGGATCACCTGAGCCTGCAACGTTGAGTAAGAGGCCAGTTGTGCAGAGATGATGATTTTTCAGAAGTCGCTGCATAATAGAGGAGAGCTCCCATACTGATAACAGGTAGTCCTCGACGTATGACCACAATTGAGCCCAAGATTTATGTTGTTAAGTGAGACATTTTTAAAATGAGTTTTGCCCCATTTTACGACATTTCTTGCCACAGTTGTTGAGTGAATCACTGCAGTTGATAAGTTAGTAACCTGGTTGTTAAGTGAATCTGGTTTCCCCATTGACTTTGTTTGTCAGAAAGTCACAAAAGAGGATCACATGACACCAGGAACAGAGGTGGGTTTCAGCAGGTTCTGACAGTTCTGAAGAACTGGTAGTGGAAATTTTGAGTAGTTCGGAGAACCGGTAGTAAAAATTCTGACTAGCCCCACCCCCATCTATTCTCTGCCTCCCAAGTCCCAGCTGAAATGGGAATTTTGCAGTAACCTTCCCCTGGATTGGGGACAGAATGGAGATTTTACAGTATCCTTCCCCTGCCACGCCCACCAAGCCATGCCACGCTCACCAAGCCACACCCACAGAACCGGTAGTAAAAAATTTTGAAACCCACCACTGCCCAAGATGCTGCAATGGTCATTAGAATGAACCAGTTACCACCCATCTGAATTTTGATCACATGATCATGGGAATGCTGCAAAGGTGGTAATTCTGAAAAACGGTCCTAAGTCATTTTTTTGTCAGTGTCGTTGTAGCTTTGAATGGTCACTAAATGAACTGTTGTAAGTCGAGGACTACCCATATTAGCAAAGGAATGTACAAGAGTCTTTTTTAAAATATAAAAAGAAGGCACACCAACACTGCCGCCACCACCTCCAAGGTTAGGCAACCTTTGCTGTTTTTCCTGTAAAAGTTTGATCTCTGCAAAAGAGATAGAAGTAGGTGTCAGCTGGATCTCCAGCATGGGTTTTCCCTTTGATGTTTGCTTGCTATCGGCTGCCATAGTAACAGGGGGGAGGGGCATGGCATTGGTGTTTGGGAAGTGTGCTGGTGTGATGAAGGCCCATGTGAACTAAAAGGGAAGTTTGCTCTCCAGTTGTTTACACCCAGTCAAGGCCAAACATCCTACAACTCCAGATGGACGAAGATGTGCCCCACATGACACTATGTGGGACGTGGATTGGACATTCAGCCTGGGGGGGAGGGACTTGGGGAAACTTTCTGTTAGAGTTTCTTGCAAAAATCAAATCCAGAAGCACACACAGATAACTGATTCAGTAGGATTCACTAACTTCTCTTTATATACATAATAACAGATGAAGTAAATTTTACAATACTGTTGGAAGAAACATCCTTCTAGGTTCTGCTCCAAGTGGGGAAACAGACACTGGAAACATGGAGACTGCTTGGAAAGATGGTTTAATGGTGGACAGGATCACATGGCTTGAGTTCCTGAACAGAAAAGGGGCAGATACAGTAAATCCTCGGGTTTTTATGCTCTCTCTGGCTCTGCATTTCTTGGGGCCCCGAAAGAGTATCCTGATTGGTTGTCAGACTCCCAGGGGGTGGGGGGCTTGCTGGCTGATGGTCACATGTGCTTCCCAGGTCACATGTGGTGAGTTTCTGCTGCTATTGTGTAGAGGGCTAATCCTATCTTTGGCAATTCCTACTATGGCTCTGCCTGAAGGAGGCAGATCTTTGTTATGTAGAATAGACTGGCCCAGGCCTTAATGGCCCATTGACAAAGGGTGGGGGGCAGGAAGGTGGGAGCTGCTTTGTCTGTAAAATATGCTTCTCATATTTCTCATCCAGGGAAATATAATATTCTGCCTTTTTCATATTTCCTAAAATATTTCACTCTTCCAGGAAAGGGGTGGGTGCTAACTTCCTACAATACCAATAGCAGAGTTCTTTCAACGTGGTATCAAGTAGAGAAATCAGTTTCAGTTCAGCAGACAGACAAGCCCAGGCTTGTTTCATTTCAGAGCTGAGCACAGAGCTTAATACAAAGAGACCCTCCTCTATACAGGGCAGTTAAGCTTCTGCACAGACTCGGTTGCCTAAGCCACGCCCAGACTTCAGACTTAAGTTTCTGTTTCCAAATAAGCCTCATTGACTGAGCCTGTTACCATGCCTCCATTCAGTCCCCATTGGCTGATCTATTCCAGTCCATGAATATTCATACTCTGACACTTTCGATATATAACTTTTGAGCCTTTTGGCTCAGATCTTGCTTTTCTTTCGCTGCTATCATTTCAAACTCAGTAAAAGTACCTCTTCTCTACTTCAATGGCGTCAGGGGTGTTTTTTCTTAGGTTTTGAATGGAGGCAGGCCTGACAATAGGTCTTTTTCAAAGAGAGTTGTAAGGGATTCCCCCATCTGATGGGAAATCTCTCAGTTCTAAAAGCCCAATAATGGTTTTACAGAAAGAAACATCTTCATAACATGGTGGAATCAAGGGTGGGTTCTAATTTTTTTTACTACCGGTTCTGTGGGCGTGGCTTATTTTGTGGGTGTGGCTTGGAGGTCATGTGACTAGGTGGGCATGGCTAGCTGGTCAGAGTCGTTTCTGGAAGGTCCTCGCACTTACGAACAGTCCTCGCACTTACAACCCGACTCATTTGTTTGCTTTTAACACTGATCAGCTGTAGGACGGCCCTTTGAAGCCCCGCAAGAGTTTAAACAGTTTTTTTCCCTCTAGTCATCAGCTGGGACTCAGGAGGCAGCAATAGATTGGGGATGGGACCAAATAAAAGGTAAGAATAACGCGGGGGGGAGGGTGGGGGGAACCGGTTCGGTGACATCATATTGTCACCGCTACCGGCTCGGCCGAACCAGACCGAACCGGGAGGAACCCACCACTGGGTGGAATGTTTGGGGAATCCCCTCTTCCACTCCCACCAGTGACATGGAGCTGTTGCCCTGATTTAATGCTTTCTGCAAGAATAAAAATGCAATTGTAGGGAGAGAACAAGAAAGAAGACAACCTGCTGAAAGGTTGATTGGATTACAAATCACATCAAAGCTGATCACCTTGAAAGTAGATGTAAAAAGATAGCCTATTTGTAAGATACTCAGAACCTGGGAGCCTCTTGTAAATTTCATCTGGGTGAAGGGATGATTCTGCATTCCCTTACTACCCTCAACTGAGCGCACATTGCATTAAAAGCCTGTCTGAACCCTTACTATGACCTCTTCTCTGCCTCTCTAATTGAGAATTGAAGTCACTCTGGGTCTTTGCAAGTTATTTTTTCCAAGTCTTCTTAATGGACAGGATCTTGGCCTAATCAATGTGACCACAAGGTGGAAGGAGCCTTTCAAGATCCTCGACTGACTTGGATTTGTAGTCATATCCTCAAGAAAGTGCTGAATTTAGCCCTCCTGGTATGTTGCCTCCTTAAACCTCGGAAGCACAAACTGCCTGAGTTGGTGATTGCAACCAATTGTAGGAGTCAGCCAGTTTCTCCTGATTTGCTACTCCAGATCAGCCTGGCTGTTCAGATCTCCTTTCCCTTTCCCTCATTGTCCTGCTGAACTCTTGACTCCCAAAACTAAGGTACATGTGCCACAGAGGTGGGTTTCAGCAGGTTCTGACCAGTTCTGGAGAACCGGTAGCGGAAATTTTGAGTAGTTCGGAGAACCCATAAATACCACCTCTGACTGGCCCCGCCCCCATCTATTCTCTGCCTCCCGAGTCCCAGTTGATCAGGAGGAAACAGGGATTTTGCAGTAACCTTCCCCTGCCCCGCCCACCAAGCCCCCACCACCACCAAGCCATGCCATGCCCACCAAGCCACGCCCACAGAACCGGTAGTAAAAAATTTTGAATCCCACCACTGATGTGCCAGTCTCCTCTTTCCCAGGTTATCCAAAACTCTCAAAAGCAGAGGGAATGGCTTGAACTGAGCATGGCTTGCTTTCACCTCCAAAGCTTCTGTTCGATTACTATCAATTACTAGCGATCTCTTACTATTCTCTTAGTACTGGTTAAATACCGTTTGCCCAGTGACTGCTATTTTCTCCTTCACTGTCATTTCGCCTCATGCCTTCGGGTTATTCCTGCATAAAATCCAGCCCTTTCTCTGAGGCAGGTGTGATCACCAATCCTGAGATGCATTGTTTTTAAATATGCCTTTGTTATAAGAACTCACCTGTGTATTGCTTCCTACTTGTTGGTACTCCGGTAACAGAACAAAGACATTCCAGATTCCCAAGAGGGCTAAGTCTGGGCCCAGCAGTGAATGAAGATGTTTTGTTGTTGACTTTTCCATAAACATTATTTATGGAACCTAAACACTGATAGAAAGAAAATGTCTCTCAAAAGCAGAAAACAGTGGACTGGGTTTTTTTCTATAAATAAAGTTTAGCTTTAAAAAGACTGTCTAAGGGTGAGCCTTCTATTCAGTTTTCTTTAAGTATCACCACTGATTTTTGTTTTTAAATTCAAATTGGATTATTTGAATGCCAAAGATCTTATTATTCACTCATTTTAGAACCAGATATCCTGTAGGAGAAGAGCTGGCAGAGCTGGGGAGTTGGAGTTAAACAAGTCATCAGCCTAGAGCAGTGGTGGGATTCAATATTTTTAACAACCGGTTCTGTGGGCATGGCTTAGTTGGGGGGTGTGGCTTGGTGGTCATGTGACCGGGTGGGCATGGGTAGCTGGTCATGTGACCGGGTGGGCGTGGCTATGTGCATAGGGACTACTCAGAGGGCTGAAAAAAGTCATTTCTGACTGGTCCTCGCATTTATGACCATCCTCACATTTATGCCCATTGTGGCATTCTTAACAACCGTGTCAGTCATTTCACCACTACTTCTCTTCACCATGGTGACAAGATAGGGCGTAAAACGTAAAATGTGAGGACAGTCGTAAGTTCAAGGACTGGTCAAAAGTGCGAGGACCGGTCAAAAATAACTTTTTCAGCCTTCTGACTAGTCCATATGCACATAGGGACTATTCAGAGGGCTGAAAAAAGTCATTTCTGACTGGTCCTCACATTTTTGACCGGTCCTCGCACTTATGACCTTCCTCACATTTATGCCCGTTGCGGCATTCTTAACAACTGTGTCAGTCATTTCACCACTACTTGTCTTCACCACAGTGACAAGATAGGGCGCAAAACATAAAATGTGAGTACAGTCGTAAGTGCGAGGACTGGTCAAAAGTGCGAGGACCGGTCAAAAATAACTTTTTCAGCCCTCTGAGTAATCCATATGCACAAAAGGATACAGCAATAGAGAGGGGTGAAGGAAGGAGAAGAGAGATAGAAGAAAGAAGGAGAGACAGGGAAGGAAGAGAAGGAGAAAGGAAGAGGAAGTAGGAAGGAGAAGAAGAGGAGGGGAAGAGAAAGTAAGAAGGAAAGAAAAGAGAGAGGTGGTAGGTTTGAGGAGAAAGATTGCTGTACAGTAAAAAAGATGAAAGGGAAGAAAGGCAACCCCAAACAAATATAAAGATATTAAGATAAAGAATGAATTGTTAACTTTAAAGAATAAAAGAGAATAAATATGAATAAATAGCAGTAATTAGAAACACACATACAAACATTCAATGTATTTTCTTTGAACAGAGTATTTGGCTGGTTCACAAATTTAAACAGTGTTTAGTCATTTCAATTAAATTTACAATTTCTATATTTCCTTTTTCCCATATTTATTCCTTATCTATTTTTTTTTTAAAAAAATTATTACCCTTCATCTTCATCTCTAATCTTAATCAAATTCAATTTTTCCCTTCTATTCTATATTATACCCCCTTCTCATTGTCATCTATTTTTATATCCATCCTCACATTGGTTAATTATGTAATATTACAGTTGTTTAATATAAATTCAACATTTTAATATAAATCAATTAGTTATATAACTATCTTTTTTGTATATTAATCAATATGAACATGAATATTCCAATTATTTCCATGCAATCCAATTTCTTACAAATCAATTAATTATATTTATCAATAATAATATAATAATAAACCAAATAATTTCTCCCATATATTCCTCCAAACCACAATTTAACCATATCTGCTTTCAACACAATATACAATTAATAGTATCTCAGTTATTACAATTCCCTATTTAAATAGAGCTTTTTTTCTTTTGTGTTTTAAAATCTTGAACTCTCCTCTTTTTCCCTAAAGAGGAACTACCTCTTTAGGGAAAACTACCTTTCCACTAAAGGTAGTTTGCACCTACCTTTTTTGGTGAGGAAAAAGAAAAGAAATCTGCCTGCCTAATTTTCCAACGTTGCAGCAACAGTAAAGCAGGCTTTTACTTTCAGTTTCATTTTTCAGCATAGATAGGGGAAAAAAATCTGCACTCTTTGCAAGCAAGCAGCAGAGCCCTGAGCAAAACAGCTGAGAGCAAATCAGCTGAGAGTCGGGAGGCCGATAGAATCAAGGGGCTAATTAACCTATGCTGAAGCTCCGCGGGCCAATAAAATTACAAAAAAAACACCGAACCGTTTGTTAAATTGCTGGCTCGCCCGCCCCTCGCCCACCACTATTTATTGGCAATAAATAGTGGTGCGGAGGGGCGGGACAAGGGGCGGGGTGAGCCAGCAATTTAACAAAGGGTTCGGCCGAACCCCCTAGAACCGGCAGAATCCCACCACTGGCCTAGAGTCATTACATTCCCACAAAAGGTCTTAGGTCCAACCCCTCTTGAATTCCATTGATTCTTATCTAGTGTACAGTAATTTTGTACTGAAGGTTAATTGACTAGATTCTTGTGAGCAGGCTTGAGCAATATACCTTTTTATCTGCAACTTAACCTATGGTCCTGTTTCTTTGCATCCGACACATCCTTTCTAGCTCTTAGTTCTGATTAAGGTGCTCAGTTTCATTCCTCTGCCCCCATCTCACCCTACCCTCTGGCCATCTGGTGCCATCTGGTGGTCTTCGGGTGCACTTCAAGGTGTTGGTTATCACCTTTAAAGCGCTCCATGGCATAGGACATATCTTCAAGACCGCCTGCTGCTACCGACGGCCTCCCATCGACCTGTGCACTCCCACAGAGAGGGCCTCCTCGGGGTGCCATCAGCCAAACAATGTAGGCTGGTGACCCCCAGGGGGAAGGCCTTCTCTGTGGGGGCACCTACCCTCTGGAACCAACTGCCCCCATAGATAAGGAGAATCCAAGACCTCGGTGCCTTCCGCCGTGCCCTTAAAACTTTCTTTTTTCAGCAAGCCGGGCTGGCTTAACACTTTTAAATATTTTTAATTGGTTTGTCATTGTTTTTTAATTATGGGGCCAAATTTATATATATCTTTTTAATAGTATTTTAATGTTTGTAGTCTATGTTTTTATTTGGCTGTACACCGCCCTGAGTCCTCAGGGAGAAGGGCGGTATATAAATTTGATATAAAATATAAATAAATAAATAAATAGCTATTTATAATGATAATAAAGTCTCCCTTTATTCCTTTATCAGCAAAATATAAATTATATAAATATATATCAATATATCATATATATTACTATATATATTATAATAATAGTATAATAGCATTTGCTGAGTACAGACTGGGGATTCAGGAAATACATGGTATTTTTCTCCCTTTCCAAAAGCGATAGGAAACTGCACATCCATCACAAGTGATTTGCTAGCAGATTTCAAAACCAGGAGCTGCAATAACATGTAGCTCACAGATTAAAGTTGTTCCTATGGGGGAAGTGGTGAATCATCATCATGTTTCAGTGACATAGTGCATTTTTACCTTGCCAGTTCACACTCAGCCAATGCCATCTCTTCCCATTATGCTGTCATTTGGAGCAGAAGGAACCCATCCTTCACTATGCTAGTATTGGGGGCTGTGAGAACTGGCTGCCCCATTACTCTATGACCGTGGTGGCGAACCTATGGCACACATGCCAGAGGTGGCACGCAGGGTCCTCTCTGCGGGCACGCACGCTGTCACCAGCTGGTCTTTGGGTTTCTGGCACTCCGGCACGCGCAAAGACCAGATGGCTGGCATGCATGCAAGTACCAGAAACCAGAAGACAAGGTAGCCGGCGCATGCATGCGCACAAGCCAGCTTGTCTTTGAGTTTCCAGTGCTCCGGCATGCACAAAGACCAGCTGGTTGGTACACATGCACATGCCAAAAACCAGCTGATCTTCAAATTTCTGGAGCTCCGGCGCACGCACGTGCACATGCACACACACACGTTGTGGTTTCAGCACTCAGGGCCAAAAAGGTTCGCCATCACCGCTCTATGATCTCTTCCAGCATTCGATGATGTCTGAAGGCCGTCAAATGATCTATAGCCGTGATGGCGAACCTATGGCACGCGTGCCACAGGTGGCATGCAGAGCCCTCTTTCTGGGCGCACGTGCCATCTCCATCTGCTCTTCCAGGTTCCATCACACACATGCGCCCTGGCCAGCTGCTCTCTTCCAGGTTCTGGTGAGCCAGCTAGTTTCCATGAAGACCAGCTGGCTGGTAGGCATCTGCGTGACGGAACCCAGAAGAGCAGCTGGCCGCCGCACTCATGCACACCGGCCAGCTGCTCTCTTCTGGGTTCCGGTGCTCCGGCGCGCACTCCAGTTTGGTGCCAAAAAGGTTACTCATCATTGATCCATAGAATGACCCTGAGATCTCAGAAAAGTTCACCTACAAAGCCTGTGAAAGGATTCTTGTTTCAAATTAGAAAGCAGAAGGTCACTGATGGGGCATCAATGTTAGCTACGCAAATATTATTTTTGCCCCCTTGGTTGTATTGTACTGAGGTTGCTCCCACTCAAAAGGAGTACACTGTACTGTATGCTTAATAAACCCGACATTTATATTGTTATTGTTACTGTTACATGAATAATTCTGGAAAGGACTACAGCACAGTCCTTCAATTTTCTTCCTTTCCTATATTTGCTGCACAAAATGGTACAGATTGTCAGCAAAAGGAAAATATTAAACAATTGCTCATTAATTCATGGTTCAAGGGAGGAAATAAAAAGCATCCTCTTCCCTTTGTGTGGCATTTTATTTAGAAGCCTAAATCCTGTAACCTAATTGAATGCTAATGGAAAGCCTCATAATAATTTACAAGAGCTAGCAGGGTCTGATTAATTAAGAACAGAGAGGCTGAATGCAAGAGGCTTAAAACATACTTCAAAAAAATCTAATTCAATTACACATTGTAAACCGAGTATAATCAAAAAACAAACTCTTCTGTACATCATGCCCTCTTTTGCTACTAGCACTCTTTAACTACAGCACTTCTGCACAACAGAACAACTATGTTCCATTGCAGTGCTCAGAAACAGATATAAAGGAGCCATGTAGCCAGGGGTGAAATCTACTTACCTTCCCTACCGGTTCGGAAGTACTCACTCCCTGCATGTGCGTCACATGCGATTTTGGACCCTCTGTGCATTCGCAAAGCCTTCAGCGCGTGCACAGAGGGCCAAAAACATGTTACTTCCTGGTTAGTAATGACATCCAGATGGGTGGGCAGAGCCTTGTGCTGCCGCTGCTACTGGTTCTCTGAACCATGTGCCGCTGCCGCTACCGGTTCGCACAAACCAGTAGCATTTCACCCCTGCATGTAGCCCGTTTGGGATTATATCCTGGCTCTTCAAGATATTATTACTATCACACATTAGCTCTTCAGGATACACATAGTTCTCAACTTATAACCATTTTTATATATATATGAAGTTTATTGTCATTGTACGTATATATACAGTATACCCATACAATGAAATTCAAATAACATCCAGAGACCAAGCCCAACACACATGACAATCTCCAGACACACCCCCACCCACCACAAATTCCCCACCCCTAAACCACCCAAGCATCCACACAGCAGACCAAGTAATGCTGTCCAACAGCTCACTGATGGTGGCCCTTTAGTTCATTGTTGAGTGCGATTATAGCTCTGGGATAAAAACTATTCAGAAAACATGTGGTCCGAGTTTTAATTATTCTGTATCTTCTGCCAGAAGGCAACAATCCAGAAAGACTGTTTTTAATGACTGTGACTGATCAAAGTTACACCGGCCCTGAAATTGTTTTCTGCCATTATACTCAGGACAAAAACTTTTCAATCTCATTTACATTCATTCAGCAATCAGGAAAGCACCGCTTCTGGTGACTATATGGACATTTCCATTTTGTTTATTTGGCCCAATGCAGAAAATGTCTGGGATGTCTCTGTTTTGAGTGCCAATCCATTTTTCGTGTCTGGAATTTCCTCTTGATCCCCCAATAGAAGGCCTAACCAGATTCAGTTTTTGTAAAATTAGCACAATGTTGCTGCTGCTACTGTGACCATTGGAAAATGCAACAGTGATTGGTTGGTTGGTTGGTTGGTTGATTGATTGATTGATTGATGATGTGCCACCAAGTCATTTTGAACTCCTAGCAACCTCATAAATAGATATTTGTCTATGATAAACAATCCCTAATCTGATCCTTCAGATCTTCCATTCACAACTACTGTATCTACCCACCTTGTAACTGGTCATCCTCTTCTTCTCTTTCCTTCCATCTTTCCCAGCATTGGAGATTTCTCTAGAGAGCTGAGTCTTTGCATAGTGTATCCAAAGTAGAATAACATGAGATTGGTCCTTTGTGCCTCAAGTGACAACTCTAGTTGAAAATGCAACAGAAGAAGGATCTGAACGTTTAGGTACTGTATGAAGATGTCATAGCTTGTGAAACGAAAAGCCAGATGTTTTCAAAAGGCCACCATTTCTTCGATATGCTGGCCGGCATCCCACTCCCAAGTAAAGGAATAGATTTCTTCTGCAGTAACATCAATTCCTCCTCTTTGGGAAGGGAATGAAGTCCTTCCTCTTCAGCCAAGCATTTCCAGTGAAGCTAATAATGATTCTAGCTGCTCTTTATGAATTTTACTGGTTGATATTATTCTCTGTGTGTAGAGAGGGTTGTTTCTTTTGCTGTTTCTTTTTTTCCCTTTGCTTTTTGTCTGATGTCCTCATTGAGAACCCTAGGGATGAAAACATTGTCGAAATAACAACAAATAGCCAATGACTGAAACAGCCAAAATTGCTCTTAGGGTTGCAGGGAAGGTCCGGTGATGCTGTTGCATACTGAGACTCTAATATTGGTTTAATCATTCAATGAGACAAGTCTAAGAATCAGACTGTAAAACGCAATATCATTTGGGGGTGAATGGCATATTTTCCCACATATGTAGAGACACTGAATGGAGAAAATAACCTGTTAGCATTTTGCAGTCTGATGCCCTTTGGTCTCATCAAGCTTTATCAATGGCTTTTTCCTTGGCCATGCTGTCCGGCATTAAGAGGAGTTGTAGTCTAAGAGATCTGGAAGGAATCACACTAGAAAAAACATACCTGATCTATACCTGTAATTATCTGGGTTGTGTTGTGTCCCACATTTCCTCTCCCGGTATCCAATATTTTGCCATCATTTATGCAAGAACAAATTAGTCAGTCAAAGTCTCTTATTCTGATGGGAAACCAACGGCAACTACTCTTTTTTAGTTAACCTTGAGCTGCAATAAACAATGAACCATAGCAAGAAGAAAAGGCAGCTGCATGCAGATGCTTCTATTCCATTTATTATAGTTCAAAAATGTTGAGGAAAGGACACAAAAACAATATTGGTCATATCTGCATTGTTTAATAATTGGCTAAATAGGAAGGATAAATACTGTCATTCTCCCATGAGCTATGTATACAACGTAGATATGAATCATGATGTTTGGTTGTAGCACTTTTGTGTCTGATTTACGTGTATGAGGAGTTCTCAGTCAATGTTTGTTTGTTGATGCTGGGTATCAAGATCAGCTTTGTTTTATTTTGTTTTTTCCTTCTCTCTCTCCCCCCCACCCCGACCCTCTTTCCACCCCCCCTCCACCCTTCTCAGTGAAAAATTAATCAGGATCCATCTGTTTCTTCTTTATCCTGTACAATTTCATTACAACTAAACCAAAGATTAGAGGATTCTCGTACCTTTTTTAGATTTTTTTTTTTTAACTCCCCTCTGTGTAGTTTTGGTGCTCTCTGTGCTGGGCGATTAAAGTCGCTTGCCGCTTGGTTTAAGTAAGATTATTTCCAATCTTCCTTTCTGAAGGGAGAAGCATAATGAGACCAGCTAGGGAACAAAAGCCATTCTCAATTACCCGATGTACTAAAATACTGCAACTCCATTTAGAGTAACCGAATGGTCTCTAATGGAAGCCAGGTCTTTCTTTTGAAATTACGATTTGCTTGGCTTTCTTTGGAAAAAAAAAAAAAAGAATATGCTGGAGCCTGCAATTGGATACTGGCAAATGCCTCCAGAAGATAGTTTGTCATAATTTAATATTTCTCTCTTTTCCTCCTTATTGACTGTTATTGATTTTGAAGTCTCAGGAGCATCAAATCGTTCTTTTCTGTGACATCAGTCATATTTCAAACTTGTTACCATTCCTTTCCAACCACTTCCCTGACCCAATGCACTATCTTGCTATTAATCCTGTATTTATTCTTTAACATTTGTTTGCAGGACGATCCAATTCTCTAGGGCAATTTTGCCAGCTTGAGGCCTATTAGATGGACTGGACTTCCACACCATTTATGTATGTGCCCTGTTTGCCCCAAAATAAGACATCCCCTGATAATAAGCCCAATCGGGCTTTTGAGCACATGACAATAAGGCCAAGCGCTTATTTCAGGGTTCAAAAAAATATAAGACAGGGTCTTATTTTCGGGGAAACATGGTATGTATGTATGTATGTATAAAATTTATTGGCTGTCTATTTTACCTCAAGGTAACTCTAATAATCCCCTTCCTTTTGTCAGTTAGGGGATTGCCAACTTGAGACCTATTAGAGGGACTGGACTTCCACTGTATGTATGTATGTATGTATGTATGTATGTATGTATCTATTGACTTTCTATCTTACCTTAGGTAACTCTGATAGAGTTAGTCCTCAACTGACAACAGTTCATTTAATGACCATTCAAAGTTACAACATCACTGAAAAAAAGTGAGTTAAGACCGTTTTTCACACTTATAGCCGTTGTAATATCCTCATGGTCACATGATCAAAATTCAGATGCTTGGCAACTGACTAGAATTTATGATGGTTTCGGTGTCCAGGGGTCATGTGATCTCCTTTTGGGACCTTCTGACAAGCAAAGTCAACGGAGAAACCAATTTCATTTAACAACCATGTTACTAATTTACCAACTGTAGTGATTGACTTAACAACCGTGGCAAGAAAAGTTCTAAAATGGAGCAAAACTCACTTAACAAATGTTTCACTTAACAACAGAAATTTTGGGCTCCATTGTGATCTAAATTGAGGACTACCGGTAATCCCCTTCCTCTTGTCAGTTAAGGTATTGTCAATTTGAGGCCTATTAGATGGACTGGACTTATTTATTTATTTAGAAAATTTATTGACTGTCTATTTTACCTCAGGGTAACTCTAATAATCCCCTTCTCCTCGTCAGTTAGGGAATTGTGAGAATATATCCAACCCACATGGAGGTTCCTAGCAGCTATGGAGGGCTGGTCTAGATACTCACAATTACTGAGCGTGTAACAAAAACCTGGAGGCCTTCTGCCTCAGCATTAAACCTAGGTGAACAATTAGCCAAAAATACTGCTCAGTGTTTTCTTTTGTAAAGCTAATGGAAAGGAACAGCTTATTATTAATTTATAAAAGCCAGTGAATGCCAGGTGTTCTGGCTGCAAAAAGCATAACACTGATTTCCCCCCCTCCCTTAAAGCAAGATAGAAACTGGGTGCTCAGGATTCATAACTGGGTGCTCAGGATTCATAACCAAGCCCAGTGGGCTGGTCACTATTTCTTTTCCTAACTTGAATGAAGACATCAGAATGAAGATAGAGCTTCTTGAATCAGTGCTCCCTAAGACATTAATATAATCAGTGTTATGCAGTGGTGGGATGCTGCCGGTTTGACAACTGGTTCGGTAATCGCACACTTTGCGCGTGCGTGCACAGTTTTACATATACTAACCTTCTGTGTTACCACTTAGGAGTAACACAGCTGAGGCATGGCAATCAGCTCTGCTGCGCCTATCAGCTGAGAAGATAAAGGTAAGTAAAGTGCAGGGGCAGGTGGGTGGGCCAACCTGATTGTCGGACTGAACCAATTCGCTCCCAGCTGATCATCGGAGTTACTGATTCGGGGGTTAGGAAATGGAGGCACCGTGTTACGGTGGTTCTCCTCCTACCTCTCTGACTGCTCGCAGTTTGTGTTGGCAGGGGGGCAGAGATCGACCTCGAGGCGCCTCGCTTGGGGAGTGCCGCAGGGGTCGGTCCTCTCGCCTCTTCTGTTCAACATTTATGTGAAGCCGCTGGGTGAGATCATCCATGGTTTTGGGGTGAGAGTCCACCAGTACGCTGATGACACCCAGCTGTACATCTCCACCCCAAACCACCCCAATGATGCCCTTGATGTGATGTCCCGCTGCCTGGAGGCCGTGCGGGTCTGGATGGGGAAAAATAGGCTCAAGCTCAACCCTTTCAAGGCTGTGGCTCCCGGCGTCCCGGTATAGTCAGCTGGTGCCATCGCTGACTATTGGGGGTGAATCTCTGCCCCCCACAGAGAGGGCTCACAATCTGGGTGTCCTCCTGGACTCACGGATGTCTTTAGAAGAGCATATGACGGCCGTAGCCAGGGGGGCTTTTTATCAGGTTCGCCTGATCCGCCAGTTGCGTCCCTTTCTGGACCGGGACGCCTTGCGCACGGTCACTCACGCCCTCATCACCTCCCGTCTAGACTATTGTAACGCTCTCTACATGGGGCTCCCCTTGAAGAGCACTCGGAGGCTCTAACTGGTCCAGAATGTGGCCGTGCAGGTGGTTATGGGCGCACCTCATTATGCCCATGTAACACCTCTCCTGTGCAAGCTGCACTGGCTCCCAGTGGTCTTCCTAGTGCAATTCAAGGTGTTAGTCACCACCTTTAAAGCACTCCATGGCATAGGACCAGGATATCTACGGGACCACCTTCTGCCACCAACAGCCTCCCACCGACCAGTTCGCTCCCACAGAGAGGGACTCCTCAGGGTGCTGTCAGCCAAGTTATGTCGGCTGGCGACACCCAGGAGGAGAGCCTTCTCTGTGGGAGCTCCTGCCCTCTGGAATGAATTGTCCCCGGATATTCGTAACATTTCTGACCTCCAGGTTTTTCGCTACGCCCTC
Source organism: Pituophis catenifer annectens (assembly GCF_029215685.1). Lineage (NCBI taxonomy): Eukaryota > Metazoa > Chordata > Lepidosauria > Squamata > Colubridae > Pituophis > Pituophis catenifer. The sequence goes on from NW_027256882.1 coordinate 54,629,036, forward strand.
AAGACCCTACTGTTCCGACAGGCGGGGCTATCAAATTGATTGATTTTAAATTGGGTTTTAATTTTGGGTTTTAAAATTCGCCCAAAACTATTTAATGATTTTAATTAATTTTAACTAGATATTGTATATTTGTATATTTGTATTTTAATTTTGGCTGTACACCCCCCTGAGTCCTTAGGGAGAATGGGCGGTATATAAATAAAATTATTATTATTATTATTATTATTATTATTATTATTATTATTATTATTATTATTATTATTATTATTATTATACACATACCAGATGATCAATATCTCCAAAGCGGACAAGTGAAGATGTTTTCTACTTCATCTCCTGTATGCTTAAAGCAATATGATCAGTAACAGTAAATATTGGGAACTAAGTAGGTCAGACATCCGGATGTGATGCTAAAAGAGCCAGGGAGATCATGAAAATCAAACCCTTATTCAGCCATGAAGCTGATTAAGAGGCTTTGACCTTTAGTTTAGTCTGTTTTACAGGTTTCATTAAAGATAAAATAGAATGATCTGTGTATCCAACAGAGCTCCATGTAGGAAAGATAAGAAATCAGCAAATGATTTTTAAAATCTGAATCTCCTCCACAACGCTTAATTTTCTTCAAATGTCTGATGAAAACCCACGTCTAGGAAAGTTACCTGAGTATATGATATTCAGTCTGTATGAAGCATCACTAAGGAAAGAGTTATTTTAAAATGTGCATTATCTGAGTAAATTTCAGATTCTCCACATGAAGAGCAATGCGCAAATGTGTTTCATTTTTAAAATCAATTTTATGTGTAAGAATGAACGTGGGTGTCATAATCAAAACAACTAGATTTTTAATTCTTATCCCTCTTTTTCAACTTGAAGAATAGAATGTTTGGGAACGAAAAAGTCCTCAGTCCTCTCTGTCAAATCGTAGGTTAAAAAGCCTGCATTTAAACTTACCAAATGCAGCTGGCAATTTCACAGTAATTAACAAAACACATTGCAAGAATTATTGCAAAAATGGATTAAGAAGATAAGAACATAAGCAGGGCCCTGCTGGATCAGCAGGGGTGTTCATGGGAGGGTTATTTCTCCCTTTTTTTATTTTCTGAAGAATCATTTATTCTTTGCAACCCAATAATGTATAGAAAAGTAAACATGTGAGGAGGTTGAATGTTCTATTCATCAATACAATAACTCTTCATTATCTGATCAGAATGAGACCAAAATTGATATGGAAGTGTTAGAAACTGGATCTAGCCCAATAACTCAAAGACAGACTCCAATTCTTTTCTGTAGTTTTATTGTTGATCTGTTGGTACTGGAGGTCACTGACCTTGTACCTTTCTCTTTCAGGTATACATCTGGAATCAACTGTGGAACATGTGGTTGGACCTTTTGTACCCAGGAGGAGGGGCTAAGAGGTAAGGAGTGGTTACAGGGATTATGGGATATGTGGTTAGTTAACCCTTGAAGGTCCGGGTGGTCAGGGAGATGTAGTAGTTAGGCATTTATTATGACAAAACCCCCTCTAAATGCCTAACTGGGTACCTGGGGCAATGTTTGCATACATGCAGGAAATACACAAGTACAGGCATGAATTACAAGCAAACACGCATTTTTGACATTAGGTAAGCATGTTGTTTATGTGGTAGGGGTTTAGTGAGAATATCTGCTGTTTGCTCCTCTGTGTCACAGTGTACTGCTCTAATGAAGCCTATCTCTGAAAACTGCCTGACGTGTTTGTATTTAATGTCAATGTGCCTAGAACGCTGACCTATGGCATCGGCCCTAGAGATCTCTATTGCTGCTTTGTTGTCTTCGTGGATAACTATTGGGTATGAGGGTTCAGCCCAGATGTCGCAGAGCAGGTCATCGAACCATACTAAATTGTTTGCGGCCTTTGATAGGCAGACAAATTCTGCTTCCGTAGTTGATGTGGCCACCAGTTTTTGCTTTCCAGTGTACCAATGGATGGGGCAATTGTTGAGTAGTAGCACGTAGCCAGAGGTGCTTTTTCTGCACCCTATGTCCCCAGCCCAGTCAGCGTCAGCATAGCAGGTTAGCTTTGGTTTCTCGGATGTTTCTGGTTCTAGGCAGAGTAGGGCATCCGCACTGAATTTTAGGTATCTGAGTAGTCTTTTGATGGCGTTCCAGTGTGTTAACGTGGGCTTGCTTACATGCCTGGACAGTAGATTGACGGCTAAGGCGATGTCGGGCCTGGTCCAGTTGGATATGTACAGCAGTGACCCTATCGTTGATCTATACAATTTGTTGTCTGTGAAAGGTTCAGATTCCTCATACATGGTCTTCAGGAACTCAGGCTGCATGGGGGTCTCGCTGGGTTTTGCCTCGGACATGTTGCATTTGGACAGCAGCTCGATGATCTTTTCTCTCTGGGAGAGGCGGAAGCCCTTGTTGGTTTTCATCACTTGGACCACTAGGTATCTGTCAATCTTTCCAAGTGACTTTAGGGAGAAGTGGCTACCCAGGTCAGTGGCGAACTTGTCACATCTGTCCTTGTGTTTGCTGATGTACAAGATGTCGTCCACGTAAATGAGCACACCCTCGAATGTGTTGTTTTCTTTCCTCGTAAAGAAGCATTTGTCGGCTGAGGTGGCTTCGAAGCCCATGGATCTGAGTGCCTTGGCCAGGCAGTCATACCACCTTTTGCCTGACTGCTTGAGCCCGTACAGGCTTTTGTTCAGCAGCCAGGTTTGGTCCTCGCCTTTGTTGTACCCAGGCGGCGCTTTGACGTATATTTCTTTATCCAGCTCGGCGTGTAAGTACGCTGTTTGTACGTCGAACTGGAAGACCTCCAAGCCCAGGATGGTGGCCACCACCAGGGCGCTTTTGACGCTTTCCGCCCTGACGGTTGGCGAGTAGGTGTCTGTATAGTCTTCGGGGTATCTTTGGGCGAAACCCTGCGCGACTAGCCTTGCCTTGTATAGGACCTTGTTGTCCTCTAATGTCTTAACCCTGAACACCCATTTGGTTCCTATTGGTTTTTTGTCCTTTGGAACTTGGGCAGGTGAGTATACCTGGAGGTTCCTTAGGCTTTCCATCTCCTTCTCCATGGCAGACATCCATTTTTCTTTTTCTTCCTGGGGGAGCCCGAGGATGTCTTCATATGAGCTGGGCGTGAAATGGGTGTCGTGGATGGTCATGACGTAGTCCTCTAACTTCTTTGGTAGCTTGTTTCTGGTTCCTCTGACTGGCCTGCTGGGGGTTGGCTCGGTTTCCTGCATGTTGTCTGCCTCATTGTCCGTCAGGTCATCTATCTTCAGTGAGGGGTGCCCTTCTTTCCAACCTTTGACGCTTGCCTTGCGATGGTTGGCTTTGTGCCCTGTGACCTCTCTGACCTCCCTTTCCCCTTGGTCATGCTCGAACGTGACCCTATTGGTTGGGATGTCATTGGAGTGTACCCTCGACCAGTTTGCGTTTTCGTGGAAACTGGCTGATCTGGAAACCACAAAACGGTTATTGTTGTCGACAAATCTGTAGCCCTTTGTGCCCGGTTCGTAACCCACGAACCTTAACCTTTTTGATAATTTCTCCCCCTTTCTTCTTAGCTGCCTGGGAATGTGGACATCAGCTGGGGCGCCAAATATGTGTAAGTGAGCAATGTTGGGCTTTCTGTTGTATAGCATCTCGTATGGCGTCTTATTGATAGAGCTTGACCACAGTCTATTCAGGGTGTAATTGGCGTAGTGTAATGCCTCTGACCAGAAATGCTGCCCCATCCCAGCATCCTCCAGGGCGCACCTCATCATGGTTTGCAACACCCCGTTTTTTCTCTCTGAGACTCCATTTTGGAATGGGGAGAAAGGTGAAGAGGTGTAATGCGCTATGCCCTGCTCCCTCAGCCACCTTGTGAATTCTTTGGCCATGAACTCTGAGCCCCTATCAGTCATTATCTGCCTTATTCTCATGTTGTGTTGCATATCTACTCTCCTGTGGAATTCTTTAAACCTTTGGAATACTTCATTTTTGTGTCTGAGGGAGTAGACATACCCGTATCTGGTGTAGTCATCTACAATCGTGAGGAAGAATCGCTTCCTATGTCCTACAGAGGGTTTCATTGGCCCTACCAAGTCCATATGCACCAATTGGAAGGGGTATTCCGTGGTTCGTTTGGATCCCCTGGGGATGGCCTTAACCTTGATCTTAGAACGCTTACAAACTGAACACTCCAAGTAGTTTTCGCAGTTCTTTACTTTGAGACCCTCGGTACATTCCGTCATTTTCTTTACAATGGGGAAATTTATGTGTCCCAGTCTCCTGTGGAGGAGGTGGGCGCAGTTATCGTGTAATGGCTTGCCGATAGATACAGACTTGTTTGTCTTCTCATGGCTACATCCTGCCTCCTGCTGCACCCCCTCTGTTTCTGGGTACTTATCTACCCTGTGGTTTGTGCTGGCATCAATGCCTTCTTCCTCCCTTGCGTTGGGTGTGAAGTAGGGAAGTCCCTCGTGTATGGTTACCTTTCCTATCTCTTTCCCTTGCTTGATCAAGTGTGCCTTTCCATCTTTAAATTTTATTTCTATATTTGTGTCTCGTGTTAGCCTTGTGATGGCTAGCACATTGTGGGGAATCTCTGGTATGTACAGTACTTCTTTTAAGTCCCCTACCTGTGTGATGTGTACGTTTCCTTTCCCCACTACTCTGACCTTGCTTTGGTTTGCCACCTTTATTTCTGAGTCTATTTCTGTGAGTGAGTCTAGCAGCTCTGGGTTACAGGTAGTGTGACTTGTGGCCCCTGAATCTAGAAGCCATGAGTTTCTCTCTATCTTATGTTTGTCATTTGGGTCATCATGCCTGATCCCGTACATGGAGCCAGAGCTACTCTCCCTGGAGTGGTCTCTGCGCTCGTGGTGTTTCCTGGGGTTGGGTGACCACCCTCGCCCCCTTTCCTTTGGGTACCTGCGTTCAGGTGACCTTCCCCCTCTACTGTCGTGCTGTCCCCTATCCCTATGGTTCCTGGGGCAATCCTTCTTTAAGTGGTTCCTCGATCCACAAGAATAACATTCTGAGGTATCCCTGGCCCTATCCTGGAAATCCACCCTCTTTGTGGATCTAGGGTCCCCTTTGGCTAGTTGGCGTTCCCTCCTCAGAGTGTCCTCTGCAACGAGCTGACTGGTCAGTGAGCCTAGTGTGAGGTATTGCAAGCTGAGGCTATTTAGTTGGGTCATGAAGATGTCCCAGCTGCTATCAAGAGAGTTTATGATTATGCTTATCATGCTCTCTTCAGTGATGATTTCCCCCCTCTGCATGAGTTCTGTCCTTGCAGCATTCATCTTTAAGATGTGCTCACTCATGGGGACCCCTGCCTTATGCTTGGTGGAGTGGAACTCCCAAGATAGTCTAGTGGTGGTGGCTCTGCTTTGGCTATAAAACAGGTTACATAGTTTTTGCATAATATCATAAACAGTTAGATTGTCCTCAATAGATGGATACATAGCAGATGGAATGGAGGTTAACATGATGCAAAATGCCCTGTGATGAATGCAGTCAATTTCCAGTGACCAGGGCTTTTGGGGAGGTTTGTTAGCTAGGAACAGTGCATTCTCTCTCATGAGAGCAACCCTTAATTGTTGGCTCCACTCTATAATATTACCCCCATCTAACTGCAGTTTTGGCAAATTGGCATAATTTGCCCCAGAAATGTTAGTAAGGTTACTTACTGGGGGGAGCTGTCCATGGTCCAAGTTGTGATTAAACTCACAATAAGGCTTTGGGATGTCTGTGGCCATTCTGTACTTGCTTGGATCTATGTAACTTGCTTCTCTTATTACAGGCAGGTACTGGGCATGCGCGAAGCTCATTCCGCGCTGGAGTCCATCGGGTGAGGTTCCTGTTGCTGGAGCTCCCAGGCCTAGGCCTAGGCCTGTCGGTGGGAGGCTGGACCCGCCCCCGGTGGGTCCGAAGATTCCTCCTGAAGGTGGACACCACTGCTGGATGGCCGGATCCCCGGCGAAGAAGGGCAGAAGGTGAGGGGGCGACGCGGTCGCAAGTCGAGGACTTTCGCGGGTCGGCGGCGCGGCAGCAGCGGAGGTCGTAGGTTGAGGATTCCCTGCACCCAGCGGCTCGGCGGTAATGGCGGCGGCGGCGGCTGATCCTCCCTCGTGGTCGCTGATCCCTGGTCGCGTGGACTGGCCCGATGGGTGTCGTGGCGTTGGTGAGTAGCCGGTTCTTCTCTTCTGCCTCGGGCCTCGCGTTGCCGGTGTAGCGGGTGGTGAGTTCGAGTTCTGCAGTTGATTTTTCCTGCATGTGGGCGGTCTTTTGTGCCGGTTGTTGGCGCGCGCGGTGTTTTTTGTAGGCTGTGACTCGGTTGCCTGGTCTCTGTTGGTTGTCCTGGCCTTCTTGTGCCCTCCAGGATTTTTCTTTGATTTATTGAGTGCCGCAGGAGGCTCGAAAGCGGAGCCTAGGGCAGCGGTGATGGTCTCGATTGCCTTTTGCAATTCGAGATCGGTAGGCGTTTTTCTTTTTGTTATTGCGATCTCTTCGTGGTCGCTTTCAGAGCTGGGCTCTTCGTAGTCACTTTCTGAGCCCCCCTCGTCTGTTTCGGGGTTCGGGCATTTTCGCGCCAAGGGATTCAAATCCTGGCTTCCCATTGGCTGGTGCTCGTCCCAAGATGGCCGCCGGGAAGGGGGCGTGGAAATGGATTCTGCCGGCTCAGGATCATCGGGTTGGGGTGGCTTACCCTTTTTTGCTGGCTTTTCTTTCTCGGTGGTCTTTGGGGCCTCAATCGCTGCTTCTTGTTGCTCGAAGAGGCTTTGAAGGTCCGCGATGAGGTTTTCTTTGTCGCTGTTTCCCTCCATCAGTTTCAGGATGGAGAGTTTGAATTTTTTCATTTTCTGTGCTGTTTCTTCTTCCGGGGCGGTGATTTCCTTGGATGGCCCCTCTTCATCTGATTGTGAGTCCAGGCTGGAGTCCTGTTCGCTTCCAGCTTCTGTCTCCTCCATGGCTGTGGCTTTGGTTGCAAGCTTCTCAGCCATCTTCTTGGTAAGAGCTCTGGTCTGTGCTCTGTTTGCTTCTTCAGGGTAGGTGTTGGGTTCAGTCATTGTCTGGAGTTATGGGCAACCGACCTCTGCTACCAATTTTGTTAGAAACTGGATCTAGCCCAATAACTCAAAGACAGACTCCAATTCTTTTCTGTAGTTTTATTGTTGATCTGTTGGTACTGGAGGTCACTGACCTTGTACCTTTCTCTTTCAGGTATACATCTGGAATCAACTGTGGAACATGTGGTTGGACCTTTTGTACCCAGGAGGAGGGGCTAAGAGGTAAGGAGTGGTTACAGGGATTATGGGATATGTGGTTAGTTAACCCTTGAAGGTCCGGGTGGTCAGGGAGATGTAGTAGTTAGGCATTTATTATGACAGGAAGTGAACCTGGAGAAAAGAAAGATCAACTTTGAAAATGGTCCCAATCCAGCTGGGAACCATGGAAGGGAGGGAGGGAAAAACTCAGAGCATTCAGATTGAAATAGAAATAGAAATAGAATAACAGAGTTGGAAGGGACCTTGGAGGTCTTCTAGTCCAACCCCCTGCCCAGGCAGGAAACCCTACACCACTTCAGACAAATGGTTATCCAACATGTTCTTTAAAACTTCCAGTGTTGGAGCATTCACAACTTCTGCAGGCAAGTTGTTCCACATATTAATTGTTCTAACTGTCAGGAAATTTCTCCTTAGTTCTAAGTTGCTTCTCTCCTTGATTAGTTTCCACCCATTGCTTTTTGTTCTACCCTCAGGTGCTTTGAAGAATAGTTTGACTCCCTCTTCTTTGTGGCAGCCCCTGAAAAGATTGGCTGCCTTCTCCCAGTTGTGCATCCCATAGTAAGTATATCTGCAGCCTTCTGTATGTATTCAGTGCCCATGTTTACAGAAATGTTTGGCACCACTCGTAATATATTGGAAAGAATTCTAGGAGCCATATTCAGCATGGTTTGCCTACCTTTTTTCATTTTTCTGAATGAAATCATTTCTAAAGCTTATAGGTCAGATAATAAAAATCAAGGCAATATCAATATCCTTTTGTCCAGAGGAATAGCTGAAGAAACAAACAAAGCTGTTCCCAGGAAGTTATATGCTTCAACATCCTACAGAAGACTTATGGCTTGGTTGTTTTCTTACAGATGTTTCATTACCCAACTAAGTAACATCATCAGTGCTACCTAGTCAGTTAATGAAATGTCTGCAAGCAAACAATTCAACTATGAGCTTCACATATTCTCTTTTATAGATACATCTTTGCCTCTTTCCTGTCTTGTGGCCCCTGTACCTGCTCTTTACACAAACATCAGAGCAATGTCAGTTTTCTCTGAGAGAAAGCTGAATCTGCTGAGTTTTACATTAATTTTATTTCAGTGTGTTTCAAATTTTCTGTTGAAATTGACAGGACTAGAATTAACTTAATTCAACTGGCCAGCGTCATTTTCTGAAAATGCCTGAACTATATATCTTAGTTTAGAGTTCATTGAAACTAAAAAAAAGTTTGCACATTACTTGAAACTAACAATAAAACATCACTGGCTACAGATGTAAGGAGACTAAGTACAGTTCTAAGCCCTTGTAGAAACTTTTTAAAACCACGACCGTCCATTTTTGCACATTAAAAGCCACAGTGAGATTTATTTTCTACATTAACCCCGCCTCTTCTCCCTCACAAGATGTTTAACTATTAAAATATTCATCACACAGTCCAAACCTTAATGCCAGCTGATGTTTTTCTAATATAGCCTTTAAGGGATTATTGTCTACAAAAATGCCTTTATATATAAACATTATTTTGCATATGGGAACATAGAAAAGAGAATAAAGATAACATGAATCATATTTTGAGAATGAGCACATGTGAACTCACTCAAGGTAGACATTTATTTTCTCTGAGCTAGAAAATGAGGGAATTCTAGAGTTCTTAGGTTAAGAACTAAAAATAAAACAATCTGACGCTAATTCTCATGGGAATTTTGTTAGTTTTAATGCTTTATTAAGCATTACTGTTACTAGCAAACAGAATCACATTTTCTCCTGTTTTTGCTTAATCAGACAAAGTTTCTAGCTCATATAATTAGAAGAAACAATTTCCGTATTTATTCCAGAGACTGACTTTGAACCCCACATGCAACTGACAAAATCCATTACTGTCCATGTATATGGTTCTTAAATTAGTACAGGTAGTCCTCAACTTACAACCATTTATTTAGTGACCATTCAAAGTTACAATGACACTGAAAAAAAGTGATTTATGACCATTTTTCACATTCACAACCATTGCAGCATCCCCATGGTCATGTGATCAAAATTTTGACACTTGGCAACTGGTTCATATTTTTGGTGGGTGCAGGACAAGAAGGAATGAATGGAAACTAACCAAGAAGCAACCTAGAACTAAGGAGAAATTTCCTGACAGTTAGAACAATTAATCAGTGGAATAACTTGCCTCCCGATGTTTTGAATGCATCAACACTGGAAGTTTTTAAGAAGATGTTGGATAACCATTCGTCTGAAATGGTATAGGGTTTCCTGCCTAAGCAGGGGATTGGACTAAAAGACCTCTAAGGTCCCTTCCAACTCTCTCTTCTCTTCTCTTCTCTTCTCTTCTCTTCTCTTCTCTTCTCTTCTCTTCTCTTCTCTTCCATTCCATTCCATTCCATTCCATTCCATTCTATTGTCACTGAGTACAGTGCCTGAGAACCCAATCACCCCCCAATCTCTTTTGCTCAGTATATCTGAAAATTTAAGAATGGATGCTGTCAAAAAATATCAGTCATTGTGAAACCTTATTGCTCATTCACAAAACAGCTGCAACATGAATCACAATATACTCATTTACCAAAGAATAACCAGTGAGGATGCTGCTCACTATCCATCAAAGGCCCTGCCTTTCCAATGTTCTATGCAACAACATACCCAATTTACATTTTATGAATGGGTAAACATCCCTCCATTCAAACTACTAGACTGCTGCTCTCTGCAGTTATTATTTTCTAAAAATACCGAATAAGAGAATTTGGTTCCAGAGATAGCCTTGGAAACAAACAAAGATAATGCTGTAGTAAGCCAACCCTATTTCATTTTTTTCCTCCAATGGTAGGTGGGATTAAAGATTTGGCAAAGAACAAGAAAGTATATGCAGATACATTGGCACCAGGGGTGAAATCTACTTACCTTCCCTACGGTTCGGAAGTGTGTGCGCCATCGTCAGGTCCAATTGTAGAACCTCTGCACATGCGCAAAGCCTTCCGGGTGGGCAGAGCCTAGCGCTTCCGCCACTATCGGTTCACCGAACCACGTGCCGCCGCTGCTACCAGTTCTCCTGAACCGGGCGAACCTGTAGCATTTCACCCCTGATTGGCACCCATTCGCAGTGTACTTGGAGATTCCAGAATCATGGTCACCTGACCTTCTAATGGTCACATCTTAGTCACTTATTAGTTCTATATTTCAACTTTTCTATTTATTGACTATTGTCCTCCTCTGTGCAAGTTTTCTTAGAGTTACTTGGCCTATGATTCGCTTTTATCTGGTTTCAGAGATACACGGTAACAGCTAGTAAATGTGCAACAGATTTATTAGTGAGCATGGATATGGTTGTTATTACATTGGGCAGCCCTTTTAAGAAGTCCCAATTCAGGCATGAAAGCAACCAAGATCTGCTCTTATAAAACACTTTATCTGTGTCATCTAGAATTGTTAGTTTCATCTGGCGGAGAAATTAATTTTTAGATCTTCCATATGTAAGTTTAATTTTAAAATATTGCTTTGCTATTTTCTGGCCATAATGGTTGATATGAAATAAGTTTAATTAGTAAATGGTATTGCTCTTCTGACAGAAGGTGTTATCAGTGTTTCTTAGCATTGCTTCTTTTTAGCAACAGATTGCCTAAAAGTATTTGGATCGGAGTGCAGCAGCTAGTGTTAGATTAGCCACTGCTGCTGGTGATGTCTGATCCTATTTTTTAAAAGACACCTCAGAGTTGGCAGTAAAATTTAATTAGCCATGCCCACCTGCATGTCCTCTAGATGTGTTAAATTCCAATCTCAAAATTCCAAATCGAGTGTATCCAAAAGGCAATTTTGGAAATTGTACAGGTAGTCCTTGACTTACGACCACAGTTGAGCCCAAAATTTCTGTCGCTAAGCAAAACAGTTAAGTGTGCTTTTGCTCCATTTTGATCATCTTCCTTGTCACCATTTTTAAGCGAATCGCTAAAGTTGTTAAGTTAGTGACATGGTTGCAAAGTGAATCTGGCTTCTCCGTTGATTTTGCTTTGATTTTCTCTTTATTTGTTGATTAGCCTATAGGCCTATATCTCCTGGCAAATAGATGGGGAAGAAATGGAGGTAGTGACAGATTTTATTTTCCTGGGCTTCAAGATCACCGCAGAGGGAGACTGCAGCCAAGAAATTAAAAGATGCTTGCTCCTGGGGAGGAAAGCTATGGCAAATTTAGACAGCATACTAAAAAGCAGAGATATCACCCTGCCAACAAAAGTGTGTATAGTCAAGGCTATGGTTTTCTCAGTTGCAATGTATGGCTGTGAAAGTTGGATCATAAGAAAGGCTGAGTGCCAAAGAATTGAGCCCTTTGAACTATGGTCCTAGAGAAGATCAACCCTGACTGCTCTTTAGAAGGCCATATCCTGAAGATGAAACTCAAATATTTTGAGAAGGACGGATTCACTGGAGAAGAACCTAATGCTGGGAAAGATTGAGGGCAAAAGAAGAATGGGACGACAGAGAATGAGTTGGCTGGATGGAGTCACTGAAGCAGTAGGTGTGCGCTTAAATGGACTCCAGAGGATGGTAGAGGACAGGAAGGCCTGGAGGAATGTTGTCCATTGGGTCGCGATGAATCGAACACGACTTCGCAACTAACAACAACATAGGCCATATCAACGAACAAGGTTCAAACACGTATTATCAATAAAATCCTATACAAACAATTTAAACTAAGAGTAGGGTTAAATACAATAGTTATAGAATAAAATACAATAATTTAATCCATAAATATGTAAAATGGAATAAAATGACATAAAATTATATGCAATGTATGCCAATCAGGCCCACATATGCCGATCACAGCCGGACCATTTTAGTCAGAAATTGTGCTGTATTAAATGTCGTTTTCAAATTCTGGCCACACATGAGGTATGTTTTTTTAATTTGGGCCTCCCACTGGGCCATATGTTTAATATATGGATCAAGGTACTTATCTCTCATCCCCTTATACAAACAACAATCGAATAATATATGAGTCAGATCTATTAAGTGATTCTGGCTTCTCCGTTGATTTGGCTTTGATTACCTTTTGCGATCTTCTGTCGCAAAAATCACATGATCACAGGGCACTACAACTGTCATAAATATGACTCAGTTGCAAAGCTTCTGAATTTTGATCACCTGACTATGGGAATGCTGCAATTAGGAGGATGCAATTACCATATTTTCCAGAGTATAAGACGCTCTGGAATATAAGACACACATTAGTTTTTGGGGAAGAAAACAAGAAAAAAAAATCTGCCTCTGCCTACCAGCATCCATCGATATACATCTGGCTAGTGTCCTTGCAGTAAACAGCAAGCAGCCTGGTTAGCTTCAGCACATTATTGCAGCCTGATTTAGCACGAACAGCTGATTGGCAGTTGGATCAGTCTCCCGGAATACCACCAATCAACTGTTCCAGACTGCGGGGATCACCAGAGCCCATCGCCGCCTCTGCACGTTGCATTTTTGGCCTCTGAGTGTTGTGTTTTTGGTCTGGAACCGGCCAAAAATGCGATGCACGGAAGCCAAAAATGGGGCATGCGGAGGCCAAAAATGGGGCATGTGGAGGCCAAAAACGCAATGCGTGGAGGCAGTGATTGGCAGCGATTGGCGGCGATGTGCTGTCGCAATCCCCACAGCCTGGAACAGGTCCAAAACAGGGCGTGCGGAGGCCAAAAACGCAATGCACGGAGGGCAAAAATTGCCGAAGGGTGGGGGCCGGTGGGTGGTCGGGGCTTCAGCAACATTCGGTGTATAAGATGCACCACAATTTTCACCCACTTTTGGGGGGCGGAAAAGTGCATTTTATACTCCAAAAAGTATAAATGGTAGGTTATAAATGTGCAAAACAGTCATAAATCACTTTTGGCAGTGACATTGTAACTTCAAACAGACACTAAATGAACTGTTGTAAGTGAAGGACTACTTGTAATCCAAGACACTGGGGAGACACATAATAGAAGGAGACTACTATGTGTGTGGTCATGTACTGTTTGCGGAGTTCTGTTCAAGTTCCCAGGTGAATGTGAGGGTCCCACTAATGAGCTAATGATGAGGATAAGAGCTCTGTGAGACTACAGACCCTCATGTCATCCAGACATGGAAATGACCACTTACGGTAGTAACTAGGATATTTTGGTGCCTGAAGGAAACCCATATGCCTCCTCTCCACCGAAGCCTAAACTTCAATAATGCCCATTCTTGTCTTCATACACACCCTCTCCATTCGTGACAGCACCTGAATTTGGCATTTTTACTGAGCTGATCAAAAGCTCAGCCTTTAAAGAGAAAGCTGGCAAAGGATTAGCTGGGATTAGCAACATGATCAAGTCATCTACAAAACCAGAGGAGCTACGGATGGCATCCATTTAGTATTATCCCAGTACAAGCAGTCCTCAACTTAAAACCATTTGTTTAGTGATCATTCGAAGTTACAGTGGCACTGAAGAAGTGACTTATGACTGGTCCTCGTGTTTATGACCATCACAGACATGGCATCAAAATTCAAACACTTAGCAAATGGCACGTTTGACAGTTGCAGTGTCCCAGGCCATGTTATCGAGATTTGAGACTTTCCCAGACAGCTTTTTACAAGCAAGGTCAATGAGGAAAGCCAGTTTCACTTAACAACCGTGTCATTTACTTATTAACTTTTGTTAATTGTTGTTTATACAATTGTTGGTACAATTGTTGTTGTAAATTGAGGACTACCTGTAATGGAACATGGAAGGAGAGAGAGGGCCTGGTGGCTCAGCAGACTGATAGCATTGTGATTAACACCAGCTGTCTGCAATTACTGTAAGTTCGAATCTCACCAGGCTCAAGGTTGACTCAGCCTTCCATCCTTTCTAAGGTAGGTAAATTGAGGACCCAGTTTGTGGGGGCAATAAGCTGACTTTGTATAAATATACAAAAGTATGAAGGCTATTGCTTAATGCATTGTAAGCTGCCCTGAGTCCCCGGAGAAGGGTGGCATATAAATCAAATTAAAAAAAAAAAAAAAGATGAAACCGTAAAACCAAGTCCCTCTGCAGCTAACCAGTTGGGATGGAGTGGCTTGAACCATAAACAACCTTCTCTCTTTTTGTAGATTGGTAGCTTTCATCCATAGAACAATCAAAATTACATACAGGATTGTATGCATGACTGATTGGAAACTGATCTGTTAATTATACTCTAAAGCAGGGGTGTCAAACTCACAACAACGACATGAGCCTGACTAGGTGGCTCAGTGGCAAAGACACTGAGCTTGTTGATCAGAAAGGTCGGCAGTTCAGCAGTTCAAATCCCTAGTACAGGTCTCCTGCATGAGCAGGGGGTTGGATTAAATGACCTCCAAGGTCCCTTCCAGTAACTCTGTTACTGTTACTGATAATGTCATCATGTGACATATCACAACTTCTTTTCCCTTCACTAAACCAGGGGTGGGTGTGGTCAGCATGTGACGCATCCGGCCCGCCGGCCAAGAGTTTGACACCCTGTTCTAAAGCATACTTCCACTCCAGCATCCTCCTAATTGCTAAATATTAACTCCCATAATCAATATTAACTAAGCCAGCTGAGAAATATGGGAGTTGAAGTCCAAACCATTCACTTCGTACAGATTGGAGGTGGCTGTTCTCTTTACACAGGCAGGTGTATGTACTGATCTTTCTTATCTCACTACTGTGTGCAAACCTAGTGCTTTGTGGAACAAGCTATTTTCCCCTGCTTTAATTTTCTGCAAATCCATTGCTTATTCCTACTGCATTAATCTTAATGCTACAGCCTGTAACCAAGTTCCAATCTTCAAGTTCAATGACATTATCTTTTAATTAACCCGGGGAAATTAATGCTTATAGTATTACAAACTATCTACAGTTTTTTTTTTCAGTATGTGGTTATTTTAGATATATACAACCATTCAAATAAGCTTTTAAAACTACAAAATGCTTATAGAGGAGCTGGCAATCTTAAAAAAATGGTTTTAGGTACACCCAGGAATTTTTTTTTTTTAACCAGCATGCCTCATTGCCGTATCTAAAGGTACTTTGAAATTCCTTTCACTTTCAAGAGTAGTTTGCAATATTGAAGAAGATATGGAGTCTTGTGGTCTAACACAGCATTTCTCAAGCATGACAATTTTAAGATGCATGGATTTCAATTCTCAGATTTCCCAAGCCAACCATGGCTAACTGGGGAATTCTGGGAGTTGAAGCCCATGCATCTTAAATTTGCCAAGGTTGAGGAACATTGGTGTAATGCAGGGGTGAGCAACTATGGCCCTTTTATGACTTGTGGACTTCAACTCCCAGAATTCCTGAGCCAGCCATGTCAGGAATTCTGGGAATTGAAGTCCACAAGTCATAAAAGGGCCATAGTTGCCCACCTCTGGTCTAATGGATTAGGGAAGGCCTCATCAAGGCTGCCCAGGCTCTCCACCTTTGCTAAAAATCAGGGGCATTGTTTCCTACTATTCTGAGGCAAGACTCCATACAAACTGTATTGTATTTTAAATATGCCATTTCCAGTTAGTAGGTGCTTGATCCCTTAGCTAATCACATGCTATTAGGGTTAGTGGTCACCATCATGTTAAATTCACCATTGCATTTCCATTTCAAGCAGCCACAGGCACTAAAGAAAGATAAGATATTAAGATAAGAAAGAGAAAATGTATAAATATGGATTACTGATGCAAAGATGTTGAAAAGAAGAAGATGTAAATATCTGTTTTTGATTGTTTGTTTTTTGTTTGTTTGTTTTTAAAAACTGTTTAATAAACATTATTATAAATTTTTTTAAAAAAAAATAAAGAAAGGGTAGCATTTCATTTGGTTGGGTTAAACTGTTTGTGTAGGCATTCCAGTGGATGTCTCGTTCCACTTCTCTCAGATCCTATTAATTCTGACATGGCTTCTTTACGGCACAACTGGGGAAAGAGGCCTAGGCATACAACAGCTTGGCAGGATTTCATCACTGTATTATATTCCATCACAGAGGGAATTGCTCTGTGAGTGAGATGGGTGGCTTCTAAATTTTATACACACAACGCCAGTGGTGGGTTGCTCCTGATTCTGTCTGGTTCTATAGAGGCAGGAGGCTCCGCCCACCTGGCATGATGTCATCATTGGTGATTGGTGAGCGCACGATCCCACTGCGAACCGGTAGTAAAGGTAAGTGGAACCCACCCCTGCACAACACCCACACACACCATACATAACATACATAGACAAACATGCACATAAAACAGAGGGGGCAGATTGAGGTGTTGCTCCCTGGCTGACGAACAAATTAACAGTGATTGGCTGAGACATTTCTTTTCTTAGCTATTGAAGTGCTTATAGATCGTAAATGCTGCATAGACCCTTGCAAATAAGTAGCTGTGCTCATTTCCATATATCCATCAATCCGTTTAAATTCATATTGGAGACACTCAGCTCTTCCCCAACTTATTATTCAGGATTTAGCCAATGCCATTTTCATACATTGTCTAGTACTCTATAGACATACAGTTAGATGTAGGCCAGTTATCAGCGTAACAGACTATAATATGACAATTTGCAATACAACATTTTATGGTACAGAGAACAAGAATCCCATTAAAAGAACTTTTGACCAGTATATTATAGTCCACTTGTTCTGCTTTATAGTCCTCTAATTCAGTGGTTACTGAAAGCTTTTGAGAGCAACCACATACTGTAAACCTGAAGGCAACCGTACTTGCAAGCATTATCAAGATACTGGCAGCATCCAGAAAATTCCAAAATTGTGACTGTGTGTCTTTGAAAATGATATGGGAAAGTGCTTTCTGATGCTTGTTCATATGGTGGGGTTGCAGCTACATTCCTGAAAAGAGAAGAAACATACACTAAATCGATCAATTTTAAACTTCCCAGTATCCATGCTTGTTCTTGGAAAGAAGGCAAAAGAGCATTCAAAGATGGCTGAAGTAGTTTAGGCACAAGGCCATCGGGACCTGAATGAATAAGCATGCAGTAGCAATACACTACTGGTACTATAGTTGTTCAATAAAGTAAAGGTAACGGTTGCCACTATAAAGGGCTAAAGGGCTAATGGTGCCTCATCTGTCAGAGTCCAGAGCTTCTTTGTCACTGACACCAAAATCATCTCAGAGCCCTGAAGGAGGATGGAATGAAAGGTTTAAGGATGGAAGGCATGGTCTGGATAAAATACCAGAATCTTGATCCTATTCCCATGTTATTTTATAAACCAAAGGAGATAGATAGACAACATCACTTTGCAAACAACACTTTGGATATTGAAGTTACATTGTCACAGAGCCAAAGTTCCCTTTCCACTAACTTCATTTATTTTCAGGGCTGTACAAATCTTCCTCATAATTTATTTACCATGGTGCTAAGTTACTCTAAAATATCACATCTGCCCTTTCAGCCCTCTGACATCTTCCTTTGATGCATCATTATTCATTATTGAAGAAGCCTAGATCCTACTGACTTTTTAAAGCTCCCTTCCCTTCACACCTTGTAGTCTAATGCTGACATCAAAATTTTTACATCATCTTATCAAAAAATATCTTTTCCATTTGTCAACTCAGGCTGGTTAGCTTCCATAGAGGTAACCATTTAGATTCAGCAAACGATTATTATGGTCCTTTAAAGGTTCACCAGCTTATGTGATAATATATTTGTTAGTCACAAGATTTTTTTTTTTTTAATAGTACTCTCTTGTTCCACTCTGGTTTAGAATGAAACACAGTCAGACGACTTTGAAAACAATTTAAAAACATAATGGCTGGCATGGAGAGAAAATCCTTTTATATGAATTTTAAATGCCTCAATTTCGTGCTATGTGCCAATACAGCCATATTGATGATTAGGAACTCAGGGACTTACGATGCCATCATATCAAATGTGGTTGTCCTATTGTTGTTTTCATCTGGCCTATAGCTACTTTTTTCTGCAAAAAGTTGTATATTTTTGTTGTGGTTTGTGTGTGTATATGCACACACTTAAAAACTGTTTCATGTTTTAGAATGTTTGCACTAAGCTAAGCAGTGGGAAAAAGGACAATTCAAACAAATAGAAGCTTGGAGCTACCCCAGTTCTTTTTACCGGTACCAATAGGTATGTCAGGGAGTCAGATAGTAGTCATACTCTCTTTTCATTTTTATCCAGCATTCTTGCTTGCCTAATTCTTTATGATGGATGGGAAGAGAGAATGATTATGTGGTGGCATCAAAAAAGACGACCAACTGGAAGTAAAAGCCTCTAACATTTGTTGATGAGTTTCTAGTTTGGCATGTGAATCTATGCAAGTATTCAATAATGTCCATTTTTTAGAAATATAAAAGGGAGGAATATTCAATCAACCAATATCTTCTCAGTTTTTAAGTGTGTGCATATACACACACAAACCACAACAAAAATATACAACTTTTTCAGCAGCAAGATTGCTGGTAGCACAACATTGGAAGAAGGACTTTTTGCCTACTATTGAAGATTGGATATTGAAAGTAACTAATTTAGCTGAAATGGCTAAAATTTCAGCATATTTGAAGGATCACACACAAGAAAGGTACATACAGGACTGGAGAAGATGGATTGATTATATACAAAATAAGTACCAGACCAAAAAATATCAAATAGCTTATGAATGATTTTTCTTATTTGTATAAGTGTTATATAAGTGATATTAGATGTATTATGTTTAAGAAATAGGATTTTATATATGGGGGATTAAGAAATTTTTTTATAGGGGTGTTAGTTTACTGATTGGTTATGCAATTTAGATTATTGTTAAAGATCAATAGAAATACCTTGTGTTCTGCTCTGGGAAGTCGGGGAGGGGGAGGGGGGGTTGGTGGGGGTTGGGGGGGGTTGTGGGGAATAAAAAAAAAATATATACAACTTTTTGCAGAAAAAAGTTTCAGTCTTCTTTACAGATCTAAAGACATGTTATTCCTTTAGGTATATTAAAGGATACATATATAATGTATTTTACTCATAATGTCATGATATTGGTATATTAAATTTAAAAATGTTTCACTTAAAATTGTGGTTAAGAATGATTTTGCTGCAAAATATCAGGCAAGCAAAAATTGCAGTTTGGATTTAGTTTATGTTGATTAAATATTGTTTAATATATTAAATTCAGAACTTTCTATTTTCTGATCTCCATGGGAAAATATTTTATAGATATTTTTATATGTTATATAAAATAGTAATATAGGTATTTATAGGTATTTTAAAAACATTTTCCTCCCATATGTTACTGAAGGAAATTACTGGTAATTTTGCTTACTTATTTTCCTTTCTGCATTTCTATAATATCTAACGGCCACATTTCTTAGGACTTCATTTGTTATTTGTGAAGTACCATTTGTAATTCTACTATTAAGTGCACAAATGTAATAAAGCATTATGTAAAATCTAAAATAAATTAATTAGTTTGAAGCAACTGTGAATTAAAATAAAAGCCAAACAACAAAGGGTAACAGCAATGAAAGGAACTAAATTGGAGAAAAATAGTCAATTGTGACATGATAAAGTGATACAAAATTATACTTGCTGTGGGGAAAAAAAGTGAAGAAAAAGTATTTCCTCCTCTCTTTTTTTCCCCTTTCCCATTCTTTTTCCACGTTTTTGAGCGATCCAATGTGGCCGAATGGCAAATAATTCAGGGCAGATGAAAGGAAGCACTTTTGCACAAACCCATAATTAACCAGGAAGAGTTGCTACCACAAGATATTATGATGACTTGGATGGGATAAAAGGAACGAGACAGATTTATAGAGGAGAAAGCTCTTAATGGATACTAATCATGTTGGCTATACATTATCTCCAGAATCAGAAGCTGTATATAATCCCAGTAGCTAGGGAATGTCTTCAGAAATTGCTCTTGGTGTCCTGCCAATGATCTCCTTATACTTATCTGATTGGTCATTTGGGGAACCAAATACTGGACAAAAGTGGCCCTTGGCCTGAATCAACACAACTTTTTTCTTATTTAGTTAATTTTTCTTTCTTATTTAATTATATATTTATTTGCAGTCGTGGCGAATTTATATTTATTTATTGAAAGAATTTATATCACTCTTTAGATATAATATTTATTACATTTATATCACTCTTGAGGATTGTCAGAGAGAAGAGAAGGTTAATCTATTCTCCAAAGCATCTGAGGGCAGGATAAGAAGTAAGGATTGGACACTTACCAAAGAGAGATACAATCCAGGGATGGGTTCTATTTACCTTTACTACCGGTTTGCAACGGGATCGCGTGCGCCTATGACAACATCTGGGGCCGTGGGTGGAGCCTCCTGCCAGTTTTACTACCGGTTCTTGCGAACCGGTCCGAGAACCAGGAGCAACCAACCACTGATACAATCTAGAAATAAGGAGGAATTTCCTGACAGTAAGAAGGATTCATCAATGGAACAGCTTGCCCTTCAGAACTGTGGGTGCTCCAACACTGGAGGTTTTCAAGAAGAGACTGGATAGCCATTTTTCCGGAATGCTCCAGGTTCTGCTTGAGCAGAGGGTTAGGTAAGGAGACCTCCAAGGACCCTTCCAACTCTATTGTTCTATTTCTACTCTGATC
Source organism: Pituophis catenifer annectens (assembly GCF_029215685.1). Classification (NCBI taxonomy): domain Eukaryota; kingdom Metazoa; phylum Chordata; class Lepidosauria; order Squamata; family Colubridae; genus Pituophis; species Pituophis catenifer. The sequence continues at coordinate 54,649,861 of NW_027256882.1, forward strand.
TTCCTCTATATTCCAGCTGATTCCCAACTCGTAACAGTCGAAATAGGACTTTAAAATACAAATACAGAACCCAGTGCAAGCATTAAAACAAACCAAAACAACAAAACCCTTTAAAAAGAATTTTAAAATCCTACCACTTGGATTTATGAGGTTCTAGCCTTTCTATTTACAATGAGAAAGGAGTGAGAAGAGGAAGTTATTTCATCTTTTTATAGTAGTTGGTTGTTAATATTCCTCCCTCAGCCACAGCTGTACACATGTTCTAGCTTCTTCTTTTTTTCTTTCAGAAAAAAGCAGTGCCTATTTAACCATGTGGCTCTGCAAGTTCAGATGATCAGTCTTTCAGGAAAAATTCTTCATAACTGAGCTGACCATGAAGGGGAGTACATACTTTAATGCAGTATGATTTAAATTAGTAAGCATGGCAATCAATAAAAGCAGGAAATGTTTGTACAATAATGATCTTTCTAAAAAGAGAAAATCTTCAGTTTGTGGAAGACTATTACTGAAAATATAAAATGGGTCCATTTTGGAAATTCTACCACCTAGAGGCAGCCAAACATCCTCTCTTTTGTCATAGCTAGACAGATCTCAAAAGATTGGGAGATGCACATCATACCCTCCGAAATTCATTTCAGTAGACAGGTAGGTTTCTGCAGGAAATGCTGTTCCTACCCAACACGTTGAGATCTTGCCTTGGAGCAAACTGGAAGCCAGTGCAGGTTTTAGTAATGGATCTTCATGGTCTTTCCATTTGACCTCTATTTTTTCTTCCATGAAGATTCTTGAAAGAGACCATGAAGCATCATTGCTAAGCTAGAACATTATTGTTTTACTGTAATTAATGTAACATAATCAGCGTCAAGAGGTTGTGATGGTGGCAATTTGTATGTTGTGAAGTCTAAGAGCAATTCACCAACAACTGTTTTTGAAAGCATGCCTTATTCTTGCGAGATTTTTGTAGTTTGTGGAGGCCACATGAGAATGGGGTGTGCTCTTGTGGGGCATCTGGACCCTCCAAAAATTGCATGAGAGGGCCATACTTTTGTATGGTCTCTGGAATGTCTGAAAATTGTGTGAGATCAGGGTGTGCTTTTGTGCATTTTTCCGAGGCTTCCGAAATGGCATGAGCATGATGGATATTCTCATATAGCTTCCGAATCCTCTGGAAATCATGCTAAAGAACCATTTCTCTTTTTTATCACATAGATTTTTATTAATTTATCAGAATATAAAATATAAAGAAAATGAAAATAATGAGAAACCTCATTATTTGGGGAAGGGGAAGGGAAAAGGAGAAAATGTGGGGTTTCCATTTGGAAACCACTTTTGGATTTTGTGCTTGTGATAGAAAAGGTGACATTTTGATTTTGGTGATAGATTTGTTGCTATAGAAATGGCTAGTAGTGGTTAGAGTGCAGTACTGCAGGCTACTTCTGCTGACTACTGACTGCCAGCAGTTTGGCAGTTCGAATCTCACCAGGCTCAAGGTTGACTCAGCCTTCCATCCTTCCGAGGTCGGTAAAATGAGGACTCAGATTGTTGGGGGCAATATGCGGACTCTGTAAACCGCTTAGAGAGGGCTGTAAAACACTGTGAAGCAGTAAATAAGTCTAAGTGCTATTGCTATTGCTATTGTCTAAAAGTAAACAGTTGAGTAATGTTATCTTTTACTGTGCTAAAGAGAGTCTGAAGACAACCAAGCTCATTTCTCTTTTGTTTGGGCTGGGGGTTGATACAGCAGCAGAGTCAAGTTAGGCATTTTCCAGATGCTGGAAAATTTGGGGCTCAGATGCTGAACCCAAAACCTTCGCTGTCACTGCATTATGCTGTCAATAGAATGCAAGGGAGAACCCATTTCTCCCACAGATATTGGACTTGAATGTGGGGCCTCAATAGAATGGAATTGGTTTTTCCTTAGCGCATCGCATTCTAACTTGTTGAGGGAGCCTGAGGGGGGGCGCCCATCTTTGGATATGCTTGACAGGATACAAAGATCTCATCCCATGCTGTTCGTCTGTTAGTCCTAGTTTCTATAGCTTTAAATTTTTAATTTGCGTAGTTTTAATATTGTAATCATTTTTCGATTTGTCTTTTTATAATTCGTAAGCCACCCAGAAAGATGGGTGGCATAAAAATTTAATAAATAAATCAATAACTCGGCAGGGCATGTATGGAGCGATATCTTTTAACTCACCTTCCCCACTCGGTCAATTTTTTTTTTCTACTCAGAAAATAAAAAAGAACTATCACCCAAATCCTAGGCAGAATATTAAACATGTCATTAAAATACAGCTAAGTAAATGTGGAAGAGAGTTCAGATGCTGCAAAGCCACCTTCCAATGCCCTTGGTTACAAGGCTGCCTTTGATAATATCTGCTCAGCATTTTTAGTATTCAGCCCTTAAGGAAAAAAAAATGAGAATATGAGACCTTTTAATTCGGTGTTCAAAGTCTACACTTTGGAATGTTATGTAATAAATCAATCATTACTACACTTAATAACCTTAATGATTTTCTTTGAAGCAGGGAATCCAGGAGAGAGATAAGTGTTTTGAAACAAAAAGGAAAAAAAGGGGGAAAATATTGTTGCAGTCATTTGATGTAAAACTCTTTTATTGATTAGATCAGACTGTTTTGAAAACAGCTTTAGGTAATGGCTGCAATTCCGAATGATGGAAAGAAATAAAGCATTCTTCATAGGCTCTAGAAACTTGATCTTTCCCAAATCCATCATTATCCCATCGTGTCTAAATTCCTTCCATTCAGCTTGTTTATGCCCAGGACATAATATAATAATCTATCATGATTTTCAAGAAACTTTTGTAAAAAGGAGAGAATGCAGCATTTTTAAATAATCTGATTGCATTTTATTTTGAGGAGAAGGAAGTATGATCTGTTTATCCCTTTACAGAACAAGCTATATAAGCCATTATGCCCATTATATGCCAGGTATAGATTTCTATATTCAACAGAAGCATTTCCTGGTACAACAATTTCTTCTACCTGAATTCTTGAAGGATTACTGAATATCGTATTGGCTGTCAGGTCTCCGGTACACACAGGATAATTCCACTTTTACTGAGTTTGCACAGACACAGTGATTCCAAAACTATAATGAGATTTCAAAGGGTTTTGCTGTTTTTCTGGAATAATATTTAAAATCCGGTCAAAGGATGAATCACAAATGCATGACTATATATCCTAAACAGATACAAAGAATGGTTTGGACTGATAAATTTAAATTTCTAATTTTTATCTAAACTGTTAAAATGCCCAGGTGCTAAATTTTGGTGGGAAAGGAAGGCTAGGGGGGGCAGTGCTTTAAGAGATGAGATGAGATTTGATTTGTTCTTCATTAGCAAAATGGATAATGTGAGATGGATGGGTGGGTGGGTGGATGGATGGGTGGGTGGATGGATGGGTGGATGGATTAGATAGATAGATAGATAGATAGATAGATAGATAGATAGATAGATAGATAGATAGATAGATAGATGGATGGATGGATGGATGGATGGATGGATGGATGGATGGATGGATGGATGGATGGATGGGTGGGTGGATGGATGGGTGGGTGGGTGGGTGGGTGGGTGGGTGGATGGATGGATGGATGGATGGACGGACGGATGGGTGGATGGATTAGATAGATAGATAGATAGATAGATAGATAGATAGATAGATAGATAGATAGATAGATAGATAGATAGATAGATGGGTGAATGGATTAGATAGATAGATAGATAGATAGATGATAGATAGATAGATAGATAGATAGATAGATAGATAGATAGATGATGGATGGGTGGATGGATAGATGGATGGATGGATGGATGGATGGATGGATGGATGGATGGATGGATAGATAGATAGATAGATGATAGGCAGACAGGTGAAGCAGTAAAGGGTTTACTGCTTGAGCATAGGGTTGAACTAGAAGACCTCCAAGGTCCTTTCCAACTGTTATTCTGCTATATATCATTTCTTTTCTTTTTTAAACCCTTCTTTTCCTATCTGGAGGAGTTTAGTTGCACCCTACCCAAACAACCATCAGAAACACTTTCACCATCTCGTTTTCAAAGACACGAACACAATTTTGGAGTTTTTTTGCGGTCTTTAAATGAATGCTTGTAAGTCGAGGACTACCTGTACACAGTATAGCAGACCTCCCTTGTTTCTGAAAGCTTCCTATTGCTAGACCTTACACTGGCTCCCTTTTAGGCCCAAAATCCCATGTAAACAGGAATAAGCCATCTATCACTATTTGTCCCAGTTCCTGTTCTGACCCAGCCTTAGCAGAAGCAAGAAACAGACTCTTTATCATGAAACACACACACCCCTTTATTTACCTCTTGTGAATTAATTGCATTCACCCACCGAAAAGTCCAGGCAATAGTCCTTCAAGTAGTTAACTGCAGTAACAGACCTTATCAGATCCTTGCGATAATTGCAAGGCCGTGAGTTCCCAAACGAAAGGCTGTAAATTAAGTTCTAGCAAGCAGTCTTTGTGGCACAAAACACAATGAGCAAAATCTTCAGAAATACGAACTGTTGTCTCCTACAACAACCACTCCCCTTTCCTTCTATTTATTCCCCAGACAGGGAGGGGCCATTCAGCATCCATGTGTGCTTTGCTTCCCGAGTCGACTCCGGTCCTCCGTTGCTCACCTCTCATAACTGCTCTGCACATACGTGCATCTGGAACAGGCCCCAGCTGTTCTTCCTCTTCACTCATCTCAGCCTCCAAAGGCAGCTGGCTCTCTGGTGACTGGGAAATGTCGGACGACCCTGGCTCTATCTCTGTGTCCGATGCAGAGCAACCATCAGAGCCTTCCCCAGACTCCAGAACTGGCCCGAGTTCCTCCCTAACCTCCTCATCGTCTGAGTCTGCTGCCAGCTTTGCTGGCAGCTGGTGGGCCACAACAGTTCAAGGTATGGTCCTATTTACTGTGCATAATACAATGCAATCAATAAAACAAAGTTTTTTTCTACTCCCAAAGGTGTCTACATGTCCCAAAGGTGCTTTTTCAAGAGGTAACTTTGGTACAACCATGACCTAGATGACTGAGAATCTCCATAGACCTTTTTTACATGGTTTTTTTTTGTTTTGTTTTGTTTTTTTGTTATGTGAATTTCAAGATCCAGATCCCCAATTAAGGAATCCTGACCTCCCAACTTTGGTTGCATGGATCTTTGAATGCATTTAAGAAAGAGTGGAAAACATTTTATTTATTAAAGCAAACTGATTAGTGGAAGGGATTGTAAGCAGATGCCGAGAATAATAGCAGGGCTGTTGTGCTGTAAATCTTATTAGCAATGTTAATAAAGTAGGCTTAGGATTTTATGATTGTGCGTTATTTTTATTGTGGCTATAAATATATCATGTTGTATATTGATTTTTATTTTTTCTCTAATTTTAATTGTTTAGGTTTTAATTTTTTAATGTTGTTAGACCATGCCTGGGTAAGAAACACTTTATAAATAACATTAGTGCTTGTTGAATACTTTTTTTTTTTTCCAAAACTGAATCTGCACTGAGATGCTAGGAAAAAACAGCTAAGAAAACAAGAGATTTCTATATCTTTTCTTCTGTAGAGCATATTAGTTTTGATAGAAGACTTGAAAGAGAAAATTTTACATTCCTAATATTTGAAAACCCTGACTGAAATATTTGTTTTATTGCATGTAAGATACCATCCCACCATATAAAAATGTATATTGCATACTTACTATATGTCCTGAGAGACCAAGGCTATATTAAATGACACTGTAAAACTGTCCCAATGGAATGGTACCCCAGATATTCTAGGTTAATATGACTGTATTGACATCAATTTTGCCTACTCATCATAATGCATGTGGTCCTTTGTCCAACTCCAGAGGGTGGCTTTAACCACCTTTTCCAATTTGCAGGAAATGAAATTGAAGCGAGATTGAAACAGAAATGGCTGCCTTGGGTTCTCTGCAGGCATTCTATAAGTAAACTTCCATAAGTGGCAATGGTCTCTTATCATACAGTGCTTCATCTACTGCAGGGTGGGCCTACTAAATCTGGCTGAAATACTCGGGCTTAGCACAGATGGCAGCAAAGAGTTACATGTTTTCATGTAAGAGCCCTGCTGGCACAGTGGTTAGAATGTGTATTGCAGGCTAACTGTGCCCACAGCCTGGAGTTCAATCCTGATCAGATCAAGGTTGACTCAGCCTTCCATCCTTCTGAGGTCAGTAAAATGAGGACCCAGATTGTTGGAGGCAATAGGCTGACTCTGTAAACTGCTTAGAGAGGGCTGCAAAGCACTGTGAAGCAGTATATAAGTCTAAGTGCTATTGGTATTGCTATTACAATATCTTTTTGGTTCCATCAGGATTAGTGCTAATATCATGCTGCTAACAAGACATAGAAATCAAATGTAAAGAGCCCATGGCTAAGAAAAAGTTTTAGCTTCCCCTGTCCACATTCTCCCAAACTGCTTTCCTGCTAATTTTTAAAAATCATAAGTGGTTGCCACTCCAAATGGACATTTAATAATTAATACTGTTATTTTCACTTCCTAATTATTTATTCAAACAATTTATCTTCTCTCCTTCAGCCCAAAGGTTTTCAGAGTGGCTAACATTTAAAACACAATAAAATAACAGCAAAAGAAATAAACAAAACATATCAACCCTCTCTTGATTAGGAGGAATTACAGAGATCAAAATGAATATATTATCAAGACTAAATGTTTCATTTCGAATTACTTCAATCTTTATTGAGTAAAAAGACATGAAATGACTGGCATTGAAAAATAATGGGTTATATATGGACTAACAGAAGCCAAGGATTACATTCAAGAACTCATAGGATTCCATAGAATGAGATGATCTGGCAGCTATTACTATCATACAACTCTGACAGGGATATTATAATGGTTTATTTATTATTTTATTTATTAATTAAATGTATATGCCACTCATCTCGATACCCAAATTTATATTTCCTATGCTTCCATCACCTCACTATAAGAGGCAGAAATTTCAAAGGGCTGCATAGTTGTGTTTCGGTTGATACACACAGAAATAAACAATTTTCAAGGCACTTCATAACATTAAGTAACTTATGAAATGTTTGAGTGAAAAGAGGAAGAGAGCAATCCAAATTATTTTATTATTTATTTATTTATTTATTAAATTTATATCCCGCCCTTCTCCCCGAAGGGACTCAGGGCGTGAACAGCCGAGAATTAAAATAACATGCAATATAAAAGTTAAAATAATTAAGAATAAATTAAATTAAACGGCCACCCCAATTTAAAATCCCTAGCAATACAATTAAAAACCCCTAAGACCTATTCAGGCCAGGCCGGCTTGCTGAAATAAAAACGTCTTCCGGGCCTTACGGAAAGTGCGGAGATCCGGAATCATCCGTATTCCGGGAGGTAGCTCGTTCCAGAGGGCAGGTGCTCCCACAGAGAAGGCCCTCCCCCTGGGGACTGCCAGCCGACATTGCTTGACCGACGGCACCCTGAGGAGGCCCACTCTGTGAGAGCGTATTGGCCGGTGGGAGGTTATCGGTAGCAGCAGGCGGTCTCGTAAGTACCCTGGCCCTAAGCCATGGAGCGCTTTAAAGGTGAGAACCAACACCTTAAAGTGCACCCGGAAGACCACCGGGAGCCAGTGCAGCTCGCGCAGGAGAGGTGTTATATGGGAGCGCCATGTCGCTCCAGTGATCACCCGCGTGGCCGCATTCTGGACCAGTTGGAGCCTCCGGGTGCTCCTCAAGGGGAGCCCCATGTAGAGAGTGTTAGCGTAATCCAGGCGAGAAGTGACGAGAGCATGAGTGACTGTGCATAAGGAATCCCGACTCAGAAAGGGGCGCAACTGACATATCAGGCAAACCTGATAAAAAGCCCCCCTGGCCACGGCAGTCATATGCTCTTCTAAAGACAGCCGTGAGTCCAGGAGGACGCCCAAGTTGCGAGCCCCCTCTGTGGGGGTCAATGACTCGCCCCCAATAGCCAGTGATGGCACCAACTGGCTATATTGGGATGCCGGCATCCACAGCCACTCAGTCTTGGAAGGGTTGAGTCGAAGCCTGTTCCTCCCCATCCAGACCCGCACCGCCTCCAGACACTGGGACATCACTTCAAGGGCATCGTTGGGGTGGTTTGGGGTGGAGATGTACAGCTGAGTATCATCAGCGTACAGATGACATCACACCCCAAATCCACGGATGATCTCACCCAGCGGCTTCACATAAATGTTGAACAGGAGTGGCGAGAGGACCGACCCCTGTGGCACCCCACAAACAAGGCGCCTCGAGGTCGACCTCTGCCCCCCTGCCAACACAGACTGCGACCGGTCAGAGAGATAGGAGAACCACTGCAACACGGTGCCTCCCACCCCCAGTCCCTCCAGCCAGTGCAGCATGATACCATGGTCGATGGTATCAAAAGCCACTGAGAGATCTAATAGGACCAGAACAGAGGAGCAACCCCTGTCCCGAGCCCTCCAGAGATCATCAACCAACGCGACCAATGTTGTTTCCATGCTGTACCCAGGCCTGAAGCCGGACTGGCACGGATCTAGATAGACGGTTTCATCCAGGTACTGCGGGAGCTATTGCGCAACCACACTCTCAACAACCTTCGCAATAAAGCGAAGGTTGGAGACAGGACGGTAGTTAGCCATAACAGCCAGATCCAGAGAAGGCTTCTTAAGGAGGGGTCTCACCACCGCCTCTTTCAAAGCAGGCGGCAGGAAAATTGTCTTCTCTTTCTTCATTATTTAATTTATGATGAGGCAGTAGGCAGTAGGAGTACATGTCTATGTTAAAGGTTCTGGATGCTAAACTATGTGAGGAACAATTGAGGGAACTGAGAATGTTTAGTCTTATGAAGAGAAAGATTAGGAAATATATGATAGCAGTCTTCTAGTTTTGGAGAGGCAGAATGGGTTGACCTATTCTCCAAAGCACCTGAGTGTTGAATATGCAAGTAGGAGTGAGTCTTACATCAGCCTTCACGCATTGGGAGGGGTGTTGAATATGCAAGTAGGAGTGAATCTTACATCAGCTTCATTCATTGGTTCATTTTCCCTGGCAGGAAAATGAACAAGCATCAGTGGCTGATGGGCTGGACAGCTCCCTGTAAAAGGATCTGCAGCCTTGGGCAGTTCTGAGTTCATAGTTATTTTTTTTGTTGTTCCTGTTGCCTGAAATGGTTGTTTTACTTCACTACGATAGTCTCTGCCTCTCTTTTTGTATCCAGACTTAACACTGAGGGCAAGACCAGAAGTTATGAGTGGAAGCTTGTTAAAGAGAGATTCAACCTAGAACTGAGGAGAAACTGAGGAGAATTGTTTGCACTTTCCTGACAGTGCGAACAATTAATCAGTAGAACAGCTTACCTATAGAAGTTGTGGGTGTTTCATCACTGGAGGTTTTTAAGAAGTGGCTGGATAGCCGTTTGTGTGGAACGGTGTAAGATCTCCTGCTATGGGCAGGAGGTTGGACTAGAAGACCTCCAAAGTTCCTTCCAACTCTGTTATGCTATGTTCTACGTCTGTCCAGCAGGCATTGCCTTAAAATGAAATATTGCTTTTTTGAATGTCCTGTTGGAGTGGGGGACTGAGGGTTTGGGTTGTTTTCACAACAGCAGTCATTCAGACTTTTCATGTATTGTGTGACCTTGAAAATTGTCTGATTCTTTCTTTCCCTTGTCTGTTGACAGACTTTACGGACTAGATTTGCATTATTCATTTCCCAATTCCAGCAATTGGCTTCAATCCAGCCCTTCAAATCTATGATCACTGTAGTCTGTAGATCACATGACTTGTCACATGTCTCTATGAAGTTTGAAAAATGTATGGCCATTAAATATATATTATCACTAGCATGTGTTTGTGATAATAAAGATTTGTTGGAAAAATACTGCCGTTGAAAAGAGAAAAGTCTTTCTGATGCTGTATATTTAACTTGTAGCCCTAAGTACATTTTTTTTTTGCTGTTTTTGCTGTAACTTTGTTATCAAAAGTTAAAAAATTTGTCCTCCTTATCCAATTGTCTGTGCTCTCCTTTGACTGTTCAGATATCTAGAACCTCTATGAGGAAGGAATTAAGTTGCTTAGACAAGAGACAACAATTTGCTGAGATTACAAGATTTTATTAACAGGATACAATTACGATCTTTCACGCCTTAACCTGTGCAGTTCCACACTTAAAAGAGTTTCAATATTTTCACAGCTGCAAAGGGATTATGGAAATATATCTTCTTTTTTGCAAAATGCCAGAAATCCAATGAATAGATTGGATCCTTCTTCCGTATGCAGTGGCAGAGTTGCAAAATGCAACAGTATTGGAAAATGATTCATCGTAGAATGGAACAGGTTTTGAAAGCCATAATTCCATTCCATCCTGAGATATGTTTATTAAACTTCAGCAACCCATATATTTCTGTAAAGTATACCAAGCTGGCATTGTGCATTTGTAACAGTGGCAAGGATTCTGTAGGTTTATTTTTATCTGAAAAGAATCTTTGATCCCCTCTATGGAAGATGGCTAACTAAACTGTGGGAATAGGTTTCAAAGACCTAAAATAACTGCATGTTTAAAAAGTAAATCTGATATGCAATTCAATTTTATTTGGAAACCATTTGAAACAACCGTTCTACACATGAAATGATGCCACATCCAAAATGTGGTTTATGTTTTAACATGACATATAATCTACATATTTTTCAGTATTCTCTTCATGTATTAATCACTATCCGTAGTTTTTATTATATATACACATTTTTTTCATTATCTGATATTTGTTGACTGTTTTATCACTTAAAGGAAAGGGATTTTATACCAACAATTGTTAAAATATAATTTTGCGCCTGTGCTTGTTTTTTCTTTTCCTTGTGGATAAAGATAATACCCAGCTTGTAAAATTAAATGCATTAAATGGGAAAACAAACACATTAACAGTATACCTGAACAAATTCTATGCATTCAAATCAACAGCAAATATAAAGGTCTTTTAAAAAGTCGTTTTTAAAAAATATAATGGAATTCTTCCATCTGAACGTGGACATCTGAGAAAAGGGGAATGGATTTTGCATGCAAGATTTAGCCTATTCACATTTCCCATTGATAGTCCTTAGTTTACTCACCAGGGTATGAAACGTCAGCTCCCAAAAATCTGCCACCAGCATAGTCAATGCTGAGAATTCTGGGGACTGAAGTCCACATAGATGGTGATAACTAGATGTATTGCTCTGTCCCAAACCCAGCCAAGCTGGGTCACAGGTACTTTGGGATTCAGAAACAATGATCACACAATAGGAGCATTTAAGGCTTTATTCCAAGGCAATATGAGAAAATAATATTAAACACCAATTAAAGAATATTCAAGAATACAATTAGAAAAAGGAGGGGGTATGCAGTGGCGTACCCCAGGGCTCTGTTTTAGGCCCAATACTCTTCAACATATTCATCAATGATTTGGACGAGATGGGGAACTCATCAAATTTACAGATGACACCAAGCTACAGTAGCAGGAATAGACAACACTCCAGAAGATAGGCTTAAGGCACAGAAGAATCTTGACAGACTTGAACATTGGGCACTATCTAACAAAATGAAATTCAATGGTGAAAAAAGTAAGGTTCTACATTTAGGCAAGGAAAACAAAATGCACAGGTACAGTATAGGTGGGTACCTTGCGCAATAGTGGTGACTGTGAGAGGGATCTTGGAGTCCTAGTGGACAACTGTTTAAATATGAGCCAGCAGTGTGCAGCAGCTGCCAAAAAAGTCAACACAGTTCTAGGCTACATAAATAGAGGGATAGAAGCAAGATCACATGAAGTGTTAATACCACTTTATAATGCCCTTGGTAAGGCCACACTTGGAATACTGCATCCAATTTTGGTCACCACGATATAAAAAAGATGTTGAGACTTTAGAAAGAGTGCAGAGAAGAGCAACAAAGATGATTAGGGGACTCGAGGATAAAATATATGAAGAACAGCTGCTAGAACTGGATATGTCTAGTTTAATGAAAAGAAGGACTAGGGGTGACATGATACCATTGTTCCGATATCTCAGGGGTTGCCACAAAGAAGAGGGAATCAAGCTATTCTCCAAAGCACCTGAGGGCAGGACAAGAAGCAATGGGTGGAAACTAATCAAGGAGAGAAGCAACTTAGAACTAAGGAGACATTTCCTGACAGTTAGAACAATTAATCAGTGGAACACCTTGCCTCCAGAAGTTGTGAATGCTCCAACACTGGAAGTTTTTAAGAAGAGATTAGGTAACCATTTGTCTGAAGTGGTGTAGGGTTTCCTGCCTAAGCAGGGGGTTGGACTAGAAGACCTCCAAGGTCCCTACCAACTCTGTTATTCTATTCTATTCTATTTGAAAAAGAAATTTCTTGTATCCATTCTGCCAGTCAGGGACTCCAGAGATGATGCTAAGCAGAGGCCTTCGTAGACAGCTGCAGTACACACCCTCCCAATTATGTCTGTATTATCAGCGCATGTATTATATATGTTGAAATTCTAGATTAGAATAGAATAGAATTTTATTGGCCAAGTGTGATTGGACACACAAGGAATTTGTCTTGGTGCATTCTACTGCATGGAGTTGTTCCAACTAGCTCACATAGGCTCTAAAACCAGGGATGGATTCTAATTTTTTTTATTATCGGTTCTGTGGGCGTGGCTTATTTTGTGGGTGTGGCTTGGGGGTAATGTGACCGGGTGGGCATGGCCAACTTTTTTTTTTTTTTTTTTACTTTTAAAAGCATTATTTCTACAACCTTAAAAGGTTGCAGAAAAAAATGCTTTTAGAAGTCTCTGATGATCAGGCAAGTCAGCTGGCATTGCCAGAAGCTGTTAAAGGGATTTTTTTTCCTACAACCTCTTTGGCTGAAGAGGTTGCAGGAAAACATGCTTTTAGAAGCTTCTGACAATCAGGCAAATCTGGTGGTGTCGCCAGAAGCTTTTAAAGGGATTTTTTTTTCCTACCACCTCTTCAGCTGAAGAGGTTGCAGAAAAAAATGTTTTCAGAAGCCTCTGAAGATCCCAGCTGATCCGCGTGATCATCAGAGGATTTTTTTTTTTTAACTTTTAAAAGCATTTTTTCAGCCGAAGAGGTTGTAAAAAAATGCTTTTAAAAGTAAAAAAAAAAAGCCTCTGATGAGGTGGGCGGGGTAAGCGAGCGGGCGACCGGGCCGGGGACTGGTTCCGGGGCATGGCCAGCCAATGTTATTACCGGTTCTCCGAACTACTAATTTTTTTTACTACCGGTTTTTGCGAACCGGTGCAAACCGGGAGCAACCCACCACTATCTAAAACATAATAAATTACATCTGATTTCAATGAATCTGGGTTTTACTTGATTTTGACAAGGACAAAAAAAGTAAATCTGGGTTATCTTATTCTGGGAATGCTTTACCTATTCCTGCCAAGGGTGAAATCATGAAGATTAAGGAGTATTTGTTTACAACAAGCAGCAACAAAACCATCTCTAGACTTTGCTGTCAAGATGAAAAAAAAAATCCTACTCTACACAGGTGTCCCACATCAAAGACTGGTCAAAACAGAATATAATCATTTACTGACTACAAATAAATGTTTTTTAAAAAATTCTACTTAATCATTTTATAAGTCAATTTTATAGTGGTTATGGCACCAGGCCAGAAATTGGGAGACTGAGTGTTCTAGTTCCATTTTAGGCATGAAGCCTGTTGGGTGATCCATGGCCATTTGTTTTCTCTCAGGCTTAGGAAGGAGGCAATGTCAAATCCCTGCCTAAAATCTTGCCGAGATAACTGCAGAAACGTGTCCAGACATTCACCAGAAATCAAGACTGATTTGAAGGCCAACCCCTCCAAAAGTTATATGGGAATATAATGTTTTGTGTATTCTGCAGTTTAGGAAAAGATAATACCACTATCCAATTCTTCCTTGCCAGGCCTCTGGTGAAACCACTGCCACTAAACTTGATTGGATTGGAACAGGTTAATTGAAATCATTTCATTCAGTTCTCCTGATTAGGACAACCTGCCCTACCTTCTGCTCCAGTAGTGGGATTCAAATCCCGTCGCTACTGGTTTGCTTATGGGCGCGCATCAGTGGTGGGTTGCCCCCGGTTTGGACCGGTTCTATAAAATCAGTAGTAAAACTGGTATGAGCCTCCGCCCACTGACCCTGACGTCATCAGAAGCAAGGCGCCTGCGTGAGCAAAGCTCGCGTGCGCGATCCCGTTGCAAACCAGTAGTAAAGGTAAGTAGAACCCACCCCTGGCACGTGCACTTGCTTCTGTGCATGCGCAGAGACATCCAGGTGGGTGGGCGAAGCCTCCTGCCGCCGCCACTACCAGTTTGCCTGATTTGGGGCGAACCGTTAGCAACCCACCACTATTCTGCTCATGGAATAATGCGAAAACATAACTTGGAAAGTTTCACACCTGCATATAGCGGCCCAGTCAGCTGATACAGATGCCCAATGTCTATTTGATTGCAGTTGTGTGTGCTGCTTTTTTCTCCCCCCTTTTGCAATACCCTTCTGAACCTTTTCACTTGAACCTACAGTTTGAATAGGAAACCATAGCATAGCAGCCTTGCTTGAATCCGTAATCATTCCTTCTCTTGCCTCCAGCTGCCTAGCTTAGTGTGGAAATCCCCACTGCAGTTATAATCAAAATGGCCTTTAATTATGACTGTCAGAGCCAGCATGTTTCTTTTTCTTCTCCTCTATAATCTAAAGTGTGCCTGTTAATCAGGTCCAGAATCATTGGATTGAGTTTATGATAATGAACCCTGACAAACAGCCCTAGTGGAATATCAGCTCTGGGCACAAGCCTTCAGTCCTGAGCATCATCCAACCACCTACAGTATATAGATGCCTATATAAATAAGTCAGCAGCCATTGTCTGCTTTATGGGTGCAATAATAAGAGATGGAATCTGCTGATTGAGAAAGTAAAGGTTTAGTATCTTAGGTTTGGCTAACCAAAGTATTAAGTCTGATAGGTTAGGATGTTATATATACAGAATACAGGACAACATGCTCTCTGAATTTGTTTACTTTCTTGCAGACATTTCATGACCCAAACTAGGTAACATTATCTGTGCTAATAACTCATTTCAACCCTGAGTTACAGATATTTTCTTTTATTGATACAGAATTGGAAGGGACTCTACAGATCTCCTAATCCAACCCTTGCTCAGGCAGGAAACTATACCATTTTAGACAAAAGGTTATCCAATCTCTTCTTAAAAACCTCCAGTGATGGAGCACCCAAAACTTCTGAAGGCAAGTTGATTAATTGTTCTAACCGTCAGGAAGTTTCTCCTTAGTTCTAGGTTGCTTCTCTCCTTGATTAGTTTCCACCCATTGCTTCTCGTCCTGCCCTCAGGTGCTTTGATGAACAGATTGACCTTTCTCTTCCCTGTGGCAGCCCCTCAAACATTGGAAATCTGCTATCTTATCACCCCTAGTCCTTCTCTTCAATATGTAAATAATATGTCAAATTTTGGACATTAATTGTCACAAAGTTAATACCCAAATAAATAACAGTATTGTTAAAAAGAGCTTTTGATTTGTTTACTAAAAAGTTATTCATTTTTGGGCATTTCTATTTATTTTAAGTATCTATATGAAGCCTACTAATTTATCATTTATATATATATATATATATATATATATATAGTTCCCAATTCCTGTAGTGACTCTGGGCAGTGTACACAATAAAACAATCCAAATAGATTGAAAATGCAAGCAAAATAAATTAAAACATTTTTAATGGCAAGAAAAAAAATACAGAAAGTGCATTTAATAAGCCATCATGTAACGATTTAGTAGGCTCCTCTCTATCATGGGATCACACAAGCCATTTGACAAAACGATGCTTTGTAGGCCTCCCAGAAGCCTCCCAGTGTTAAAGCCAGCTTGGGAGAAACATTGCTTTAAAACAGGTCCAGGAATTCTAAAACAATATGAGTTCCCTCCAAAATGTGGATGTGCATCATCAAGAAATGGCAGCCAAATTGTAACTTTTAATGTAGTAGAAGAAATAAAGGGAACATTAAATAGATTAATTTTTTATGAATTTAATTTCATTTTCATTCTTCTGACAAATGCATATACCATCAATTCTTGGTCCTAAACTCTAAGATTGTTTGCTTCCCCTCCCAATTTAAATAGCCAAGTATGGTCCACATCAGAGATGGGTTTCAGAAGGTTCTGACCAGTTCTGGGGAACCGGTAATGGAAATTTTGAGTAGTTCAGAGAACCAGTAGTAAAAATTCTGATTGGCCCCGCCTAGCGGTGGGTTCCTCCCGGTTCAGCCCGGTTCCACTGAGCCGGTAGCGGTGACGATATGACAAAGAGGTTGTAGAAAAAATGGTTTTAAAAGTAAAAAAAAATGGCCATGCCCACCCAGTCACATTATCCCACCACCACCAAGCCACGCCCACAGAACCAGTAGTAACAAATTTTAGATTTCCCCACTGATTCACTTCGCTGAAAGCAAAGCTGTAGGTCCGGCATGGTCATGTCATGTTTTGCTTAACAACAGAGTTGCCAGTCCCAATTGTGGTCATTAAATGAGGACTATTAATAGTACATTTACTTGTTGTGATTTACTGAGAACTGGTTTAGCATGGAGAAACAAAGCAGTAGATCATTTTACAAAATAAAGTTATAAGATGTCCCTTATTTCCTTCTGTCAGAAAGTGCTGGCACCCTTCAGCAACGGAGTGCTTTGTGCCAGAGAACACAGTCAGAAGGAATATAATAATTGACGGAATTATTACAGGCATCATATTACTTCGTAAAGTAGAAGAAAATCCCGCGTGTGCAGCCATTCTCATCCCTATCACGATAAACTTGTCTGAGGACAGAACTGGAAAGGTTAGCACTTGATCTGATTGTCAGCTAATCTATTTAACCTATTCCATGGAAAGACAAACAATTTAAGCTGTGCCCATCCAAGGATGACACAACTGCCTTTGTGCTAGTATGTGACCCTTTCTGCTTTGTAACCTGCAGCATTTGGAGCTTAACTTTGATTTGTTTTGTGTTTAAAGAACGAATGGCTGTGATTAAAGTGGTTGGAATCTCAAGTTAGGCTGAACAGCCAGAACAGTTTGGTATTAGTAGCAAGGAATGTAATGCATACACTCACATGTACATCACCCTGGCGTAAATTACATTTCCTTATGACAATTATTGGAGTATAATTCTTCATTCCTCACGACAATTAAATTGAATTGAATTGAATGCTTTATTTGTCCAAGTGTGATTAGACACACAAGAAATTTATCTCCATTGAAGAAGCTCTTAATGTACATGCAAAGCAAATGTACATGAAAAGCAGGGGTGAAATCCAGCAGGTACTGACAGGTTCTGGAGAACCGGTAGTGGAAATTTTGAGTAGTTTGGAGAACCGGCAAATGCCACCTCTGGCTGGCCCCAGAGTGGGGTAGGAATGGAGATTTTGCAATATCCTTTCCCCAGGAGTGGAGAGGGAATGGGGATTTTGCAGTATCCTTCCCTTGGAGTGGGGAGGGAATGGGGATTTTGCAGTATCCTTCCCCTGCCACGCCCACCAAGCCATGCCCACCAAGCCACGCCCACAGAACTGGTAGTAAAAAAAAAATTGGATTTCACCACTGATGAAAAGCAACAAGTAACGAAAAAGGGCCACACTGGATAAAATAGTTTTGTGGGAAGCCATGTGACTGGAGGCTAAAACATATGAAGAATGATTGCAGGAATTGGATATGTCTGGTATGTGTATAAAAAGGACTAAGGGCGTCATGACAATAGTCTTTCAATACTAACCAAGGAGAGAACCAACCCAGAAATAAGGAGAAACTTCCTGACATTTAGAGCAATTAATCAGTGGAATGGCTTGCCTCCAGAAGCTGTGGATGCTCGATCACTGGAGGTTTTTAAGAAGAAGACAATCATTGGTCTGAAATGTATAGGATAGGGTCTCCTGCTTGAGCACAGAGTTGGACTACAAGATCTCCAGGGGTCCCTTCCAACTGTTATTCTGTTACAATTTGCAGAACCTAGAGGCATGGAAACAGGGGAATTCCATCGTGAGTCCATCTGCTATAGGAATACTATAAGAAATGATGCTAACTGACCACGGATCAACTCTGCAGCTAGGAAAGACTAAAGTAATTGTATTAAAGCTGCTGCCATGCCAGTCTTAGTGCTGGTTTTAAGTCCAGAGTCATTCTGCAGTACTAAACTTCTATGAAAGGTTGAGTTGTCATGTGAAGATTTAATCACATGCTACATGGGATTCACCCAGTGGTGTATGGGTGGTGGTTGGGGTTTTTTTAACCAGGTAAAAGCATCTTTCTTAAATGCCCTTCACAACCAATTGCTCTTTTTAAAGCACCAAGAGACAATATATTGTCTTTATATGCACCTCTGCTTTGGAGATGCCTCACAAATGTCTCCCAACACAGAACACCCAACACAGATACTTCACCTAATGTTTTCAGTTGGCCATATCTTCTTCTGCCGCCATTTTGGGCAGTATTTCATGACAGAGATTATTAGAGATATTTAAAATCCCAAATCCACAGTTAGTTTTTAAGAGGCCACCTATTCATTGTATAGATTTTTACCAGGCTATTCATAACTGAATAGATAAAAGTTTCTTTTTGGATAGTGTTTTAAAAACTGAGAATTATTATAACACATAAAACTAATGATCGACTAAAATATGTGGAATTGTCCCCATTCATATTTTCATATGAAATTATGAACTCTGTCCTTCTACATTGGGTGTACAAGCTCCAGGAAAAGTGTCTCCAATGGTCACACCAATTTTAACAGTGCTATGTAAAATCAGAATAACAGAGTTGGAAAAGACCTTGGAGATCTTCTAGTCCAATCCCCTGCAAAAGCAGGAGACCCTATACAATTTCAGACATGCGGCTGTCCAGTCTCTTCTTAAAAACCTCCAGCGAAACACCCACAAGCCGTTCCACTGTTAATTGTTTTGTTAGGAAATTTCTTACTTTTAGGTTGCTTCTCTCCCTGATTAGCTTCCATCCACTGTTTCTTGTCCTGCCTTCTGGTGCTTTGAAAAATAGGTTGACCGCCTCTTCTTTGTGGCAGTCCCTCAAATACTGGAACACTGCTATCGTGTCACCCTTAGTCCTTTTTTTTTATTTTATACAAATTGATTTTATACATATCTGTGCCCATGAATAGTTGATCAATACAACAATGTGTCAAATGCAAAGACAAAATATTTTCAGCATGCCTCAGCAGTGTAATAAGATTGGCCCATGCTTTGTCGTTAGTGGGAGGGCACTGGTTTTATTTATCAAATTTTAGCATGCCTGTTAATCTAATTATGCCTTCTTTGTCCAGTATTATGGTATCCAGTCTCTTCCACCAGTTTCTGATTTAGGTGCATGAATTCTGAGACATTCTCTGACATTCACACAGCCAATTCTCTCTCTCTCCCTCCCTTCCTTCAAGATCAACCCTCATTCCTTCCTCCCTCCTTCCTTATTAAGATCTTCCTTCCTTCCTTCCTTCCTTCCTTCCTTCCTTCCTTCCTTCCTTCCTTCCTTCCCTGTGGTTATCAGCACACTGGGTGCCATAACCAAAAATCTTGGGCAGCACTTGGGCAGATACTGAGGTAGTTATGCATGGGGATGGCTGGGAAATTGTGATGAAGTCACATAGAACATTCCTGTTCGCAACACAATCTGGAGAAAACCTTTTTTTTTTTCTTTTTAAATGTGGACAGTGGAGCATATAGACTTTGGAAAGGAAGAATTAAGAAGGAATGGTAAGGAGGCAAATCTAAATTCCTTTGCCTTTCAAAACATGTTAGAGGTTAGCTTGTACTGGGCTACAGCTGAAGACTTCTCTGAAAGTCCTTTTATATTGCATTTGCTTTAATTCCAAGTTCTGGAAATTAGTGGCATTTTGTTTCATTGCTTACAGGCTATATTTCTTCTTATCATTTGTTGACTTTCATTTGACTTTTTCAGTGGAAATATTCCCCTTGTGCTAGGAGGGTTTCATCCTGCACAGAAAAACTGCATTATAAATGAACTGTGATTGAGGAGTGGGTATCTATTCAAAACAATTTCATTGCTAATGATTTTCTACTTTCCTATTCACCCATTAGTAAAACAGAAGGCAAATTTATTCAAACTGCCCTCTTCAAAACATTCTGCTTTGTAAATGGATTCCATTAGCATTGCAAATTCTGATCCTTTAGGTCCTGGGGTTACTAACTAGCTTAGGATACAGAAGGTTAAAGTATTTAATACAGATACATGCACTGTTTATCAATACACTAGAATCTGCATTTTATGTGCATGATGTATAAACATCTTTCTGTCTACAAGATATATGAATTGGCACATTTTTATCCTTGTGCACAGGGATATATGAGAAACTCGGTAATATGTGTTAAAATTATAACTAATTTAATCTTTCGGATGGATCCAAAACATAGACAAGTATAAGGATCTGATATTCACATTATGAATATGCTTTGGCCAGCATGCTAAGCCATGTTAAGATTTGCAAAAGTAAACAAGCAAATCTGCCATATAGACTCTTAAATATTTTTGTGTCTGTGGAAAAGAAATTTTATGTTTTGAGGTTGACTGCTTGCTTACAGGCATTTCAATACCCATCTAGGAAATATCATCAGCGTGAGTATGGGTTTGCTGCCTGTCTATATGCAGAAGCTTGCCTTGTCAGTTTTTCTGGGGATTGGCCTGTTTGTTCATTTATATCATACCTTTATTATTTTTGCATAACTCAAGGTGGCGAACATATTCAACACATACCTGCCTTCTATTTTCCCCACAACAGAAACCCTGTGAGGTAGGTTGGGCTGAGAGAGAGTGACAGGATTAGAGATTTTGGACTCCTGCTTTCTAGCCTGAGGCCTTAATGACTAGATCAGAGTGGCTTTCTTTTTCCTATACTTACCTTGGATGTAGGATAAGATCAGCAACATAGATTGTATGACATATTTAACCATGTCAAGTACCAAACTAGCAGCAGCAATAATGTGCTAAATTTGAAGGGGGAGAGGGAGTGGGTGTCCTGTGGCTTAATTATATAAACCAGGATAATCTGGTTAATTGTTTTGCATATTACATGAGCAGAAAATCTATTAATTTGGTAACTGGATTAAAAATGTTCAACAAACAACTAGCAAGTTGGCACTTGAACAGCAGCATACACGATATCCATAATGATGTATACTAATTGAGTAAGGATTTAATTTGAGGAATCTGCAGACATTAGGGGATAGGGGAAATTTTGGGTATCGGTGTTTCTAAGGAACCAGACTCTTTGTTATCATCAAGCTTAATTTGAAAAACTGAGTCTAATTTATTTAATTAGGAGGATCCTCATTAATGTTTTAATTGTGCTTCGGTCATTTCATACAAAAGAGAGGTACATCACATTATCTCAAATTCTATTTATATCTACTAGCTATATACTATTGAGGGATGTCTTGATCAGATGAAATTAGATTTTTTTTAGCCCAAATTTCTTCCCTACATCTTCTCCTGCTTTTAATGGAGAATTTTATGTATGTGTGGCAGAATTGAAGAGCTTCACAATCACTGCTTTAATGTCACATGGCTATCACAAATATGGGAAAGGATACCTCAGAAATGAAGAATTAATGACAGAGTTATAGCATAACAGTATGGTTTTGGGAGACATCACTAAAGTCAAATATAGTTGTCACTGATATGTCACAGACGACTAGACTTTTTACCCATCGGAACGCCTCAGAAGTCAGCTTTCCTCAAGACTTAGAAAAAGCTTTAATCTGACAGCTCAATCTATATGTGGAAAAGCAAAACCCACCATTTTCTATAGTTTATGAAGATCCAGATGCACTTATCACAGAAAAGACACATCTGAAATGCTGAGTCTCTTTAGTCAAGGTTAACATTTGCCCAGAAGGCAAATATGTATTGTTTGGAAAAAAAAGCCCGCTCACTGCATCAAGATGTGCAGAGGTTAAATGTAACAAACTATCATCACCGAACATCTGCTCACGGGGACGGTTCCAATTAAAACAAACATTTTAATCTGCAGCTAAATACATTAAATTGTTTTTGTTAGCTTGTTTGTACGTTTTATTGTTGACATTTTTATAGTGCTGTGGAATTATGTTTGTACGCCACCTGGAGGACCTAGTTGATAAAAAGAGAGGATTATAAAACTTTCGCACGTTGGATCTACCCTTTCGAGTAGATCCATGGAAATAAATGGAAATCAATTTGTCGTGATTAACTTAAGCTCCGTTGATTTCATTGAATTTAATCTAGATATAATTAAGCCTAGACCCAACCCATAATAATTAAATGACTCTGTTAGTGTGCTCACATCTAATTATAGGTGAATATTGGAGTTTCTAAACTATGCTTGTAGATCCTAAATTTCATTCTCCAGAGCATCTGAATTATCATTCTTAACCTGACAGTATTTTGGCACCATCTAGTGGCTATTAAATATTGAAAAAAATGGTAAAGGAGCCTGAACAGATTACACGCCATAAAATATATATAAAATAACTGCAGAATGCACACACTCAATTGCATGAAACACACGGGAGTGCAAATTGTATACCTCCTTAACAATTTTTTAAAGCAGCTCTCTCTAATGGATGGATGGGCATGTAGCAAAAGCAAAATCTCACACTGAAACCTTATTGTTTTTTTCAAAGAAATCGCTTTATCAAAAAATAAAAAATCCTCAAAGACCAAAAACTAAGGTTTTATTTAAAAAGTCACTAGGAAAAGGCTCCGGGAATAAAACAAAAACCAATTCAGAAACTGGTGGCATAGGACAAAGCTTTTCAAATGAATAAGAAATAGCTTACTCGCTTTGAAAATTAAACACAGTTCTTCTCAATCTGTATTCAAAGATAAAATGAGCTGTTCCAGTCCTCAAAATCTTTGTTCTTTTCAAGTGAATGGCTTCATACATTTTGAAATACCTGCACATAAGTAACTGGAGTGCATGGAGCAACATTTCATAATAGAGTGATAATATAAAAAACAATGTGTAGGTCACTGTTCTCTTATGTATTGATTATAGCCTTCCAAAATATTTTCAGGCAGTACTTTACACAGTGCATCACATTATTATCAACATGCATTCATCACCTGCTATTACACTGTAGAAATGTAGTTTTGGAAATATAACCAACAGAGGGATATGCAATTACTAGACAATTTATGACACAGCCCTATAAGCTTTTGTGGGAAGTATTCCCAACGAATCTAAACGCAAGTCCTAAGCCTTGCATTATATAGCCATGTCACTGCACCCACTCCTTGTTTAGCAACCAGCCTGGTTAGTGACCATTCGCAAATAAGATGGCAATAATTCATTTTCCAATCAGTGTCCATATTTATGACTAAATTTTGTGCACCTGACAACAATGCACACTGGAAGGAGTAACACTAGTGTACTTTAGCTGTACAAGAGAACTTAATGTAATCTTCATAGTATGCCTCTATCTTTCTCTGTCAGGTGTTCATTCAGCAATCATTTCACTTAACAACCTGATTGTTGAAATGAAAGTCAGTCGCTAAATAAAGAGTAGATGGAGAAAGCCTTCAGCTTGCCCAAATATCTACCGTAAATTATTCTTCCGGTGCCTATCCAGTTCCCATTTTAGTACAGGTGTCATTCAGACCCATATATATATCACCAAATGCTACATCCAGATTCTGATGTATCTCGTGAAACTACACATGGACAAAATACTAAATTCCCACTTGATGTTCATTAAAGAAGCTAGTTTATGGCCTTTCCCCTCTCTATATTTTGTAACATCATTTAATATTTAAAACATTTAAAACTCCACTCAGTATCAAGGATGCAGCTATAGAGGTGATCAACAGTATTAAGCATCTGGAGGTGCTGGATAATTAACAATGGTCTCTCCACAAGTCATCCTTAGTGAAACATGCAAACCAGCATCTGCATTTCTTGCGTCAGATGAGGAGAGTACATCTTTCTCCTTCTGTCCTGGCCATTTTTTATACAGCATTTTAACAAACTGCATCACTGTTTGGTTTAGTGGCAGCAGTGCCTCAGATAGAAAGTCCATTCAGAGAGTGGTAAGGATAGCGGAGAAGATTATAGGAACCTCACTTCCTGTCATTCAGGATACTGCTTATAAGAGCTATGTGCTCAAAGCGCAAAGCATCGAGACCGCACACAACCACTTTATGGTCTATTTCTGTTTCTCCCCTCTGGGAGGAGGTTTCGAAGTATTTTTAGCAGGACTACCAGATTCTGTAACAGCTTTGTTCTCTATGCCATCCGTCTGGAAAACTCGCAAGGTTCGTTTTTCTCGCCATGTACATGTTTACATCTGAATGAGACTGTGTTGTTTCTCCATGTCATATAATATTTATGGGTATATGCATAATTTTGTATGTATGTATGTATTTTGTCATGTTTATGTAGTGTATATTGGAGGTGGTGACCCTTTGAGAGCTGTATGCAAAGAAATTTCATTTTAACGTATGCCGATTAGTGTACATTCAAAGTGACAATAAAGTTACTCTAGGTCTAACCAAAGTTATTCTAATTACTATAATGTGAATATTCGTTTTCGCCAAGCCTTTCCTCACACTAGGAATGTTGAACTAATCTCCAACTTCATCAGCACAGTCTTCCATTTCTCTTTAATATTTTGGGACAGTAATAGGTTCCAATTCACTTTGCTTTCTTTGATTCTATTCCTTAGCAGATAATTAACCTTCAGTGCTGGAAAGCAAACGGGGCTCTAGACTATGTGCTGCCCACTTACCTATTACGATGACCATTCAAAGTCAGTGTATCTTTCCAAGACAGACTCCAAAGCTTTAATCTGATGATGGATGAGAATGCATTAAGGATCCTAATGTTTTTCCAATAATTAAGGAATAAATGTTTGCTCCAGAGTCAAAATGGTCGTAGAGCATACATTTTTAAACTCTGGCACATTTGATAATAAATATTTACAGTGATCTGACATGATATATAAATTTCCATTCACAAATAAATGCCTATATTTTACAAAGTAAATTTCCCTTTGATTTTTTTTTTAAAGAAAAAAACTTTGATACTGGTTGACATGTGGTTCCCCCCCCCCTTTCTTAACGATCTTTTTAAGAAGTGGGGTGTGTATGTGTGTGTACAATTTTCAAGTTTTATAGACAAATGTTTTTTTTTTCAACCAATTGCCTTAGTCTAAGAAGGAAAAGCAAATCGTCATAATCCAGCCCATTTCAAAAGTCTTCAGTTCCTTTTTGCAGTGAGTCTCCTTGCAAGAGTCAATAGACTGCTCTTTTTCATCCGCTCCTATAAACACAACAGCCAATAGGGCCACTCTCTAAACAATCGCTTTTGATTATTTAAAAAGGGGTCAATAAGATCAATCATTATGTATCATCCAAGTATTTATGCTTGTCTGCTTTTGCATACAAATAAGGAGGAGTCCTTTTTGTCAAGGGCGGAACACCCTAAATCAAGATTTGCAAGCATTCCAGCTACAAACAGTGCAAATTAGAATCAATATCATTCTTATGCTTTTTTTCCCCTATACTCTCAATGGCAAGGGATACAGATAAGGGATAAGGGATACCCGTGTGGTGTAAAGAAAATAATCTCACACTTAACACCAAAAAAACTAAAGAACTTATAATTGACTTCAGGAGGAAGAGAGATGTACATTTATCATTGTACATAAATGGTGAGGAGGTGGAGAGGGTGGGTAGTTTTAAATTTCTGGGCATTTATATCTCGGAGGACCTCTCATGGACTATGAATGTTAACATGCTTGTGAAGAAGGCACAGAAGAGGCTGTACTTCCTGAGAATGCTCAGGAAGGTAAATCTATCTCAGCATCTACTTCTGTCCTACTATTGCAGCACCATTGAGAGTGTCCTGACATACGGCATTCTTGCATGGTATGGGAGCAGCTCTGTAGTGGACAAAAAAGCTCTACAGAGAATCATTAAAACTGCCCAGAATATCATCGGGCTCCAGATACCAGCCCTGGATGACATCTTTGAATCTCGCTGTTTGAGGAAGTTGCATAACATTCTCAGAGACTCTTCCCATCCTGCTTACAATCTTTTTGGACTGTTGCCTTCTGGCAGAAGATACAGAACAATTAAAACTCGGACCACACGTTTTCTGAATAGTTTTTATCCCAGAGCCATAATTGCACTCAACAATCAACTAAAGGGCCACCATCAGTGAGCTGTTGGACAGCATTACTTGGTCTGTTGTGTGGATGTTTGGGTGGTTTAGGGGTGGGGAATTGTGATGGGTGGGAATGTGTTTGGGGATTGTTATGTGTGTTGGACCTGGTCTTTGGGTGTTAAGTGAATTTCGTTGTATGGGTATACTGTGTATACACGTATAATGTTATTATTATTTAGTATTGTGGTTATTTCCATAAGAAACGACAAGAAATTTAGTAACAGGGACCTATCCTATCCTAGGCCCATTTGGACTTTCGGAAGGTGCATCACAATTAAATGAAACATAGCCAATGATGTGCATTCAGGAGTGTCAAACTCGTGGCCTCACGGCAGCGTCATATAACATATCGGGATTTTTTTCTCCTTTCGCTACACCAGGCGTGGGCGTGGCCAGCGGATGATGCATCTGGCCTGTGAGTTTGACAGCCCTGCCTGATGTACATTCGTGGAAAATTATTTAGGAAATACTATTCAATTCTATACAATTGAATTGTATACAATTGTATACTGTACATTCTCCCTCCCACCCCCCCCCAAAAAAACTTTACAGCCCTCTCTAAGCGGTTTACAGAGTCAGCCTATTGCCCCCAACAATCTGGGTCCTCATTTTACCGACCTCGGAAGGATGGAAGGCTGAATCAACCTTGAGCCTGGTGAGATTCAATCTGCCAAACTGCTGGCAGCTGGTGATCAGCAGAAGTAGCCTGCAGTACTGCACTCTAACCACTGCGCCACCGCGTTTTATAATCCCATGGAGAAAACTGCTACGGTAACAAATTAAAATATTTCATCCATACACCTGCCATCTCATGTGTAATGAAACATGTACACCCACAAGGAAGCAAACAGAGGAATGATTAATGAGTAAAACTAAATGTGCAGGTAGTCCTCAGTTAATAATGACAATGGGTACCAATAACTTTATCAAGAAGTGACAATGACTACACTGATTTATGACAACAGTTCCAGCAGCTCTATTGCCATTAAAAGAACCTTGTCATGTGATCGCTATTTGCGACCTCCTGCTGGCTTCCCCATTGCCTTTGCTTGTTGGAATCTAGCAGCAGGAGTTGCAAATAGTAGCCATATGACCACAGGATGCTGCAATCATTGTAATTGCAAGCCAGTTGCCAAGTGCCTGAATCAGGATCACAAGACCATGGGGACGCTGCGATGGCCACAACTTTGAGGACCAGGCACAAGTCTCCTCATTCAGCCCTGTCATAATTTTGAATGGTTGCTGAATAAATGGTCATTAACCGAGGATTACCTGTATAATGACAGTATAATGTGAAATGCATATAGCAATAGAAACAAAAACATGGATAAGTGTATTTCAGAGAGACACTTCCCTTTTAATTAAAAATGAAGTCAGAGTGCCAGATCGGGATTGCACTGCTAAGGACTTGGCCCCTCTGTGAATTTCATGCCAAAATCCCCTTCCCTCAGCTGTGATTTGCTACTTTAAAAAAAGTGTAACATTTAAGCAAGTCACACCTAAGCTGCATTATCAACCTGATTTCTTAGCTTTTCCATTACATAAAAAAAAATACTGACTAGATGCAGCTCAGCTGGATTTTCATTTCCAGATCACTGTCAGTGCTGAGGAAGGAAGGAAGGAAGGAAGGGAGGGAGGGAGGGAGGGAGGGAGGGAGGGAGGGAAGGAGGGAGGGAGGGAAGGAGGGAGATACGAGGCTGCAAAGGTCTTGCTACATGTCACAAAAAGAAGCAGGGGGGGGGGAAAGGTCCAGTGTGCTTATCTTTCACTTCACTGCTCTGAAGCAATGAAGCTGACAATCCTAAAATAAATAGGAAGATTATAGTGCAAACATGGTCACCTTAAATAGATCATGCATAATGCAAATTCCTCAAGTAAATTAGGACAGGGATTGTCAGTAAGAAAGTAATAATACAGAAATAACATGCTTGGAGGGAGACATTATATATGACTCCTGCCCATTTAACCTTTTTCACTTTTCCCTCTTCAAACAAGTTCATAATTCATGATTCTACTTCAAAAGAGCCGACATTCTGAACACTTTAGTATTTAAAAACTCTGCAAAGGAGGCCAATTATCTGACCTAGAATTCATCATGTTTTCTCCTAAATGGCCATTTGGAGTGTTGTGACACATGATCAGCTGCCAACAGAACCAGACGGACAAATTCTTCCACATCGAAGGTATAATTTGTAAACTTTGGATGTTTTCCTAATGTCGGGTGATGCCCCTGAAGAAATAGGAGTTAAAATTATTTTAAGGAAGCACGGAGGTAAAACTAGCATATTGAGTAATTATAATAATTCATAATAGCTGATTTATTGATCCACCCCAAAACTACCATATCAGTTAGAAACCCCTCACAGCAACGCTATTGACAGCCTAAACTAATGGCCAATTAATTTCATTACTCTTCCTCCCCCAGCTATTAATATAAAATGACTCCTTAATCAGAGCAGAGAATTTAATTTGGGCTGTAGAACAGAATCATATTTCATGTAGAAGAACTGAGAAGGGTAATACAAAAACAATTAAGACCCAAGGAAATAAAGTCCTTTCCATCCCACCACACCTTCTAGTACCTCATCCTGAGGGAACACTTTATCCTTCTTCTGCCAGGTGATGTAATGGATGCCTCTCAGCCTTGCAAGATCTAAGTAGCAACGTTCATCTTTACAATTGTACCTACGGAGATGCAGAAATGATGGGGATTTTATCAGAGACAGTTTTACCAGAAAACTAAACAGCTGTGTTTTTCTTTTTCCAGCTCTGTCCCTATAGAAAGGAGAAGCAAGTTATGGAAAGCCAAAGATCAAATATTTCATGTTTATCTTTGCCGGTGTGTAGTTGCATCTCCTATGAAACCAGAGAATAGAGAGAACAGGAAACTGCAGCAGCCACACAGTTTTAAAATATAGTATCTTCATGGACAGCAAAAGTAATCCAATTGACAAACTTGGCCATGTTCTCATGAGAGAAAAGATAAAAAAAGAAGCAGCCACAAAGAGCAAGCATATCGCCTTTGTGGTTGATAGTCACATGACTTGCCTCAGAGTGAAAGATTAGATGTGATTTTGAAGGTCTGTTTAAAAATGATCCAGGCAACAACTAGTTTTTCTGACAAACCACCCAGAAAAGGAGACTGGGTTTAGCCTGGAGGCTGCCTGCTGTCAACCTCAATCCAATAAAAGTCAGCAAACAGGGTTACCACATCGATTTGAAGAAGCATTTCTTGATTTTTACCAATTACCACCCAGGTAATTTTGACAGCTCCTGTGACACAGGAAGTCGCGCCATCCTTCACTGTCACGCATATATTAAAAAACACAAATTTGGAGCTTTCTCCGCAGCAGGAAATCCATCTTCGTGTACTGCATGCCCACACCCTCATACAAAGATATTAAACATACAAGCATAACTGCCAAGGAAAGACTTACAGTTCAAAGATGACAGCCCAATCTGGCAAAAAGAGAAGATGAGTAAGGCCTGCTCCATGCATTCCAATGAAGATATCAGAATTGTGGGTTATCTTCAACTGCTCCTTAAATTCGAGCTCCCTATATAAACCAGCATAAGGAAGACTATATACACGTATGTACACACACACACACACAAAACCCCAACATATACCTACACACAGACACACACAGACGCACACACACACACACACATTCAAGTACAAATCTATATATACACAAGTATGCGCATGTCAGAAAAAGCACAAGAGATCACTATTTGAACACAGCTCAAGGCTATGAAAAAAGTCATCTCGGAATGTAATGCATAAGAAACACATTAAAATAAAAATGTCCTTGAGCTACATCATCTTGTGTATTTCTAAACTGCCTCACAACTACACTTCCCTAGGTAGTTTGCAAATCTATTTAAATGTACAATATAAATCAAAGAGACGCAAAATGACCAAACGACAGCATGATAGTGATTAAAACCACTAGCAATAATAGCAAATGAAAATGCAGCTGACAAAAATCAAAGTAGAGCCAACGGCAAAACAGAAACAGGATTTCCTAAAGTGCCTGAAATAATAACATCTTTCAAAATGTTCATCCTGCACATTATTTCTGGGGAAACAATTTCACCGATGGATACCAGCAATAAGAAGTCTCCTTCTCTAACAAAATGAAATTCAATGGTGAAAAAAGTAAGGTTCTACATTTAGGCAAGAAAAGCAAAATGCACAGGTGCAATATATGTGGTACTTGGCTCAATAGTAGCAATTGTGAGAGGGATCTTGGAGTCCAAGTGGACAAATGTTTAAATATAAGCCAAGCAGTGTGCTGCACCTGCCAAAAAAGCCAACACAGTTCTAGGCTGCATAAACAGAGGGATAGAATCAAGATCAAGTGAAGTGTTAATACCACTTTATAATGCCTTGGTAAGGCCACACTTGGAATACTACATTCAGTTTTGGTCACCATGATGTAAAAAAGATGTTGAAACTCTAGGAAGAGCGCAGAGAAGAGCAACAAAGATGATTAGAGGACTGGAGGCTAAAACGTATGAAGAACAGTTGCAGGAACTGTGTATGTCTAGTTTAATGAAAAGAAGGACTAGGGGTGACATGATAGTAGTGTTCCGATATCTCAGGGGTTACCACAAGGAAGAGAGAGTCAAGCTATTCTCCAAAGGACCTGAGGGTAGGACAAGAAGCAATGGGTGGAAACTAATCAAGGAAAGAAGCAACCTAGAACTAAGAAGAAATTTCCAGACAGAAAAATTAATCAGTGGAACAACTTGCCTCCAGAAGTTGTGAATGCTTCAACACTGGAAGTTTTTAAGAGATTGGACAATCATTTGTCAGAAATGGTATAGGGTTTCCTGCCTAAGCAGGGGGTTGGACTTGAACACCTCCAAGGTCCCTTTCCAACTCTATTATTCTATTCTAAGGTACCTGGAGAAGGGTCTATGATTAAGACTGGTCAGACAATGGATCCATTCACTGCAGTATCTGACTGCCTAGAAGCACCTTACAAGACTGCCATGCAAATATACATTTTTAAAAAATGTGTATTTCATTGTCTAGGACCAAATCTGCTGCCAGCTCCTCTGGCCGCTGGTGGATCACAACAATGACCTTTAAAGCCCTACACGGCATGGGGCCAAGCTATCCAAAAAAAACCATCCTCAACCCATCACATTAACCTGTACCACCTGGATAGGAAGGGAAAATATCTTCTTTTAACCCTCTCAGTTAAAAGAATTTTGACTGGCAGTCTGGGAAGAGAGCCTTTTCTCACACTGTCCCTGCTCTTTGGAACATTCTCTCCCTCCTCAGTTAAGCAAGGTGAGCCCCCACTCTCCTGGCCTTTCATAAATATTTAAAGATTGCTCTGCCTTATTGCTTGGGACTCACCAGTGAGCACGCAGCAATGGGGCTGGTTAGCCCCCTGAAATTCTCCTCCCCTCCCTCTTTTTAATTAACTCTTAATGTAAAAACTTTAACTCACCTTGCCTATTTTAGGTTTTATTTTAGTTTTTATGTTTTTCACATTTTACTTCTACGCTGCCCGGAATCCCCCTATGAGGGAGATGGGCAGTTCCTAAAATGGATGGATGATAGATAGATAGACAGATAGACAGATAGACAGACAGACAGATAGATAGATCGATCGATCAGGGGTGAAATCCAATTTTTTTTACTACCAGTTCTGTGGGCATGGTTTGGTGGGCATGGTGTGGCTTGGTGGGTGTGGTTTGGTGGGCGTGGCAGGGGAAGGATACTGCAAAATCTCCATTCCCACCCCACTCCAGGGGAAGGATACTGCAAAATCCCCATTCCCTTCCCACTCCTGGGATGGTATTTGCCGTTTCTCCGAACTGCTCAAAATTTCCGCTACCAGTTCTCCAGAACCTGTCAGAACCTGCTGGATTTCACCCCTGAGATAGATAGATAGATAGATAGATAGATAGATAGATAGATAGATAGATAGATAGATAGATGGATGGATGGATGGATGGATGGATGGATGGATGGATGGATGGATGGATGGATGGACGGACAGGACAGGACAGACCCCCATCCCTGTAGATACTGATGTCATATACTGATTTGGTATGAAGAACTGCAGGCTAGCTCTACTTCTCCTTTCAGATATACTTACTTGTACTTGTAATTCACTATTTGGACATCAAATAATGGCAGTGTTTTTAAAGCACTGGCAAGCTGAAGAGGGAGAGGAAAAAACAAAAATGTTCAAGGCAATATTAAAGTTACCTTTTTCTATGTGGCAACCATAAAGCAAAGAGATTTAACCGAAGGAAAAAATGAGCAAACCTCATTCTGGTTTAATATCTTTCTATACTCTGTAGTCCGGGCAAGTATTGTAACTCTGATTTTCCCATCCTATTGAAAAACAAAAACAAACAAATTCAGCAAAAACAGTTCATTAATCAATTCATTTCACCAAAACAAAGAAAAGACCAGTAGAGTGACAACAGAAAAAATTACTGGCCTTAACAGCAACAATTAGTAGGGCGATTAAACTGTCTTTTTCTTTTAATCACCTCATTTATACAATATGCAAACACCTCAGCTGAAGCTTTAGTAGGAGTATTTGTCACAAACAACAAAGCCATTTAAGAGATTTTCAGCTACCTCTATGCCAACTCCCAGAATGTCCCTGAAGAGGCATGGGCTTTTAAATACTTTATATTTATTGAATATAAAATTGACAACATTACTGAATATTATTACTGAATCTGAACAGGGCCACTTAATATGCAGGTGAGTAATGGAGGAAAAAAGTAAGATTAGCTCTCCAAATAAAGTTATTTTCCTTCCCAATTTAAAAAAAAATCATTCAATCCTCAAGGGTAGAGTGTAAAAAAAGGAATACAAAGGTTTAACAGCATGAAATCTATTAAGATCAGCAGGAAACGTGTAGCAAATGGATGTGGAAAGCTGGAAAATGTTAGTCCCTTGTGATGAATATGCTTTATATTCTATAGTTAATACTTAAAAGAACTGAACTAATTTTTCTTCCGTAGCCTGTAAAAACTGACAAAAGTAACAGCCAAGTTAACTGAAAAATCAGCAAAATTACTGAATAGGAAACCAACAGTGATCAAGGATTTATCAGGTGGCTTTTAGAGAATAGACTTCCTAGTAGAAGAAAAGGAAACTCTTGAGTAGTGAAAATTATTCTGGGGTGACTGGATATATCAGAGCTACTGGACTTTGCTGTCCAAGGCCCTATCCTAGTTATCATGTATGTATTGTTATTTGTTTGTTGCTTTTTATGTTCCCTTTCCTCTATATCTCCATTGAGAATGCATATAGCCAGCATCCGCTTGAACCCTGCAGGAATAACTGTAGAAGATGACCAGGCTGAGCCTGAGGGGTCAAGCGCACCATCAGTCTTGAGTCTCTTCATGTCCACAAAATATCTAAGTCCAGCCCACTTTGAATTCCATTGATTCTTATCTACTGCCAATTCATTTGGACCGTTAGATGTTCAAATTCTTGTAGAGAATGTCAGCATGCAATAAACCTGTATTCATTTGAACTGCTTCGGTTCCTGATTTCCTGCACTTGACAAAATCCTCACAATCTTGTGGGTATCTTGAACTGAGAGGAAATGATTGGCTCAACATAGCTAGGAGGTGGGGGATGGGGTTAACTTGTGATATCTTCTGCCCTAATCCAATTTTCTGGCAATAGCCGTCTTTTCAAATACAGAATTCTCTATAGTGTCTTCCCAAGTAAAAAATAGGAATACTTAAACTACAAATACACCGATACAGGATATCAGAACTGTGAGGACACCGTTTCTTAAAAAAAATTCTGTCAGGATTCCTTCCTACTTTTAAAAAATTATGGAGGACCCCAAAAGAGATTTCGCTTATGTGGGTTATATTTACTGATATTTACTGTATTGAAAATTAAAATGGACACATTCATAGAATAGTTACTTACTGACTCATGTAAAAATACCAATATTAAATCCATTAGATGCTAACCCATTTTACATTAAAAATCCTATTATTTTTTAAAATAAAAGTAACAATGAGAAGAGTGACATTGTTTTTGCAAATACTGTCAAAATCTTGTAAATAATTTTGATTTCATAGATCCTTGAATGGACTCTCAGGGGTATCCAGACCACACTTTAAGAAACACTGTCAGGATATGAGAAAAGTCTTGGAAGTGGAAATTGGGGGTGGGGGGAGAGCATTCAATTTCAGTTTCATTTCAGCACAGTCAGTCTTCAAGTTACGATTGGTCATTTAACTGGTCCTCCCACTGCACTTTGCATGCTTAGCAACTGCCTGCATTCACAGCTGTTTGCAATATCCTGCAGTCACATGACTGCAAATTAACCAGCATAAGGGCCCAGATTGTTGGAGGTATTTGTGCTGACTCTGTAAACTGCTTAGAGAGGACTGTAAAGCACTGTTAAGCGGTAAATAAGTCTAAGTGCTATTGCTATTTACTTCTAGTTTCTGGCAAAAAACACCAATGGAGACAATAGATTAACTTAATGAATGCAGTATTTGCTTAATGACAATGTTCACATTACTACCATCATATTCATTTAATGACCACTACAGAAAAGTTTGTAAAATTGATCAGTCACATCATGAGTGTAAAACTCGCGGCATCATGTGGCCATCATGTGACGTCACGTGATGTCTTCCCCCTTCTCAGAGCTGGGGTGGGCGTGGCCTGCGGGTGACGCATCTAGACTGCGGGCCGCTAGTTTGACACTCCTGAGTCACATGGTTAACCAGCATAACTGTAATCCCGGCCTAAGTTATGGTCATATGTCAAGGACTACTATTGCAACCGAACTAGTACCTTAGGCCCATCTTGGGTGATATTTAATCTGTGCAATACGTGTTGGGAAAAGGCTCTGAATAATCCTGTCCCATGACAGCCGGAGATCTGCAATTAGACCAGACACAGGAATAAAATTTAAACATGTCTATGCTTTAATTTTTTTACCATATATAGAATGAGAGAGAGAGAGAGGGATAAAAACCATCATGTTTATTCAGACCCAAGTATTCTGCTTGTGTGTGTTTTTTTTAAAAGAGTGTGGTAATCTCACCAGTTTTACTCACCAATGGTGTATTATAAAACAGGCCAAACCTCATTCGAGGCAATAGTGTAAAAACTGCTTCTTTGAAGCAGACCTGGAAAAGAAGATTAACCATTTACAAGGATTTTCCTTAATATATAAGGAGAGAGGCAAATAAAGAGCACAGAGAAGAACAACAAAGATAATTAGAGGACTGGAGACTAAAACATATGAAGAACGGTTGAAGGAATTGGGTATGTCTAATATAATGAAAAGAAGGACTAGGAGTGACATGGTAGTACTGTCTCAATATCTGAGAAGCTGCCACAAAGAAGAGGGAGTCAAACTATTCTCCAAAGCACCTGAAGGCAGAACAAGAAGCAATGGATGGAAACTTATCAAGGAGAGAAGCAACCTAGAACTAAGGAGAAATTTCCTGACAGAGTTAGTGGAATGACTTGTCTCCAGAAGTTGTGGGTGCTCCAACACTGGAGTTTTTCAAAAACAGACTGGACAATCATTTGTCTGGAATGGTATAGGGTTTCCTGCTTGAGCCGGGAGTTCTTTATCTTTATCTTTTATTAGATTTATATACCGCCCTACTCCCGAAGGACTCAGGGTGGTGAACAGCATAAATAAAACAAATATAATATAAAATTTAAAAACAGTTAAAAAAACATATTAAATAGATTTGGCCCACTAATTAAAACACCCCTATTTTTAAGAACAGATTCGAATTAAAATTAAACAATTAAAAAGGGTTAGGCCAGCCCCGCTTATTGGAATAAAAAGGTCTTGAGGGCACAGCGGAAAGTGCGCAAATCCGGGATCCTCAGTATCTCTGGGGGGAGCTCGTTCCAAAGGGCAGGTGCCCCCACAGAGAAGGCTCTCCCCCTGGGGGCTGCCATCGACACTGTTTGGCCGATGGCACATTGAGGAGCCGCTCTCTGTGGGAGCGTACTGGCCGGTGAGAGGCTACCAGTGGCAGAAGGCGGTCTCGTAAATAACCAGGTCCTGAGCCATGAAGCGCTCTAAAGGTAGTAACCAATACCTTGAAGCACACCCGGAAGACCACTGGGAGCCAGTTCAGCTCGCGCAGGAGGTGTTACGTGGGAGCACCATGTCGCTCCCATAACCACCCACGCGGCCGCTTTCTGGACCAGCTGGAGCCTCCGGGTACTCCTCAAGGGGAGCCCCATGTAGAGAGCATTACAGTAGTCCAGGCGGGAAGTGATGAGGGTTTGAGTGACCGTGCATAAGGAGTCCCGATCCAGAAAGGGACGCAACTGGCGAATCAGGCGAACCTGATAAAAAATCCCCCTGGCCACAGCCGTCAGATGTTCTTCTAAGGACAGCCGTGTATCCAGGAGGACACCCAAGTTGCGAGCCCTCTCCGTGAGGGCCAACGACTCACCCCCAATAGCCAGCGATGGCGTCAACTGGTTATATCGGGACGCCGGAAACCACAGCCACTCGGTCTTGGACTGGTTGAGCCTGAGTCTGTTTCTCCCCATCCAGATCCGCACGGTCTCCAGGGACCGGGACATCACTTCAAGGGCATCGTTGGGGTGGCCCGGAGTGGAGATGTACAGCTGAGTATCATCAGCGCACTGATGGTACTTCACCGCGAAACCACAGATGATCTCACCCAGCGGCTTCATATAAATGTTGGACTAGAAGAGCTCCAAGGTCCCTTCCAACTCTATTATTCTGTTATGAAGCAGGATCTACCATATTAACACTGTGATGGAAAGTAGTTCAGAATACTTTTGGTAACTTTGTTGTACACTGCCCAGAGTCACTTGTTTGGGAGATGGGTGATTTCTCTTGTGACATATGATAATTATAAACTCTCATAACATAAAATAAGATAAGAGCCTTGATAGTACAAGGGTTTAGTGCACCCTGTTATTAACACAGCTGCCTGCAATTTCTGCTGGTTCGAATCTCTCCAAGGCTCAAGGTTGACTCAGCCTTCCATCCTTTCTAAGGTAGGTGAAATGAGGACCCAGTTTGTGGGGGCAATAAGCTGACTTTGTATAAAATATACAAAAGAATGAAGGCTATTGCTTAAAGCATTGTAAGCCGCCCTGAGTCTCCGGAGAAGGGCGGCATATAAATCAAATTAAAAAAAAAAATACTTTCAAGAAGTATTGTAATGGTAATTTAATGACGAAAGTTATGGCACGATTTTGAAAGGTAACTGGCATCATGTTGCCATTCCAGAGATGCACTTCCATTTACTAATTTCTACTATCATGGACAACAAAAGTTTGAATTATTTGTTATTTATTTATTATTAGACTTCCATGCTGTCCATCTCGCCAAGGTGACTCTAGGCAATTCTAGATAGCGTTTGACATTGGCATGTCAGATGATGATCATGGTAATTCATTAATCTTTTCAAGTTTCATAAATTATGTTTTGTGAAACTGGGAGGGACTATTATAGTTTCCTTTCTTTTCTCTTTTCTTCTTTTCTTTTCTTTTCTTTTCTTTTCTTTTCTTTTCTTTTCTTCTCTTCTCTTCTTTTCTTTTCCTTTCCTTTCCTTTCCTTCTTTCCTTCCCTTCCCTTCCCTTCCCTTCCCTTCCCTTCCTGTCTTTTGGGATTCACTCCTAGCTTACATTAAACTATAATGTAGCTCCTTGATTCATTCAAATTCAAGTAAGATGACTTCCTGGTTTATGCAGCTGGGTCAACTGCAAACAGGCAAATTCTTATCTTTAACTATTACAACTCCAGCAATCAAAGGACCAGAAGAAATTAATCACTACAAAACGTTAAACACAAATACTACAAAACAAATTATTCATTACGTTTAAAATAAAACAGTAACATTTTAAAATGATACAATATTCCATACCCTTTTTGAATCATACGATTTCAAATGTATTATTTCATAGTCTGTAAATGCTTTCCATGTTTCACTGAATAAATCTCCATATCCATATGTACTCTGAAAAAACAAACAAACTAATGCCAATAAGATTTCCCTTAATATAGTCCAAATTTGTATGTGTCCATTTCAAACAATAAGATTGGAAAGAATTTCTAAAAGAATATAGCATAAGAGATAAAATATTAATAGAGAAATATGGTAAAAATAAATATAAATTTTAGTAGTCTCCAAAGATTAAAAAAGGAAAATACAACTAAAATATGTGAAGAAAAATATGACATTGGTGCAGACTGTAGAAATATGATCTGATAACTGAACATGTTCTGTTCTGCATTTTCAATGCTCTTTTTCTGATTTTAATAGCCAAAATAATAGTGTATAATAAATATATTCTTTAAAAAGTTCTTCTTCAGCTTTATACAGTGAGTTAAAACAGTACACTGGCACCATCAACTGGCAATACTAGGAATTAAATATACTATAACAAATTTTGAAAATAGAATAGCTTAGGACAAATTCGCATTACAGCAGGTTCTGACAGGTTCTGGAGAACCGGTAGCGGAAATTTTGAGCAGTTCGGAGAACCGGGAAATACCACCTCTGGCTGGCCCCAGAATGGGGCGGGAATGGGGATTTTGCAATATCCTTCCCCTGCCATGCTCATCAAGCCACACCCACCAAGCCACACTACGCCCACCAAGCCACGCCCACAGAACCGGTAGTAAAAAATTTTTGATTTCACCACTGCATTACAGTATTATCTAGATCAGGGGTATCAAACTTGTGGCATCACGTTGTCGTCACGGGACATATTGCGATTTTTCCCCCTTCGCTAAACCGGGGATGGGCGCAGCCAGAGCATGACGCATCTAGCCGCAAGTTTGACACCACTGATCTAGATGTATCAAAAATGCAGAAAGAATGCTTTTTTTTCCAAACAGGAGACAGTCAAATGAGAAATCCAGCAGAAAAACCACATGTTAGACAAGCAGGTAGTCCTCAATTTACAACAGCCACTTAGTGACCATGCAAAGTTATTATGGATGCCCCAAAAGCAACTTCTTACAACTCATTGTCAAAGTTATGGCAGCCGCACACATAACCCCACGGTCACGTGATTGCATTTTGGGTGCTTGGCAACCAGCTCAACTTTATGGCTGTTTGCAGCATCCTGCAATCGCATGACTGCAATTTGCAATGGTGTTTTTTTTGCTGCTTTGTGGAATTTATTTCTGGTTTCTGGCAAAAAAAAAACACCAGTTGGGGAAAATTGATTCATTTAACCATAGCATTTGCTTAACAACCACCACAAAAAAGGTCAAAAAATCAGATCCGGTTAAATGATGCCTCAATTTACAATCACGAGCGCTTTTAACCATAATTCTGGATGTGGAGTGATTTGTTGAAATACAGCCTCATAGACCGGGAACAAAAGAAGAAGATAAGCATTAAGAATAAAATTACAAATACTTAATAAAAAAGCCAAATCTTATTCCTTGAGCAGAACCTTAACCGAAAGGTAAATGAGGTAAATAGTTACCTCATTTAATCATACTAACCGTTTGCGGTAGTTTATACCAATCTACAGCTGACTAACAATCCTCCCACGATAGCATAATTACAATTCATCCTAAACCTGGAACTGTTTACATCAGACAAAAAATAATATCTCAAATAATGTCACGTCCTAACCTAACCCTAACTATTCTTATGCTGCTACTTACAGTATCCCACATAACAATGTTGATATCAGTGCTGACGGTGTTGGTAACATGCTGAGTGATGTAAAGATTCACAAAGTCACAAAAATGATGGTACATGTTGACACCTAAAAGAAGGAAGAAAAATTAAGCTTGTTGTAGTAAACACAACCAGAACTACATAGACAGTCATTTACAACTAAGGCATAGGACTATGCAAAAACTATGTTCCATAGGTGCACCCGTGCCACAATGCTAAAATACAGGTACAAAATTGTGAGTTACCTAATTAATTCATGAAGTTGCCATTAAAAACACATTTAAGAAGCTGAACAAGGATGAGCTTTGAGACTAGCTCATTATTATTGCCAGCATATGGGTTTTAAATGAAATCCAAT
Organism: Pituophis catenifer annectens; assembly: GCF_029215685.1. Taxonomy (NCBI): domain Eukaryota; kingdom Metazoa; phylum Chordata; class Lepidosauria; order Squamata; family Colubridae; genus Pituophis; species Pituophis catenifer. Next base: position 54,690,166 of record NW_027256882.1, read on the forward strand.
CATAAGAAGCTACTAATTTGATCAGAGCAGTAATCTTGGAGGATTTTATCTCCTTGATAAAAAGGTTTTTAAGAAAACCTTAATGAATTCATGAAAAAAAAAATCAAGTTATGATAGTTTGCTCAGCTCAGCTTATTTCACTGAACTCCAAGCTATACAGATAGCCCTCAACTTATAGCCATTTGTTTAGTGATTGTTTGAAGTTGGAATAGCACTGAAAAAGGTGACTTATGACCGTTTTTCCCACGTACGTGAAACGATCATTTCCTAATTCACACGAACAAATTATTTTTGGTCATGCAATCAAAATTAGGGCATCTGGCAACTGGTATATATTTATGACTGTTCCATTGTCCCGGGATCATGTAATCATAATTTTTAACCTTCCCAGCTGCTTCCAACAAGCAAAGTCAAGGGGAAAACCAGACTCACTAACTCAAGTGCATGATACACTTAACAACTAGAGTGATTTGCTTAACTGTGGCAAAAAAAGATTTGTAAAATGGGGCAGAATTCACTTAACAACTGCAATGGAAATGTAATAGGCTTTGTTAATTTGGGCTCAGTATGATATACAAGCCTCTCTATTACTAATTCACTTTATGTGTGAATCAGGTCATTAAGGCATGTTCATATCAATATGAGAGTAACTACAATAAGAGTTGGCAGTTATATAGAAACAATACTTTAAAGCAGGGGTCTCCAACCTTGGCAACTTTAAGCCTGGCGGACTTCAACTCCCAGAATCCCCCAGCCAGCTTTGCTGGGAGTTGAAGTCCACCAGGCTTAAAGTTGCCAAGGTTGGAGACCCCTGCTTTAAATAACTGCATAGGTTTACGCACAGAGAGTCTTTAGACCAGAGTTTCTCAACTTTAGCAACGTTAAGATATGTGGACTTCAACTTCCAGAGTTCCACAGCCAGCATGTTAGCTGGGAAACTCTGGGAATTGACATCCACACACCAAAGTTAAGAAACACTAACTTTAAAGATTAATCAAAGTATAGGTAGTCCTAGGCTTACGGCCACAACTGAACCTGAAACTTTCGTCATTGTGGTCGTAATTTGAGACACCACATGACCAGACTTCAATTTTAAATTCTTAAATCTTAAATTTGAATTTGTATTCCCACGTTTAACCTTATTTATTGGATATGCTGTTTTAATTTGTTTTTTAACTTTTGTATTTTCTGTTTCTTATTGTTGTGAGCCGCCCTGAGTCCTTCAGGAGAAGGGCGGCATACAAATCCAATCAATCAATCAATCAATCAATCAATCAATAAATAAATAAATAAATAAATAAATAAATTTATTTTACAACTGTTTTCATGACGGCTGTTACGTGAATCACTGTGGTTGTTACCCAAATCACATGGTCGTAAGTCTGAATGCAACTTATCCAAAAGGCATTTCTTGCCAATAAACAGCAAAAAAAAAAGTCACGAAATGTGAACTTGTGACCATGGGATGCTGCAATTGGTCATAAATGCAAGCAAGTTGACAAGCACATGAAAAACAATCACATGACATGGAGTAGTACAGTAGTCATAACTTCAAGGATAGGTCAAAAGTAACTTTTTTCCAAGTCCATTGTAAATTTGAATGGTCATTATGCAACCAGTCTTAAGTCAAGGAATACCTGAAGTTTATCATTCGTACCTCCTAATGTTTACAGAAATAGATCCTCTCTTATCAGTATAGAGAAATGAGGTTACTTTTTGGAATTTGAAAACACTGAAATACCTTGTACCTGCATCAAGCTTCATGAAATATGTTGGCTTCTCAACAATGACATCACAGCTGCCATCTTCCAATGGTCTGGAGCTCATCTCTGCGTACGTCTGGAGTTCAGCAAACCTGTAAAGTGAAGCGTAGAGTAGAGCACATCTTTCTCCTTCTGCCCTGGCCATTTTTTATAGAGGCAAGATTGAGAGCATTTTAACAAACTGCATCACTGTTTGGTTTGGTAGCTGAAGTGCCTCAGAGAGAAAGTCCCTACAGAGAGTGGTAAGGACAGCTGAGAAGATTATAGGAAGCTCGCTTCCTGTCATTCAGGATACTGCTTATAAGCGCTATGTGCTTAGAGCTCAAGGCATTGTTAAAGACCCCACGCAACAACTTTAGGGCTTGTTTCTGTTGCTCCCCTCTGGAAGGAGGTTTCAGAGTATTTCTAGCAGGACTTCCAGATTCTGTAACAGCTTTGTTCCCTATGCCATCCATGTGGTAAATTCGAAAGTTTCATTTTTCTCGCTATGTACATGTATACATCCAAACTAGACTGTGTTGTTTCTCTGTGTCATATAATATATGTGGGTATGTGCATATTTATTTATTTATTTATTTATTTATTTATTTATTTATTTATTTATTCATTCATTCATTCATTCATTCATTCATTCATTCATTCAAGTTTATGTAGTGTATATTGAAGCTGGTGACCCTTTGAGAGCTGTATGCAAAGAAATTTCATTTTAATGTATATCAATTAATGTACATTCAAAGTGACAATCAAATTATTTTTGTCCAGGGGTGGCAAACTCGATTTCATGAGGGCAGCATCAGGGTTATGTTTGACCTTGTGGGGCATGGCCAGCTTGATGTCACTCGTGTCAGTGTGGCCTGTGGCGGACTGAACACTCTGTCAGGGAAAACGGGCTCCTAAGCTCCGTTTTCAGCCGCGATGGTCTCCTGCAGCCCTCTGCCAGCGAAAACGGAGCTCAGGGGTGCCGCATGCAGCCCTCTTGGGCCCCATTATCAACCATGATGGCCTCCCGCAGCCCTCTGCCAGGCTCCATTTTCGCTGGCAGAAGCACTGCAGGCCAGTCCTTCTCTGTTTCAGGGCAGCCCTGCAGGCCAGATCTAATCATTCCATGGATCAGATCTGGCCCGCGGGCCTTGAATTTGACACACCTGTTCTAGTCTATTCTCTATTCTATTCTAATTACCACCATTTAAATTAGGCTTTGAAAATGTATTCCAGGCTGATTTTTAAGCAATACACCACATACACTTTCTCCTACTGTTGGTGAAGTTTTATCAAATTTGACAATTAAAATTATTTTTAATTGTAACTGAAGCCTCTTCTATAAGGCTTCAAAAGGTTAAGCTCTGCTTTGAATTCAGCCTTGTGCAACGTCTTTGATCTATAAATTAAGGGTTGGGAAAAGTAGAGACAGTATTCCCTCTGTCCAACTTTCATAGATCTAGCTAATTGGAAGATTCACGTCAAATGTGTTTACCATGAATTTCAAGCTATATCAGCAAAGACATAGTTATTAGTGACTGCAGCTACATAACAGATAGAATTTGAGACCAATTAGCAAGATCCACAGAACAGTCTAGCATGAGCAAGTTGCCAGGAGGAATTATCAGCTTTCAAAAAATGCTGTAACGGAGACTTACAACAGGGTAGCACTAGGTCCCTTCATTAAACATGATCATCTTGCAGGAAACTAAGGAAACTTGCTACTTTGTACAATGCCTGCCCTCTGGAATAGTCTCCCTTCTGAGATTCTTAGCCTTAGAAGACCAACCTTCTTAGCCTTTTGAAAGGCCATTAAGACCTGGCTAATTTCCCCGAGGGACGTGGTGGCTCAGTGACTAAGATGCTGAGCTTGTCGATCGAAAGGTCGGCAGTTTAGCGGTTTGAATCCCTAGTGCCGCATAATGGGGTGAGCTCCTGTTACTTGTCCCAGCTTCTGCCAACCAAGCAGTTCGAAAGCACGTAAAAAATGCAAGTGGAAAAATAGGGACCACCTTTGGTGGGAAGGTAACAGTCTTTCGCGCGCCTTTGGCATTTAGTCATGCTGGCCACATGACCACAGAGATGACTTCGTGCAGCGCTGGCTCTTCAGCTTTGAAACAGAGATGAGCACCGGCCCCTAGAGTCGGGAACGACTAGCACATATGTGCGAGGGGAACCTTTACCTTTATTTTCCCCTGGGATTAAGCAACAGAATAAAACAATAACAGAGTTGGAAGGGACGTTGGAGATCTTCTAGTCCCACCCGCTGCTCGGACAAGAAACCAATTTTCAGATAAACGATTGCCCAATCTCTTCTTAAAAGCCTCTAGTGATGGAGCACCCACAACTTTGGAAGGCAAGCTACTGATTAATTGTTCTAACTGTCAGGAAATTTCTCCTTAGTTCTAGGTTGGTTGTCTTCTTAATTAGTTTCTTGATTAGTCTGGATATTAGAGGATCTCATAATATGTAAATTGACATTGTAAAACGTAAAATGTAAATGTAAAAATACATTGAAAAAGTTCATAATCAAACAAAAATATAATAAAAATAATCCAATACAAAAGGAAATTGAGCCACCATGTAGTAAATAGGACAAATAGTAACATGGTGGCTCAGTTTCCTTTTGTATTGGATTATTTCTATTATATTTTTGCTTGGTTATGAGCTTTTAAAATATATTTTTTAATAAACTGTCTAGATTTATGTATTTAAGATGGGCAGCCATACACATTTTCTAAATAAATAAATAAAAAACTTATTGCTCCCATATTGTCTCTATGGAAGTGCTTTGAAAATAAAAATTGTAGGTAATTGCAGTTTGGTGTTGTGTTTACAAGCATATTTACCTATTCCTCCCAAAAAAGAGTGTGTGCTAAAAGTGGTAAAAGTGATAAGTGGTGGGGAGCATCCTCACCAGTTTTGTCTTTTGACAAGGGATTTTTTCTAGCAAGCCAAACTCGTAAGAGCAGCTACTTGGTAAATAAGCAAATTCCCCCCACTCTCGGGAGAGACGTTTGCTGAGCATAGCTTGAGCATGCTCTCAATGTTCCAAAAGTAAACACCAGCTGAAAAGAGTTGGGGAAAACTATCTTACAACATTAGAATAGAATAGAATAGAATAGAATAGAATAGAATAGAATAGAATAGAATAGAATAGAATAGAATAGAATAGAATAGAATAGAATAGAATAGAATAGAATAGAATAGAATAGAATAGAATAGAATAGAATCTCCTGCTTGAGTAGGGGGCTGAACTAGAAGACCTCCAAGATCCCTTCTATTCTATTCTATGCTATAATTGCACTCAACAATGAACTAAAGGGCCACCATCAGTGAGTTGTTGGACAGTATTACTTGGTCTGTTGTGTGGATGTTTGGGTGGTTAGGGGTGGAAAATTGTGGTGGGTGGGAGTGTGTTTGGGGATTATGTGTGTTGGACCTGGTCTTCGGGTGTTAAGTGAATTTCGTTGTATGTGTATACTGTGTATACACATACAATGACAATAAAGTTTATTCTATTCTATTCTATTCTAATCTATAGCAATTTAGATAAGTGACTGTCTAAACTCTTCTTAAAAACATCCAGTGATGGAGTGCCCACGATTTCTGCAGGCAAGCTGTTCCACTGGTTAAGTGTCCTCACTGTTCGGAAGTTTCTCCTTAATTCCAGGTTGCTTCTCTCTTTGATTAGTTTCCAACCATTGTTTCTTGTCCTGCCCTCAGGTGCTTTGGAGAATAATTTGACCCCCTCTTCTTTGTGGCAGTCCATCAAGTACTGAAATACTGCTATCATGTTCCCCTAATTCTTCTTTTCTCTAGACTAGCCAAACCCAAATCCTGCAGCCATTCTTCATATGTTTGGTCTCCAGGCCTTTGATCATTTTAGTTACTCTTCTCTGAACTTTTTAGCATAGTGGTTAGAATGCGGTATTGCAGGCTGACTCTGCCCACAGCCAGGAATTCGATCCTGACTGGCTCAAGTTTGACTCAGCCTTCCATCCTTCTGAGATAGGTGAAATGAGGAGCCAGATTGTTGGGGAAAATATGCCGATTCTATAAACCACTTTGAGTGTGCTGAAAAGCACTATGAAGCAGTATATAAGTCTAAGGGCTATTGCTATAGCCCAGTCATGATTACTGGAACAGAAAAGGAGCATCCAAGATGTCCATTCTGCCAAGATGTTGTGAAGAAATAAAACAACATACTTACAAGACTTACCAAGATTGCAAAGGACTCTTTTGTTGACCTTCAGCAAGGAAAGCTTCAGTATTCATATTGCAGTGGCCACCTATTTGACCTTTCTTGAAGAAATCTTCATTAAATCTAACCAGGGAAAGAAAGAAGATTAAAACAGGATTTTAAAAAATTAAAACCAAAAAAAAAAGGCTCATTTTTGAAATTTAGGATTTAGAAAATGCTTTATCTTAGGCTGAGCCATGAAAGCTTTGTTTTTTTAAATGTGCTAGAATTATAAAACAGACCATAAGGAAAGAAATCTGGTTCATTTCTAATGGTTTTTCCTCCACTAGAAGCAATCAAGTAATATATGAAAACATTTTTCTTTTTTTATAACACACAAGAATTCTAAGGGATTGTTAGCTGGTTCGGGTACTATATTTCCATGTACAATCCAACACATAAGGAGTCATGAGCGATTCCTTTCTCTCCAAATGTATCACTGAAAATGTGGCCTCCACAGGCTTTGGTTTATTATGATACCTCAAGAAGAATTACTGTATTTTTTGGACTATAAGACACACCTAAATTTAGAGGATTTATTGCGTTATTGCTTAATGCATTGTAAGCCGCCCTGAGTCTCTGGAGAAAGGCGGCATATAAATCTAATTTAAAAAAAATAAATAAATAAATAAAAAAAATAAAAAAAAGAGGAGGAAAACAAACAAAAAAAGTTTTTGGCCTCCGTGCACCTCATTTCTGGACCCTTTTTTTGGGCCCTTTTCCAGCCCATTTTCAGGACTTTGTTCGGCCTGTTTTTGAGGTATTTTAGGCCTGTTTCTGAGGCTTTTTTCAGGCCTTTTTGGCAGTTTTTGAAGTTTTTTTGGCCCATTTTTGAGGCTTTATTCAGCTCATTTTTGAGGCTTTCTTGGCCTGTTTTCAAGGCTTTTTTGGCCCGTTTTCGAGGCTTTTTTCAGCCTGTTTTCAAGGCTTTTTTCAGCCCTTTTTTTTAAAAAAACAGATCTAAAAAATCCTCAAAAACAGGCTGAAAAAAGGCCTGAAAACGGGGTGTGCGGAGGCCAAAAAAAAAAAAAAAACCCGATGGATGGGTGGGGGGCTTTGGCAATATTCGGTCTATAAGACACAGAGACATTTTCATCCCCTTTTGGGAGACAAAAAAGTGTGTCTTATAGTCTGAAAAATAAGGTATACATGTTCTGAAGTTTCACAGGTTCAAAGAAATTCCAATAGATGATAAAGAGGAATTACTTTGTTGCAAATGGAAAGCTTAATAGTGGAATGAAAATCTCTCCTTGGTTGCCGTGACTGTAAACCTCCAGCTTATGATTTATTCCTATACTTCCAACCTGAAAGTCTCTCTCTTAAAGCTGACAATAGTTCCCTACAGCAGAAGCCTTCCCAAATTAGCAAGTTAGAAAGTTTGTTTGAAGAAAGCAGAGTTATAAGAACCACTACATGAAAAAAAAAAAGTATTTGTTTATTTATTTGGCCCCTTTCAAAATTTGCAATGCTCAAAGTGTGTTTTGAACAGTGAAGTATTAGTACCGTTTTATAAAGCTTTAATAAGGATACACCTGGAATACTGCAACCAGGTTTGGTCACCACATTAAAAAGATGTTGAGATTTGGGAAAAATACAAAGAAGAGCAACTAAGATGATTAAAGGCCTGGAGACTTAAGACATATGAAGAACAATTGCAGGATTTGAGTTTGGCTAATCTAGAGAAAAGAAGGACTAGGGGGACATGACAGGAGTACTCCAGTACTTGAGAGGCTACCACAAAGAGGAGGGGGTCAATTTATTTTTCAAAACACCAGAGGGCAGGACAAGAAACAATGGATGGAAACTAATCAAGGAGAGAAGCAACCTGGAATTAAGGAGAAACTTCCAATAGTAAAGACAATTAACCAGTGGAACAGATTGCCATCAGAAATTATGGGTGCTTCATCCCTGGAGGTTTTTAAGAAGAGACTGGACAATCACTTGTCTGAAATGATATAGGATCTCCTACTTGAGCAGAGGGCTGGACTAGAAGACCTCTAAGGTCCCTTCTAGCTCTATTCTGATTTTGACAATTCTATTTTGCTTATTAGAAACTGATATACGATAGACCATGGTTACAATTTAAAGGGAGAGCGTGACCTTTAGTTCTTTAGCAAATTTGTCTCTCACAAAAAGGGATTCTGGGCAGCTTACGCAGTTTGACATGAAGAGGTTGAATCGCTGAAAACTTCCAAGAATCTTAGGTCTGAACTTCTTGAAAATATTACCAGTCAGTGTTGACATTAGTGAAGTAGATAGCCCATAAATCTAATCTGATCTAAGGCAATTTCTTATAAGAAGCAGTGGTTGAGGGTGGCTGATAAGATACTGGACTGATAAAGGTGACTAAGCACAAGAGCCTTGGTACTACAGTGGTTTAAAGCACCCTGTTATTAACACAGCTGCCTGCAATTTACTGCTGGTTCGAATCTCTCCAAGGCTCAAGGTTGACTCAGCCTTCCATCCTTTCTAAGGTAGGTTAAATGAGGACCCAGTTTGTGGGGGCAATAAGCTGACTTTGTATAAATATACAAAAGGATGAAGGCTATTGCTGAGCACATTGTAAGCCGCCCTGAGTCTCCGGAGAAGGGCGGCATATAAATCAAATTAAAAAAAAAAAAAAAAAAAAAAAAATCTGTTCCCTCATGGAAATGCAGTAGATTATTTCTGATCTTTTAAGCTTCTTAAAGTAATTCATTCTTCAAGCTTTTCTCTACAGCTATGAAAATCAGTCACACCCTCTGTTAAAAACGCTGTAGATTTCTGTATCCCAATATTGATCTATTAATAAGTGGAAATAAAAGAAGAAAAACAGCAAAATTTTGCTGCAGGACCAAGTGCCTTAAACTCAGAATGCAATTCCTTAAACAGGATTATCGAATAATTATGAAATACGAAGATGGCACAAACCTATCATGGTTTCTTTTCGGATGCCTTAAATCAATATATAAATTTGTTGCTTTGCAATACTGAAGGTAACGGGAACATTCAAGTGAAGCATCTCCCTGAAAGGAAATGACATAGAGATCTGTAGGTTACTATGATGCAGGCTGGCTGGCAAGTGAAAATGAATTATTTGAACTAAATCAAAAATCTGCAGCTCTATGGGTTTGAATATTAAAAAGGTCACTCATTGGGGCTGAGGTGGTAGTGACTGCAAATGTTCCCTGCTCCCATATTCAACAAGACATTTTTGTCTTTGAATCCAAAGTGTTGCACAGCCTTTGCACAGTTCCATCTTGGACACAAATCACAACTTTTATCATTCAACAAACTGGTTGTAACCTAAAAAAATGCTTCAGGGTTTAAGATCTGGATGCAGGAAGCCCTCAATTTACCAACACAATTGTGACCAGAATTCCCATCGTAAGTCATTGCAGCTGTAAATCAAGTCGGACCTGATTCTATGAAAATGTTTATGGCGTTCATTAAGCAAATCACTGTGGTGGTGAATCCATCTTCCCCAAGGGATATATTTTGCCAAAGTTGACAAAAAGGTTCGCAAATAATAATCATGGGACTGCAGGATACCGCAACCAGTGATAAATGTAAGCCAGTTTCCAAAGACCCAAATTGTGATCACAGAACCATGGAGGGCAGGGGTGGGTTCTAAATTGTTTTACTACCAGTTTTGTGGGCGTAGCTTATTTTGTGGGTGTGGCTTGATGGTCATGTGACAATTATTTAGGATTTAGCAGAGGTACTGGTCTACCAGGCTTTTAACTGCTTGCAGAGCTGTACCGATCTACCCATTTATTTTTTGCAGGCACTGGTCTACCCATTTATTTTTGCAGGCACCGGTCTACTCATTTGTTTTCTTTTAACACTGATCAGCTGTAGGGCAGCCCTTTGAAGCCGAGTTTAAACAGGCAAGAGTTTAAACAGGTTTTTTCCCTCTAGCCATCAGCTGGGACTCAGGAGGCAGCAATAGATTGGGGGTGGGGCCAAATAAAAGGTAAGAATAACGTGGAGGGTGGGGGGACGCCGGGGGGCAGAACCGGTTCGGTGACGTCATATCGTCACCGCTACCGGCTCGGGAGAACCGGGCCGAACCGGGATGAACCCACCACTGGTGGAGGGGATGTGACAGTTTAAGTGACAGAGTTGGTCATAAGTCACTTTTTCCAAGACTGCCATAATCCTGAACCATCTTTACACAAATGGCTGTAAATGGAAAACTATCTAACACTGTGATGGCAAACCTATGGCACGGGTGCCAGAGGTGGCACGTAGCACCCTCTCTGTGGGCATGTGAGCCGTCGCACCAGTTCAGCTCCGCCACGCATGCGTGTGCGCCTCCCGCCGGCCAGCTGGTCATCAGGTCTCTGCTGCGCATGTGCAGGGGGCAGGGTGTGTGTGGGGGGTGCGCATATGTGCAGGGGCAGGGCGCATATGCTGGAGGCACGCATGCATGGGGGTGGGGCACATGTGGGGGTGTGCGCATGCGTGGGGGTGGGGTGCATGTGCTGGAGGCACGTATGCGTGGGTGTGGGGGTATGCGTGGAGGCGTGCGGGGCAGGGTGCATGTGGGGGGCCGCATGCACATGTGCATGCGAGAGCTGCGCACATATTGCATTTTGGGAGTTCAGAGGTATGCACACGCTTTCGCACACATGTGCACTTTGGGCATTCGGTCCGGAAAAGGTTAGCCATCACTGATCTAACAGCACGACTATTCCTTCCTGATTCATTCCAATCTGGATCAGTATTTCTCAACCTGGGCAACTTGAAAATGTGTGGACTTTAGAGTGGTGGGTGGGGAATTCTGGGAGTTGAAGTCCACACATCTCTAGATTGCCAAGGTTGAGAAACACTGCTCTAGATTAAAGGATTTCATAATCCCTTGATTAGACATTGTCCCCATTTGGGCTATGGATACATGACTTCTCAGTAGCTGAGATAAGCATCCCCCCAGATATTTGAAACACACATACACACGGTTTTTAGAAAGTTAGTGAAGATTTGGTTATTCCACCAAGACTCAAGAGGCAAGGTCCTTATACTATCCCACTAGAGGATGAATTCGTTTTATTATACGTTGAGTATTAACTCCCAGATTTCATATAGCTTTTTTTTTTAACCAATGCTTTTAGTTTTAAAATCTGATTAGCTCTTTTTAATCCCAAATTAGAAATCTGGGGAATTTTATACCACTCAGTTGATTAGAGTGGCCTACACTCTTTGTAAATAAAAATAAATATGCCTACCGCATTCTTAGGCTTGCAATGAGTCTTCACATCTTTCATCTTTTCTTTAACGTAACCAAAATCAGCTTGCTTCCAGAAAATATCCTGGGCTTCCTCAATGGTATTAGCCCTGACATACGAAACAAACAAAAGGAATCTCTTTGAGAAAAGTGAACTACAGCAGAACATCAGGCTACAGACTGCTATGTTCTACTGCATAATCTTATAAACCAGGGGTGTCAAACTCAAGGCCCGGAGCCCGGATCCGGCCAGCGGGGTGCTCAGATCTGGTCCACAGGGCTGCCCTGAAAACAGTGGATCAACCCATGGTGTTTCTGCCAGTGAAAACGGAGCTCAGGAGAACTCAATTTTCCCTGGCAGAGGTTGCAGGAGGCCATGGCAGCTGAAAACAGAGCTTGGGAGCCCATTTTCCCTGGACGAGCGCTCGGACCACTACAGGCCCCTCCGACATGAGTGACGTTGAGCTGACCATGCCCAACCTTGGCCACGCCCCCCTCCCCCCAAGGTCAAACACAACCCTGATGCGGCCCTCAATGAAATCGAGTTTGACACCCCAGTTATAAACGATGCCCTAAATTAGTGAAGCAATGAAAAGGACATTGTTTTCAACTGTTCTCCCCCTATGCAGAAAAAAATAACACTCATGGATACCTTGATTAAAACAAAAAAGTAAACAAACCTTTAAAAAAAGGATAACCTCATGGTGGCTACCTGCACACAAACATGCATGTTTTTTGGCAATGTGTAGTTTCTGTATGTTTTTTTTTTCTTTTGTGGTGTTTCTCGACTTACAACCTCAGGATTCTAGATTGGTATTACAAAAGTCTAAGTTTGCTCAGCTGCCAAATCGAGTCAACGACAGCCAGCTATTTGACTGATTATGTGCCATCAAGTTGTTTTTGACTCCTTGCAACCACATAGATAGATCTTCTCCATGACAATCTATCCCTAATTTGGCCTTTCTAGTCTTATAATGTGACTTATCACCAGATACAGATTAACAGAGTTGGAAGGGACCTTGTAGGTCATGTAGTCCAACACCAATACCCTACACCATTTCTGACAGATGGCAGTCCAGTCTCTTCTTGAAAGCCTCCAGTGATGAAGCTTCCACAACTTTCGAAGGCAAGCTGTTCCATTGGTTGATTGCTCTCACTGTCAGAAAATTTCTCCTTATTTCTAGATTGAATCTCTCCTTGTTCAGTTTCCATCCATTATTCCTTGTCTGGCCTTCAGGTGCTTTAGAAAATAGCTTGACCCCCTCCTCTCTATGGCAGCCCCTCAAATATTGGAACACTGCTATCATGTTTCTCCAGTGTAACTCAGTCCGTCCACCCTGCTGCTGGTCATCCTCCTCTCTTTTCTTCCATATTTCCCAGTATTAGAGTCTTTTCTGGCCAACTTTTTTACTAGAGATTAAATAGTATTGATTTCAGATTGCTAAATTATTCTATTCTATAAATTAGACCCTTAATATCTCTAATACTGTATATATTTGTGCAACAAATCAGAAGGTTTAAAAGCTACTCCAAACAATAACTATCCTTCTCACATTTTGGAATGCATATACGCATCACTGAATATTTAAAAATAAAATAAACATGAGAATGTTTAGTATTGGAGTTGACCTAAGGGAAGCAGTAAGTGGGCAATTTAAATAGAATAGTTTTTGTTGAAAAGTATGAAGATTTTTTTGGCTACGGATCATGGGAATGTATCTAACATTATCCAAGAGCAAAAATATTCGCCTTTGCTGTTCTCCTTCCCTTTCTGGAACAGATCCAGGGGAAATACAAGAGGTTAAAAATAGAGAAAGGTGGCAGATATAGTTTCTTCCAACTCTCATCTAGAAGTGGACTACAATTCTCATAAAGCCAGCAACATATTGGGGTATGTTAAGGAATATTGTTATAAGGAAACGATCCAAGAACAAACAATCCCATTTCCATCTGAAACATTTCTTTTTGTTCTGAACTGCGATGAATCTCCTCAATTCCATGATGTCCCAGTGAGGAGAGGGGGGATTCAGTTGTTTCTTGAAGTAAATCATCTGAATCCATTTGAGGTGGTCCGAATGCAAGATTTTCTCCTTCAGGATTGAAAGACCCTGGAATGCCTCACACTTCTTCAGAGGTGAAGAATTTACTTCTAGAAACTACCGAATACATAATCTATAGAGCTGTGGTCCCAGATTGGTGTATTGTGTGTATGTGTATGCCTAGTTCCATGCCTATAAATTGGCCTGACTTTCAGTCTTTACTTGTTGCAACACTGCAGGGCACTTATAAAGCTCTTAACCTTCTACTGGGGGACAATAAACTATCTTCCTCAGCAACTTAATTTTCTAAAGATTTCCAGCAAAGTAAGATCCTTCTCTAACTTAACAAGTGGAAGATACTAGCTTGCATGCATGTTCGTGGGCATATGGCTGCCCCGATCACAACCTGAATTCTGCCACTGATTTACATGGCCTGGTCCCACTTCCTGGATTTGTTTGGACTGGCCTCACTTCCCTCCATGGGAACTTTTAAAAACAATTGGTTCATGTGAATTAGGAAATGATCTATTCATAAAATGAAGCTTCCTCTGTCTTTTTATGTCCAAGAGTTTTTCTCATTTCTGCTGAAGGATGAAGGTGAAGAACAAAAATGATGCAATAAACAAACCAAGGAAGGGACTGAGACAGTGGTGGGTTGCTACCGGTTCGCCCCGGTTCACCCCGGCTCCGCCTGCCCACTCAGACGTCATCAAATATGCTCCACGCATGCGCAAAAGCTTCTGTGCATGCGCAGAAGTGGCACGCAAGCAAACCGGTAGCAAAGGTAAGTGAAACCCACCCCTGGACTGACATAAAATGGCCCAGTTCTACCCTCCTTGCCATTATTCTATCTGTCCTTTTTATCAACACCATTTTAATGCTTTCTAGTCTTCCCTGGCCATACTCATTTCTTCATTACTCACTTCCTTCCAGTAAACTGATAAGTTTTCCTTCCCAGCTACAGGTAGTTCTCGACTTATAACCGTTCAAAGTTACAGCAGCACAGAAAAAAGTGACTTATGACCATTTTTCCACACTTATGATTGTCGCAGCATCCCCATGGTTACAAAATTTGGATGCTTGGCAACCGGCCTGTATTCATGATGGTTGCAGTGTCCTGGGATCACGTGGTCGCCTTTTGCAATCTTCTGAGAAGCAAAGCCAATGGGGAAGCCCACTTAACAACTGTGTTACTAGCAATAGCAATAGCAATAGCACTTAAGACTTATATACCGCTTCATAGTGCTTTTACAGCCCTCTCTAAGCAGTTTACAGAGTCAGCATATTGCCCCCAACAATCTGGGTTTTCATTTTACTGATCTCGGAAGGATGGAAGGCTGAGTCAACCTTGAGCCTGGTGAGATTTAAACTGCCAAATTGCAGGCAGCCAGCAGTCAGCAGAAGTAGCCTGCAGTACTGCACTCTAACCACTGTGCCATCGCGGCTTAACAACTGCAGTGATTTGATTAACCCCTGTGTCAAGTAAGGTCATAAAATGGGGCAAAACTCTCTGAATAACTGTCTTGCTGAGAAGCTGAAATTTTGGGTTCACCTGTGGTCGTAAGTTGAGGACCACCTGTAATTCGGGTTTTCTGGCCTGAATATGTTCAATACACTGGTGGGAAGGAGAGAGTGTTTTCCTGCAGTTTTCCCCCAACTACTTTTGTTCGTCCATGAACATTCTGCATTTTTCTGTATAAAAGTTTTGCAAATACACAGGAATAGTCATTCAACAATCCCTTTCAAATCCAACTAATTTATGTTGCTAAACATCTGCAGTATTCTTAAAGACAGAGATCTCCATATTACAAAACTTAGCCAAAGTGGAATTTCCTAATCCAAATGTTTATTTTTTTTCAATAATCAAGAATCTCATTTTTTTTTAAAAAAGACAAATTTCTAAAGTATCCATATCAACATAGGGCAGGGGTCAGCAACCTGCGGCTCTGGAGCCGCATGTGGCTCTTTCACCCCTCTGCTGCGGCTCCCTGTCACTCAAAATATGCGTCACAATCTCCAATGTGCAACATCCACCAGCACGTGATTCATTGAGCTTTTCAATCCAAATTTTTTTACTACCGGTTCTGTGGGCGTGGCTTGGTGGGTGTGGCAGGGGATGGATATTGCAAAATCTCCATTCCCACCCCACTCTGGGACCAGCCAGAGGTGGTATTTGCCAGTTCTCTGAACTACTCAAAATTTCCGCTACCGGTTCTCCAGAACCTGTCAGAACCTGCTGGATTTCACCCCTGTTTTCAACCCCCGGTAAGCCAACCATGGATAAATCCAAGAAAAGAAAAGTTTCAGAAGAAAATAGAACGTTTAATTCAACTACATATGCTAGTTTTGTGGCCGCTCAAGAAATAGGCATGGGAAGGGTTTTGTGGCTCCCGGTGTTTTCTTTTCTGTGGGAAACGGGTCCAAATGGCTCTTTGTGTGTTAACATTGCAAACCCCTGACACAAGCACCCAATAGTAGCCATTTTGTAATACTCATGATACTGTATGTGTTCAGGTGTTCAGTAGGTACATAATATATAAACACTGAATTTCATATGAAATTTTACTTCACCCATTTTTCTTCACACTTACCATCCAATTTCAGCATAATCACATGTTGGATATCCAAACCTGTTTTCTGGCTTGCAGAATTTCTCATAACCCCAACAAGCTTTCAACTTCTTCAAATGTTTCTGTCAATACAGAATTACCATTAAAATGATGCAATCAAAGTTAACTTACTCAAACATCAATTAAGATGGTCAATTTCTGCTTTTGAAAAATGTGATTAAACATTTTTAAAAATCTCGGGGGGGGGGTGTTGCAAAACAAAAATAAAAAAATCAGAACTGCATATATTTTATATTCATTGCTTGCAAAAAAACTACGAACGTATCATATTCTAAATTCATACCCACCAGACTACAAAAGAAAGAAGCATCACTCTAATACAGTCTTTCAAACTGTCTTATAAATCCATTCTAGCTGGACATTCTGGATGTTGCAATCTGAAGGTCAGGGAAGTGAGTTCTAACACATAAGTAAATAAATACATATAACAGAGTAAACATATTACTCAGTGCCACCAGCCATGCATTATACCGCTGTTATGTTATATCAACACATAAGATCGCCACTTAACTTAAAAAATAAAATTCTGGCAGGTTCGGAAAAACAATAAAACAAAACATAGATAAAAGCAAAAATTTGGTGCCTCCAAGCTCTTCCTCCAATGTGTTATTTCCCAAGTTCCAACTTCACTTCATAGAGAAAAAACCAGCTTTTTACATGTTTCTGGAAGGCCAAGAGAGTGGGGCATTGGCAAATCCTAAGGGGAAAGGTATTATAGCTCACTGAGCATTTGCCATTGTGAACAATATTCATGTATTCCTATTGTTTTCCTATTCGACTATCATCAGGGAATAAGGATCCACTGTCTAACTCAAGGCCCGGAGTGTCAAACTCAAGGCCCGGAGGCTGGAGGCCAGGGGGGTGGTTATATTTGGCTCGCGGGGCCACCCTGGAAACAGTGAAGGACTGGCCCACAGTGCCTCTGTCAGCAAAAATGGAGCTTGGGAGGGCCGCACACAGATCCCGAGTTCCGTGTCAACCCTGGAAGCCATCTTTTACTTTGGGGCTTCAGGGCTGCCAAATTTAGTGCTGTGGCAAACTGGGAGGGGGGGATTGTATGGAGCTGGAAGATATCTAGTCATAACATTCTTTCCTCTGAAAGTCAAGGACAGCCTGCCCTGCACCTGGAGTGGTGTGACTGGGAGGCATCTCCAGTTGGGACGGTATATTGATTTGTTGTTGTTGTTGATTTTTTGTTGTTGTTGTTGTTGTTGTTGTTGTTGTTGTTGTTGTTGTTATTATTATTATTATTATTATTATTATTATTATTATTATTATTATTATTATTATTATTTCTATGCCGCCCACTCTCCAAGGACTCTGGGCGGCTTACACCAAAGACAGTATACTAAATAGCATATTGCCCCCAACAATCTGGGTCCTCATTTTACCCACCTCGGAAGGATGGAAGGCTGAGTCAACCTTGAGCCGGTGAGATTTGATCCGCTGATCTGATGAACTAGCAGTCAGCTGAAGTAGCTGTAGTACTGCACCCTAACCACTGAGCCACCTCGGCTCTTTTTATTCTGTTTTTGCTGGCAGGGGCCGTCGCAGCCGAAAATGGAGCTCAGGAGCCCGCTTTCTCTGGCAGAGCGCTCGGGCCACCATAGGCGCCCCCGACATAAGTGATGTCGAGCTGGTCACACCTACCCTGGCCAAGCCCACTCTGGCCCTCCGAGGTCAAACACAACCCTGATGCAGCCCTCAATGAAATCGAGTTTGGCATCCATGGTCTAGTATCTTCAGTGGCTATGATTCTACCACCGAAGCTAAAAACTGATTAGAATTCATCTAATGTTTGCATCACTGTTAACCGATACAATTCTAAGACTGAAACAAGTCTCCATTAGGTTAGGAAAAGGAATACTTACTTTATATGGGCAAAAAGGATCTTGCCTGCAAACAGTGGCAATGCCTGGATTATTGTATAAAAAATATGGGATGTGTTCTTCTGGCAACATGATGTTTTCATAAGGATACCTTGGCTCTTGAAAAACGCTGCTGCCATTGTGAAGATATTCATCTGGTCCCGTGGCCGCTATTTTTGGAAATAGAGCTCCCAACGTAAGCAGTATTAACATGGCAGTGGGAAAAACCTAAAGAAAACACACCAAAGATTTATGGGCTGTAGAACAGCAATTCACCAGCCCTTAAACGTTTATTTTTAAACTCAAGCAGTTATATTCCCTGACACCAAAAAATTCTTGCCACTGGCATACTGTTAATATTATAGATACTAAACCAATGAGTAAGAGAAATCTGTCATCCCCAAGAGATTCTTGGGAATCAGACAGGAGAAACTATGTAGGTTTCCCAAGAGATCTATTTTCTCTGCTTCTAAAAAAGAATGGAAAGCCAAATAAACATAGTGCAGAAACATCTGATAAGACAGTGTATTCAATTTTATAAAATGTCTATCTTGTTTCTCTGAAAATAGGGTTGTACATGTGCGTTAAAAAAAACGTTTACATTTAGCCTTATAGTTAAGGAAGGGTTAAGGTCAAGGTTAAGTCAAACTCTATTGCAAGAAGTTTCTTTAAGACATGAGGAGGGATCAGATCTGATACAAACTCCACACAAAACAGTATCTGGAATTGTTTTCATGAATACACATGGGTATGTTTGCATCTTTTAAGTGGTGTTACTAACTTTGTATTTTTTTAAAAAAAAAAAAGATCTTGTTTATTTGAATTTATATGTCACCCAACTCCGATAGACTGGTATTAGTAATATAGAGAAAAAAACTTGTGTAATAAAATTGGCTCCTGCATTTTTGTTTTTGCTCACCGCTAGTGTGAAAATCTGATGTACAAAAGGTGTTTGCCTACAGCAGACATAATTAATTAATATAATATCTAGGCTGTGATTACAGTATGACTACATAAACTTTCAGAGGTAACTGTCAATAACCTTAATACTAACCCACTGGATGAGAAAAAAAGTACATGACAGCCAAAATAAGCAGATGGATTTGAGGAGTGCACTAAACTAAAACCAGCTGGATTAAAAAAGGAACAAAAGCAATAAAAATCATTTAATTGATTTATGCACTAATGTATAAAGTATGCAGCACACAGGTAGTCCTCAACTTATGACCACCATTGAGCCCAAGATTTTCATTGCTAAGCAAGGCAGTTGTTAAGTGAGTTTGTACCATTTTATGCCATAGTTGTTAAGTAAATCATTCCAGTTGTTTAGTGAAATATGTGGTCATTAAGTAAATCTGGCTTCCCCTATTGACATTGTCGGAAGCCAGCTGGGAAGGTTGCAAATGGTGATCACATGACCCCAGGACAGTGCAACTATGATAAATACCCGCTAGTTGCCAGGCGCCAGAATTTTGATCATGTGACCATGGGGATGCTACAATGAATGTGAGTGTGAAAATGGATCATAAGTCATTTTTTTCAGTACCATTTAACTTCGAATGGTTACTAAACAAATGGTTGTAACTCAAGGACTACCTGTATTTATGCACTTAGTACTGGATGTTTATTAACCTTTCAAAGTTCCAATGGAACACCCCCCCCCAAGAATACTTACAACCTGGATTTGAAGGTCCCTTGACCAGGCCCCCCCCAACCATATTTTAGGCACTCAGCAACCAGCCTGTATTTATGTCCGTTTGCAAAGTCCCACATTCACATGACTGGTGTTTGGTTTTTTTTTGCCAGAAACCAGTGTTTACTTCCAGTTTCTGCAAAAAAACTGCAGCAATGGAATTGCTTAACAACCATGGTGTTTGTTTAATCACCTGTGATCTACTTAGCAACTATCTCAAAGAAGGTCATATAATCAGTCCCGCACAACTTACAACTATAATTCTGGATGCAATTACAGCGGTAAATCAAAGACTATCTGTACTTCTAAATATTCAAAATACTTCATATGTGTTAAGCAATATTAATATAGTAAATTTTCATTTATATAAATTTTAGTTACAAAAACTAATATGGTTTTGCTCCTGAACAAGATCTCATCTAGTATTTTAAATATTTACAAAATACATACATTGAAATATTTGTAACAAAATATTTTATTTGATTGCATAAATAAACAATTAACAGTCTGCCCTTATAAACAAGTCTTATCTTAGTCTATTAAACTCAGGATTTACTGTAATTATACAATTATAATTATTAAATAAATACTATAGTCCAATATACTGTATAGAGGTCACATCATACTATATAATGAAGTGATTTATTTGGCTTGGGCTTGACATGTTGTGTAAACTCAACTAACAAAAACTTAAATAGATTTAGCCTAACTTAATTTGCCTTGTAAATCCTAGAAATTTAACAACTGATTTCTATTCCATAGTATAATATAAAATATGCAGGACTATTTTTCACTTTTTTTAAAGCGTGAAATTTAACCAGCCTGCAGGTATTCAAATGTTGACACCATATTTCAAATTGACCATTTTAACTTCTAATTCTATCTTTTGGTTTTTCTCTTCTTAGAGATGGGTTTGCAGGGAGAAAAATGGAATGGGAAAGGAAGCCAAGCCAACCATCAGCATTCCTGTTTTCTTCATTTAGACAAAGAAACAGCCATCTATCCATCCCCATTATCTCTATGCCCTTTGAGGTTAAGAAGTGTTATGCAAAATGTGGAAAGGAGTTAGAAATAGTAAGTAAAAATTATTCAAGATGTGAAATACGAAAAAAAGAAAGCAGACTTGAATCTAATGAGCACTACCATACCTTTCTATCCCTTTTAGGTCCATACACTGCTTCTCACACTGCCTAGAAAGAGGCCGGATATTTTTCTCCAGTGTCGGATCCAAAACTGGGGAGCCAAAATTGTCGTTTATTTTAATCAGTCATTCAGTGAATTAGAGGGATTCGTCCCCAAATCCTGCGTCATAAACCAAAAAAGCTGAGTTCACAAATTGTACAAAACCAAGCCAACCATATTCTGAACCTTGCCGCAGACTGCTTTTCTCTCATTGCAACATTTATTTCATCTCCGAGATGGTATTTATTCGGTAAACAGAACCTGTCTCCTTTCTTCCTCAATGTTCCTCATGTCTACAGCTATCTCCAAGTTTACATGGACATGATGACTAAGACGCTGAGCTTGTTGATTGAAAGGTTGGCAGTTCAGCAGTTCGAATCCCTAGTGCCGCCTAATGGGGTGAGCTCCCATTACTTGTCCCAGCTTCTGCCAACCTAGCAGTTCGAAAGCACGTAAAAAATGCAAGTAGAAAAATAGGGATCTCCTTTGGTGGGAAGGTAACAGCGTTCCGTGCGCCTTTGACATTTAGTCATGCCGGCCACATGATCACGGAGACGTCTTTGGACAGCGCTGGCTCTTCGGCTTTGAAACGGAGATGAACACCACCCCGCCCGTCTTGATCAACTACCACATATGTGCGAAGGGAACCTTTACCCGAAACCATCTTATATTGTTCTATTCATCTGAAAAGTATCTCACTTTATCCCCCCCCCCACGTGTCAAATTCTAAAATGTAAATTCAGATTATGGCACAGGGAACAATGCACAAAAACTACAGGAGTAAGTCAGCCATAAACCATTCAAAAGTTAGCACTGCAGAATTGGAGAGAGGAAGGGGAAAGGTTTCCGTAAACTAGAGCCAAGTTTCCAAAGACAACAGAGGAAGGGGACAATGGAAGCCTGAGTATACAAAAGCCCACATCTTTAGTTATCCTTCCTAGGACTGATCCTGATGGGTGAAAAGGGAAGTCTGTAATCCAAAATATTTGGACCACCAGCTTGGGAAAATTATAATGAAAACAGTGGTAATAAGCGTTTTACAGGGCAGGTGAGCTTTCTGAGGATATTTAAAAGAGAGCAAGAAAAGATACCAGAAAAATTGTTCAGGAAGGCATTTTCTGGTAAAAGAAATCTCATCCCCTGAAATCAGCAATGCTCTTTACGGAGACAATTGACCTGGGAGGGAGATCTCTTATTTGGACCTTGCAAATACTCTGGCTTGAGATGAATGGGATTTCCTGCCAGCCGCATTTTACTAAAGGAGAAGAGCCCAATAAGCGATTTCTTATTCTCTTCCACGAGGCTGGCATGGAGCGAAAGCCCCATTCCCCGCTGCAAATGCCCGACGGGACGAGCGAGACCCCCAGAAGAAGAGCCCCCGCAGCTGAAAGGCGGGAAGGTCCCAAGCGCCCGTCCCGGGAGAGTCACACTTACACCGGGACGCGCCAAAACTCTCCAACCCCGATCGCGATGGGAAAAGCGCGCAAGGCGAGCGAAGGGGACCAGAAACACCTCGCCTAGTTCTCAGCGGCCACCTCTACGGAGCTTCTCCGGCCGCGGCCCGGACCTTCCTTCCTTCCTTCCCTCCCCCGCGAGGAAAGAAGGCAGGCAGGCCGGCAGACAGGCTGGGAGCCCCGATGGCAGCTGCGGAAGGAGGAGCCAGCGCGGGAGGGCTCGGCCCTCCGGAAGCCAAGCCGCGCTGCTAGGGAAGCGCAATTGGGGAAGCCGGGAGAGGCTTCTCCGCCGGCCTTGCGTCCCCGGGGATTGCGAGGGCAAGAGACCCGCGCCGGATAGTCCGAGGCTGTTTTAGCCGGGAGGATCGGCATCCAAGCAGGCTGTGGGTGTCTCACGGGGGCCTCTCCTTGGCAACGGCCACAGCTCTCTGGGATGTGAACAGAGGCTCTTTCCCACGTTCACGTCATCTCGGAAGATGCCCAAACCCTTGAGAGTCTTAAAACAGCATGTCTCCAACTTTAATAAACTCTGGAAGACCAAACGACATTTTAAAAAAAGTAAAATCAGGGACACTGAAGGTTACTTCTTTCTAAAAGGGGAGGAATGAATACTGAAATGGGGCATATTTTTCATTAAGCAGCAGGTGGGGAATAAGAGAAGGTAACTAGATGCAGCTTAAATGTCTGTGGAGATTCCCAGTCATCCCAGTCATGGTTGTGATAGATGCAGCCTAGTTTGGACAGGGAATGAAGATTAATACAGAACTGTAATCATACTTTCTTCTCACTTGGCACAGCTTGGCATCCAATTCTACCATTTGAATGGCTTTTTCTCAGTGAAGAGTCCTTGCTCCCCTCTTTCAGAAATTAAAACGATTAAGGATTTTAGTTGAATATAGGCTCTGTTGTTTCTTTCAATGAACTTTTTCCTTTGGGAGTAACAAGTACTAGCATTCCACAAGGTAGTCAACTTGAGTACCTTTGTCAGCAAAAGTTTTGCCCTATGATGCACCAGTTAAACTTAAAGGGGCAAGACTTTTAATAATATATAGATATATAAATGCCAAAAATACAGCAAATAAGTTACCGTATTTTTCAAGTATAAAACACACTTTCCCCTCCCTAAAAGAGGGTGAAAATTTGGGTGTGTCTTATACACTGAATGTAGCCCCGCCAGAGGCAGTGATGGTCTGTGGCAATCCTTCAGCCTGGAACAGCTGATTGGGGGTATTCCGGGAGGCTGATCCACCCGCCAATCAGCTGCTTGTGCTGAATCAGGCTGCAATAATGTGCTGAAGCTGACCTGGCTGTTCGCTATTTGCTGCAAGGACATGTCAGAGTTTGCAGCAGCAATTACATCCAGAAAGCACACAA
The DNA here is from genome assembly GCF_029215685.1 of Pituophis catenifer annectens. Taxonomy (NCBI): domain Eukaryota; kingdom Metazoa; phylum Chordata; class Lepidosauria; order Squamata; family Colubridae; genus Pituophis; species Pituophis catenifer. The sequence continues at coordinate 54,713,597 of NW_027256882.1, forward strand.
GTAACTGATTCAGCAGGATTCAATAACTTCTCTTTATATATAATATAACGCATGAAGTAAATATATAATACCAAAAGCAGGTTTTCCAATGTGGTAGTAAATACAAGCAAAACACAAGCAGAGGAGAGGAGTTTCAATTTCAGTTTCAGAGCTCAGCACAGCATGCAGCTTTAGTACAGAACAGTTGAGCTAAGCCACACCCAGGCTCCTTGCTGTCTCCTTGTTGCTCTCACACAGCAAATACTGTTTCAGTTTCCAAACAGCCTTCAACTCTATCACACACTGACAGGACACTAGCCAGATGAATACCGATGGATGCTGGTAGGCAGAGGCAATTTTTTTTTTATTTTTCTCCCCAAAACTAAGGTGCATCTTATACTCCAGAGCGTCTTATACTCCGAAAAATATGGTAAAATATGGTACAGTAGAACCTCTGAACGCTTCTGACCACAACCAAATTGGGTTCCGACCAAAAAATTCACCAATTTCTTTTCCCCGCAGCTGATTTTCCCTTCGCCATTTTTTTTGTAAGCACCAAATTTCCAAAATTAGGTTCGGGTCACAACCAAATTGGGTTGTGACCAAAGTTATGGAAAGGATTATGGTTGTAACCAGAGGTTCTACTGTACCTTGGAAGAAAGCTTGTTTAGGAGAGGAAAATGGAGAAATGTCAAAATGTGCAACTAGTGATAGAAAGATAGTTAGGTAGTCTTGTGAATAAATTGTTGAAACAAGGTACTATGACTATCATAAAATTGTGTGTCTATCCTTTTTTTAATATGAAAGTGATACTTGAATATGTGGGGAAACCCCTCCCTCCCGAGAATTATGAAATATTTTGGGGGATATTAAGAGGCAGAATATATTTCCCCAAAGGAGGAATGAAGAAACATGCTCTTAAAGCAGAAAGGATACCCAGTTTTTCTTAATAGCCTCCAGTAGATGCCTGAAGTCTTTAGAGATGAATATTTTGTGCCCATTAAAGACTGAGGCAGCCTATTCACAAACAAAACACCTTCACCTCCAGCGATGGGATTAAAATTTGCATTCCCCCACCCAAATTCTAAGGCCAGGACGTGACCTTTTAGGACATAATAGGTGTCAACCGTGAAGTTGGCTTAACTGTGGCCATGTTCTTTTTAGTAGCTTTTCTCTAGGGAGGTTTCTCTTCTCACTGCTTCAAGGTTGACACAGCCTGGAGTGAAGGGGCCAGGAAGGGGGGTGTAGAGATAGCTGGGGTGCTGTAGCCTAATTAAAATTCTTTCCCCTGGGAATCAAGGACGTTGGTGCTGGTGTTCGAAAGGTGGAGACTGAGGTCACCTAGCAAATGGACTGCATGCTGATTGGACCACGTCACTGGAGACTCTGGAGGGAAAAGTGACAAAAGTTTTACTATTAATTGGGTGTAAAACGGGTGGGAACTTGCCAGTTTTCCACCAGGAATGTGCCAATTTGATATGTCCCAATAAAATGTTGAGGAATTTTCCTGCTTCTGAGTTCTTATTGAATGGGATGCATTACTTGAAACCTTGATTAACCCACCACCATTGAAATAGCAAGAGACACAAAAGCCCCTTCATTGCACAATCCCAAAAACAGTTCAAACTTCAAAGTCACAGAAACCTATAAAGATCCATCCACTTTCTCAGCTGTCCCAGAACCACACGCTGGTTTTGCTCATCAATAAATGGAATCCTTCTTTCCAATTAGCCTCCATTTTATTTCCAGAGCCTTTCTCCCAGCTTGAAATTGAGCCGGATGGATTTTTTTTCTTACAGGTACAGCATGACTAACAAAAAAGTTGAGTCCAGTGGGAATGTGGTATCTAAGAAAGTTGTACAATGACAGATGAGCATCAACAACTAATAGGTACCGATTAAACTATTATGAACACTGTACACTGAGTTAGTTTGACTGTATAGGAAGAATTGCAAAATAAATATATTGAGGAGGAATGAATGAGTCAGCAGAACGAAGATCAAGAATTTTGTGGCTGAATGGAGTTGAAGAGAACTTCAAAATAAAATATGAGAAGTTTAAAGAACAAAAGGCAATATAGAAAGCACTGTATGAACACTGGGAAGTGTAATAAATAATGTTACAAACTAGCTTTAACTATATTTCATTTTGTTGTGTTTTGTCTTTAATTTCTTTGGCTTATTATTAATACTTTTTGCTTACCTTAAGAGAATTGTGATAATTTTGTATCACCGTATGTACCCATAAAACCCAACCCATGCATTGAGAACCTATTTAATCACTGATTATTTGCTTGCAAACTATTAACAGCCACTAGAATACATTATTTTTAAGAAAACAAAAAACATTATTTCAAATATTTTACTCAGACCAACCAAAATTTAAACATACTATTTACACAATGTTAACAGTGTTTTATAGTACTGTACCATATTAATGTATATACCTTATTTAAAACTAATTTACTTTATAAAATGTTAAGATTTTCTTAGACAGCTAAAACATAAATCATGTTAATACAGATACAATGAAGATTTAAGCAACTAAAATATACTGCTATAATTCATTATATTTTTTATTAAAAGCCAAACTAATATTCCCACTGGATATTAAGAAGGGCCTGGCCTGATTATTTGTCCCACTCAAATGCACTGAGATGCCCAAAGTGCCTATTGGCAGAAGTATTTTACTATATATTCTAAACTATATATTTCTTAGTAATTTGTTTCTCAAATCTTATTCTCTGTCCTTTGCAATCAAATGTGCAACTTTATTTCTATAGTAGAAAAATAATAAAAGTAACAGTATTTACAATCTGTTATGAACTCTTGCTTCTTGCAATCACTTTTTATGTTAACATTATGAAGATAACCATTTTTCAGACTATAAAATGAATATATTCATGTCCTTGTACATATCAAAACAGTCATGTGTCTACAGACATGCAAAAACTGTGGAACAGATTTATAGAGGAAGAACACATTAAAAGTGATCAAACTATTTTCAGAATAAAATATAAACAGTCTGAAACATATATTTTTAAATTTTTAATTATTTTAAAATGTAAAGGTAGGTTAAATTTCATAGACATGACATTTCTTGATTGAAATTAGTAAATTGAAGAAATATAAAGGAAATAAGATGTCAAACTGCCAAAATTACATTGCAGATTGCCTGTATTTTAGATCTATGTTTAACCAATGGTTATGAATTGGCCACATGTGATAATAATTATCTAAAAGGACAATTTATTCAAGGGTTGGATTAAAAACCTTTTAAGGATTTTGTTCTTAAGGCAAACAGAGATGTCCCAATAACAGATTGTATTCCTCTTCTCAAAAGTGAAGAATATTTATTCTAAATTAATGTAATTCAAATAAAATATAGAAGTAATTTAAAATTAAATAATATGTATATCTTTTTATAAAAAGTCATAGATTGAATTTTAGATCCAATAATCATGTTATTTTGTATTTATTAATGTACTATTTTGGTGACTAGTCACATATTATAAAGGAAAATTACATTGTCAGCAACCATTGCTCATTTTTATTTCAGAATTACTGAATTGCTAACACAAGTTATTTTTGAGTCAGTAGATTTTATCATTAGAGTGTACTGCAGTTCAATATAGTCAGGAAAATGTATGCATACTATAAAATATAAACATTTCACGTTTTCTTGAATAATTTAATTTACTTCCTGAAAATGAAACATTTCAAAATATAGATGGGTGATTCCTTAACTAAATAATTCCTAAATTTAAAAACCCTAAATATAGCAACTAACAGATGGAGAATCCTCAATATCTGTGCTACAGCTTTTTACATATAGTATAAAAAATTATTTTCCTCAGTGTAGCAGGAGCCCGTAATACAACACTTTCTTCAACTATTCAGAAACAATTTAGTTGCAGGAGGTTATTATTATATGTTTCTTCCAAGTATGACTCATATAAGTTAGTTACCAAGTTTCTACTTTAAGCTAAGTGAAACCTTTGTGGAGAGTTACCCTAGGGAAAGCAAATCTTACTAACATAAGATAATTCTCTGTTAACCAGCTAAGAAGTAAGTTACCTCTCCATATTTTCAGAAAGTGATCTTTATCTGTTTGCCAGCAGGTAAAATTTTGGTAAACATATTAAATAATTTTTCACTTTTTAGGAATATATTTTTAAAACCTTAAAAGATTTATCAAGTCAAATATCTCAGTTGAATAAAATTAATTTTCTAAAAAAGTTCCTTATAACCATGTAAAAACAATGAACCACAATAAGATGACAACAGTAATATTCTGAAAACTATATGAATATAAAGAATCTGATATTGGTGATTCTTCTGCTTCACTTAAAGAGTTAGAAAGACAATTTAAAGTACAATACTATTACTCATTTATATTCTGACAAATATTTTCTTAAAGATTAGTTTTCAAGCCATTGCATCTCATTTGAAACATTTGGAACAGGTTTACTCGCTTTTGAAATATTAGTGCACTGACACACACTGAATTAGGCCATGACGCATAAAGAACTATTTGAGTGTGAACTTTCTTACAAACATATCCCTGCATTGCCTTTCACAATTCTTTAAACTAATAAATGTTAGGCTATCTGTTTCTCTATATTATGCTGAAACACAACAAAACATTTAAAAATATACCAAATTGTATCAAGTAGAGGGTATCTGGTTGCTTTTAAAATGTAAGTTGCTCTGTGTTGTTTGCTTTAAAGAGGCAGTATAGTAAATCACATGAGCAGGATACCAAGGGTACAAAGACATCCCACCTCTTTTATTGCCTATAGCAAATCAAGTCATTGCTATTAATATAGTTCAAATACCCACAGTATTTTCCTTTAAATATCCATTTCGATAGGAATAGATAAGTATGAAGAAGTAAATTCATATCAGTGCAAATTTTCAGATATATTTTTTGAAAATCAATGCCATATTAATATATTTTGCACAATAGAACATTTCCTTGCTTTCTTCTTTTTCCAATTTTTGTATTTTTCCTACCCAGAGATTCCCAACCTCTCAGCAGTGCAAGCATTGCAGAGGTAAGAGAATCCAAATTGCCAGCAGTATCCCTTTTACTGGCATAAGGACATAGTACAACACCATCCATGTGAGAAATTCAATCATATGTTTTCACAATTAAAGTTATTACTGTACAAGTAAATGTGTATACTATGAGAGACAAGAGAGTAAGCTGGAGATAAAAATTTTTAAATATTAACAAATAATTTAATGGCTGACAGCCGGTCATCATAAAAGCACAATGATTCCTGCCATCACATCAACTCAACATTATAATCACTTTATAGTACATTTTTTTACAAATTAACTACATTTACAGAAACAGCTCTACAGTTTAATGCAACGTTGTTTTCAGATCAAAACCTGAACAATAATTAACTATGCCTTTGCTTCAGAAGTTCATCAATCTGAGTCTTGTACATATTTTTTACATCCTCAAGGTCCAATCTCAATTCTTCCGCTTCTTCTGCTTTCTCTCCATACATCTGCAGAATGGTATTGTATCTCTGATCCAAATCCTGGAACAATATTGTCCAGTAATTATAAAATTGTCCCCACAAAGATTCTTACTTTTTTCTGTCATTCCTTTTTTGTTTAATATAAGATATAATACTTTTTATGCAGTCAAAACAACACTTGTTACTATCCACTTATTATTTTATTGTAAAAATAATAGTAGTTGCTAAATGTCTGCTGCTGTTGTTCACTGCATGGTTTTACATTAGTAAGTCTCCTTTAAGTTTATTCTGAAATAAATTGACAGAAACCTACCCTTAATTGTGCACGTAACTTTGGAATCTCCTTAATTTTTTCTTCTAAGTCATCATTTTGATTTGTTAATTTCACCAGCTCTTCAGCCATTACTGATCGAGTTCTTTCAAGGTTTCCAATTTCCAACTAAAATAATATTTGACAATAAGATTTCAAAACCCATTCACTAAATTTTTAATTTAATTTGCTTTTTATTAGTTTAAGTGTTTCTAGTGCAAACCTATGTTTTATATTAATAGTAATGTATGCAAAGTAAGAGCCTAATACAAATAAAGAACACATCTTAAAACCAATTCATTCATTTATAATGTAAGTCTGAATAGTCATTGTGAACTTGGGAAAGACTGCAGACTTCTATATTTTCTAACTTGATGTACACAGGATAAAGTAAAACGAATAAATGAAAATACTTTACTAGCACACAAAAAAACCCTCAGATTTGACTTAAGGAGATGCAAGCTCATGAAATCAACATTTAGAAAAGTCTTCTATCTATGCAATCATTCTTCCTCCCTAAAGATCTCTCTCAGCTATGATTCTTCGCAAATAATTATTAGGAGTAATTGTTATTTCAATTACTATTTTCTTATTTTTGGCTTGCAACAACAGAAACAATCTACCCTGTTTCCCCGAAAATAAGACATTCCCTGATAATAAGCCCAATCGGGCTTTTGAGTACATGTGCTAAAATAAGCCCCCCCTTGAAAATAAGCCCTCCCCAAAAATATTTAAACGCATGCGCAGCCGGTCCTCGGCATTTCCTCTGGTTTCTCCACGCACCCCAAAATAATAAGACCTCCCCGAAAATAAGACCAAGCACTTATTTCAGGATTCAAAAAAATATAAGACAGGGTTTTATTTTCGGGGAAACATGGTAAAACATATGATCGTCCTACTATATTAATCCAACTACAGTTGGATCTACATTAGTTAATTACTCTGACTGGCATGTTATTAATCTTGATCACACGCTATCTAAAGAATTGATACATGATTCTCTGTTTACCTGGAGATGAGAAACCTCTCCATCCCGTAATTTTAATTGTGACTGAAGATTTTCTATAATACTTGAACCTGCTCCCATTCTCATTACGTCATACAGATTGGTCCCACTTGCAGACACTGAACCAAAGGAATGGTCATACTGGTCATCCTGCAATGCGAAATAACCATGAAATTAAATACTGAGCAAATACAAGTTAGACTGGAGCCAAATTATTTATGATTTTGTACCATAATAATGTTGATTTAAAAAAAAAAAAAAAACTCTGAAAAGAAAGCTAATAAAACGTCACGGTATGGCAACGTGGATAGACCAAGCAGACAGAAATCCCTGCATAGCCATGACAGGCATTAAATGACCTCTAGCTAGTCACTATTTTTACAGCCTAATGTATTTTTCATTTCTTGTAAAGATGTAATTGTTTGGAAAGAGATTACATATGACAGATGAATGTAACTTTTAAGAGATTAAAAGATGCCTTGGAAATAATAGTAGCAAAATGATTACTGTTATTAATTAATGTTCGAGAAAGTTTACTGCAAAATCGTTTTATTATCTGATCTTACACATGAAATATAAACTTTTTAAAAAATTTTATTTATTTATTTTAATTTGATTTATATGCCGCTCTTCTCTGGAGACTCAGGGCGGCTTACAATGCGTTAAGCAATAGCCTTCATTCTTTTGTATATTTTATACAAAGTCAGCTTATTGCCCCCACAAACTGGGTCCTCATTTCACCTACCTTAGAAAGGATGGAAGGCTGAGTCAACCTTGAGCCTTGGAGAGATTCGAACCAGCAGTAATTGCAGGCAGCTGTGTTAATAACAGGGTGCTTAGACCACTGTACTATCAAGGCTCTTTAATCTGAATTCACCAAAAGTGGATTAAGACAAAAATCTAATTTTATTTATGCCCCATATTTTGCTCTGCAGCCTTTACCGTTTCTATTTCTACTGAAAATATGCCCTCATCTGAGCAAAGAAACTTTTAGTGGATTCAACAAAAATGCTAATAAAATGCTTTAAACATAATGCTCCAGAAACATGCACAAACATCAAAAAAGGGTTGAAATGTATAAAGAGCAATACCTGACATATGAAGGATGTTTGGAGTCCTGCCATATCAACTCCACTTATGGAACTTGAGCGTGAGAGTGTTGGGGTGCTGGACACAGTTTCCATTGTTGATGAAATGTATAATTTACGCTCCTGGGAGGAAAAAGAAACAAGAAAACCATGCAAAATAGCATTTTGGAGAGATAATAAATTCCAATAGCGCAGACATAGAAAATGCAATTTCTTCTGTTACAAGTAGAATTGTCCTATTTTCAAACAGTTTAATAGCAATAGCACTTAGACTTGTATACTGCTTCATAATGCTTTAGACCATTCTTTGGGCAGTTTATAGTGTCAGCATATTGCCTACAAGAATCTGGGTCCTTATTTTACTGATGTTGGAAGGATGGAAGGATGAGTCAATTTTGAGCCTCATCAGGATCGAACTTCAGGCTATACACAGAGTTTAGCCTGCAATAGTGCATTCTAATCACTTTGCAACCAGGGCTTTAGATTTATCCCTTTCATTTTAAATTATATGTAGAAGCTGCTATTCATTCTGCTCAGGCAGCAGAATGAGTATTCAATTTTCTATTAGTACCTGATGCTTCACTAAATCATTACTGTTTTGTGTCAGCTGTAATTTATTTAATACAATGAAATAAACATCTCAAATTATGTCCAGTTAATATTCCAACAGAATAAGAGAGGATTTCTTAATACAACCAAGAGAAAAACAAAATCAGTAGAGGAAACACAATGAAACAGGAAATAGTAGGCCATGCATTAGAAAGATCCTGGGTTACCCAAAGCATATAATATATAATGCAAAACCTATATTGATGCTGACTAGAAAAGATGATACTTTCAAGATATAAACCAAAACTAAAGTACTAAAAATCAAAATTATCTCCCATCTTCCAACATTTGTTTAAGTTTCTCACATCCAGAATTATTGGACAGACAAGATCAAGTACCTTTTCTCTTGCAGATTCTTGGACAAATATTGTTTTCTTTTTTTCTTGTTCAACTTTCATTTTTTCCATTTCTAACTGAGTAGATAACAATATCTGAGGAAAGCAAAATAATATTTATTAACTGATTCTTTTTCCTGGTGAAGCAACATTATACAAAGAATTGTTAGTTAAACAAACCTTTTCTTTCTTTGCCCCTTCAACAACTTTTACATATTCTTCTTTAAGATTTTCTAGCTCAACTTCATACCTTTGTGAAAAGGAAATTATAGAAAAAAGGTATTACACATATCCTGAACTGGTATTAAATGTGCAACTGTTTACTAAATTATTACACTTATAATTTACATGAATATAAAATGACTATAAAATCTACACTCGATCAGTTTGGCTATATGATATGATCACCATCTGTGTTTATCAACACTACAGTTGGATTTGGTTGCCACGGAGTGGTGCATGTTGTGATAATAGCACCTATTCACAAATGTATCAGTGGTTAAGATCCTAATTCATCATATGCATTAGCATTACAGCAATTGCTTTCAAAATATTTTTTTAAATTACACCTCCATCGCATCCCAACTTTATTCATTGAACTGTGTGCATGCAGTTTTTACAGGAATTGAGAGATTATAAAATTTTACCTATTGTTTTCATTTTCTACTTTCTTTAGCCTGGATTTTTCTGCTTCAAGTTGAGCTTGAAGGCGACTGTTTTCTTGTCTCAGGAGACTATTTTGTGATTCAGTGGAAGAAAGTTGGATCTTGTTGGAAAGAAGTTCTTCTGTAGCAGCACGTTCTCTTTCAGTTTGTGCTGCTAAGGCAGCTTGAGATTCACCTTGAGCGGCAAGAATGAAAATATGGTGCACTATGAATTCTTACGAGTTTACAATCTGGTATTTTAAAAAGCACAACTTTTCATGAAAAATGTTGTCAGGGAAGCCCAAGTAGTCATCAGTCAAACTAGTCAATCTAATACATTAAATCTGATATAGTTATTTGAAAATTGTTGCCAGGCATGGGCTTACCCTGCACTGTGAGGAGAGCTTAATTCTTCTCTATGTGTCAATTCTAATGACCCCTTCTCCCCAACCCCCAAAGCTCTACTTTCATGGGAGAAAGTATGTCACTAGGATAATAGCAGGTACGCAGAGAAATTTCTTCAAGATATAAGCATAAGATGACAAACATGAACTTTTCCTTTATTTGCCTTCTATACTCAATAACTACCTCACTATACATTTATTATTTTTAAGAGGAAAAACAAGATACATTAAATTTCCACGCTCATCTAGTTTGGCCTTCGGATGTGCTACACAAGCAAGAAATCGGAAATGACATTTTGAGGGTGATCTCCATATTTGTATAGGCTGCTTTCCTACTGTAAAGAGTGGGAATGGGGAATGAAACAACCTTGTGAACAAAAGATAAGAAGTTTACCTGCCATAACTCCCCACCCCATATCCATTCTCTCTCACAACTGTTTTCTAATTTTACTAACTAGTTTTTAAACAAATGACAAGAGCTTTTCTGCTACTAAGAACTATTGTGGATTGAAAAGAATTACAAAAAATTCTCTGAAGAGATGAAAAACGGAATAAAAGACTATAGCTACCTGGAGGGCAGCATACCAGGTATGGTGGGGGATGGAAGAAATGTTTCCACACTAAACTAACAACAGATACAAATTCAGAACTGGCCTGCAAACAAAGCCAAGCTGTTTTTAATCTTGGAAAAACAGATTGATATGGCCAAGTGAGATTTAAGGCCAAAATGAACCAAAATTAAAGTTCATTAATTCTACTAACATGACTACAGCCAAAGAGCCAATTTTAGGAGATCTATATACCATTCATTTTCTGGACATGAATTAGTTCATCATATCACAGCCAGTCTAATGCTGCTAACAGAAATTCCAGAGCCAGATATATATTTAATTCTTCCAGGAATATGTGCATATCCACAATCAACTAAAGTGCTCTGCATAAAAGGTTTCTGACACATTCAGTCTAAGAGAGTGACAATTTTTTTTCCTTACCAAGTCTCTCAGAAAGATTTTTCTCTAGTTTTTCCCACGACAAGGTCTGTGCTCCCAGAGTAGCTTGCAAGTTTTCTATCTGCCGGAGCATAGGCCTAGTTGCAGATGTAACACTTTGACTGAGCTCTTGGTTGCGAGTCTCAGCTTCTTGAAGTCTCTGAAATTTTAAGCGGGATAAGTATCACTTGTGTTCAAGAAAACCATGAGTAACATGAAATTTTGCCAGAGCCATTATATATGGTCAAATTCCTTACAGGAAACACAACCCAAAGAATGTTAATTAGTGTTTACATGCAGTGCACTGTTCTTTCTAACACAATTAACACTGCTAAGGAGGATAAATTCTGCTACTGAACAATTTTGTTAATATTTCATACATGAATGCTAAGCTGAATTCAAGTACCTGACAGAAGTGTGCCTAGCATTTTGAATTGGAACCACCTGAGCTTGGAGTAACTGTTTTAATTGGGAAACTGGTCATGCTGATCTTGTCTGGATTGTTCTGATCTTATTAAAAGTGGTTTGAGCTGCAAATAAATGCACTCCAGATTAAAAACACATCTAATAAAGTTGAGACAGTTATTTCATGTTTGAAAAATTTTTTTTAAAAAAAGTTTTAAAATGTTTGGAATACACGGTGTCATCGTCATCATTTTAGCCATTGTCTATCCACTACAGGATGGAGGCCTCTTCCACATGTTTCTGACTGATACAGTCCTGAGTTTTCTTTTGCCAATTAGGCCTGCAATTCTTGCTGATGTCATCGATCCATCTTGTTTTAGGTCTCTTTTGTGGATGCTTTTGATCCAGTGGGATCCATTCTATGACTGTCTTGGTCCACCTGCCATCAGTTCTTCTTGCTATGTGACCAGTCCATTTCCATTTCAATTCTTTTACTCTCTTAATGATATCATATACTTTTGTTTGTTCTCTAATCCATGTACAGGTCTTTCTATCTTGTAATGCCGAGCATATATCTTTTCATGGCTCTTTGCGCCATTCCTAGCTTTTGTATCAATTGTGAGGTTAGTGTCCATGTTTCACTGGCATATATATGTTAGAGCAGGTAGCACACACTGTTCAAAAACTTCCCTTCAGACATAGGGGGAGGCTGATCTTGAAAATTATGCTTATCTTGCCAAATGCCTGCCAAACCACATTTAACACGCCTTTCAATTTCCTTTATTGTACTTTATTCCTTTATTGTACTTTGTTCCTTTATTCCCTTTATTGTTATTAAAAAATGTTAATTCTATTAAACGTAACCTGGCTCTTTTTCAGGTTTATTTTTAAGCCAAATGGTTCTCCTGCTTTGTGAAGTTCTTGTATGTGTCTTTGTATCTCTTCTGGGTCTTATGAGAAGAGAATATCATCTGCAAATCTTAAGTGATTTAAATAGGCACCACTGATTTTTATCCCATCTTTTTCCTAGGCTAGTTGGGTGTAGAACGAAATAACAAATATATTGTTCTAGTACAACCAAAGAATCTATTATTTTCTCCCCTTCTGTCTTCTATTTCTACTTCTGCTCACTGAAAGAAAATCAGAACTGTCAATGTAGCTTTATAACATTACAGAAGAAGTAAAGACACTATATCAATTCAAAAAAACTTGCTATGGTACCTGCTGAAGGTCACTAATTTCCTGGCGTAAATAATCCTCCTTTCTAGCTGCTTGTTGTTCTGCCCGCTGCAATGCAATTCTCAAGTCTGCTACCTATACAACAGAAATAAAGACACAATGGACCACACACTAAAAATGCAAACCTAGCACATTTTAATCTACTAGTATCATACAATATATTCAGGTTGCTAGATTTAGGAAATAATTGTTTGGAACAATTATTCTGCTTAACAAATTAACATTTTTTAGGCATAGTATGGATCACCAGCAAACAATTTGAGGTACAAGAACAATGCTTTAATTGAATTCTGCACAACAAATGTTGCTGCAGAACTGATGCAACAGTGAGATGGGCAGCATAGAAATTTAATAAACAAACAAACGAACAAACAAATCCTTCTAACATTCAAAGGTAGTAATCCATTAGAAATATATAAACTTTCCCACATATTTTACTTAAAATGTCTCATCAGTTTAGTGGTTTCTGACATAATAGTCTTAATAATTTATCTATTCATAATTATAAATATTTTTAGAAAAACAAGACCATTAAGGATAACATCAATTTAAGAACAATGAATATCAGAATAGTAAAAGCAATGATACTGTATGTAATATAATTGCAAAAGCCAGATTCAGAGAAAGAGCAAGTAAAATCTTCAAAGTATTAATTTGGAAATAGCAATCAAAATACCATGGATGGTAAGATGGACCATCCAATCACTTCTGGATCAAAACAAAGACCATTGCTTCCATTTCCTTGAGGAAATTATCAGAAAGCAGAAATTTACAAATTTTGGACATATAATGAGTAGAAACAATATTATGTCTGGCAAAGTTGAGAGAAGTAATGCTAAAGAAAACAACGGATAAAGAAATGTATTAAATTCAATACTGTTTTGGGAAGAAATGCAGGTTATTGATGGTGAGCATTTGTATGTGTATACAAAAGACTTAAACATGGCTTGATGACAACTAACTAGCTATCTGACATAAGATATTTCAAGATGCATTCTTTGATGTTAAATCTAAGCCCTGCAAAATACATTGCAAAATACAGTATTGTAATACCACCTGCAAGACTTATTCAACGTTTAATTGAACACTTACCTGAATTGCTAAAGCTTCTTGTTGTTGATGAGCCTCCTCCTGGGCCTTTTCCAGAATTAAACCCAGCTCCTCCTTAACTTTAATTTCGTGACTTAATGCTGCTTCTTGCACTTCACAGTCTTTTGCAGCATTAGTTTTATGAAGATCTGCAAGTTCTCTGGGGGAAAAAAAATGTTCCCATGGATTATTTTCTGAATATTTGTATCTTGGTATCTTCCAAATGTGGTCTAGGATTAGAAGTAATATCTGAGACAGGTTCATTTTAGTTTAGACAGATTTATAAAGTTACCCAACTCAGTGGCTTAGTGGCTTTGGGCAACATAATATACAAAAACAAACAATAAAGCAGAAAAATAAATCCAAAAGAACATAAAACAAACAGATTATATTTTGTGTATTATATACACAAAATATAAAACAGCAACCAAGAGCAATAATCAAACAATCAAAATGGGTTTGGGGGCTATAGGAAGAAGAAACGAGGAAAATTCTGCCGAGCATGTAGAAGCTCATAACTTAACAATTGATAAAATATTATATTTCATTAATGTATTATTTATTATTTCAATTTATATGGCTATCCCCATGCCATTATAATTAATAGAGTAATAAAACATTGAAATATCACAAAATTTGAGTATATTGGCTGCAGAGTATTAAAAACGACAGCTTAAAATGGGCACATATCAATACACTTTCTGTAATTGTAATGGATGATAATTGTTTTATGTTTTAAGTTTTGTTTAAAAATAAAAAAAAAATCCAAAAAAAAAATATGGGCACATATGTCATCCTGGCCCAGGGACAGGGGAGAGATACAGTAGGGGGAGGAGACAGCTTTTCAAGGTCCTTTTTGGAGGCTGGCAGGTCAGAATCAATGCATCATGTTGGATATATCCTCTATGAGAGCAGCTTTCTCTGACTCCTACCATATTGTTTGATATTTTAAAATGAAATAGCACACATATTGCACAAACAAAATATTTAAGTGCTATAAAGGGAAAGCATTCCTGGCCCTGATTCTGATAACAGACTTACTTGTATGCATTATCAAGAGCTGCCTGTGAACTTCTGTTTTTTTCTTCAAGATCTTCAAGATCTACTTGAAGTCGTGTAAGATCCTTCACTTGGCATTCAACAACGCTATTTAGCTGCTTGATGTTCTCTCTATGTTGTTTTTCAATTTCTTCTTTGCCATCCAACACCTGCAATTAAAAAAAGCTATAACCATCTAATTTATAGTTTTTAATCTATGAAACAATTGAAATTACTTTAGACATGAAATGACTTTCAGAATACTTTTTTTGTTTAATGCAAAAACATAGTTAGAAAAGTAAGCAGTGAAAACAAAACAGCCAGATATTAATTGTATAAAATATTGTAAGTATGACAAAAGCAGAAGACAATTTTGCTGCAACTGATGTGCTTCCATCACTTTTAAAAGCAAATTAAAAAGTGCATGTATTTCCAAAAAATTATTTATTTTGTATGTCAGAAAAAAGTAAAAACAAACCAGATTGTTTTAATCAGTTAAGCATGTATTGATTTATCAATTTATTTAACCCCAGTTAAATTTAGACATTTTCATGAAAAAGAAAAATGTTTTGTTTTGATTTTTGAAAATAAACTTTCATTGTGACTTCCTGAGTACCGTGCATTCAGACAGAGCAAAAGCATTCAAATTATTTCAAATGTTCTGCAAAAGAGAACAATCGAAGCCTGAAATAAACCACTATTGGAATTGTTTTGCTCTAGAGTCATAAAAGTAAGAGACACCATACCTCATGTTGAATGTGTCTGCACCCAACATATAGAAATATTGCCTTCAAAATTATTTAAAATAAAACATTGAAAAGGTAAAATAAAAAATCTGCCATTGAAAAATATGGAAGGCAGAAAAAATTACTTTTTGCAGGCAACTGTCACACCAAACCCAACAAGAAGCAAACAATGTTAGCTGGATTTATGTCAACAGCCCAAGAAAAGCAGCAATAAAATATATAGTTCTTTTTCCCTGTACATTTAAGAGAAGCGTCTTTATAATGCATATGAATGCTCAGATTTAGTATTATGAACCTGGCTTTATTTATTTTTTTGCAACAGCTATAAAAATACAAGTTTGGCAATGCCCCCAAAATAAATCTCTGAATAGCAGTATCATTTTTGCATTTCCAATGCTATTCCACCAAAGCTCAGTAAATATAAGTGTTACTACATGCAATCTCAGTCAACAGTATTTACAGCTCGTTAAGAGTATACTGTACACTTCTGCATTTGTGCCTCCAAAGAAATTACCCCGATAGAGAACAAATGGGACAAATATATTACATTTTCCTCATCACCAGAACAAGTCTTATAATTCTGTGTCTCACTTCCCTACTTCCTGTCTTATCCTATCATATGTAGTCAATAGTATCAGGGAAGGGAGGTGCCTGATGTTTTATTGGCTACAGCTGAAAGAAAATTTAAATAATAAGCTAATCATAATTTGGGAAGCCACAAGTTGGTGATATAAGTCTAAAGACTAAATGTTTCCCACTGCAAAATCTAGAGATCTGGAACAATATGGATTTGAGTATATCCTCATTCTCTGCTCAATTTGAAGGCCTTTTCAAATGTATGAAAGTATATGTGAAAGCATTACTTCAATGTCTAATTCAAAATACCTCATATAGTTAGCTCTTCTCATAACTAGGATCCATATGCCTCAAAATCTACTTTCTCCTGATGAACTGGGTACTTTCAAACTAGGAGGACCAGGAGCAATTTTATTGGAGGTTGTAAAACAATAAAATATTAAGGTTGGTTTTTTTTAAAGATCAGGATTGTACAGACAAAGGGAGGGATGCTTAGAAGTTTGTGAAGTGTGACTATGTCCTATGTAGTAATAAAAACTATCCACTGGCAACAAAGCTACTAAAAATAATTAAATCAAGAAAGTAAGTTGAAAGTTAGTCTTTTATTAATTTTGCCTATAAATTTCCTGGACAAATTTAACCTCAATAAAATTACTAGTATTATTCAAGAGGAGAGTTGCACAAATTCAATTATCATTTTACACAATCACAGTGTCAGGAAGTCTGGAAACTGCTGTAGAAGACTATTGTCTTCTATAGAAAAATCCCTTCTTTGTCTGTCATACTGCTTGAGATATAAACTGGAGCTGTACCATAATAGCTCTGAAATTAACAACATTGCATTTCAGTACATTTCCTTTTGGAAGCTGCATTAGGAGATAAGCTTTACAAAAAATAAAATAATCAGCCCAGGAAGAATGGGTGGTGTCTAAAAGTCTAAAAATTAATCCAACCTGTTTCAGATGTTGCAACTCTTCTTCTAATTCCTTAATTTTCTTATTCTGCTTTGTATTGGTATTTTCTCTTTCTTTCTCCTTGGCTCTTAATTTCTTAATAATGTTAGAATTTTGTAACTGCTGTTTTGAAAGTTTTTCTCCTGAAAAGAAATATTGGATCTAATTAATTAAATCTTATGCATATCTAATAGAGGAGTATAACTTTTTACATTCCGGGGCACCACTCAAATTATCCAAGCAGTTGAAACATTTATTACAAGTAATAATATTACAATTTGCTTTAACTAAGTTCCATTTTAAAATAATACTTCATACTCACCTTCTTCTAGTAATCCTTTAATTTGTTCATCTTTCTCCTTTAGTAATTCTGCTGTTTCATTGCTGTTCAATCTAGTTGCTAGATCTTCTTTGAGAACCTTTATTTCCTAAGATAAAGACAGTTCATCCATATTATTTGTATACATTAAACATGACTTGAAAAAAGAAAATGTCATCTGAGGGCTCATGAAGTAGGGCCTCCCCAGTAAATGTCTGTGTCAGGGTTTTGATCGATCCCATTTTTGGCTCTGGGATAATCTCACCATTAATTAGAGGATGGACCATGGCTTTCTCCAAGTTGCAATATTCTGAAATAAAACCCGAAGAAGTATTCTCTAATAAAACTCTTTTATTTGTAAAAAGTAACAAAACATCTATCTATCTAATTAGCTACATCTTGGCAGCGTTCCTCTGCCGGACCATTCCTGGCAGAGAGAACAAAGGAAAGAGTAGTAATGAAGGAATGGAATGTAGGACATGCGCAGTAAAAATACTGATAAGGAACTTGGCAAACTACAGTAAGTCTATTAGTCCCAAAATATGAAGCTCAGCTGGGAAATACAAGAACGCAGTGACAATCCCCTTCTTTGCCAGTTGAGCGAAACATCAGGTACATCATCAAATAAGGCACATCTTCTTACGCAGATACTCGTGTTGAGCTGCTGGGAGCGGTTTGTTGAGGATGTCAGCAATTTGATCATGTGTAGATACATACTGCATTTTGACAAAACCTTTTTTCACTAAATGTTTTATGTTTTGATAACGGATGTCAATGTGTCTGGACCTAGAACCTGTGAAATGAGATTCAGAAATATAAACCACCGATTCATTGTCTTTCATCACGGTGATTGGTTGAATCGGACGTGTCCAGATATCTGTGACCAAAGCATCAAACCAAGTTAGAGAATTACATGCATCTGAAACACAAGCATATTCAGCTTCGGTAGATGAACAAGAAACAAAATTCTGTTTACGCACTTGCCAATAAACAGGACATCCATTTAAGAACATCATATAACCTGAAGTACTTTTACGTGATTTCTTATCACTCGCCCAATCAGAATCTGCATAACAACATAATTCTGCATAATCAGTATGTGTTGGTTCTAACAATAATTTCATGTGTTTAGTGTATTTTAGGTATCTCAATAATTTCTTAATACATGTCCAATGAAACTGTTTTGCCTTACCTACGTGTCGAGATAAGAGATTAACACTAAGTTCAATGTCGGGTCTGGTCCAACTACTAATGTACAATAGTGACCCAATGACTGAACGATAAAGTGTTTGATCCTCGAACTCAGGACTTGCTTCTTGTGTCAAGTTGTGAAAATCTGTTTGCATGGGTGTCTTTGTTGCGTTAGCATCCTTCATGTTGCAATGATGCAAAATTTGTTCAATTTTATCTTCTTGTGAAAGACTAAACCGCTTCTGTGTTTTTTCAATCTGAACACCTAAATAAGTGCTAATGTGACCCAATGATTTCAATGTGAAGTATCTCTGCAAAGCTTTGGCAAAAATCTCACTCATTTGTTTATTTGGACCAATATAAACAATATCATCAACATAAACAAGAACTATCTCATATGCATTGTTAGATCTTTTTGTGAACACGCACTCATCAGTTTCAGACTTAATAAAGCCCATTGAATTTAGTTTGTCAGTAAGACATAAATACCACATTAAACCAGACTATTTCAGACCATAAAGACTTTTGTTTAGAAACCAGGTATCCCCTTCTTGCTGTCAGAATCCTGGAGGGCTTTTCACGTAGATCTCTTGATCTAGTTCTGCATGTAGATAAGCCGTGTCAACATCAAACTGGAAAACTTCTAAACCAAGGATAGTTGCAGTTGCTAAAGCAATTTTTACACTCTCAGTTCGAACTGTCGGTGAATAGGTATTTGTGTAGTCCTCAGGATAACGTTAAGCGAAACCCTGAGCTACAAGTCTGGCCTTGTACAGTGACTCACCATTTGGTTTCTTTTTGATTCTGTAGACCCATCGAGTGCCAATGACCCTTTTGTTTGCTGGAGGTTTTGCAGGTGTAAACACTTTGAGTTTCTTTAGACTGTCCATTTCAGCTTGCATTGCTTCATACCATTTGTCTTGCTCTGAATCAGGAAGATGTTTGATTTGTGTGAACGTATCAGGTGGAAGTGTAACATTGCAAATCAAAGGCAAGGGTGCTTTTGTCAGTTGCCAAGAATATCATTGTGGAGGGATTCCTTTTGTGGCCCTCTTGGAACGTCTCGGAACAACTGTCCAGTCTTCTTCTACTTCGTCCTCGTCCTCACTTTTGTCGCTAGTGTCAGCATCCACGGCTTGCGAAGACGGAACATCGGGTTGAGAAGAACCAGTAGAATCTTGATCATCAATCTGCGTGGCATCAGCAGTATCATCTCTAGGAAAATAAACTCCAGGATCATTGGAATGAATCCTGGACCAGTCAACATCTTCCTCAAAATTAGCAGATTGGAAAATCACAATTACATATTTAGAGTCAATAAATTTGCTCCATTTTGAGTTATCATCAATACCCATAAATCTCAGTCTCTTTGCTGCTGGACTTCCTTTTCTTCTTTGAGCTAAGGGAATGTTCACCATAGCATATGAACCAAAAATATGGATGTTTTTAAGATCGGGCTTGTAGCCATACAACATGAAGAAAGGAGTCTGATTCATTACACTGCTCCAAGTACGGTTTACAATGTAATTTGCATATTTTATAGCTTCACCCCAGTATATCATATCAAGGTTGGCGTCTTCTAGGAGACAACGCATCATGGTTTGCAGGACCCCTTGTCTTCGTTCTACGACCCCATTATGAGCCGGTGTGTAAGGGGCCGAAGTCTGATGAAGAATTCCATTCTTACGCATCCAGTCCTGGAAACGCTGAGACATGAATTCGGCACCACGATCACTCTGGATTCTGGCGATGCGAACTTGGTGTTGGGTAGAAACAAGGGCTGCAAAGTCTTTAAAGATCTGAAAGGTCTCAGATTTTTCTTTCATAGGGTATACATATCCATATCTAGAGTAATTATCAACAATTGTTAGAAAATATTTTCTACCACCAAATGATGGCAGGAAAGCACCAACTATGTCAGTGTGAACCAAATCAAAAATGCGTGTTGACAGGCGTGTAGCGTGTTTGGGAATGGCTGCTGCTTTAGATTTGGCCTTTTTGCAGACAGCACAATCCAAAAACACCTCACACCCCTTTAGATCCAAACCTTTTGCGAACTCCAGCATCTTCCTAAGAACACGGAAACTGGCATGCCCCAATCTTCTATGCCATTTGTAGATACACCTAGAATGCAAAGGTTTACCAGTTAGTGAATTCTCAACATTAACAGTTTTATGAGGAACCTCAGGCTTGCTCTGAGCAACCTGTTTACCAATTCTATTTTTGTTGGCTTTAGGACCCTTTGGAATAGCAACAGCATCTCTCTCTGGGCCTGTGCTCTCCCTTTTTGGAGTTTGTATACTTGCCTGTGTTTGCGGTTTAGGCTTTGGCTTTAAGTAATAAACACCACCAATTAATATGGTTTCAGCAACAATATCTCCATCTTTAACTATGTAACTTGCATTTTCAAGGTGGTGAACCTGGAACTTTAACATTCTAGACAAGCGACTCTGACTAAGCAAATTACTGGTTGCTGTTGGTATATAATAAACATCAGGAATGAATGCATCGAGCTCTTCAACATAAACAGTTCCTTTTCCTTTGACCTGACAAGGATGATTGGAAAAAGAATAAAGTTCACGTAGTTCAGGTTCAGGCTCGTGCATCTCTGTGAAAAGTTCCTTTCTGTAGGTAACATGCAATGCTGCACCACTGTCCAAAGTCCACAGGAGTCGTCTGTCGTACTCTGGTTGAGGTTGTGGATCATTGGTTAAAGCCAATGTGGCAAGTGGAGCTTGTGGATCACGCCGGGGACCATGACGACCTTGTCTTCCACCTCTGCCTCTGCCTCTGGAGTCTGTTCCTCTGGGCTGGTATGAGACAGGAGCTGGAACTCGTTGGGGACAATCTCGGGTGGCATGTCCCACACGATTGCAGGTGTTGCACCTTGGCATCCTTGGAGCGTAGGCTCTTCCTCGGAAGGGGCGCCTAGCTGGAGTTCTTGATGCGGGTGGTCCTCTCAAGTGTGGAGTAGCTAGCATGAGTGCTTCTTCTTCAATTAAAAGTCTGCATACATTGTCCACTGTGCGTTGAGCAATAGGGACTTGGTTAATCTTTGCAATGGCATCTTTCCATTCATAGTTCAAAGAGTTAATAATAATGCTGATCATTTGAATATCATCAATATTATGGCCTCTTTCTCTCAATTCTGTTCTGATTCCTTTCAGTTTGGTCAAGTGCCCTCCAATTTGTTCACCAGGTTTCAATCTCGAACCGTGGAGTTCAGACATGAGTAAACATGAAGATTCAATTGAGACAGGCCTGTAGCAATTTTCCAATTGAGCCCAAATTTGTCGGGCTGTTGTATTTGGTGGAAAAGTGACCTGCACTTCAGTATCCATGGACATCAATAATGTTGTGCGAGCTCTAATCTCTAAGTCTCTTATTGCAAAAGTCCATGGCTGTGCAGGAGGATTAAAAATCATGCAGTGAGTGCCTTCTCTAAGAAGCAATAGTGTAATCTCACTGACCCAGGCTTTATAATTATGTCCTGACATTTTTAGTTTTGACTCACCAGTTAGTGGAGAGATAGAAAATGCCTGGTAAGGAGCATGCATTTGGTATGCTGGCTGTGCTGGCAGAAATGCCTGTGGTATTTGCTGTGCCTGTTGTGGACCTAAAAATGGTCTTGGTTGTGCCATTGGAGGTGGACCAGGAGCTGGCCCTGTTTGCACTTGTGGCTGAGGCACATATGCAGGCATTTGTGGCTGCTGTTGCATTGGAATCTGCTGTATTCCAGCTGCCATTTGTGCTTGAGTTTGCCTTTGCTGCATTGAGCGTGGTTGTGTTCCATCTAAAAAGACACCAGCACCACCAGGGGGTGTTGGAGATGGGGTCTGTGGAGACACTTGTGGCATTTCAGCTTGAACATTTGAACGAGCGAAGGACATGTTTGCTAGCGTCTGCTGCAACAATTCAAAGTGCTCATCTAAGCTCCGTTCTCTTTCAGCTTCCTGTAGTAAATTACTTTCGCCAGCAGATGGTGCTGCACCTTTAACTTCGGGCAGCCCAGTTACAAGAAATGACTGAGTGGCAGGTTTACATGTAACTTGATCAGGGAGACTTTTATGTGACGTGTGCATTGCTCTCTGTTTTAATTGGCCTGACACAGAATCCACCAGGGGGTGTGTCTTTGGCTCTGAGGAAGAAAGCAAGATGGCGCTTTTAGAGATTCTTAAGTCACGAGGCTCTGTCTTATCTTGCTCAAGCATAGACAAATCCTTCTTAAACCGAGACAGTTCATTTTCATAATATTTTACGTGCTCACGATAGGATTTGATGGCCATCTCACGCCGAGTGAGTTCAAGGCTTTGAGGAGGATAGTAAATTACTTCTCTCTCTATGTGGGAGGAAGAATGCTCGGCAGTTTGTGAAAGCTTTCTTGGCCTAGCACCAAGCACATCATAATCTGAGGGCTCCGGGAGGATAGATTTATAGCATGCAAATTGAGAAGAAAAAGCTACCGACCTCAGTCGCAATTCATTATCTTCAAAAGCAGCTGTTCTGTTATCTCTCCCTTGATGCGTTTCCGAAAGCATTTTTTGATCTTCCTCATCCATGGCCCCTTCTTGTTCAAGTTGCGTGGCTGTAGCAAGGGGCTGGAATCTTGAGGGCCTTTCTATCTCCTGCTCTTCATCCGAAGAGGATAAAGCTTTGGGCTTCATTCTGCCCTTTTTCTTCTGTTTCGGCATCTTAGCAAAAATAATTAGCGTACCTCAGTAGCTAAAAATCAATCATCTAGCTAATTAGCCTAGGCCAGTGATGGCTAATCTTTTTGCCGTCGCGTGCCAAAAGTAGGGGGAGCGGGGTGGGGTCACTGGTGCGTGTGCCCACATCCATAATTCAATGCGCCCTGTCCTCTCACACATGTGCTCGTGACACAACCACCCCCATATTTCCCCCTGCTTTTGGCACGTGATGGCCTGGTGGGCCCGGTAGGCCCGTTTTTCCCCCTCCCCAGGCTCCAGAGGCTTTCTAGGAGCCTGGGGAGGGCAAAAACAGCCTTCCCCATCCCCCCTTCTGGCCTTCCAGAGGCCAGAAACAGCCAGTTTCCTGACTTCCGGTGGGACCAGAAAGCCTGAAATTCAATTGGCTGGTGCCCACATGCACACTGGAGCTGAACTTGGGCAACACTCGCGTGCCCACCAATATGGTTCCCCGTGCCACCTGTGGCACCCGTGCCATAGGTTCGCCATCACGGGCCTAGGCGGTCTTATCAGAAATAACAAGCAAGGAAAAAACCATAATTTCAACCATCCTCTGCTACCAGGTGTCAGGGTTTTGATCGATCCCATTTTTGGCTCTGGGATAATCTCACCATTAATTAGAGGATGGACGGTGGCTTTCTCCAAATTGCAATATTCTGAAAT
Organism: Pituophis catenifer annectens; assembly: GCF_029215685.1. NCBI lineage: Eukaryota > Metazoa > Chordata > Lepidosauria > Squamata > Colubridae > Pituophis > Pituophis catenifer. Next base: position 54,737,380 of record NW_027256882.1, read on the forward strand.
AAAACCCGAAGAAGTATTCTCTAATAAAACTCTTTTATTTGTAAAAAGTAACAAAACATCTATCTATCTAATTAGCTACATCTTGGCAGCGTTCCTCTGCCGGACCATTCCTGGCAGAGAGAACAAAGGAAAGAGTAGTAATGAAGGAATGGAATGTAGGACATGCGCAGTAAAAATACTGATAAGGAACTTGGCAAACTACAGTAAGTCTATTAGTCCAAAAATATGAAGCTCAGCTGGGAAATACAAGAACGCAGTGACAGTCCTCTCTTACTGGAACAGTCATTCCTGAGCTTTCAAAAAGCTATTAAGAGCTGAGTTTTCTAGTGTGCCTTTGGAATCTCAGTTGTCGTCTTTGATCCCATCTGCAGGGAGGGGAATTGTTATATGGGTTGTTTATGCTATCTGGCATATTTTGACATATTTCTTATATTGTTCATAATACAATTGTATAGTTTTTATATCCAATTATTGTATTGTATTGAGTGGTGTGGTAGCCTAGTGGTGAAGACCTTGCCTCCCACTCGGAGGCAGATGTTTCTCTCCTAGGGCACAAAGAGAAAATACCTGCTGTGAACTCCGTCTGGCATCAAGAAGGGCATCCGGCCAATAAACACTCAGCTCCCTCCAGTATCCCAAATTAAAGGATTACAGGGTCATAAAAAATGAGTTTTATTGTATTGGGTGTATAAGCTCAGAACAAAGTTACGATTGGAGTAGTATATAACCCAAGTAAAAATATAAAGTAAGTCAAAAATAAAAATTCAGACAAACTAGAACAAATTCATAGAAAAGGACCAGAAATGAAATCCTAGGAAAAGAGACGGAAGGAACTAAATATACTGAGCCTTGAGAAGAAAGGAGAATAGATATAATACCACTCTTTAAGTATCTGAAAGAATAAAGAAATTTAAGCCCTATTCTGCATCACCATAGAAGGCAGGGCATGAAGTAATTATAGAAAGAAATTATGACTATGTTTAGGAAAATACCGTATTTTTTGGAGTATAAGATGCACTGGACTATAAGATGCACCTATTTTTTTTGGTGAGGAAAAGAAGAAAAAGAAATCTCCCTCTGCCTCTGAGCAATTTTGCCTCGTTGCAAATAGCAAACAGCCTGCTTTACTTTCATTTTCGTTTTCAGCATAGCTTGATTAGTACAAAGGGGAAAAAAATTGCTCCAGCAATTTTCTTCCTTGCAGCAAGCAGCAGAGGCCTGCACAAGACAGCTAACAGCAAAACAGCTGAGAGTCGGGAGGCCGATCCAATCAATTTGTGATAATTAGGCTGTGCTGAAGCTGAAAGGAGCTGTTTTTTTCTTGTTGCTTGCTGCAAGGAGGTAACTGCTGGGAGGCAGAGGCCAAAGGGTGTGGGCCAGTGGCTGGGTGGGACTACATTCAGTGTATAAGACGCACCTAAATTGTCACCCCCTTTTAGGAGGGAAAAAGGTGCGTCTTATACTCCAAAAAATACGGTATTCCAAAAAAAGAACACAGTTCAGTAATGGAGCCAACGAACATGTTTATCTCTATTTCTGAACTTAGCAAATTGTTAGATTTGATGACTTAAATGACCTCTACCAGGTCTATGATTTTCTCTTGAGGTGTATGAAATATTTTAAATTGTACTGAAACTTGAAGTATTTCCATAATTATATCAGAATACTTCCAGTGAGGTCTGGTCAACCAATACTACACACATCTTTTTTCTACCAAACATCACATTTCTCCAGCCTTAAAGTTATTTCACATCATTTATGGTGGCTTCCAAAATAACTTTTATAATATGGGTCAGAGATTAACACATCTCACTCATAAACAAAGGGCAATTACCTTTTTAGCTGTATCTCTTTCTTTGCATGCTAGCTGAACTTTTTTTTCTGCATCTGCTATTCGTTGAGCAAATTCTTCCTTAAGAGATGAAATACTACTATTCTCTTCTTTCATTTTGAAGATTTCACTAAACATAAAATAATTAAATAATTATGTGTGTACTGACATACATTTGAAATCTTTCTAAAAATACATATATAAAACAATAGCTCACAAAATGTAGACCGAGTGGCTGTGGCTTCCGGCATCCCGATATAGTTAGTTGGTGCCATCGCTGACTATTGGGGGCGAGTCGTTGGCCCCCACAGAGAGGGCTCGCAACTTGGGCATCCTCCTGGATACACGGCTGTCTTTAGAAGAGCATATGACGGCTGTGGCCAGGGGGGCTTTTTATCAGGTTCGCCTGATCAGCCAGTTGCGTCCCTTTCTGGATCGGGATGCCTTAAGCAAGGTCACTCATGCTCTCGTCACGTCCCGCCTGGACTACTGTAATGCTCTCTACATGGGGCTCCCCTTGAAGAGCAACCGGAGGCTCCAACTGGTCCAGAATGCGGCTGTGCGGGTGGTTATGGGGGCGACCGGCGCTCCCATGTAACACCTCTCCTGCGTGAGCTGCATTGGCTCCCAGTGGTCTTCTGGGTGCGCTTCAAGGTATTGGTTACCATCTTTAGAGCGCTCCATGGCTTAGGACCCGGGTATTTACGAGACCGCCTTCTGCCACAGATAGCCTCCCACCGACCAGTACGCTCCCACAGAGAGGGGCTCTCAGGGTGCTGTCGGTCAAACAATGCCAACTGGCGGCCCCCAGGGGGAGAGCCTTCTCTGTGGGGGCACCTACCCTATGGAACGAGCTGCCCCCGGAGATACGGCGGATCCTGGATCTACGCACCTTTCGCCGTGCCCTAAAGATGTTTTTATTCCAACAAGCTGGGCTGGCCTAACTCTTTTAAATTGTTTTAATTTTTAAACTGTTTAATTATGGGTTTTAATACAGGGGTGCTTTTAATTGTGGGCCAAATTAATTTAATCGGATTTTAATACTGTTTTTAAATTTTGTGTTTCTTGTGTTTTATCTGTGGGCTGTTCACTGCCCCGAGTCCTTTGGGAGAAGGGCGGTATATAAATATAAACAATAAATAAATAAATAAATTTTAGTTCTCAAGCTGAAGGTACTAAAACAAGTGACAAAGTCAACTGAGTATCATCCATTGAAGAGAAAAAACTCAGTGGCTCACAGAGTCATATTTTCCAGTCGTATTTCTTCTTTAATGATTGAGCAAAGCGCTTATTAAATTCCTTGACACAGTTCATATAGGTAGTATCACAGACCAACCGTGGCTATGTTGGTGTTGCTTTATGTATCCATTTATCCTTATTAAGACAGATTCCAATCAATTCTGTATTATTCAGTTATGTTAATTATGTTAATTCATTTAAAATGTGTTAAAGATTTTAAATGAGCAGTTATAATAAATTAAATTTCAGTCACAAGATCATTTACGCAAAATCCATCAAAATCCATTTACCAAAGGGATCAGAATGTTTTAACATGCTTTGAATAGGAAACTTACTCTTTAAGGTTATCACAGGTTTCTTCTAAGTGTGCCTTTTCTTTACTAACGCTTAGTAGACGTGCTTCCCTCACCTCTAGTTTTTCCGTCAGTGAATCAATAATCTGTAGATTATAAAAATGGTATAGTTATTAAAAATGAAGTCTTTTGGGGCTTTAATGTAAAAACAAAACATAGAGGTCTTCTCAAAAGCTTCCTTTAATGCCACAAAGAAATTTAACAGTTAACCTATGACACTTTGGAAACTTTCCAAAGGATTTTTTTTATTCAGAACAAACAACTGATCACTATACATAGAACTATGCAATGATCTACTTTTGCTAAAGTCTAGAGACTCAAATTCAAGCCTTACTCAGCTCTAAAGCCCTCTGGAAACTTGAAACCTACCACTTTTTTTGACACAAAAACTTATTCCGTAGAGTTATTCACAGGTTCTTGAATAAAATATGTGGCATAAAATATTTTATTGAAGAAGATATTCTCTCCACTCTAAGGGAACATTTTTCTAGGATATAAAATCTGTCTTAGTTTTTATCAAATATATCTCAACAAATCCAAAGCAAATATACATTTTATATCTATGATTTCATGCACAGAATTGAATGCACATATGAATAGGAGACACATAAGTTATTTTATAATATTAATTCTGCAGATAGTCCTTAACAACCATTCACTCAGCAACCGTTTGTACTTAAATGGTGCTGAACAAGTGACCAAGCCTCCTACTTACAACAATCACAGTGTCACGTGATTGTAATCAGGGCACTGGGTGATTGACTTCCAAATAAAATGTTGCAGAGTTCTGGGGTGACTCAATCGCCATTTGCAACCTTCACTCCTGGCTTCCAACAAGCAAAGTTAATGGGAAGAGTAAAAGGATATCAGGAATGGTTAACATCATGCTTAACAATGGTACAACCTTCACTGCTGGCTTCCGACAAGCAAAGTCAAGAGGGAAGCTGGTAGGAAGCTGCAAATCACATGACATCACTTAATAAGGATAGAGGATCCAATTAACAATGGCAACCAGTTGTGATAAAAATAAAAAGCAGATAAAACAGAAACCACATCCAAACAGGTCTAAGCAGAAGAATGCCACACTGCTTTCCATTAGAGAGACATGATATAACCCATCTTAAGAGGACAAAAATAAAAATAAGTATTACCTTGCAAAGCTCTTGTTTTTCACATTGTACAGTAGACATTTTTTCATTTGAGAGCTGAAGTACCACTTTCCCTTCCTTCTGACTTTGTTCTTCATCAGTCTGCGCTGAAATAGCCAAGACATCGGGCTGTTCAGAATTAACAGGGGTTGCACTTCGTCCACTCTCTTCCATTTCCATTTCTTCCATGGGAACAACAAGACTTTCAGTTAGGATTTCATCAGACATACTTTTTATAGGTTCAGTCTCATCACACTTTGGAGTTGGAGAGTTGACAGCGATGGAAGTTGAAATACCCCCCCGACCTGATAATTCATCATCCGAGTTTATTTCACTTATGCTACGACTGTCTAAAGACTGTACACTAAAGGAGTCTATTCTTTCAAAAGCATCAGAGGAACAGCAACTCTCTGTCAATTTATTAAAGTCTTCTAGGCGATTGTATTCCGTACAAGCAGATGCCGTCAGAAGCTGAAAGGAGGTTTGCATCAGATGGAGACTGGCTTTTGAATCAGCTCCTTCTTGCCTTGAACTAGCTGAGCTCTCACTTATAACACTTTCATGGTCCAAAACTTCAATATCACTAGTTGTAGATGTCCCTGAGGAGAAAGTGCTAATTGGAGGTGAAGGGGTATTGCTTTGCCTGTCTTCGCTTTTTCGCTCTTTAGTGTCCAAACTTGAATTTTTTGTGTCTGCTGGCAGAGCTTGTGGAGAGACATCATTCTCATGCCCAGAACTATCACTCCTTGAATCTGACTTCACAACAGAGGTGGATTCTGCTACTGTGACATTCTGAGATGCTTCTTGACAAGTGCTTGTACTATTGTTTCCATCATAGCTGATGGTGAGATTGAATTGTTCTGAATTGGCTTCCTCTAAGCTTTCCTGATCATCGTTAAAGCTCTTCAATTCTACAGAAAAGTCTTTTGTTTCTGTTTCTGGCAGGTCAATATGCAGGGGTTCCTGCAGTGTGCTTTTTATTTCTTCTTTGGGATGCTGCGATTTGGCAGGTGGTTTAGAAACCACTGGGCTTTGCTGTATGCTCTGGACACCGGTTGGTGGGAGAAAGGCACTAAAGAAAGATTCTGATTCATCTACCACAGTTCTCTGAACTGGTTTGGTAATGGCTGCAGGAGATGATATTGGCTGACTTTGGGTTTCTACATTTGTATTGGTCCCCCAAGTAGAAGTATCCCATCTTCCACTTGTTAGAGAACCTTTTCCTATTACAAATGAGAAAAAAGAGAAATCAAAGGTAAACAATTAAACATATAGTATATTAAGAATTACGTAACAATCCAGATCAGTTATATTTCATACATGGTATAAACTACTACAGCAATAATTGTATGCCCACAAGGTTTCTACCTTTCTGTACTTCTAAAGGGCACTAGTCATGATTCCTCAAAAACACCGTTATTTATTACAGACCAATACAAAGGTGGCGGGAAAGTTGGTTGCAGGTATTAGCAAGTAGGTAGGTCCAGGCATAATAATAAATTATGTTTTCTTTTCTAAAGTTCTCTTCATTTAAAAATTAGAATCTTCTGCTTCTATTTTTAACTGACTGCATTTCAAGGATTATGTTAAAATCTAAATAATTTGGAATTAGTTAAATACAGTTCACTGAAATTAAATCTCTAGATGAAGAATAGTCTTTTAAATCAAAACAAATTAAAATCAGCCAGTTTGTATCTTAAACATAGCAGTAAACGTGATCAAATAAAATCTGAAATTGAAAATGGTAACCTCCTTCTCTTAATCACAGTAGAAACGGGATCCAAAGTTTGTTTCCTTAATAGTAAACCTAAATTCTTAGGTCCATATAATATAAAATGTAATTAACATATATTCACTGCTATTCTCAGACTTTTGAACTCCCTGACAAATCAGACAGTGCTCATGCTCTCTCTTCCTCATATTTCTGCTTAATCATTTATATAAGCATTGCTTTAGTGCACGAGTTTTCAATACCGAGAGTTATGCTATTTATATTTTATGTAAATATTTATATCGTTCCAATATGATTCTGCATTATCTGTAGTGCTTTTAATATTTATTAATATTTATTTATTTATTTATTTATTGGTTCGATTTATATGCTGCCCTTTTCCGGAGACTCAGGGCGGCTTACAATGCGTTAAGCAATAGCCTTCATACTTTTGTATATACCTGCTTAGTAGGGCTTTTGCCCCCCCCCCCCCCCGCGGTGTTCTTTTTTATACAGTCAGCTTATTGCCCCCGCAAACCGGGTCCTCATTTTACCTACCTCGAAAGGATGGAAGGCTGAGTCAACCTTGAGCCTGGTGAGATTTGAATTTGCAGTAATTGCAGGCAGCTGGTGTTACTTAACAGTGCTTTAGTCTGCTGCGCCACCAAGGCTCTTATATCTTTAATTAATTAACATAAAAACAAATTAAACACTTCTGAATATTATTATTTCTTGGAATGTTGTAATATAAATGCTGTACAAAAAAGTTATCTCAGTAAGTCTATTGTCCACCGAACCATTGCTACAGAAACAGCTGTCTTTTCTATCATAATGCTATTCTATCAGTGTTTAGGAAGTTTTGCATTGATCATACAAAGACTTCAAAAAAAACTATATCTCAGGAAGCATAGCCACAGAATAGAAGTCTCACACATACATTCAACAGTTATTGGTAATTTTAAGAATTACAAGAACAATGTATCTATAAGACTGGCACAGTCTATTTATAAAGAAAATTGCAGAAAATTTATATTGGACAAAGTTATATTTTGAGAGGCTCAAAATGTTCATTTAACCAACAGAATCAGATGCAACATATGTATGCAAGAAACAATATCTATGTTAGATAAGGAATTTTTAATGATGCATCAGTTGAAGAAATACGTTATTTGGGATATTGTTTAATAAATTCTTGCAGCTTCTTACACTGTTTATAAATTATATTTGTATACTTTGCATTAACATTTTCAAACTTTTTCACAAATACACTCAAGTACTAAAAGATAATTGCACAACTACATTATAGATTGTTTACCTTCTTCCTATTTTTAATTAAGTTTTAGGTAAAATATATATTTGGTAATTCAAAGCTCCAAAAATCATTATGTCACACAAAATTTGGATCAAAGGCTTCTCCTCAGGAGGATGTTATATTATATTCCTTACATAGTCTAGAAATGGGAATGGAAATATTATAAGCCTACATAATTATTTCTTATGCAATTAAATCAAGCAGAATATAGCAATTTGGGAGAAATCAAAGTATTTATATGTAAAACTACTAAGGCAGCATAATTCAAATGAACTTATGTTTTTTAGAAAAGAGTTATCAAAAATAATTCATGTTTTGGTTTTCTTTTGTGAAAAACTGTTCTTTTTTTTTATTTTTATATTTTTTTTTATTTGATTTATATGCCGCCCTTCTCCGGAGACTCAGGGCGGCTTACAATGCGTTAAGCAATAGCCTTCATTCTTTTGTATATTTTATACAAAGTCAGCTTATTGCCCCCACAAACTGGGTCCTCATTTCACCTACCTTAGAAAGGATGGAAGGCTGAGTCAACCTTGAGCCTTGGAGAGATTCGAACCAGCAGAAATTGCAGGCAGCTGTGTTAATAACAGGGTGCACTAAACCCCTGTACTATCAAGGCTCTTTCACCTATTTAATGCATCTATCAACTTCAATCTAATTGAACAAATAGAGGAAAAATAACAAACTTTTTTTTCTGAATAGTTCATTGTGCTACAAATACAGTAAGAATAATTGCTACATTAGTTGACTTTTTCCTCCCACCATTTCAATATGACAATATTCTGTAACTTATTAACTTTGCCATGGCAAACTACAGTTGAGAAAAACAAATTTAACACTCCTCTAAGATAGTGTAATTATACTATTACAGATAGTGTAGTTACAAGACCATAGTGTAATTTTTATACTGAAGTTTACTCAGTACATCAATGTGATCTTCTGTAGACCAAAAAAGCCATAAATAGAACTGAATAACAATGTTCATATTATATAACTAGAGGAAAATATGGAATCATCTAAAGTTGAGAACAAGAAATATGAAACACACAATTGTTATCAGTTAACAAGCACAAAATTTAATATTTTTAAAGTGTCTGCACTGTTATCCCCTCTATCCCTCTAATTCCAGCATGGCAGGATTTCATGTATGGTAAATTAAGATTGTCTAAAAGGAATAGAAGTGGGCGACTTAGAAATATCAGGACACATTTAAGGAAAATTTGAAATGTAACTTTATTCCCAACTTCCTGGAAATGAAAGCCATTCATTTTAATAGGTACATTTAATGGGTACACTGATGTAATATAATATAATGTTATGTTATGCACATATATGTATATAGGATTGTGTGTCTGTTAGTATGATCTATTGGGTTAGGGTTTTTCTTCTTTCTTTCACTTATGAGTCATTGAGATGCATTTTGTGTTTGGGGGGGCTGCACTAAGGAAGGCTCATCCAATCTCATTGTACACATGTTGTGCATTGACAATAAAGGTTTGAATTGGAATTGAATTTGGTACATATTTATAGAATAGCGGTATCAATGAGGATAGCCGCAGGTGTGTGTGTGTGTGTGTGTGTGTGTGTGTGTGTGTTTTTTTCCCAATCCCCATCTAACATCTATCCTAGTCCAAGAAAACACATAGAAATGTGCAGTTGTATGTTCAACGTGCAGAATCCGATCACAGAACCGATGTTATTGTAACCGGTTACTTTCTGCACAAACTTCTTTACCTTTAATCCAGAGCTTTATTAATTATTATTATTATATACTTTATTCATTAAACATGAAACTCAGTCAACTGAACATTCAAAAATGCATCACAAATACCAGTGACTGGTGCTAATGGTTGATACGGATTGCTGCCAGCATCCTAGGTATCAACCAAGTACCTTCTTAAGATGTACGATGTTCCAAGTAGCGCAGTTTTTTGCAGTTCCGCTGGTGTTATTGCAGGAAGCTGCAATTATTATTATTATTATTATTATTATTATTATTATTATTATTATTATTATTATTTTCATTAAATATGAAACTCAGTCAACTGAACATTTAAAAATGTGTCACGAATATCATTTGATTGGTGCTAATGGTTGATGCGGGTTGCTGCCAGCGTCCTAGGTATCATCATCATCATCATGGTCATTATTCAAAGACCTTTTCCAAGAAGCAAGCTTGAGCGAGAGGGCTGACCTCATCATGTTGACACCACTGAAGAAACAAACAAAATACAGGGTTGCCACCAAAGGAGAGGCGTGCAAGAAGGTATATGGGAGGCACGTCAAGCGAAGGGTTTGCCGATGTTTACGTGGTGTGCGCTCCCTCGAGGTAGGGACGGGAGGGGTACAAGTTCTCCCCTTCTTCCTCACCCTCCCCCCCCCCCGCGGCCACCTTACCTGCCTCTCCTACACGGGACGGGGCAGCTCCGGCAGGACCCCCCTCGCCCTCCTCTTCCTCCTCGCCTTGGATATCCAGCACTCGGTCGATGGACTTCTGCGCCTGAGACAGAGCCTGCTTGGCGAAGGTCGAGAGCTGCGATGCGTTGAACCAACTCATTTTCCTCTGCTCGAGCCCGACCGGGCCCCTCCGCCTCGACCTTCCTCCGCTTCTCTCTCTCTCTCTCTCTCTCTCTCTCTCTCAGCGGTCTCCAGAGCTGTAATGCTCGAACCGCCGCCCGCCGTCGGCCATGACGGAACTACCAACCCGGATATGGCACGCGCCCGAGGGGTGAGGTGGGGGGGAACAGTCGCGTTAACTGCGCAGGCGCGATCGTCCAGCTTCCACGTAGGAAAACAAGCCGGCGCGCCCTCGCGTAGCAAACACCGCCCACGTGACGCCAATTCTCGTTGCCATGGTCACGCAAAGCGCCGGTCACCCCGGCGTAGGGATTTCATCGAGGGAAGTTTCCCCTCCTACTCCCCACCTCGCTTTCGTGACGTCACTGGGGAGAATTTTTTTCCCCCCATTTCCGCACAGGTATACTTTTCGACTTTTTGTGGTTATACCGGGGTTCTCCTCTTTCTATTTAAATCGATATAATTTATTTTTAAATAAACGTTATTTTATTAACTGCCAACAGCCCAGCGAGGTTCGGAGGAGCCCCGTTTGGAACATGCAAAGGCTTCTTTTTGCAAAGAACTTCAGTTGAGCTCTTTTGTAGAAGACAGGAAGAAAAAACTACAATATATCATACATTGTCAGTGGGATTTAGTGGGTATTAGATCTAGCTCAGTGTAATTATCCACAACTAGTTGCTTCTTGACTGGCATCTGTTTAGAGATGGCTTTTGCTTTAAAATAATTATTAAAATTTACATTCATTCTGCAGTTCTCAACCTCGTCGTACCCACATAAATTAACAAAATAGGTTAATTTTAGATAGTATTTATTAATAAATAGTCTAGTAGTGAAACACCAATCCTGAATATCAGTGGGCAACACCATGCATAATAGTCATTCATATTTGCCAATATACAAATTTAATTATCCATCAATGGTAGTTGTGTACAATCTTTCACTCAGTTTGGGGGGGGGGAATCTAAATTTGGCAGTACAGATAGCTGACAATGCAATAAAGGCATTAACTAAAGTGAGAAATAGGCTGTTTTATTAAACTGGTTCTCTGAACTAAATTATGTATACATATTAAAATGCAACTTAAAATCTGTGTCCACTGTACTCTTGTGTGCATCCAGAGGTGCTTTAAGAATGAATCCATTGGCCTTCAGGAGTTCCATGTAGCAGTGTTGGCATTACGAGATTACAAATTGAATAAAATTACTATACAACAGCTTTCTGTACATTATGAGCTTTTACACAAGTAACATCAACCAAATATTGGTTTGCAAGAACAGTTCTAAAATAAGAGCAATTTATTTAAACTTTCATCAATGCTTATATAAATAGAGATTATGTCAGGATAACTCAAGCTTTTTTCCCCTGTACAGAAGTAGTTTAGAGATGTTCTTCAGTGTCTGTTTATATCACCTGCATTCATTTCAAGTAGTAAAATGAAGTCTGAAAAGTACAGTTTGTGGTGTTGTGACATCCGCAACTGCAAGCTCCTGACCATCGACGAGGCCCAGCTCTGCAATGTTAAAAGCATAATATTTAAAAGTCATTTCTATATAGAGAGATATTTCCAGAATTGAAAGAAAAGAAATAAATCTGGAACTTTTATGGAACAAAAACACATCTGGAGAAAACTGAAATAGAGCAGATATTCTGTTACTCTGTTATTCTGTAATATATGTATAATTAGGTTCATTCAAAATTATTATTGGTCTACACATAACCCTCCAATTACAACCACAACTGAACCCAAAATTTCCATTGTCAAGTAAGGTAACTGTCAAGTGAGTTTTGCCCCATTTTATGACCCTTTTGCCACAGTTGTTAAGTGAATTGCTGCAGCTGTTAAATGAATCATGCAGTCATTTAGCAAATTGGCTACCCCCATTGTCTTTGCTTGTCGGAAGCCAGCTGGGAAGATTACAAATGGTGATCAAATGACCCTGGGACAGTGCAATTGTCATAAATAACATGCCATTTCCCAAGCACTCAATTTCAATCACATGACCATTGGGATGATGCAACCAGTGTGAAAACTGGTCCTAAATCACTTTTTTACAGTGCTGTAGTAACACTGAAAAGTCAGTAAACGAATGGTGGTAAGTCAAGGACTACCTGTATAACATATACCATTATAAAATTATCAGCTTTATTTTAAAATTATTTTATTTTTGTTACAGTTGGCACAAACTGTTGATTTGAAATAGACCTACTCTTGCCTTTTTAATAAAAGTGGTAGGTAAGCTCGTCACTGAAAATAAGAAAAACTTAAGAGCTGCATAAGCAACTCAAAAGCAGTTGATTATATAGGAATTTAACATTCCTATTATTTGTAAAGCTGCTGATCATTGATGTTACATTTTATATAACATACATGATTTACTCAAATATTGTCAATATAGTTCCTTCAATCTATTCATTGCTGCAATGACACAGCAAAAATGGTGCTGAGCTGACGATGTTCATGTCTTTACTCCATGACTTCACTTTTCTTTCCACTATGCAGTTATATAATGGGAATCTCACTAAGGTGAATGTGGCCCACAGAACTTCTACAGAAAAGAAAAAAGACTGAAAACTAAATCAAACCCCCTTGACAGTTTTTAATTGCTTTGTGTATATACATTCTAATAGTGTGATATAACTTGCAACATATTGTTGTTTCAACACCTACAAGCTTTGAAGAAAATTATTTTAATGTGTAAGAGGATGTCACTGTATTTTATTATATACCAATGCCATATCTGCCTAAAGCAAATTTTAGTAGCATTTTTGACACCTACTGCATACCAGATAAATACCGTTTCCCCAAAAATAAGACATCCCAATAATAAACCCAATTGGGCTTTTGAGCGCATGCGCTAAAATAATAAGCCCTCCCCCAAAAAATAAGCCCTCCCCAAAAATATTTAAACGCAGAACTAGAAATCAGGTAGACGGCAAGAGGAGCCCCATCTTGTTCCAAGCGCCCCAAAATAATAAGACCTCCCTGAAAATAAGGCCAAGCGCTTATTTTGGGTTAAAAAAAATATAAGACAGGGTCTTATTTTTGGGGAAACTCAGTACAAACAGGAATCAAGAGTGCACACACTTTTTTTTTAATTTAGTAGCATGGCCGAACATGCTTTAATTGTTAACTATTAAACATTACCTTTTAAAGTCTTTGAAAGGTTTGGCCTTGTTCGTTCTTCAATTGAAGCTACTGACTGCAGAAGGAGAGAAAATATACAACATGCATTCTATAATTTTCCCAGATCCAAACATGCATTTTTTGATTTTTACTTAGATCTGCACAAATGTTTGAGTGCTAAAATGAATCACAGATTCATGAAGAAGTAAGAAAATAGATACTGTACCTTTACAGGGAGGATACATAAGATATGGGTGTGGCCTACTGATGAAAGCAAACGAGCTAGAAATAGATCTATATAGGTCTCCCACCTAGCAGGAAGAGCTTGCTAGCTGTTAGAAGAAAAAAAAAGCCCAGAATCGAGTGGATGTGATTCTATTGAGCTGGTGGTGCAGAAAAACCTTGGTTACGTAGGGAAAACCTGGCTAGAAGAAAAACACACATAAACCCTACGAAGAAGTAAGAAAATAGATACTATACCTTTACAGGGAGGATACATAAGATATGGGTGTGGCCTACTGATGAAAGCAAACGAGCTAGAAATAGATCTATATAGGTCTCCCACCTAGCAGGAAGAGCTTGCTAGCTGTTAGAAAAGAAAAAAGCCCAGAATCGAGTGGATGTGTTTCTACTGAGCTGGTGCTGCAGAAAAACCTTATATATATGTTACCTGTAAATAAAGTGTTTTATTTCTTCCATATATTGTAGCAGTTATTGCAGGAGATTTCATTTGCCTGTGCAAAGAAAAAAAATCAAGACAACTAATTAAAATTTTAAAACAAGTATCTCCATGATCTACCAAACCTACATTTTTAGACTCTAATATTATTTACAAATCTATAAATAATTGTATCCAATACTTACAATGAAGCACTATTTGTTAAATAATCCAAGACTTCCTGTAGTTTAGCCGATGGAGAAAATTCTATATTTTGAGGAAGTTGACTACAAGCCAGACAATTCTCCTAGAAAGCAACAAATGGAACATCTGATATCATTTTAAAAAGTAAAAAAGTGAAACCCAAAGGGCTACAATTCTATGGTGAGGACTCTTTCCTGAGGTGAGGGAAATAAAGTTTCCAAAGGAAAGGAATGGATCAGGAGCATTTTTAAATCTGAATGATCCAGTACTAACTCCTCACTCCCCAAACAATTGAAGTCTCTGATCAATTAGTTCTTCTATTGAAGCAAAGCCTTGTATCTGTCAGAACTCCTTGATTTTGATATAGGATTGCTCTGTCAAATTGACCCAAATCCTGTCCAAACATACAAGGAATTCTCCAAGTGAAAAAAAAATCAAGTCTAGTTTTTTCTGGACCCAATACACAGTGCTGTCTTTGTTGTTAATCTTTCTTTCTAAATTCATATATAAAGTCTAACATTGTGTTCAGGTTCACATGACAGTTTAACTAATCCTAAATTCTCTGTCACCAGTGATGTTTGATATATGTGAATATGAAATTCTTATACTAGCATTTCAGGAAGTAAGTGGAATTTCAGCTCCCACAAGTAAATACCCAGAACTACAAAAGCTGCGTACTTGCAAACCTATTTTTAGTCATAGTTTAGCCTCCTCCTGTGCTATTGCGCTTATGCTTGCATAGAGCTGTATCAGGTTTTTCTAACAGAAAAGGGGAATCACAATCAATGCTATACACTTCAATGTATAAGAGTACATAAGAACTGCTAATTTCTGTAATAGGTATTATTGGGTATTTTTGCTCCTTATAAAGGTTTGTTATTGCTCCGTAGCCTATAACTGAAATATTGCTATTGAACTGATGTATGTTAACTTTAGCATCCTTAACTGTGAATCAAAAAGGAATTTGGCAGAGGTCTTTTTCTTTTTTATTCTAAATACATGTACAAAGAATAGGCATTCAAATCTAAAGAGGATTAACCTGTTCTAAAAGAAATCTATGTTTGCCCGGTCACATGCCCAACCTATGGCTGGACAACAGACAATGAAGAACTAGACTATTTGGTCAAGAGTCCAGAAAAATTACAAGGATATCAATCAGAAAAGATTTGAAGGACATGTAGACAGTTGCAAGAGGAAGGAAATTATCCCCTTTCTTTCTACTAATGGAAACTACTTCTACTCACTGAAACTCATCAAAGGATACTATTTATAGCCTTTTATTATTCCAATCTTAATTGCTTTGCTTAATAATGGGGGAGCATAAAATAAGTTATATAACCAACTTCTTGTATAGATGTAAAATGAAGATTTGACAAAGTATACTGATTTTGTGATTTTAATGGCTTAGAGTTCTTGCAGCTTTTGAAAGAAATTCAATTGAAGCATCTATTAAAATATGCTAATTTTCTCCAGTGTTGGAATCAGTGTGATATATGCATTACCATACCAACGACAACTCTAGGTCAGGAACACATCATATTTTCTTTAGTAACCTTATCAGATAAGTTCTTACCACCATCTAATATGTTCCTTCCAACAGCCAACAAGACAGATGAATACAGAATTTTGAATTAGGATAGTTAAATAAACTTTTTGGGTATAGCACTTGAGAATAAAGTAAGTGAAGATCAAAACCAAACAAAGGTAAGAAAACTGTATGCAGCAATACTAACCTTCTTTTCAGCTTCAAACATGTATGTATAAAGACCATCAACATCATTGAACACCAAATAGTTGTTCAGAGGCATGTATGCACTGCAAAGAAATGATTATTAGTATATAAGCAGGAAGCCTGCTAAGGATTTATAAGCAGCTAGTTCACAAAAATATTAATTAAGTTACCTTGTGGCTATTTTAAAGACTTCAGTAGCACATATAGCTAGAAATAGAAAAATAACCAAATTATTTAAATATTTAAAAGGGAAAAGTATAGGTAAAATATACTATTTATAACCACCTAGAAATATAAGAATTTTAGTTGTGTTTAAACATGCCTGAAAGTTTTGATATGCTTATACTTAAGAAAGTCAGATTTTATTTAAATAAAGTTACATACTAAGCATGGGCAGGGAAAGTTTCTGGAACTTGACTCACAAGGAAGCCAAGTAAAAAAGCAAATCTTATAGCCCTTCCCCACCTCTTTGGAATGCTCACCCCAGCACTGGAATAATTAGCAAGAAGGAAACTAATGCTTCTATTTACGCACTTTGGTGAGGAAGAGATTACTAGTGAGTAAGCAATTACACGATGGAGAATATAGAGCAAGAGCAAGAACAATGAGTTTATGCTGTTTGTCTACCGTGTTTCCCCAAAAATAAGACCCTGTCTTATATTTTTTTGAACCCTGAAATCAGGGCCGGATTTAGATGAAAAGAGGCCCTAGGCTATTCCACTTATGAGGCCCTTTCACCTATAGTGAAAGTGTAATTTTAATTTTGCTAACAATTTGAATGTAGGCCCCTCTTGATCTTGAGGCCCTAGGCTGAAGCCTAGTTAGCCTATAGAAAAATCCGGCCCTGCCTGAAATAAGCGCTTGGCCTTATTGCCATACGCTCAAAAGCCCGATTGAGCTTATTATCAGGGGATGTCTTATTTGGGGGGAAACAGTTACAGCAAGCCCCCAGCCACTTAGGAGGCAAACAAAATCCTTTAGTGTGAAACTGATTATAGAGTCTTGTCAGTATCAGGCAGCAGGAGCAACAAGTGGGAGGGTTCTAATTCACCAATTAAATTCACAGAGCTGTGCTTGTTAACTTGCATTTAGCACTTTTTAGGGAAGGACTATGCTGCAGAGAAAGCAGCTCAGGAAGAGATGTTGAAGCAAGCTTTCCATCCTGCAAAGGCGGTGAGGAGAGAAAGAGCCAGGCATAGGACAACAAATACTATAGTTTATTGGCAATAAGCCCCTTTCAACTCAGGAAGAAGTTCCTTTTCTGGATACATTTAAGTTATTCTGTTAAGTGTGTACCATAAAATTCTTTTTTCTGATCTATTTAGGCTAGTCTTGTATAGAAAGAAAACCATCAGAAACTACCCTGTTTTTATCTGGAATCCCCAGCATTATTGTTAAACACAAACAAGTAGTTGATTTCTGATAGTACTATACCTGCAATTACAGCATTTGTTGATGCTACTGCTGGAATTATCCGCTTTACAACTCCTGCATTTGGGGAAGCACCATACAGCATGTTATTTTTTTTATAGAAAACAGCAATAAAACATGTTGTATAACCAACCAACCTGACCAGAGTTAACACTTTCAGTCTTTTTTCAACTTTGGAAAAGCGCATATTTTACTGTGAAAACATGGGTTCTAAAATGTCAGCCCTGTCCATTCTGTGGATCACAACAGAGTACTCACGCAACATGTGAATAAAACACAGCGCAACCCATTCTAAGTCACCACTGAGTATAAAAAGCTAATCATCAGAACAAAAGTACAAAGTTGACCAAGAGTTCTTGCTGAATCTTACCCTGTGTAAGCCTATAAGTTAGACCTTTAATATTAAATTGTGATGCCCTCTCTATAGATTTTTCAAAAATCCATTGTATGTGTTCTGGGTCATCTCCATCTAGGGAAACACCTTCTGCAACAGAATAGATAAAGCACTTTATTTAAACATACCATCGTGATGACTTGTAATTTATCTTATATCAAAACTATATACTTTGAACAATGTACAATCTTTCAAAGTTATAACAGACCGGCCCCAAATGCCCTCCCTGAAATGACATGACATTTCAGGCGCTCAGCAACCAATCTGCGTTTAGAAGTGTTTGTAGTATCCTGCATTCATACAATTACAACATTTACATTTCTGCCGATCCCCCTCCCTCGTCATTTATTTCTGGTTTTCAGCAAAAAAATCTCTAAAGCGAACAATAGGTTTGCTTAATGATCTTGGCATTCACTTAACCATTGCAAAAAATAAAAGGTCATATAATCAGGTCAGTCATGTGGATGACCCGTTTTACAACTATAAAGACTTACAACCTTAACGAGCAGGCTCCATTACAGCCTACCAATAACTAGAGTAAATTTTACAAGTATTGATTTTTTTCCAAAAGAATCAGAAAAATCACAATAGAATGAAACAGGCTTTCCATGATCTTAACTGTATCATACAAGGAGAGAGACATTCTGTACATTATTCTTTCATTTCTTACACTGATTCAGCTTTAAAAAGAGTTTACTGATTTACCTCCAAAAGGTTGTTCCTTGGGCCATTGCAATATTCTAACATACTCAATACAGTGTTCTGGTAGACGAGGCATTGAAGCAATTGTACACATAGGAAAATTTACCTGGAAAAAAAAATAAATGAATAACATGAATTTTGCAAGAGGTTTAAAAGGATGACTATTTTTAAAAGATCATTATTTTTCAGCTACCTGTGGTGGATAAAGTTCAAGTGTACATTCAATACAAGCTGTCATGCCTGGAATAATCACACGTGCATTTCCTTTAAAACCTTCTGTTCCTCCATCAATCAAAGGTATAATAGAACTTGGATCTATCACCCCATCTTCATAGTTTAAAAGGGAAATCTAGGGAACAAAATAGAATGTATTGTATTAGGTTCTTTCCTTCTTTCTCTCAGCAACAAAATCAATAATTCAGCAAGATAAGCAGAAGTGGTAGTATCTGAAATAATTATAGGATTAACAGCAGTGGCCATTTCTGGTCCAGAGTGCGACAGAATTATAACAATCCATCTTTCAAAACTAAGAGGAAATTATTATGTCTCATTTCTGTAAGTACATTGACTGAATACTGTCCTCTTCAAGTAATTTCAACCCTATAGTGGCTCAAATTATTGGTGCAAATTAAGTATATATTGACACAGTTTATATATGCAATATAATCCTTGACTGCAAGAGAATGCTATTCTAATTTTCATACTGCAAATGAAAAGCATGAGTTGTCAGCAGCTTAAACCCTCTAAAAACAGCCAGCTCATTAGAATCTATCAACTGTCATAATAAATTGCTGCTGGTGAAAAATACAACTCAGGCAATTATGTGTTAAAGCCATTCTTCAAATTTTGATATATCCGTTTTCTTAATTAGAAAAAAATATTATTGAAAGTATACTGCAATTATATTAAATATATAAAATATATAAAAGTATATTAATGGGAAAAACATTCAGAATAATGGAAAGCAAAGTAATTTATTGAAGTTCTATCAAAATCAATGTGAAATTCATTGTGGTAATTCTAAGTCATAATCTTGTGAATCACCTATGTGGAGTTTGAATATTAACCCAAGATTAAAAGCAGAGAAATTTATGAAAACAATGTGCATAACCATGTACCTAAAAACAACGTTGCCATATATTTTATATCAAAACTAAAACTGAAACTTTCTTTTTTATTATTATTATTGAAAAGTTTTATAAGAAATACAAACATTTTCTCCCCCCACCCTTCCCCCCCTCCCCCCCACCCCTCTTTCTAGACTTCCCAGAACAAGCACAGGGTATAGACATTCACAAACGTAAAACTAAAATATGCTAACAAATTATTGCATTCATATTTTCCCTAGATCTTTAACTCCTTATAACTCAAAAAACTATAAACATAAACTACTTAAAAATATTTCATTCATAAGCTATATGAATCTTCTTATTTGGATACTTCTTTTGTATATAGTCAATCCATCTTCTCCATTCTGATATGTATCTTTCATTTGAATGGTCTTTAAGATATGATGAAATTTTTGCCATCTCAGCCAAATGCACAACTTTTAGTGTCCATTCCTCAATGGTGGGTGGATCTTCCTTCTTCCAGTACTGTGCCACCAGTAACCTGGCAGCTGTTATTAAATTCAAAACCAATTTTGTCTCTATTACAGTACAATCCGTAACTATTCCCAGCAAAAAGAACTGTGATGTAAATTTATTTTTTTTCCTTAAAATGAAACTTTCTTGAATTACTGAATTCTAGTGTATTTTGTTTAAAACCCCCCACAAATTTTAGTAAAAATACTTACCAACATGCCATTTATCCATCTTCTTGCAATAATTGAATCCAAACCACATACAATTATATGAAATTCTAAAAGAAAACAAATATAATCATTCCTTTGTTCCAAATAATTAACTATACTAATTATAGTGTATGTTTATCATCTTACTTGGCAAAACAGGAATTGCTATTTTCACAATAGGGCATGAAAACTTACGTCTATAGAAACTTTCATCCAGATCCTGAATCTTTTTATAATGTCTAAAAGCACACAGTAAAGGAAATATTTTAAGCAATTATCGGGTCACTGTAGAATGGCTATTAATATCACAGTCTACAAAGAGAACAAATATTTAACACTAACACCAAAGGCTTTAAAAGGCTCCCCAGTTGATTAATTCCCCAGTTTGAAGTATTTGAAACATTGTTTAAAATTAAATTGATGAAGTTCAGCAGCTTTTATGGAATAAACTAACCATTTTCAACAACTGGAGAAAAACAGATAGTCGTGGATGTTTCGTCTATGGGTTTCTGAAAGTATGTAATCCAATACCATGGCAAATAGTTTCTGGAATATTCTCTGTTTTGCCTTCAAGTCAGAACTGATTCCTGGCAACTACAATGGACAAGTCTATGCAAGTTTTGAGGCAACATTTTTGGAAGGGTTTTGCCATTTTTGTCTTCTGATTGAAAAAGAGTTTCTGGCCTAAAGTTGGCTTCTATACATAAGGTAGAGTTAGAACTTGGGTTTACTCCAGTCCTACTCCAGTGCCTTGCCCAATAGACTATTCAAGCTCTCATACAGCAGTAGTCCAAACATTACTGTTCTGGAGAACATTGCAATGTTCTATTTTTCTTCTAGACTACATCAATCTGGCCATTTCCAAAGAATTCTGGTATCATACAGGTAGTCCTTGCTTAATGACTGTTTCAAGTTATGATGGACTTTTTTAAAAATTACTTACAGCCTGTCGTCAGAGTTATGATTGATACAAACACACACCATGACATAATTGCATTTCGGGCTCTTAGCAACCGGTTTGCATTTATGACCTGTTATAGTGTCCCATGGTCATGTGATCACAATTTGCAACATTTTTACCATTTTCCAGCAGAAAATGGCAAAAATACCCATTGTATAGTCTAGATTTGCTGAACGACTGTGGTAACTCAACAACCATTAAAAAAAAAGTTGTAAAATTGAGTCAGGTCATATGTGGACCCACTTATTGATTGCAACAACTTACGACCAAAATTCTAAATGGTGATTATAAGTCAAAAGCTACCTGTAGTTTTCTAGGAGAGTAACTTGAATATCCCTATTGGAATAGATATGTCTGGGTTTATACAGTGTGGTTTTTTTCTTATAGTTTTCAGCCCCTGAAAGCCTCTGAACTACTTAAAAAATGTTAATGAGAGTACACAAGCCTGGTCAGGCAAAAATTAACATCAGATGTTGTATATTTCATCAGCAATATATAATGCTGCCTTGGAAAAATCAATCCATTTTCATGTTGCATTATTCTAATAAATGTAATGTTTCAGTGTTAAAATACATCTCTCAGAATAAGTGCTTAGTTAAGATTCCAAGGTGCAATTACCTACAGGTAGTCCTCGAATTACAACAGTTCATTTAGTGACCGGTCGAAGCTACAACAGGATTGAAAAAAGTGACTTGTGGCCGTTTTTTCACACTTATGACCACTGCAGCATCCCTGTGGTCATGTGATCAAAATTCGGATGCTTGGCAACTGGTTCATATTTATGAAGGTTGCAGTGTCCTCGGGCCATCACATGATCATCTTCTGTGATCTTTTGATAAGCAAAGTCAATGGGGAAGCCAAAGCCAGGGGAAGCCACTTAACAACCGTGTTACTAATTTAACAATTTCAGTGATTCACTTAACAACCATTGCAAGGAAAGTCATAAAATGGAGCAAAATTCACTTAACAGAATGTCTCACTTTATTATTATTATTATTATTATTATTATTATTGTTATTATTATTATTGTTGTTGTTGTTTTAAAAGTAAAACAATGGACATTGCTCAACGTCTCTGGTTTCTAACGTTTACGTCAAAATCAAGTTAATAAGTAATCTAGAATGTCTCACTTAACAGAAATGTTGGAGGTCAATTGTGTTTTAAGTGGAGGATTACCTGTATTATACTATTACAAATAAATAGAACGAGTATTCCTCGTAGGTTTAAAAAACCACTGCCTTTGAATGTCACAGAATGACTCTAACAATAAAAAAAAAGATGGGGCTGCAGCTATCCATCTCTGGAAGTATTCTGTGCTTTTTAATAAATATATATATATATATATATATATATATATATATATATATACACACACACACACACACACACACACACACACACACACACATTAAAGAAACCAAGCATCATGCAGTATTTCTTCAAGGAAGGATACGGTACAACGGCACAATTGGGAATGCGGCTATTGAGAAATTCAGCAGCGACTTCTGCCTTAGGACGCCCAACATCTTTAGGTCTGCAAAGCATCAGTACATGTTAGAGCATTAAATTTCTCACACTCATACAATGTATTCTGTATCAACAATGATGATATCTGCTCTTCGAAGTAGGCAAATTAAATTTGCATTCGGCTTCATTTCAATTCTCAGTAGAAATTTAAAACATTCACAGTAAAAGTACAGGGGTAAAATAAAACTTCTAATTGTGAAATAAGTCCAACGTAAACAATATAATTAAAGATGGCTCCAAATAGGTTAACACTTCCATCTTCAACATCTGTCTAAATGTCCTCAGGGATGTTGTCAATCTGATCTCTACAAGGAAGCTGTCTGGAGGGTTGATGCTGCCCCTGAAAAGCAGAGCCATCTTCCTTCAGCAGCATTTATTTGCTAATGGTGGAGACACTAGGCATACTTTTCCTCTAGATGATCTAAAAAGTCCAACAGATTCAGGTTGGAATGGTAATGATCTTTGTACAAAATGGTGTAATTCACTGAATTCTGCATTTCGTACAAAAATTAACAGATTGTCTGAGTATATAGTTCATGTCCAAAGAGAAGCGTTAAGTTTAAAGCTTACCGAAACAAGAACTGCCTGTTCAAGTTAGATACATCAATAGTGTCCATATCAATTACATGAATCTGTCTAAAACCAGATAGTGCCTGTGAAGACAGAGAAAAGAAGGTTATAAAAATAATACATATTGTTTTCATCGTTATGAACTTGCTGCTTTTGAAAACTATCAATATTTGGCAGTATTGTAGTTAATAATAAAGGTACTGAACAAGTCATAGTCCCCAGCTCTTATTTGAGGCCAGACAGCCTACAAAGTCTGCCCAGCTAAAATTTGATAAAAATCTATGCAACATATTTCTGCTTGTGGGATGGGAACACAACATCAAGGAGAGAGAGTGTGGCAGAAAACCATGGTCCCGTGCCATGTGGGCTTCAAAGGTGATAACCCAGCACCTTTAATGAAACTGGGAGCTACAGCAGCTCATGCAACAGCAGTGTAATATAGGTGAACCTAGGCTGCTCAACATTATATGCTGCTGTGTTCTGGACCTGCATAGGTAGTCCTTGGTTAATGACCACTCATTCAGCAACAATTTGAAGTTACAGCCATCTCAGCAATCCTGCAGACATGTGATAGCGATTTGGATACTTGGCAACCAGCTCACACCCCTCAGCCTGCACTCTATAGCACAGCACCATAGCGGCCTCCAGCTCATCTACCCACACTTGAGAGAAGTCACCTCCTGTCCACTGAGCCATGCTTGCACCACAACAGCCACTTCTCTACTTATCAGCCTCTTTGTGAGACACCCAGGACTTGCAACTTCCTGCTAGCTTCCCCACTGACCCTGCTTGTGATGGGAATGGGAATGGTTGGGATTGCCATTGCTAAGCAATACGGTTATGTGATGTTGCCCATTATGTCCACATCACTTGGGGATGGAAATTCTGATTCCAATTATCATCATTAAGTGACAACTAGTAACCTCTTGGTGGTTTTCAAGGACTCCCCCACAGAGAGTACTCTGTAGTAATTCAGACATGAGTGACTGAGCAAGGACTTCCGATCAAGGAAAGGGAGCAAGTAGCATAGACGATGAATCTGTGCAAAGGCCCCCTAACCATTCTTGTCACTTGGGTCATCAAGCAGAAGCTGTTAATCTAGAGGGGGTGCCATCCCATTCAAAATCAAAGATGACAAATCACCAGGCCTTTTGGGGGTGGGGGGCAGCAAAGACCCAAAGCCAATCCATCTTGCCAGGGTTGAGTCAAACTAAGTTCCTTCCCACTCAGATACTGACACCTTCCAACACCTGTCAGCACGACAACAGCATCACCTGTCCAGCCAGGATGGAGATGTATAACTGGGTAACTTTCATGACAACCTATTTTTCAGTTGTTTCCTCTTACTTGAATTCACTAAAATGAACCCTGTCAGTTAAAAATCACAACCAAATGCCCTTCTTTTGTCCATGCAAAACTGCATTTCATTTTATGACCAACTTAACCTATTAGTCTACAGGTAGATTTTAAAATTTTCATCTAGCCGTCATCGCAGCTAAGGCAACCTAGTGCTTCCTTATAAATTAATGTTTGTTACTATTTTGTAAAAGTTGCCAATATTTTAAAAATACTGGGAGAATCTCTGAAAAAACATGTTTATATTTTTCTTTTATAGGGTTACATAGATATGAACAATCTGACAGATGGATGTGTTTTATGTATTCATTCTGTATATATTTTTTTTAATTTCTGCATGCTATTTGTAGTAACCTTATTGCCTGAAAACTCTTATATTTTTTATATATGCATATCAAGTCACATGGCGTGATCCACTCAGCGTAAGTCAAGAGAAAACCAGGCAAAATGAACTATGATAGTAAATAAAGTGTGTAGGGTAAAATGTAAAAAGATTAAAAAAAAAAATTACCAGATTTTTCAGGAGTTCACATCCTAATCCTCCAGCTCCAATTACTAGAACTTTACATGTATTTAAGAGAAAATCAAGGGGCTGTAAAGAACCAAAACAAGCAATTTATTTAAAGTAAAACATAATACTTCCACCAAAATGATTGCATTAAACAATACCTTAAAAAGCCAAAACTTGTACAATACACTGTAAATCAGAATTTGCCTTCTGGCAGTATAGAATTACTACAGAAAATCCTGCACTGATGCTTCTATATGCAATGAATATTTAAGCAGAACGCAAAGAATCTAATGGCAATACAACTAATCTCAATGGATTTAACATCAGACTGCATATCTCTACATTAATTAATGTAATGTACACAATGACACTCTCATTATAATTGTCTTTATATGCTTCCCTCTGTGGGCAAAGCAACGTCTTTTAATGTATGTGCACGTACAAATATGCGTGTCAAATGTTTCAACTTTCAACTTCCAAACATTGGGGTGTTCAAAAGTTGTGACATGCCTTGGGGATTGTAAAAAATATTTTGGTTACTTTAATATAATTTAGATGTGCTTGGTAAGTAACTACATAAATATCATAACTTTTTAAGATTTTGTTTCACAGGCACACACATGCTTTTATATATTCAGCAGTGAATCCCACTGACATAAGCATGAATTCTTCTCAGACTATGTTCTTTAAATTGAATGTGCATTCATTAATCAGGGTTTGGAACAGCATTAACGAGTACTCTCAGGTTTATTTTAATCAATATCAAAATGATCAGATGCAGAGAAAAATCTCTATGATCAGAAACATTCAGCAAGTGTGCACACATGCCATGAGGTTGTTCGGAGAACGAAACACACAATCCCATAGCAATCTATTTTTCCTTAAACCAGAAGGTCAAATGTTAAATCCATTCAACTTATCCATCTTCCTATAGTTAAATGTGTGCTTAAATATCTCGTGTGTATAAACAATTCAAGATTTTTAAGAGCTGCACTTATAAACTGGTAATATATATGACAAAACTGAAATAAGCAATTCAATATTATATTACTCTTTTCAATACAGCTTCTGTAATTTCATAGTTTCTTCTTCTCTACCCAGTGTCCCAAGATTTTATTCTTATTTTCGATACTAAACATGATCTTTTTTACATATTACATTTTGGAAAACTATTAGAAAAGTAGTTGGTTCATTTTTAGAAGTTTGCAGACTTGTTCATCTTTCATTACTGAGTAACAAACAGAAGCATTCACAATAGTTTGCAATACAATACTTGTATTTAAAAGAACCGTTTCTCACTTGAGTGCCTGGCTCGAAATCAGGGTGTATGAATGGTCCAGATCGCTCGAGGAACTTCTTGACATGGTTCCAGCGACCTTCCCAGTCTCCATTGTCCCCACACCCACCATCAACAGCCATTCTGCACAGAACATAGAAACTCAGCTGCAAAAAAAGGTATGAAAACACGCACAAATAGACAAAAAACATGATCCCCCCAAGCTTAGTCTTTCCCTTTGACCTGCTGAAATATGTTTATCGCTGTACAAGTCATAATGAGCTAGGTATTATCAGTTTCATTGGATAATATTAAGGAAATAAAGTATATAGCTATAGAAAAATTGACTGTGTTGATTATGGCCAATTAACATATACCTGTTTATTGTAGATTTACTAAAAAAAAATCCTGTTAAAATTAAATTAAGTATTAAGTTATGTACTCTTAAAAACTAAATGTTCTGGTTAGCTTTCTAGAATAAAGATGAAAATACTACTTGAACTGAAAAAGAACAAAAAAGCAAAAATCTACTTACTCAGATTCTGTTTACAAAAAAAATCAATTAAGCTTGGGGCATTTGACATAGATGCATATAGGCCATCCAATCCAAAAGAAGATTGATTGTTTGAATAATTCATTTTCAAATCTGATAAATAATCCAAATACTTTTAAAATACCTAATTTAAATAAATCAAAATTTAGACATGTACTCTAAAAAATTTTCAATTATATTGCTATTATATGTTTACTTTTTAATTATGCTTCACTGCAAGGTAATTTGTGAAAGTTTTCATCTTGATCTATTAAAAGGTGAGGTATAACTCAAACAAATAAATAGTAGTCTTTGATAATGTTAAAAATTAACATGAAAGTGTAGTTGCTGAGAACTAATGTTCTTAATGTAGGATGGCAGAAGGTATGGAAACATTCCAAATTTAACATGTTTTCAGTTCATAAAAATCTATTTCCAACTTACTATCAATCATAAAACTATAGATTCTATTATGAGTTATTCTGATTATTCTGGAACATTCCAAGCTCAAAATGGTTCCATCCAAGCCTTACAAAATTAAGTTTGCTTTAAGTCTCAAATCAGAGATATGGGTTGGAAATTTTTCTCCTTCACTTAAGTTTGATAGCTTTGAAATCATGTTTTGCTGTTGTGAATAGTGAATTAATTGTCCAATAGTGTTTCCAATATTCCAGTGAAAATAATTTTATCCCATGTTTGAAAGCTTTTAATTTAAATGTGCTGTACAAACCTATCAGTTTTTTCCACATCCAATAAATAATACAGTCAAAAGACTTGTGCAGACTATGAATATTAAAAATATGTTGAATTTTATTTGCACAGAAAAAAGTATTTTCTGTAATGTCCTCATTGCCATGCACAATACTTCTGACATGGCCAGAGCAACCTGCATGAAGCTCAAAATGTTTGCAATGCAAAACACTGGGCACATTTTATAAAATTAAGAAATACTACATTTTACAGCCAATAAATATTTTAAATGATTTTTCAAATGTTATTTTGTATTTTATTTTAAATGATTTTTTTATGATTTTGTGTTTGAAAAATCATCCATTTCCAAGAAATGTAACCCAAATATACCTTTCCCACAAAAATGTATCTTTTAGTTTTAAAAGCCAAAATAGTATGTTTATTTTTTGTGTGACAGACTTTATTTCAAGGCTGCTGTTATGCCATATGCACTGCCCACAGTCATAAGACTGGGATGGTATGAAAATTATGCTAATAAAAAAAAATCACTTCACAAGTTTAGGGAGTAACCATACCAAGAGTTATCTTTGGCCAGTTTTTCTTCATCTGTAATTAGTTAACTACTCATAATGCTAATTATTTTCTTTCTACATTATGTGCTGGCAAACATGAAACATCATGAAGAGACACCCTTCCCTTTTTAATCTCTGCAGGAGTATCACTTATTTTAGCATTTACTTAAAAGCAGATAACTTTTTTGGCAAAATTTAAGATCCTGATTTTGGATTTTTTTTTTTATGCTTGTAAAATGTTGATACACAAGTATCCTTTACAAAAACATGGTTAAAGTGTGTGAACTGAATTCTCATTCAATCATAGTTCTTAATAAAGTAGGAAGGACGATACCCAGTTTAGATTGGAGTTGAATTCACATATTCCCGAATCTCCCCTGCATATAGAAAGCTATCAGAGGAGAAAGGCTTCCATCCCAATAGACTTCTTCCCAATCTGAACTTGGATAATCAAGAGATAAGAGTTCTGTGAAAAACTATTTTTCCTGCTTTTGGATTTTCCACATTTTTGATATTTAATGTTAACAGAGTTTCATATTTCTTAATAAACAAATCAAAGTAAAATTAGATGCTTGCTTCGTTTATTTCTTAATATTATCCAATATGGATGTGTGCTGGTATAAAAAAGTAACAACCCCTTAGATTCAATAATCTGCTGTACAATTTAAGAATGGAAATCAAATGGTTCCATGGTTTTAAACCATAAATGGTTTTATGAGGATTATCATTTCAGGTCCTGCTACAGTCCATAACATTAGTACAAATAGCCCTCATTTAGCAGTCACAATTGGGACAGGCAGAGTTGTCATTACGCAAAATGGTCACTAAATAGGAAATCACCTGATCATAACTGTGGTTTCTTTTTACCCACATAAAAGGAAAATCTTTATTTTCAAATAAAGATTTGAATTGAATTGAATGCCCACTCCCCCCCCCCTTTTAAATCATCATCCTGATTATCCTGCAGTGATAATCAGTAAAAAAGGGAATTAACATTAGTATTTACATGGGGGAGGGGGGAAGAGATTACAACACAGTAAGCAGGTACATAATGGGGTATGCACATCAAAAGGAATGTGCTAGTTCCAGTTGTTTACCTAGTAGAGGTGCAGCTGCCAGCCCCCCCCCCCCTCCAGCCACCTGGGAGGCAAATAAAGACCTTTAGTATGAAACTGATTAGGATCTTGTCAGTGTCAGTCAGCAGAGAGGAGGGTTCTAATCAGTTAAGATCAGAGCTGAGCTTGTTAGCTTGCAGTTAGCACTTTTTAGAGAAGTGCTGCAAGAAAAGTAACTCAGGCAGATTGCTTGTTTAGAAAACCTTTCTAGGGGAGAGCAAAGAATAGGACAGGCACAGGACAACATATACTGCCTAATGGTGAAAAGTCATCGAAAGACACTACAAAGGTCATAAATGCAGGCATTGGTAGCAAAGTTACTATTTCATCACTCTTGTAACTGCAAACAGTCACTGTCCAGGGTAGTCACTAAATAAGGTGCACTTGTAGATGACATTTTTGGTAACAGTCACTGACTAAGAAATAAAACATTTCAGAAAATCCAAAAGGGGTAAACACTTTCTCACAGAACTGTAATCTCCTGAGGAAGAACCAAGGGAATCCACATCTGTGATTAACAGATACTTGTGACCAGTTCTTTTCATGTTAAATATAGTTTACCGTAATTCAACCCTTGCCACAATCTTATTACAATGTTTAATCTCTTCAATTTGACAGTAATGTGTCTTGGACATGACATTAGTCCTGCATTGAAACAATTGCACTTGTTGCCAGTTGCTCAATATACTATACAAAGCCTAATGCAGCAATAACCCAAATTTTCTACTCCTTATGCGAATAGGCAGAAATACATCAGGTATCGTTTCTAAGTTCTAAGTATGTGTGTGTGTGTGTGTATTTACATACATACACACGCACACATATACCATATATATATATATATTAAAATGTATTTATTTTGTCAAGCACAAGTATTAGATAACATAAGTATAAACATGATTTGAATACATGAAATGGATACTAATAAAAGGGAACATTAGGACAGGGACGGTAGGCACGCTGGTGCGCTTATGCACGCCCCTTATATATACACACACACACACACATATTCCGAAAGATCTCCTGTATGGAGAATTAGTGCAGGGAAAGCGCCTCAGAGGGAGGCCACAGCTGTGGTATAAGGATATCTGCAAGAGGAACCTAAAGGCCCTGGGAATGGACATTAACAACTGGGAAACCTTGACCTCCGATCGTTCAGCTTGGAGGCTAAAGACACAGCATGGCCTTCTCCAATTTGAAGAGACACTTGTTCGGCAGGCTGAGGCAAAGAGGCAGTCCCAGAACCAGCGAAATCTGGGGGCTGGGCAGGGGACAGAATGTATCTGCCCTCACTGTAGAAGGGATTGCCACTCTCGAATTGGCCTTTTTAGTCACATTAGATGCTGTTTTAGGACCTCTTTCCAGAGCACCATAGTCTCTTGAGACTGAAGGATGCCAATGAATTTCAAATCCTGCATTCTACCTTTTGCGTTTCATGGCAAGCAGGGTAGAAAGGGAGAAGGGAGAGAATTTTGGGGCGTTCTTAGAATATATTTTATATATATATATATATATATGAGGTCCTGGGAATTATAATATATATAAATATTATATATATTTAATATATCTAAAATATATATTTTATATATTATTTTACATATATATATGTGTGTGTGTGTGTATTTCTCTTTAGCCAGGTTCTTCCCATGTAAACCAAGATTTTTATGCAGCCCTAGTTCAGTGAAATCACAATCTACTAGTTTCTAGGCTTTTTTTCTGGCAACCAGCAAACACTCTGCTGCCCATTGGGAGACTAAGGAGACTAGTGGATTGTGATTTCACTGAACTAGGGCTGCATAAAAATCTTGGTTTACGTAGGAAAAACCTGGCTAAAGAGAAATACACATAAAGCCTACAAAAAGGAAAGGAAACATACATGTATGTATGTATGTATGTATGTATGTATGTATGTATGTAAAAGTATTACTACAGGTTTAGGATCCTCCACCACCAACCCCCTACCCCCGGCCCCCAATCCTCCTGCCATGAACAGCATTGCTTTTGCTGCTGCCCGGGCCTTTTCAGGGCAGTAGGCGCTAGTCCCACGTGCTCTGCGAAAGAAGCCCGGGCGGTGGTGATGGTGGTGGTGGTGATGGTAAGGCAAGCCGGGCTCCTGCATCCCTTCCGAACAATCCCCGCCTCCCGCGACCCCGGCTCCCCACCCACCCACCACCCTCCTCGCCTCTTCCTTGCTCTTCAAGCGCTCCCCTCTTGCCCTCCCCCGCACTGACCCCATCTCTCTCTGCCTCTCTCCCGCTAGCCGCCGCCGCCGCTCCTCTAGCCTCCTTCTTTTCTTCTCCCTATAACGAGAGAGAATAAAAGAAGGGTCAGTCACCGACCGGGTCAGGCTCATAGACTCGCTCCCCCGCCACCACCAGGAAGGCGGGCGGGGATGTGGGAGGGGGGGGCAGAGGCGAAAAAAAGGGGGGGGCTCCCCGCCACCATCCCGGAGCCTGTTCCAGGCAGCGACGGCGGGGAGGGATTAAGGAAAGGAAACGAGCAGGCGCGTTGGTACTTACGGCTCTTCGCCATCCGCCATAGCAAACCTCCCACCTTTTTTTTTTTTCCCCTCTCTTCCCACAATGCACCATGACAGGAAGTGCCTTGCCGGCCACGTGCTGAAGCCATAGAGTTATTTTTGCCGGCGGGGTTTTGAGTAAAGAGCTGTTATTGCTGTTATTGTTGTTGCTCTCTCCCGAGTTCGATGTAGAGATAAGAAGAGGAAAGGTTACTGCCGCCACCTCCGGTTGTCAGGTGCGGCGGGTCTCGCAAAGCAAGCGATTACATCCATTGTGCTGCACTGCGGGGCTTGCTTCTGAGTATATCGAAAAAGTAATATATCAAGAAATGTTAGTGGTTGTCTTTCTGTGCGATTAAGACTGGGTTCTTCTCGCTTGCAAATCGGAACCGGACGTGTTGAATTGGTCTCTTTCTTAAAG
The DNA here is from genome assembly GCF_029215685.1 of Pituophis catenifer annectens. Lineage (NCBI taxonomy): Eukaryota > Metazoa > Chordata > Lepidosauria > Squamata > Colubridae > Pituophis > Pituophis catenifer. Next base: position 54,769,637 of record NW_027256882.1, read on the forward strand.
ACCGGAATGACAATCGTTAAGTTTGTTAAATTCCTAAAGAGATGAGATACCAATTCAAGGCGACGGTAGAGCGCCACCTAAGGGATATCTCTAGCAGAGGCAGCCAGAAAAATCTATGGGGTCTCCAGAAAAAAAAAATGACGTAATACTGCAACAAAACCAGTAGGGATGGAATGAATAATAAGTGCTCGTCCCGCCAAAAGCAAAGTTTGAAACGATTAAAATCTAGGATTAAATAGTAGGCAGCCTAAAGTTTTTTTACTCGCCGTAATAAGGGTAGATCTGATGTGGATTTCTTCAATATTTATTGAATCTGCAATCTTGCTAAACTAATCACTTTCCTTCTAGATTAAATTAAAATTCTCAAGGCATTATGCATCAAAAGACTGTCTTCTTGGAACTATTTTATCAATGGATAGATAATAAAGCATGGAGATGAAATATTATATATGAAATGAAATTTGGATAAAATGTTTAAGCACTTGTTTTTTTCTGATAGAGGTAAGAATATCTGTCATATAATGAGAGTTTGAAAATTTTGAGAGCACGAAATGATTTTCACCGATCAAAATACTGTCTGTAAGCGTTTGGAAAGTTGATGTTTTTATGTTGTTTTTGTTTAAAAAATAAAAAACCTTTTTGGGGGAAAAAAGACTTTGTCTTCTTTCTAAAGACAAGAAGTGCAAGATGAGCATCTTTGAATAGGACTTCTAGATCAAAGTTTCGTCTGAGACTAAAACACATGAAGAACGGTTACAGGAACTGGGCATGGCTAGTCTAGTGAAGAAAAGGACCAGGGGAGACATGATAGCAGAGTTCCAATATTTGAGGGGCTGCCACAGAGAGGAAGGGGTCAAGCTATATTCCAAAGCACCTGAAGGCCAGACAAAGAATAATGGATGGAAACTGAACAAGGAGAGATTCAACCTGGAAGTAAGGAGAAATTTTCTGACAGTGAGAACCATCAACCAATGGAACAGAAGTTGCCTTCGGAGGTTGTGGGAGCTTCATCACTTGAGACTTTCAAGAAGAGACTGGACTGCCATCTGTCAGAAATGGTGTAGGGCAGTGGTTCTCAACCTTCCTAATGCCACGACCCTTTAATACAGTTCCTCATGTTGTGGTGACCCCCAACCAGGGGTGGGTTCTAAATTTTTTTACTACCGGTTCTGTGGGCATGGCTTATTTTGTGGGCGTGGCTTGGAGGTCATGTGACTGGGTGGGCGTGGCTAGCTGATCATGTGACCGGGTGGGCGTGGCTAGCTGGTCATGTGACCGGGTGGGCGTGGCTATGTGTATAGGGACTACTCAGAGGGCTGAAAAAAGTCATTTCTGACAGGTCCTCGCACTTTTGATTGGTCCTCACACTTATGACCATCCTCACATTTATGCCCGTGCAGCATTCTTAACAACCATGTCACTCATTTCACAACTGCTTCTTTTCACCATGGTGATAAGATAGGGCAAAAAACGTAAAATGTGAGGATAGTCGTAAATTCGAGATCTGGTCAAAAGTGCGAGGACCAGTCAGAAATAACTTTTTCAGCCCTCTGAGAAGTCCATATGCATAAAAGGATACAGCAATAGAGAGGGATGAAGGAAGGGAAGGGAAATTAGAGTAGGAGTGAGGGTAAGAGAGGGAGGAAGAGAGGAGGAGAAGGAGAAAGGAAGTAGGAAGGAGAAGAAGAGGAGGGGAAGAGAAAGTAAGAAGGAAAGAAAAGAGAGAGGTGGTAGGTTTGAGGAGAAAGATTGCTGTACAATAAAAAAGATGAAAGGGAAGAAAGCCAACCCCAAACAAATATAAAGATATTAAGATAAAGAATGAATTGTTAAACTTTAAAGAATAAAAGAGAACAAATATGAATAAATAAAAAGAATAATTAGAAACACACATACAAACATACAATGTATTTTCTTTGAACAGAGTATTTGGCCGGTTCACAAATTTAAACAGTGTTTAGTCATTTCAATTAAATTTACAATTTCTATATTTCCTTTTTGCCATATTTATTCATCTATTTTTGTAAAAAACCAATATTACTCTTCATCCTCATCTCTAATCTTAATCAAATTCAATTTTTCCCTTCTATTCTATATTATACCCCTTCCCATTGTCATCTATTTTTATATCCATCCTCACATTGGTTAATTATGTAATATTACAGTTGTTTAATATAAATTCAACATTTTAATATAAATCAATTAGTTATATAACTACCTTTTTTGTATATTAATCAATATGAACATGAATATTCCAATTATTTCCATGCAATCCAATTTCTTAAAAATCAATTAAATTTACCAATAATAAACCAAATAATTTCCCCCATATATTCCTCCAAACCACAACTTAACCATTTCTGCTTTCAACACAATATACAATTAATAGTATCTCAATTATTACAATTCCTTAGTTAAATAGAGCTTTTTTTCTTTTGTGTTTTAAAATCTTGAACTCTCCTTTTTTTCCCTAAATTTCCCATTGTTTGCACCTACCTTTTTTGGTGAGGAAAAAGAAAAGAAATCTGCCTGCCTAATTTTCCAATGTTGCAGCAACAGCAAAGCCAACAGCCTGCTTTACTTTCAGTTTCGTTTTTCAGCATAGCTAGGGGAAAAAAATCTGCTCCAGCAAGCAGCAGAGCCCTGAGCAAAACAGCTGAGACCAAATCAGCTGAGGGTCGGGAGACGATCTAATCAAGGGCTAATTAGCCTATGCTGAAGCTCCGCGGGCCAATAAAATTACAAAAAAACATGAACCATTTGTTAAATTGCTGGCTCACCCGCCCCTTGCCCACCATTATTTATTGGCAATAAATAGCGGTGCGGAGGGGCAGGGCAAGCCAGCAATTTAACAAACGGTTTGGCCGAACCCCCTAAACCTGGCAGAATCCCACCACTGGCTATAGGGCGGCCCTTTGAAGCCCCGCGGCAAGAATTTAAAACAGTTTTTTTTCCTCTAGCCATCAGCTGGGACTCAGGAGGCAGCAATAGATTGGGAGTGGGCGGGGTAAGCGAACGGCCGGCGATCCAACAGAGCAGAGAGTGAGGGTGAGTGAAGGTGTGGGGGGGGGCGAGAGAGGGCTTTGGCGACCCTTGTGAAATGGCCGTTCGACCCCCAAAGGGGTCGCGACCCCCAGGTTGAGAACCGCTGGTGTAGGATCTCCTACTTGGGGTGGGGGTTTGGACTAGATGACCCACAAGATCCCTTCCAACTCTTAAAAAAAAAGTTGTAAAAAAAGAAGAAGTGATTCCTACCCTTTAACCTTACTAGGAGTGATCTATAATGGGCTGGCTGACAATCAGCCAACAGATTAAATCCAGTCTAGGCAGAGATGCTTATTACTGAATAAAAAGTTTTACTCCTAGTTCAGTCTGTTTTAGAAGGGTTATTTTCTGCGGATTCAAAACATGGTACCCAAAGCAAATACGGCTCACTGCAGTATCTATTGTTAATGGTGCACACTGGAGGAATTCTCTCCAGAGAATAGTGGAAGGCCTGCAGACGAAAGAATGCACTCGTACTTCAGAATTTCAGAAAGGAGCAGAAAGTGATAATCATACATCCGTATAATGAATGGTAATGAAAGTATAAATATTCAAACCTCAAGTTACTTCCCCACCCTTCTACTGTCATTATCTTCAAGAAGGAACCATCCAAGTGAGAAAGAAACAAATTATGTTGCTACAGAAATTTTGATAAGATTTACTGAGAACCCAGGCACTTCAAGGTTGCCTTTTTAGAGGCCAATCTAGTTTACTAATGTGTTCCCAGCTCCTCTAAGAATTTGTTTCCTGACAATTCACCCTGAAAGATCAGTTCCATAGATTGGTCCTTGGATTTTCACAGATTAGTAACGAGGTGTTTTTATATGTTTACATTCAGTGCATTAGTTGGAATTGCTGCTGAGTCATTCTTTACTTGCAACTACATTAGCCATTGTGTCCTGAGATAAGCTACCTTGAAAGAGGGTTTGTTGGAGCAAAATGTTGCAATTTTAATTGGTGTATGCTACTGGAGTGAAACTAATCAGTGTTTGTTATTGAAGAGATCCTGTTGAAGAGTCAATAAGGCCCCTTCCCATACTCAAAAGTCTTCATAGGTGGTCAATTAATTTTTAGACCCGATTCAGAAAATTTAAAACTTAGGATCTAGCTACTTGAGGTAATTACTCACCCTTCTCCTATAAACCAACCCAATTGTTAAGATCTGCAGGAGAAACTGTATTCCATTTTCCTCACTGATTTTTCTTATAGATTATAGATTCTGCCCCTTTGGAACAGTTGGTTGATATGTAGTTTCTGTAGTTGCATCTTTAAAACTGACATAAACATTTCAAAGGAATAATTGTTTCTCCAACTTTGCACTTTTCCAAAACTTCTAGTAAAACATTTACTAGATTGTTAAAGGCTTGAGAAGGACTGTGAAATCAGTATTCAGGGCAAGAAAATTATGCTATATGCCTTTTTCTCTTACTTGAAAGATCTGTTGAATACCACAGTCTACAGGTAGTCCTCGACTTATGACCACAATTGAGCGCCAAATTTCCATTGCTAAGCAAGACAGTTGTTAAATGAGTTTTGCTCCGTTTTCCTTTCTTACCACACTTGTTAAGTAAATCACTGCAGTTGTTACTAACTTTAGTAGTATGGTTAAGCGAATCTGGCTTCCTCATTGACTATTGTCAGAAGGGTGCAAAAAGGCCTGACACTGCAGCCATCATAAATACATGCCAGTTGCCAAGTGCGCAAATTTTGATCATGTGACAGTGCTGCTAAATGAAGTCACTAAATGAATGGTTGTAAGTCAAGGACTACCTGTACCTGTAAGCTAGTCAAGATACAACATGAACAAACTGGATCAAAGAAGATATTATATACTGTTAAGATCAGTCAAGAACAATGTCTCAATAGTTTCCAGGTGGATTTCAGCCTAACTTTTTTAAAAAAAATTATAAGGCTAACATTGACCTTATCTACTCCACCATTATCATCCAGCTGGTGGGTGGTTAAGTCATTAATAGGGCCAACTTTTCATTGGCTCAGAGGTGGACAAATGACACATTATTCCAGTTGAGCTGTGGGCCAAGGGAAAAAATTGTACAACAGCTCCAAGCATTCTTTACATATGAATAAACTTACACCTGCTGAGTATAAATCTTTGCCTTGAAAAGGAAGGAAGGACAATGTGCAAGGATGAATGAGTAAAGGAGAGCTCTAGGGCACATTGTTGGTATAAACAAATAAAGGCTTCGCCGTGCCTTTATTATTTATAAATAACTCAAGGGAGGAAAGGTACCTAATACTCCTCCCTCCTATTTTCCCTCAACAGGTGCATTGGGCTGAGAAACAATGTTCCAAGTCACCAGGCTGGTTTTTTATGCCTAAAGTAGAATTAAAACTCATCTCCTCATTCTGAGGCCAGGACCTTAACCACTAGTTTAGATTTTCTTTTTCCTAAATCTTACTTCAATCACTTTTGCTAATTACATATCACTTTTTTTTGACACATTATAACTTTTGTTTACCCTAACAGAAAATAACATGGTGGATACGTATGAAATACACTTCCTGTATATTATAATTATGTTTATCCCACAAGCATAAATACACCTTGGCCTTTTTTTTTAAAAAAAAAAAAGTATGTTTAAGTTCATTTCAGCTCTTCAATAAATTTCATCTGTCTGCTCCTCCATGCTTCCAACAAGGTCATCATCATTCAATCTAATGGAACTGAAGTCTGACCTTACTCTTCACTCAAATTCTTAGATGGGGTCGCATCCTGAAACACTAAAGCCAACTCAATTATTCTGTTTTAACAGTAAAATCTCCACATCAGGAAGGAAGGAGTGGAGGTTTTTTTTTTAACTAACTATAGTATCGCTAAGTATTGCTGCAATGTCCACAAGAAAAAAACTGGTTACAGAATTATAGATGTCAACTGGTGCCAATTTTTTGGAGATATCAATAACAATTATTGGAAAAATACATTTACTCACATACTTATCGGCTCTCCACTCATGTAAATTAGGGAATGACCCTAACGATTTGAGATTATGTATTTACATAACAGGGATGTTACTATTCATGATTAATGTCAGTATTATTTTTAATTTATTCTATGTCTATTGCTGGTCGAGGACCGTAATAAAGTTTTATTCAAAGTTTTTAACTAACTAACTCACTCACTCACTCTCCGTATCTCTCTCTCTCTCTGTGTGTGCTAATTTTGCAGGCAAAGCAACCATAAATGCAAGCCTGATGAACTTGGCCAGCCCCGTCGCTCTTAACCAGGTTTTGCTGACGTCTCGCTGCCGCCTCTTGTAGCGCTGTTGCTGCCGCTCCTGCCGCAGAAAGCCGGATGGGAGAGTCACTATGGACGTGCAAGTCGCGCCGCTGAGATCGTGGGACGATTTCATCCCGGGCCACGACCGCTTCGCCGTGCCGGATTTCAAAGACATCTCCAAATGGAACAACCGGGTGGTCAGCAACCTGCTCTATTACCAGACCAATTACCTCGTGGTGGCTGCCGTGGTGTTTTCCATCGTGGGGTAAGCGCGCGCCTCGGAGGATGAGTGGCGTGGAACCCCGGGAATAGCTTTGTCCCCTAAAGCTAAGCAGGGCAACGCGAAGATATATATATATATATATATATATATATATATTGCCCCCTGCCCCCCATTACAGAAGGATCGCCGTGGGGAGGGGAAAAAAAAGGACGGCATCGCTTGCAATGGGATTGCGCTTAGGCTGCCATTCTGATGTGGGAAGCAGCCCTTATGGAGTAATAAGGCTTCCGGTTTAGAAGAGCTGCTCCCAAAATGCCTCGAACCATCTTCCCCCACCTGGAGCACCGCGGCCCCGTTGCAGTGACAACTCCCAGAATTAGGCCTACCTTCCCCGTTTTTAAGATGGAGGGAATATAACGTGTGCGCAGCTGTTTGCCCTCGTGCATTTCCTAAAGTTAAACGAGGCTTGGTGGTAAAGCAGCGAATGAGATGGTTTCAACAAGAGAGAGTTGGGCATGTTTGAGAATCTTGGATGTAATCTCAGGATAAATATTTAGATACAGTAAAGGCAGTCCGGTTTTCATTTTCAACCTTCCTTTTATAATTTTTTTTAAAAAAGAAGCTATTTGTGCTTTATGTAATAAACTGCAAGAGATGCAGCTCCAGCAAAAAAAAATAAAAAAAAAATTAAAATTCCATTTTAAGAGTTGCCACATAAGGTTTTTGGTTTGCAGGCTTTCTAAGGTGTGGTTTGAGGTGGAGCAAGTAAACATTAAGTTTCTCTTTGGAGGCCATTGATGACCTAGGATGTGACTAATAGTATATATTTTGGCCATCAAGTGGCCTTTAAAGGGATTATCAAAAAAAAAATTCTTTAGTTTAAAATGGGTGTCTCTCTTTTTAAATGCAGCTGTATCTTTAAAATAGTGTTTTGTTTCTGCAGTGCTCATGGGAGCACTAAAGATGAAATCATCACAGTGCTACTTTGTGTCTAGGGTATGTTTAGTATTTCAGTAGCCTTATTGATTAGTGCTACTTGAAAAAGTAAATGATGTGTCACTGTTTAAATAATTCAGCATTTCAAAAGCATTTCTCAGTTAATAACTATGGCGACATGACCTTTTGAGGGGATATAACTCTCCTTAAACATGAACACAATTTCCTCTGGACTTGAAAAAATTATGAAATATGAAAATGCATTTGGTGCTACCATTGTATAAATAAAATGCAGCCAGATCACAGGTGGGTTCTACTTACCTTTACTACTGGTTTGCAACGGGATTGCAAACCAGTCCGAACCGGGGGCAACCCACCACTGAGCCAGATAATACATATTCAATATAACCAATGAAATTTGTTGAGTAATATTTTTGTCTTTGTGGAACATGCATTTATAGGTAGTCCTTGACTTACGACCAATGGAGTGCAAAAGCAAGACAGTTAAGTGAATTTTGCCCTTTATGGTTTTTCTTGTTACAGTTAAGTGAATTGCTGCAATTTGTTAAGTGAATCTGGCTTCCCCATTGATTTTGTCAGGTGGTTGCAAAAGATGATCACATGACCCCGGACACTGCAACCATCATAAATTCAGGCCACTTGCCAAGAATCCAAATTTTGATCATGTGACCATGGGGATGCTGCAACGGTTGTGTGAAAAATATTTTTTATTTATTTATAAAATCTATTGGCTGCCCATCTTACCTTAGGGTAACTCTGAAAGGCTTACAGTTACATATAAGCTAAAACATAAAAAGTTAAAAACAAACATTAAAAATGGTCAGATTTTCTGTGCTGGTGTAATTTCGAACTGTTGCTAAACAAATAGTCATAAGTCAAGGACTATCTGTACTTCAAATGGAGGGCCTGGTGGCTCAGCAGACTGATAGCATTGTGATTAACACCAGCTGCCTGCAATTACTGCTGGTTCGAATCTCTCCAAGGCTCAAGGTTGACTCAGCCTTCCATCCTTTCTAAGGTAGGTAAAATAAGGACCCAGATTGTGGGGGCAATAAGCTGACTTTGTATAAATATACAAAAGTATGAAGGCTATTGCTTAACGCATTGTAAGCCGCCCTGAGTCTCTGGAGAAGGGCGGCATATAAATCAAATTTAAAAAAAAAATACTGCTTAAATATTGTATGTTAATATATAAAATATATTCTATGTGACATAATATTGTATATCAACATACAATAGTCTATAACTAAAAGATATGTTATATAATGGAATGTGCACCTGCAGGAATGGGGGGAAGGGGTTAGCAACACAGGGCTTTCCCAGAGATCTGCCCAAATTCAGAGACTCCACAGTCCCAAGATGGATTAGGGAGGGGAAAGAGTTTAAGGTAGCAGCACCCTAGAATCTCTTGGTATATCTAGTAGATTAGAAGATTATAGCTTTAGTTTGGCAAGTTTCTGTCCATTAGGTGTAATTAAAGGATTGGATTCAATTGGATTTTGCTGTCTTGTTTCAGGCTTGGGCCTGGCAAGTTAACAGTAAAATATTATACCCTATTTTCCCCAAAATAAGACATCCCCTGATAATAAGACCAATTGGGCTATTGAGCGCATGGCAATAAGGCCAAGTGCTTATTTCAGGGTTCAAAAAAATATAAGACAGGGTCTTATTTTCGGGGAAACACAGTATAGATATTGTGGTAGATCGTGATTTTGATTTCAAACTTGTTTTTCAACCTTAAATAATAGTATAAAAGCAGCATATTCATAACATCTCCAATATTTTCTTCATGCTCTATGCTGTTTTTTGGCCAATTGTTTTTTGGCTAATCAGATATGTTCTAAGTTCCTTCATTTGGATAGAGGACAATGGCTGTATACCAGAAAATGAGAATGCCATTACTTTTAGTAATGGTTATATACTAATGGTTATATTCAGAAGTGGATATCAATTTACCCTGTTTCCCCTAAAATAAGACATCCCCTAATATTCAATCGGGCTTTTGAGCACATGCACTAAAATAAGCCCCCCTTAAAATAAGCCCTCTCTGAAAATATTTAAATGCATGGGCAGCCGGTCCCCACCATTTCCTCTGGTTTCCTCCACATGCCCCAAAATAATAACACCTCTCCGAAAATAAGGCCAAGCGCTTATTTTGGGGTTCAAAAAAATATAGGACAGGGTCTTATCTTCGGGGAAACATGGGTAGTTTGCTACTGGTTCGTTCATGCGCAGAAGCTTCTGCACAGAAGTGTCCAGGCGGGTGGGCAGAGTTTCCCGCCACTGCCGCTACCGGTTCGCCCAATCTGGGACAAACTGGTAGCAACCCACCACTGGTTATATTGGTGTTTGTTTAAAGTGACTGGAGTCTAATATTGCGACTAATATCTTCTTCTCTAAAATTGAATTGGTATTCTCTACAGCATATGTGATCCACAGTACTGCTTTATAATGCCCCCACCTCAGATAATTTATTTATTTATTAATCAAATTTCTATACCGCCCTACTCCCGAAGGACTCAGGGCGGTGAACAGCCAAGATAAAATACAGATAATACAAATATTAAAAGTCCCTTAAAATTATTAAATATTTTGGCCGAAACACAGATTAAAACACCCAATTTATAAGATCAAACGAATTAAAAATTTAAAAGAGGAGAGTTAGGCCAGGCCTGCCTGCTGAAATAAAAAAGTTTTGAGAGCACGACGAAACGTATGCAGGTCCGGGATCCTCCGTATCTCTGGGGGGAGCTCGTTCCAGATGGTAGGTGCCCCCACAGAGAAGGCTCTCCCCCTGGGAGAGATAATGTTGGTTTGTTTCTTTGAAATGATTATATCACAACTATCTGCCCTCAACATTTATGACCGCTCACAGAAACAAAGCGGGCCTTTGAATATTTCCGTTGATGGGCAAGAGACTATATGAGAAGTCAATTTTTTATGCATGATGTTTCTAAACCACCGATAATTTTACAGGTCACCGCTTGAAACTTGGCACCTTGCTACATTCAGGATGGTCTTCTCCAAATAGAATTTGATCTGAAGAGGATGCTATGAGTTCTTACCCATAGAGAAATCAAAGGGGTTGGAAACCCAGAAAATGACATTGACATTGGCAGCCCCCTCTGGGGTTAGTCTACCCCCCCATTCATTTATCCTTTCATTTGAAGACTTTCCTCTTCTGCAGGGCTTCCTTGGAGTGGTTTTGGATTCTTAAGATCATGCAGATAACTATATTCGTAGGAACCCTTCCAGCAGTTATTGATACTTATAGTATTATGGGGGTTTGTACAGCCAAAATACTGGGCTGGGTTTATCATTTTTATTTTCTAAATATAAATATGGGGTCTATCAGGAAGCTAGAGGCATTCTGAGCCACAAAAACGATACTAAATTTAAGTTTGTAGCTTGAAACTTCCGCTGTGGGTGAGCAGGAAGCTAGTGGAGGTGCCTGCATTGCTTTCTTGTGGTTCATATAACCAGCATTCTGCTTGCTGCTATATGTAGGTTGGAGTGTCAAAATAAAATGTATTGGAGAATGTTTTCTATTTCCTGTACAACAGATGTTAGAAGTTAATCCAGTATCAGCTCGTTCGTTTGCTTGTTTATTCAGAGGAACCTTTAGCATGGGTGAAATGCTCCCAGTTCGGACCGGATTGCCCGATCCGGTAGCGATGGCGGCGGGTGGTTTGGAGAACCGGTAGCAAAAATCCCTGCAAGCCCCCACCCCCCCCCCCGTTCCCAGCTGAGCCGCGCTCAGAGGCTTTTTTTTTTTTACTTTTAAAAGCATTTGTTCTACAACCTCTTCGGCCAAAAAAATGCTTTTAAAAGTAAAAAGAAAAAGCCTCTGATAATCACACAGCTCAGCTGGGATCGTCAGAGGCTTCTAAAAGCATTTTTTTTCTGCAGCCTCTTAAGGTTGTAGAAAAAATGCTTTTAAAAGTAAAAAAAAAAAGGCCACGCGCACCCAGTCACATTACCCACCACCACCACCAAGAAGCCGCGCCCACAGAACCGGTAGTAACAAATTTTACATTTCACCACTGCTTTAGCATATTTGTTGCTGGTTTTGTGGTGCCACCAGCTGACTTTTGATGCAACATTTTCCACCCAGGGACACCTTTTATTTCTGAGCAGGAGCACAGAGCATCCATCAGTTGATTATTGATACTGGATACTTTCCTCTCCTGGCTCTTCCTGCCGTCACTATATATAACAAATAAATAAACAAACCTGTTCCTCAGTAAGGAGAACTAACGTTCTTCTCAAGTCTCCGGTTTGAACATTGTCTGCATAACATCAACCTCAGATTACCAGAGTACTACCACGGTACTCTATATCTACAAAGAAATTTGTGCTGGCTGATAATACTCAGTAAATCTCTCTTGACAAGAACTATATTTATGGGGGGATCATATGAGTAACCTTGCTTCTGATATCATCTATGGTATATAATGACTATAGCTTGGAGAACTTCAGATGATATCAGGCCTGATGGATTACTTACCTTCAATAAGATGGTATCAATACTGAATGTCTGCCGTTGGAGAAGAAGCTATTTTGCAATGGCTTAACATTCTTTAAAAGTAACAATGCATACAGACTCCCTGATTCAACTGTTGCTCTTGCAAGACCAGATAATTGTAGGAAGCATACAGGGATAGGTTTGATAGGTGCTACACTGCTTCTTTTCTCAGTTTCGGAATGCGCTAGCAATTTAAGTTCGGGGAAGAAAGTTTCCTGCCAGTCCAGGGTTTGCAATATTTATTCATTTATTTGGTAATTTATTTAATGAGATTTATCATTGTTGTTGTCGTCAGCCATTCCGTCGTGTCCAACCCTCGGCCACTCCATGGACCAGCACTCTCCATGCCCCTCTGTCTTCTCTCAGATCTGCCACGGTCATCTCGATGTCATCTTTTATAGCAGGGGTGTCAAACTCGATTTCATTGAGGGCCACATCAGGGTTGTGTTTGACCTCGGGGGCCTGGGATGGGCGTGGCCAGCTCGACGTCCTGCAGCCCGCGCATGGCCCTCCCGAGCTCCGTTTTCGCTGGCAGAGGGCTGCAGGAGGACATCGCAGCCGAAAAGGGAGCTCGGGAGGGCCTCCTGCAACCCTCTCCCGAGCTCCATTTTCGCTGGCAGAGGCACTGCGGGCTGGTCCTTCACTGTTTCCAGGGTGGCCCCATGGGCCAGATCTAAACACCCATCTGGCTCGTGGGCCTTGAGTTTGACATTCCTGTTTTATAGTGTCCAGCCAGGAGGTACTAGGATGGCCCCTTTCTCTTTTTTCTGCTGATCATTCCCAGCAAGATTGACTCTTCAAATGAGTCAGCTTTCATGACATGACCAAAGTATGACAGTCTCTGTTTGGTGACCTTGGCTTCAAGTGATATTTTTGGTGAGGTTCGGTCTAGAACTTCTTTGTTTTTGTGGTTTTTGCAGTCCATGGGATGCATAATAGTCACCTCCAGAGCACCACAGTTCAAAGGCATCTACCCTTCTCCTATCTACATTTTTCAGGCCCAGGTTTCACAGCACAAGTAGCAATTGGAAAAATTATTGTGTTAACTAATCTGAGTTTGGTTGTGAGGCTGATGTCTTTACTCTTCCAGACATTGTTCATGACAGACATTGCAGTTCTTCCAAGTGTCTTCTGATCTTGGGATGCAGTCACCACTTTAGTTGATTTGGTAGAGCCCATGAAAATGATTCCAATTTACTTTTTTTCCCCTAGTTTGTTGTTCAGTAAATTTTAAAAGTAATATGCCATTCAAATATTCATCCATTTTTTGCTATGTGCAATGTAAGTTAGCTTATGTCTTGTTTCTAATTGTTTCACATCATTTGGTAAGGTACTTTCTGTTTTTAAACCGCTTTTCATTTGATGCAAGAAAGATAAATAACCTTCTCATAAATGCTTTATTAGCCTCCCATATTGTGATTTAGAAGTTTCAGAAATTAAATTCCTGTTGACTTTTCAATTTATGTTGACACATATCTTTAATGTTGTCTCGAAAACTTAATAAATGGTTTTTATTACATTTGTTCAATCTGGAGATTTCCATGTTCAGTTTTACAATATTGGATTATGATCTGCATATATAGATGGTGCCACTTCTACATCAAATCAACCATGAATCTGAACTCCAACTCATATATTTTGGATTCAGGAATAAAATTTGTGACTGAAGAGTAGTAAATATACTTTGTTTATTGTCTCTGTTTTGGATATGTGGAGATACAATGTCATATAGTTTGGGACAATGTGAATAAATTTTTAAATAATACTATTTAGTAAAGCTGATTTATCCAGAAGAGAGTGTAGGAAGAAATATCCATCTGGTTCAGTTCCAAGCTGGGAGAAAGGCATTGGAGACAAAATGGAGGCTGGCGGCTGATTGGAAAAAGAGTCCATTTATGGTACAGCTGACAAAATGGAGTTATGAGTGAGAGGTTTTTATACCTTCTTTGGGCTGTGCACTTGAACTTCCTGTTCCTGTTCAAGAACATGTATTCTATTGGCTGTTGTCAGACTCCCATGGGGCCAATAGGGGTTATGTAGGGGTCATAACTGGCTCTATAGGCAAAGTACAAATCCTAGATGTTTGTCTCAGGTAAGATTGGTTGAAGTCTCTGAGGGTGATGTAATGAAGGGGCGTGGGGCAATTCCTATTGTGCCTAATCCTATCTTTGTTCAGACCTTGCAGGGAATTTCAAAATATCCTGTCTTGAATGGATTTCTGCCTGCAGTATTTGCTTTGCCTATGAATAGAGCTACCTAGATACTTGGCTTCTTTCAATAAGCTCCTTATCCCTTAAGTGCTGACATCTGCTGAGGCTATTAAGAAAGGTGGGGGCTGCTTTCTGTCTCCAAGAGCATATGTCTCCATTTCTCCCTTTAGTGAAATATAATATTCTGCCTTTTTAATATTCCTCAAAATATTTCATTCTTCAAGGGGGGGGGGTTTAGCTTCCCGCAACAGAATAAAACACATTTGTATCCCAATTTTTAAAATATCATTTATATTTAAGAGTTAGAAATGGTTCATAACCCTTATTGGCCTTCTTAATAACTTCTTAATAAAAATTATAATTTCTAAATTGCAAAGATTCAAATCTTTGATTACAATGAAATGTACATCCAAATTGTAATATATGCTGCCAACTCAGCTATTCATTTTCTGCATTCCTTGAGCACCAGAAGCAGACCACTCAAAGGAAAAGTCTAGTCTGTTAGTAAAATGACTAATAGCAATTTTGAATCATTGAGTCATATTGGGATGATTGGGAATTACAGGCATTAAACCTACATATCTCACTTCTGCGGTTGTGCTGGTTTGGGATAGTGAGAATTGGAAGTTATTGTCTGGCACATCTAGAAGGATCTGATTGGGGAAAAACTGATTTAAACACTATTTTTAAAGATTTTAAACTAGCTCTATAGGATCCTTGAAAATCTGAGTTGTTTCTATGACCTTGGTACACATCCTTAATTGGCTCTGGGAGGCTCAAAAATTATGAGAACCAAACAAATTTTCCTCATAATAATGTAGTGTAGTCCTCATAATAATGTAGTAAGTCACAAGACAGCTGATACTGACAAATTGTAGCTTGTGCGTTGAGTACCAAACGAACAATGAGTACCAGGACAATGCGTCAGAATGTGTTGAGTACCAAATTCGATGAGCTTCAAAGCAGTTGAGTACCAAGGTACCACTGTATACCATATAAATTACATTTATTAAGGTAGAACATTTTAGATTGTACATAGAAAGGTCCATGCCTTTTCTATGAATTGGAGAAGAGAGGGCAGTCATGCAGTCTTGAAACAAGTTGCAGCTGTTTTAAAAACAATTTCACACTCATACATGCTCCAAACCACCTTCTCAGAATAGAATTCAAAAGACCGCATAGCCATAATAGATAGGGAAAATAAAATGATGAAATAAATTTCAGTGTGGATAGTTCTGAGAACAACTCCTGGAATTGTTTACTTCGAACTATTTTAAAAATAAGATTCCATATGGTCACACACTAGATCAACCTACAAACATTTATGCAGTTAAATATTCTGAATGGCTAATCTTGGGACATGTTAATCGCTTACCATTAAGAGGGTATTTGTTGTTACAAAGTTTTTAAAAACCTAATCTTGGTTATGTTGTTTTATTCAGATGACATCGCTAACTGTAATGTTGGAATCAATAACACATTCAATTCAAGAGACGTAAATATCAGTTTGAATTGCCCATGTATACTATTCCATCTTATTGTGGTTTCTATTTCCATTCACTGTCTCGAAAAACTAGAACGTTTAATGTTGACTCACTGCAGGGAAACATATGGCAACCTAGTAAACCTTTCCTGATCTCTTTCTGCCAAATCTAGTAAGGTTGCCAGCTGTCATTATGATTACTGCTTTAAAATGTGCTGAATCTTTCTAGGCAGGAAATCATCCTTGCCTAAGAAGAATACATTATTTTAAATAAAGCAGCCAGAGAGAAGAAATCATGGTGCTTTTATTTTATTTATTTGATTTACATGCCAATCACACTGTCGAGCAACTCTAGGCAGTTTACAATGTCACGAAATAATGAGAATATTAAAAAAAAAAAGCATTAAAAGTGAAAGCTTTCCCTGCCTTATACTTATTTACTTGAGTTCATATCAGGGATCAGTCAGATCCACACCTGGTCTTTCTCTTCTGGTGCTCCAGGCAATGTTTCTGATGCTTCACCTCCGAGGATTTGCAGGAAAGTAACGTACACCCTGAGACTGTCACGTTGAAAGACAATCGGCAACCTGTCAAAATATTGAAAAACATCCTAAGCAACATCTGAAGGTGCTTCGGATCCATCAGGTGCCTCATGGGTGCTGCCCCATTTGGGGGGGGGGGTTTCCTAAATAGCAGTTAATTTTGCTTAGACCAGAAGTGACCTGACCATGCGTGACAGGGGATTCAGTACGATGTTCTTTGTGACAAATGTGAGTGTTAATATACAACCACCTTCATGTGTCAGACCAGAGTTTCTAGCAGCTGTAAAATGATTGGTCAGGGCTCGGTCAATGGTTCCATTAAACAATCCTCTGAAGTTGATTAATCTGAGAGAGTGGGCCTCCTCTTTGCCTCTCTGGCATGTAGCAAGGTCAAAAATTACTGTCTCCAAAATGTGGTAGCTCAGGTGTAATGTGGAAGCCAAAAAACAATGTAATTTCGTATCAGTTGAGTTAAATTCCTTGCTCTGCATCCTGCTAGAAATGTGATATTTGTACTGCATTAGTTTGTGACTCGCCAAACTAATAGCAGCTCATCAATCAATGCTTCTAGGTGTAGGTATTTATTTAGCATATGGCATACAATGTCAGGGAAATCTACACATGCTGGACATAATTCAGTCTTGACAACCTAAATTGCTAGTTCATTCGGCACTTCCGTGCCTATCCTTGGTGTACCACAGGGGGAGAACTAGCTTACACCAGCAAACTAGTGGCATTCAGGTTGCTGACTCTTCCAGGTTCCCCCACCGGTCTCTTCTCGCTTCTTCATCGTGACTTGTGTCATGATGGCTCATGTCCAGCCAGGTCAAGTGCTGGTTTCTGCACTCTGCGCACACAAACACAGCTAGGTTTTTCCCACTGAAGTGGTACCCATTTATCTACTTGCAGTATCACATGCTTTTGAATTGCTGGGGTGGGCAGGAGCCAGGGAGCATGCAGTGGGAGCTTGGCTCATCTTGCAGAGCCGGTCTCGAACGGCTGGAGTGCAGACCATTAAGCTGCTGTGCCACCGCATCCCTTAGGTCAGGGGTGTCAAACTCGATTTCATGGAGGGCCGCATCAGTGTTGTGTTTGACCTGGGGGGCCAGGGTGGGTGTGGCCAGGGTGGGCCTGGCCAGCTCAATGTCACTCATGTCGGGGGCGCCTGTGGTGGCCCGAGCACTCTGCCAGTGAAAACAGGCTCCCGAGCTCCATTTTCAGCTGCGACAGCCTCCTGCAACCCTCTGCCAGTCAAAATGGAGCTCAGGAGAGCTGCGTGCAGCCCTCGCAAGCTCTGTTTTCGCTAGCAGAGGCACCACGGGCCAGTACTTTACTGTTTCCAGGGCGACCCTGTGGGCCAGATCTGGCCCCCAGGCCTTGATTTTGACACTCCTGCCCTAGGTGTAGATTAAATATGTACACGTAGATTAGGCTCTGGACAACATTAGAAAGATAGCTTTGCATGTTGTTCAACTAATCCCCTACCGAGTCTTGGCCTAATATTTCAGAGCTAACTTTTAAACTAAGTTGTTTGCGATAATTTTTTTTTTTTTGTACTAAATGCAGTATACAAAGCTTACATTTTTAGAGCAACATTCCCTATGAAATAAATATACAGCAGTGATTTCTGCCTGGAGTTAACTGTTCAGTTTTTCCAGGCAGAATTTCCAGAAAGGTTTTTTTTCCCTTCTCTAAATATAGCTGACCAGAAGTGACTCAGACATTGAACAGAGACTGCTTGTAGTACGACGCTCTGGATTTCAAATGAGTGACAACAACAGGTGATCAACAACTGTTGTGAAGGAAAAGTGATTGACACTTGCTAATTCCAGCTGTATCTGTGGCATCCAATATTTTGACAATCTTAAACGAACTGAACCCTATTGGTTGTTTATGAGAGTGGACACTAGTGGACGTGTCATAGCAGGCAGTGTTCCAGAATTAGCTTTGGACAGGACATCAAGAATGATTCATTCACAAACTGGGCAGTTTAGAACAGGACATATTTCTTTGCCCAGAACATAGCTGGCAACCCAAATATACTTCATTGTACAACATTATTACAGATGTTTCACCATGACCATAGTCAAAAGTCCAGTGGTCTGTTCTTCCGTGTTGTCTCGTAAGAGTTGCCTTTGGTTTATTATCCTTCTTTGACTAAACAAAGATAGATGATGATATTATTTTCCAAAATTTTTCCAATAATTTACCTACGATCAGTGGTCAAACTAAGTTTCCTTTGATGCAGATAAGGAAGATGACATTTGTGGATCTAATGCAGCCTTCCCCAATTAAATGTCTGCCATACTGTCTAGGGATGATGTGACTTGTCATTTGGCATTTCTGAAGGATGTTTTAGAGAAAATTGAATAAATACTTGAATTAGATACACACCCACACAGAGAGAGAGAGAGCATTGTATAAATGAAGACAACAGTTCAAGAGTCTTGGTGTATATATTTTTCATTGTTAATCATTCACTAACTATACTTCTCTGCCATTTGGAGTTTAAATACCAGTAGTTACTTCCTGAGCTATGTTAGGTTTTTAGGATGCAAATAACTTTGAAACCATCTTATTTATTTGAATTGTAATGCGGTGTGTTTGTATTCTGCTGTTCGATTTAATTATAAATATTTTTCAAACGTGTATTCCATCTGATTCCCAGTGACTTTGGGCAGCTTTCAACAATCTGCATTAACAGAAGGATTAGGTTGCATTAACAGAGGGATAGAATCAAGATCACATGAAGTGTTAATGCCACTTTATAAAGCCATGGGAAGACCACACTTGGAATACTGCATCCAGTTTTGGTCGCCACGATGTAAAAAAGATGTGGAGACTCTAGAAAGAGTGCAGAGAAGAGCAACAAAGATGATTAGGGGACTAGAGACTAAAACATATGAAGAACAGTTGCAGGAACTGGGTATGTCTAGTTTAATGAAAAGAAGGACTAGGGGAGACATGATACCATTGTTCTGATATCTCAGGGGCTGCCACAAAGAAGAGGGAGTCAAGCTATTCTCCAAAGCACCTGAGGGCAGGACAAGAAGCAATGGGTGGAAACTAAACTCACAGGCGGTCATACAGCTCAGAGACAGAGAGTCTGAAGCCAAGAGGCTCAATGTTTCTACTTGGGTATGAAGAAGCTGGCTTGTCCTGTTGTGCCATTCTCACTTGTTCTGCCCTGTTCACCATTGTCCATATCTTTGCAGGTTTCTGAATCCCCTGAATATGCTGCTTGGCATCCTTGTGGTGATCCTGGTCTTCACAGCATTCGTGTTTGCATCCCACAAAAAAGACTTCATTTGCAAGTTTAAGAAGCACTACCCTGCTGCCTTTGTCATAGCAATTATGTTACTGAGCTACATCCTGATATCCTTTTTCGGAGGCGTCATGGTGTTTCTGTTTGGAATCACGTTTCCTTTGTTCTGTGAGTTTTTCTTATATTGTCCATAGCCAAGCATAAAACTGAATGTCAGTTCCTTCTGCAGCTGCTTTCATTTCTCTCCGTAAAACGTTAGGTGTCAAGAAACATTTCTCATTAACTGCAAATAGACAGAGACATCAATAGATGATTTTACTGGTGATATTCAGGTGCAGGGGTTTTTATTTACAGTCCAGATGGCAGGGTAACAGTTTTAACGGTGAAGCCTCCAGCCACGTTTAGCAGGATTTTCTTTTGTTTGCCCCCAAGAGTTTTGGGGCTAGATTGGTGGCTGTATGAATTGGATTAATAAATACATAAATACCTGGCTGGCTGTTCATTTAGATCAGAGGTCTTCAAACTTGGCAGCTTTTAAGACTTGTGGACTTCAACTCCCAGAATTCTCCAGCCAGCATAGCTGACTGGAGAATTCTGGGAGTTGAAGTCCACAAGTCTTAAAGCTGCCAAGTTTGGGGACCCCTGATTTAGATGAACTAATATTACATTAATTAGACTAGGCTAGATTGCAGAACTCCCATCACCAGCGGAACAAAAAATCAATAATCTCTTCATTCAGAATCAAGGATCTGAAAAATATAAATGTTACGTTTTGCGTACGCATGATAAGATTTTGTTCCCAAGTGGATTTTGTTTTTCTCAGTGGCTAGGTTAGCCAAAACTGTTGCTAATAGGAGTCTTAGAAAGGATTTACTTATAATTCATAATTTCAACTTGAACAAGAAGCTATTCTGTTACTGTTAACCCAGGATAAAAAGTCTCTCACAAGCATGTAATTATTCCTTATATGAGTACATTGAATGATGTGGTTGACATATCATGTTAAGCTATGATATTGAAACCGTTAATATGCAATAAACCACAGTTCGTTTGGTTCACTCAATGTACTGAGCCAGTGTTTTTCAGCCGTGGCAGTTTGAAGATGTGTGGACTTCAACTCCAAGTTCAGGAGTTTTGAAGTCCAATGTCTTCAAGTCATCAAGGCTGAAAAACACCGCACTAAACCATAAACTTCAGTTCACAAGTTTCAGTCGCTGGGTTCATACAATCCGTTAAGAATGCCAAACCAAACCAAACACTTTAGGATTTAGCATGCTATATGACAATTCTGTCATATAGCATGCTAAGAACACGGTGGCTCAGTGGCTAACCGTGAGATTGTTGATTGAAAAGTCGGCAGTTCAGTGGTTCAAATCCCTAGTGCCGTGTAACAGGGTGAGGTCCCGTTACTTGTCCCAGCTTCTGCAGTTCGAAAGCATGTAAAAAATGCAAGGAGAAAAATAGGGACCACCTTTGGTGGGAAGGTAACAGCGTTCTATGCGCCTTTGGCATTTAGTCATGCCAGCCACATGACCACGGAGATGTCTTCGGACAGTGCTGGCTCTTCGGCTTTGAAACAGAGATGAGCACTGCCCTTAGAGTCGAAAACAACTAGCACATATGTGCGAGGGAAACCTTTACCTTTATGACAATTCTGAAATTCAATAAAAAAAATTGACTGGGTTCACAGATCATACACAAAATGCGGCTCATGGTATTTGTTTTTTTTTACTTGATATATGAATGCATCTTATAGCTTATCAATCAAGATTAATAGCTTAGACTATTGTGGTTTAGTTGACCAATTATGATTTTTTTTTAAAAAAAACTGACTATTGCTTTAACACAGTATGTCAATTGAGCAGTTATGTTGGTTGCCACTGTAACAGTGTCAAGTCTTTTTCGCCAGTTATCTAAGTAAAGAATACCTGTGGTTTACTCTTGTTTTCCTTTCCCTAGTGATGTTTCTTCATGCATCCTTGAGGCTTCGAAATATAAAGAACAAGATGGAGAACAAGATAGAAAGCATTGGTTTAAAGAAGACTCCCATGGGAATTATCCTGGATCTTCTCGAACAACAGGAGGAGACCATTTCCAAACTAGCCGATTACCTGGCTAAAGCAAAGGATTAATTAAACAGGCAGTTTATATTGGGGAATTTGTTCATTTTGTCCAACATCATTTCTCAGTCTGTGAGCGGGAAGTCAATGCAGACTGCAAGAGTTGAAGTATGGCAAAATAAAACACCCCAAGTGGTCCAAGTTTCCTCTGCACAGGGTGGTAGTATCCCGTTTATAACCTGTCAAAAGTGTCTGAGGTACAAATGCATTGGGTAATTTACAGCAGGGGTCTCCAACCTTGGCAACTTTAAGCCTGGTGGACTTCAACTCGCAGAATTCCCCAGTCAGCTTTGGGAATTCTGGGAGTTGAAGTCCGCCAGACTTAAAGTTGCCAAGGTTGGAGACCCCTGATTTATGGCACTCACTAGTGTAGAAAGGTAGACTTAACTTCTTTCAGACTCTTTTATCTCTATGTTAAGTATTTTCCAAACTGCCTATTTTGTGGCCATTCTAAATGCACAGTATTCTTTTGACCTTCAAGCAACATGACTGTGTGCTACTGCACATATCCAAACGACTGTTTTTGAGTGCAAAAATAAATCTTAATTTATGTACATCCTTTTGAGAGGGACGTGGTTTCCCTATGGAGAAATAGAGACCTGCAATTAGAAGTATGATATGCCCATTTTGTTGTGGGATATTTGAATCCGTCTCCCATCTAGCAGCTGAATCCTTCCCCACCTCCCCCTGCATGAGTTGCAAGCTTGCACAGATAACACCTAGCCAATAACATTCCTTCTTTGTTCTTTCTGTATGCATATGAAGAATTGTACTGTTAGGGGCAGATTTTGTAACAGGAGGAACATGACTTTCTGTGCATGCCCACGCACAGGTATTATACATGCTTTAGTAATAATATTTAGTAATTGTCAGGCTTGAGATCTGCCATTACATAGAATTATGAATCTCCTTGAGTGTATGACTGGAAAACCAAATCTTATTGTTTGTTAATATCTCATACTGACACTTGATTTAAATTTTGTGCAAGAAAAATAAATAATATTTAAAATACCACAAACTTCTTCCTTTCCTTTTTCTGTTCCACTTACATGCAACATTATTTATGCTGCAAATAGCAAGTTAGAAAAGAAACTCATCCAATTCTTTCTTTGTGAGACTGATATTACCGTATTTTTCAGAGTATAAGACGCACCGGAGTATAAGACGTACCTTTTAGGGGGGGGGAAGGTGCATCTTATACTCTGAAAAATACGGTAACTAATGTTAGCTCTGTAACTCCCTATCCCTAGCTCTTCCTTCTGGAACTGGAACTAAAATAGTAACATTTTTTGGGAAAGTTACTTGTAAAATGCAACAAATTATTTGTTGGAGAATATGTGTGTGTTTTCCAGCATAAAAAAATGTAGGTCCAGTGACCTACATTTGATTTGCTTGTTGTATTACAATGCATTGGTTCTTCCAATGCATTGGTTTAGTTTAGTTTTCAGCTTTGTCATTTTAATTAAATTACGAAATAGTAAAGTTGTATTTAGTATGTAGAAATGCCACTATAATTTTGAACAATGTTCCCTTCATGTCCTTATTTAAATAGATTTGTCTCTGAAATACAACATTCCAATAAATAGGCACCCCATTTGGTTGACATTTGCTATTGGTACAATTACTTGTATCAGTTTAAGGTAGAGGAGGTCCTTTCAGGCTTTTGTATTACTATTCTATATAAAGTTATAAAGCTACAAAGCTATTCTTATGGAATTGTTATCATAGCAAAATTCCAAAGAAGAGAACCTCCATATTTGGTCTTGGAATAAATTGTACATGTGCTAAAACCAAGTGAAAAGGAGAAGAATAGCAAATAGGTAGCTATTTTAGAGGGGACGTGATGGCTCAGTGGCTAAGACGCTGAACTTGTTGATCAGAAAGTTCGACAGTTCGAATCCCTAGTGCCGGATAACAGAGTGACTCCCGTTACTTGCCCCAGCTTCTGCCAACCTAGCAGTTCAAAAGCACATAAAAATGTAAGTAGAAAAATAGGGACCACCTTTGATGGGAAGGTAACAGCGTTCCGTGCGCCTTCAGTGTTTAGTCATGCTGGCCACATGACCACGGAGTTGTCTTCAGACAGCGTTGGCTCTTCGGCTTAGAAACGGAGATGAGCACCGCCTCCTAGAGTTGGGAAAGACTAGCACGTATGTGTGATGGGAGACTTGTGGGAAAAGTTGTTACTGTAGCTTCACTTTCGGATTTTTTGCTAGCATTTCTTAGTGACTCAATAAAGTAACCTCAGATTGTTTCGGTTTTAGTTTTTGTAGCAAATTAAATGGTTGTTTCACCACTGCTTCATCTGCCTTCAGGGAGAAGCTAATATGTTGGGCTACGAGAACTAGACAACGAAAATTTGGATAACCAGTTGATGGCATCGAGAATCTCAGAAAACTCTGCCATCTAGTGATTATATGTATTTTTGCAGCACAGATCTGGTAGCCCAAATATTGTACCTAATGTAGATAAAAGGCATATTTAAAAACATGGAATAATAAAGTAGTGCATGGAAAGGATTATTGCCTTATGACAAGGAGGACTATAACAATACATGGTAACTGTGATTGCTTGATAGTGCCGACTTTATTCTTGAAGTTTCTTATTGTGCCTATCTGTTCTGTTAGGAGATGTGATTAACCACAGATGTATCATGCAATGATAGGCATTCAGAAACAGAAGGTGATGGCTGACATCTTTTGATGGGGCAATTTTGAATCATGCAAACCAGGCAGGGGTGAAATCCAGCAGGTTCTGACAGGTTCTGGAGAACCGGTAGCAGAAATTTTGAGCAGTTCGGAGAACCGGTAGCAGAAATTTTGAGCAGTTCGGAGAACCGGTAGCGGAAATTTTGAGTAATTTGAAGAACCAGCAAATACCATCTCTGGCTGGCCCCAGAGTGGGGTGGGAATGGAGATTTTGCAATATCCTTCCCCCAGGAGTGGGGAGGGAATGGGGATTGTGCAGTATCCTTCCCCTGCCACGCCCACCAAGCCACACCACGCCCACCAAGTCACGCCCAAAGAACCGGTAGTAAAAAAATTTGGATTTCACCACTGAAACCAGGGTATTCCCTCTGACACTCTTATGGAAGTGAAAGTTGAACAGAATAGGAAAAGTATTGATGCTTTTTGAACTTTGATGTTTTAAAGAACTCCTGAGGATATCACAGACAGCCAAGAAAACAAACCGATGGATTGTTGAACAAATTAATCCAGAGTTCTCAATTGAGGCACAAATGACCAGGCTTCAATTATCCTACTTCTCTTATACCATGCAGAGAGCTCTCTAGAAAAAGGTCTAATCCTGGCAAAGGTGAAAGGAAGGAGAAGAAGAGGACAACCTGCAGCAGGGTGGATAGGCTCTTTTACAATAGCGGAATGCAGTGTTGGAAGAGTTGAAGGAACTGGTGAGGGGCAGACTCAAGTAGAAAACTATGTGGTCACTAAGAGTTGACAACAACTTGATGACATGTAAACCACCTAATCAAGAAGTATGAAAACACTAAACTCTATTTGAAATAATAAAAAAAAAATACTTGTAGCTCAGGTTTTAGATTTTAGAATAGAATAGAATAACAGAGTTGGAAGGGACCTTAGATCAGTGGTGGGTTGCTCCCGGTTCGGTCCAGTTCTTGCAAACTGGTAGTAAAAACAGTGGGAGGCTCCGCCCACCCACCCGGATATCATCATGGATGATCTGCGCATGCACAGAACCCACCCCTGCCTTAGAGGTCATCTAGTCCAACCCTCTGCTTAGGCAGGAAACCCTATACCATTTCAGACAAATGGTTATCCAATCTCGTTTTAAAAACTTCCAGTGTTGGAGCATTCACAACTTCTGGAGGCAATTTGTTCCACTGATTAATTGTTCTAACTGTCAGAAAATTTCTCCTTAGTTCT
The DNA here is from genome assembly GCF_029215685.1 of Pituophis catenifer annectens. Classification (NCBI taxonomy): domain Eukaryota; kingdom Metazoa; phylum Chordata; class Lepidosauria; order Squamata; family Colubridae; genus Pituophis; species Pituophis catenifer. Next base: position 54,795,147 of record NW_027256882.1, read on the forward strand.
AGGTTGCTTCTCTCCTTGATTAGTTTCCACCCATTGCTTCTTGTCCTGCCCTCAGGTGCTTTGGAGAATAGCTTGACTCCCTCTTCTTTGTGGCAGCCCCTGAGATATTGGAACACTGCTATCATGTCAACCCTAGTCCTTCTTTTCATCAAACTAGACATACCCAAATTTTGGCAGTGGTTTGCCCTCCAAGCTTGTTTCAATTTAGTTTCTGAACATTTCTGAACAACCAATCAAACAACCAACTGACCACACTGGCACATAAAATATAAGTTAAGGAGAATAATGTCGACCCTGAAGATGACGCATGTTACTTGGAGGCTTGACAAATAGGACAAAAAAATCCTGATGATGTTACCTAGTCTGGTAACAAAACGTTTATGTTCAGAATCCAGGCACTCGGCAACTGACTCATGACAGTTGCATTGTCCCTGGGACATTATCCCTTTTGTGACCTTCTGACAAGCAAAGTCAATGAGGAAGTCAGATTCACCTAACACCAGTGTTACTAACTTAACAACTGCAACGATCCACTTAAAAACTGGCAAGAAAGCTCACAAAATGGGACAAAATTCACTTAATAACTGTCTCGCTTGGCAACAGAAATTTTGGGCTCGATTGTGATTGTAAGTCGATTGTAAGTTACCTGTAATTTAGCGGTTATCCAGATTTTTTGCTCTACCTTCTATTTGTAACTTTTATTGCAACTCTTCACAGGTGATTATACCTGCTTGATGTGCTTGTTTGCCTCTAGCCTGTGGGCAGGGTCACAAACAAATGCAAGCTCCTTACATTATTGTTGTGGTGGTGCCTGAAATGGAACTGAGGTGAGATTGGGAATCAAATCCAGGAGCCATATGCTGAAGGGGTGTTGTCAAAAATCTCCCTGAGTGTTGGAAAAGACTGCCCAGTTCTATCACCCACAAAAAACTGTAGGACTCCAAAGATCACCTAGACCTAAGACAGGGGACTTTATTCCATCCCAGATAAATGGCTGTCCAATCTTTTCTTTAAAATCTCCAAGAATGGAGCACTCACAATTCTGGGATGCAAGCTGTTCCATTGGTTAATTGTTCTCACTTCAGGAATTTTTTCCTTATATATTCAGGTTGGGTATCACTTTAATGAGTTTCTTCTCATTGCTGTTTGTCCTGCCCTCAGGTGCTTTGGAGAATAGGTTGATCTCATTTCTGTGACCGCCCTCAAGTACTGGAAGACAGCTATCATATCACCCATAATCCTTCTCTTTGTTAGGCGAGATATATCTTATTCCCTTAACTATTTATCATATGGTTTAGCTTCCAGACTTCTTACCATCTTGCTCTTTTCTGCACTCTTTCTAGGGTCTCAGCATCTTTTTTTTTTTGTATCATGGTGACCATAAATGGATGCAGTACAGAGGTGGGTTTCAGCAGGTTCTGACAATTTCTGGAGAACCAGTAGCGGAAATTTTGAGTAGTTCAGAGAACCGGTAGTAAAAATTCTGACTGGCCCCGCCCACATCTATTCTCTGCCTCCCACGTCCCAGCTGATTGGGAGGAAATGGGGATTTTGCAGTAACCTTTCCCTGGAGTGGGATGGGAATGGACATTTTACAGTATCCTTCCCCTGCCATGCCCACCAAGCCCATGCCATGCCCACCAAGTGACACCCACAGAACCGGTAGTAAAAAAATTTGAAACCTACCATTGATGCAGTATTCCAAGTGCAGCCTCATTAGTGCAATACAGAGTGATACAGAGTGCAATACAGAGTGCAATACAGAGTGCAATACAGAGTGACAAGAAGTGACACTTCTTGTGATCTTCATGCTGTCCCTTTGTTGATGCAGTCTAGGACTGCATTGGCTTTTTTTTTGGCAATTGGAGCATACTACTGGCTCATACTTAAGTGGTGGTCCACTAAGACGCACAGATCTTTTTCACAATTACTACTGTAGACCTGGGTTATTATCATAGGTACTACTGTTGACCCAAAGATGTGATATGCAGAAATCTTAAAAAGGAACACTTATTTTGAGAAGAGAAACCCCTATTCTATACAGTATGCACTATTTATACAATCTCCATTGCAGTTACCTCAAGCTAAAGACAGATATATTCATCTGAAAGATGGTGTTTATTTCCCTTGTAACATCCTTCATTTAACAAAAATAAAATTAGTTGTGATTAACAAAAAGATAAGGTTTTAAAACTGGCAGGTATGCCCAGTGGTGGGATTCAGCCAGTTCACACCTATTCGGGAGAACCGGTTGTTAACTTTCTAAGCAGTTCGGACAATTCGGAGATTTCTTCTTGTTGGAAGAAATCTTATTTTGTTTTTTCCACTTTACAGGGCTAATCTTGTAAGGAAGGCAGGAAGGAAACATTCTGGTGTTGTTTCTAGTCTAATCTTTATTGCCCTGCTTACAGAAACTGCCTTTCTGGATAACCCCGTATTACATTGTAATAGCTAAGGCAAAGCGCCCATCGACATGAGTGACATTGAGTTGGCCACACTCACACGGTCACATGACCACCGAGCCACGCCGACCCAGCTGGTCATTAGGGCAGAGAACCGATTGTTAAATTATTGTTGTTTTAATTTACGGCCAGAATATCTAATTATTTTAATACTGTTTTTTAAATTTTGTATGCTTTGTTTTTACTTAGGCTGTGCACCACCCTGAGTCCTATTTGGAGAAGGGCGGTATAGAAATTTAAACAAATAAATAAATAAATAAATTTGAATCCCACCACTGAGTATGCCCCACAACTACAGGTGAGTGGAAGAATGAAACAATAATACCACAACAGGATGCGCAATGTGCTTCTGTAAAACGTAGGAGAGAAGGTCATATGGAGACAGTACATTTTCCTGACGAACTGATGACAGGGATGGCACAATGATTAAACGAGACAGGTGAAGTAGCCCTTTCCATTTCTGCCTCTCCCCAAAATAAAAATACATCTGGTTGCTTGAGATCGTAAGTCAGCAATCATCACTTCAACAGACCACATGCTTTAAACATTGTTCCCATGTCTTCATGACACCCAGCTGAAGGAATCAATTCCTGAAACCCTCTGAAGCAACACTTGAATAGTCTGGTGCTTTTTCTAGATTTTTCCTTCAGCAGAACAGGGTGCTTTATTCCAGCTCTTTGGGAACAGGTACCTGTGTGGGAATTGTAATAAAATGTATGAATTGGAGAAGGAAATGGCCAGAGAGAAAGAGAGAAAGCTTTTAAATTATATAAGCAGCATAAATGTTGTAAAAGACACAGTAAAATTGAAAACAATTTCTTGACATACTTTCTGGCAAAACATCAAAGCAGCTCTTATGCAACAAAACATACCGTGAAGCTAAAGTATTTTTCTTGGAAAGTAACTCGGTTGCAGAGAAATGCTATTCAACAACCCAAGATTTTGCTGTTCCAAAAGTAAAACATTTCTGCGGTATCCCACACCAAACTGTGTTTCCACCGTACAACAAAGTGTTGTATTTATTATGTTATTATGTATTTGTATTTATTATGTTAAAATGCTTTAACATAATAAATCAGGGACACAAGAGTTTGGGAACAGTTTTATCACATTTTATGTATCTGGTAAAAATCCTTAATCTCGTAATAGTTGTCATCATTTTTTTGTGTCAGATTTAGTTCAATGCAATTTAAAATAATAATTAAGGTTTTTTTAAAAATCTGACAAACAAGAAAATGTTAATACTGCCTTAAGTTTTTCCCACTTGCAAGTAGAAATGTATTGTTTCTATGCATATTTAGAATAAGTTGTAAATTTTAAGATAAATTTTAAAAATTCCTCCCAGATAATATACTAATCCCCCCATTAAACACAAAATTCAGAACTTAAACTCAGTTATACCAAAATCTGTGTAGAGTGTTTGTCTCAATGCAATTTTTATCTTATAATCATTACTAATAATTTTTATTTGCTAGGGTTGATTTGCAATTCCTGTTCATACTAGTTCTGCTTTAGGCATGAAAGCTGACTGGGTGACTTTGGGCCAGTCATTCTCAGCCGAACCCTACCACACACAGGACTGTTGATATGGGGAAAGTAGAAGAGGGAAAGAATGTTAGGTATGTTCACTGCCTTAAGTTATTTATGCAAATAATAAAGACAGAAGATAAATCAATTGATTGATCAATCACATTTGAAACTGACTAGGGTTTTCCTACATTTTCTCTTTTGGAAAGACAATTTACCCATAATGCCATAGTGCAAAGAACTACCACTGGCTGTACTAGTATATACTGCTTGACTTTGACCTTGGAAACTTATATCTGCACCTCTGAGGGTGGCATAATTTACTACTGGGGAATGACTTCACTCATTAACAGGTGCAACATACTGGCCTTGCCCCATGTGAGAGCTTCTGAGGCATCCCAATCAATCTAAAGAGAGACATTGAATCCAGAGCTGCTCGATATGAAACCCAACCTGCTGTGTAAATGAGAAGGGGGGTGTCAGGTGTGCTTCCTTCAAAGTCCAGGAAAGAATAAGCCAAACTCCATTATTTATAGAGAAATGTACTTTTACTAGAAAATGAAGTGAACGCAACCCAGGGAAAGCTGAAACTAAGCAAGAGGCGCGGAAATTGCATCTAGAAAGCATCCCCCTCCCACTGTCCATCATCAATCATCCAATCCAAAGGTCTCCCAGAGGTCAGGTGGAAGGACGTCTGGCATCGTCATCCATCAGGAACGCAATGACGGTTGGTCTGATAGCCCCTTCAGAGATTCGGTTTCGTTTCTTTGAAAACTCCTCCCACACGCTTCCCTCCCATGCCCCCTAGCTCTCCCCCTCCCGTTTCTTATGGCAGCCAAAGCAGTAAAGGCGGAGGCTGACATTCAGCCCCTCTGCAGAAAAGACGTTAGTCCTAAATAGGAAAAAGAAAAGGGAAAAGGGAAGACAAAATACAATACAGAAATTAAGGTTTATCAGGATATTTGGTATGAAACAGCTGTACTTTCTTTGGGGCCCGCACATCACATTTATTCACCCACTCAGTTTGAGACAAAGGAAAATGTTTCCAGGCCACCAGATATTGCACTTTACTGTGGTGCTTCCTAGAGTCTAAAATTTCTTTAACTTCAAAATGTTGCTCCCCTTCTATCAGTATGGGGACCGGAGGGGAGTCTTGGCCCGGCCATAAAGGGGACGAGTGTTCTGGTTTCAACAAGCTAACATGAAACACAGGGTGGATTCATCTCAAAGTTTTTGGCAACTCCAATTCAACTGTTACTGGATTAATAAGTCTAGTGACTCGGAAAGGACCCACATTCTTGGGTCCAAGCTTTTTTTATTTCTGGGAGATCTGTAAGTAGTTGGTGGAAAGATAAATCCTGTTGCCCACTTTATACACATGTGCAGGGGACCTTCTTTTATCAGCTTGGGTCTTATGTGCTCGGTGTGCATCATCTAAAGCTTTTCGAGTTACTGCCCAAGTGCTCCTTAGCTGTTCAATCCACTCAATCAAAGATGGGTTCTGTGGGTCATCTTGTGGTAGCTCGGGGATCGGCACAAATTCCTGACCCGATGCTACCTTAAATGGAGTGAACCCGGTGCTGCTGTTATGGAGTTATTATATGCCACCTCCGCAAATGGCAACAGGTCCACCCAATTGTCTTGCTGGTAATTTACATAACATCTCAGATACTGTTCTAATTGATTCTCTTACAAGCCCCATTAGTCTGGGGGTGGTGGGTGGAGCTTAGCCCCTGGGCGGAGTCTATCAACCGTAAAAATTCCTTCCAAACGTTGGAAGTAAATTGTACACCCCTGTCCGAAATTATATGTTTTGGAGCTCCATGTAGTCGGTAAATCTGACGAATAAACAATTTTGCAAGGGTTTTAGCTGAAGGAATTTTTGAACAGGGGATGAAGTGTACTTGTTTGGAAAACAACTCCGTTACTGCCCAAATGACGGTGCACCCCTCACTCTCTGATAGGTCCACAATAAAATCCATGGATATCTCTTTCCAAGGGGCATTCAGCCTTGCCACACTTTGAAGTAACCCAGGTGGCTTCCCCGAAGGTCTTTTAGCTGAGGCACACACTGGACAGCTAGCCACATATGCCTCTATGTCTTTTTTGAGTGCAGGCCACCAAAATTGTGTTTTAACGAGATGTAGAGTTTTAACAAATCCAAAGTGTCCCGCCGCCTTGGCGTCATGAGCGTATTGCAACACTGTTACTCTTACACTGGCAGGGACATACAATTTTGCCCCAATCCAAGCTAGACTATCACGTAGTGTACATTCATTTGAGTGGGTTTTAAACCATTCGTCAGTTTCCAGGGCTTCTCGTAGTTTCTGAAGCAAATCGCCCAAGAGCCCTGGCTCGGCCTTTGTCTGCGCTCTGGTAGTCACTGGTGCTGCTAATTGTGTCAAAGGGATGATAGGTCGAACCACTTCCTTCTTGCTGCTGTTATATTGAAGCAATCTGGAGAGTGCATCCGCCATGAAGTTCTTTCCACCAGGAAGGTAGTGTAGAGTGAAATTGAAGCAATTGAAGTGCTGGGCCCAACGAACTTGTTTTGGTGACAGTTTACGCAGTGTTTTCAACGCTTCCAGATTTTTATGATCGAAAGGATGCTTTGCTCCTTCTAGAAATTGTCTCCACGTTAACAATGCAACTGCAAAAGCCCCCTTTTCCCATATGGCCCATCTCCTTTCAGTTTCTGATAATTTTCGGGACATGTAAGCACAGGGTTGTAGTTCCCCTTCTGCATTCTTTTGCAAAAGTACTGCTCCCACAGCTACGTCGCTCGCATCAGCCTGTACTACAAAAGGCTGTTCCATGTCTGGATGTTTGAGTACTGGTTCAGCAGCAAACAGCCGTTTCAACTTTTCAAATGCGGCTTGACAGTCCATGGTCCATTCAAGTGGTCGTGAGGGCCTTGGTTTTACTTCACCTTTAGTTTTCAGAAGATTTGTTATTGGTAATGTGATTTTGGCAAACGAGGGGATAAATTGTCTATAAAAATTTGCAAATCCCAGGAAACTCTGCAGTTGTTTGCGGGTGCGTGGTGCTGCCCATTCCAGTACCACCCGAACTTTCCCAGGGTCCATCTCTATCCCCTCATGCGATATGCGATACCCAAGATAATCAATTTTGCTTTGGTGAAACTCACACTTAGAAAGTTTGGCATATAGTTCAGCAGCTCTGAGTTTTTTCAGGACAGTTCGCACCAATTTCACATGGTCGTCCATGTTCTCAGAGTAGATAAGAATGTCATCCAAGTAGACCAACACCCCCTTATACAGGTGCTCGTGTAACACTTCATTTATCAATTGCATGAACACAGCAGGGGCTCCTTGTAACCCAAACGGGAGCACTCTAAACTGGAAACATCCCAGTGGGCAATTAAATGCTGTCTTCCATTCATCCCCTTCTTTAATTCTCACTCAGTAGTATGCCTATCGTAAATCAAGTTTAGTGAAGACTTTTCCCTTTCCTAAGTGCGCTAACATGTCTTTCATGAGTGGCAGGGGGTAAACGTTTTCCACGCAAATAGCAAATAGCGTTCAAATTTTGGTAATCAACTACCAGGCGAAAGGAGCCATCTTTCTTTTCCCGGAACAATACCGGCGCCGCCACTCTGGGTCTGGCTGGTTGGATGAACCCCCATTCTAGGTTTTTATCAATGAAGTTCTGCAATTCCCCTAATTCTCGAGGGGTCATGGGGTAGATTTTTGGCTTAGGGATCTTCACCCCAGGGAATATTTCAATGGTACAGTCTGTAGCCCTGTGGGGAGGCAGCACATCCAAGGCCCTTTCACTAAAAACTTCACGGAGATCCCAATACTCCTTTGGAATCTTCTCCTCCCCCTCGATGTGGCCTATTGCCACTTCTGCCCTTTCGGGTTTTATACCATCCTCCAGGGGGTTTTTTTCCCTCTCTAGTCTCAGTTTTCCGGCGCGGATGCGCAAGACCCCCATCTTCCAGTTAACCCATGGGTTCATCTACGGAGCCAGAGCAGTCCAAGTATAAAGGGTTGTTCCATGCCCGGGGCCACAATAAATCTGAGGTTCTCTACATGGTCTCCCAACTGCATTTCAATGGGTTTGGTCACAAAGCTGGCTGGGCCCCCTCCTGCAATTGATCCGTCCAACTGACAGAACGCAATGGGCCTTTTTGACGTTTTAAGTCTCAGGCCCATTTTCTCCACCACCTTCGGGCTGATTATGCACCTGGTGCATCCAGAGTCTAATAGGGCTAACATCTGCACCTGTGTCCCTGCAGATGGTACCCTTATTTCTATGGGGATGAGCATGGGGTCCTCTGTGTGACTCACCCGATCATTGGAGTCGGAATCGGAATCCGTCCCGCTGTTGTCGTCGGTGGTCAGAGTTCCCAGCTCACCCTGGTTTCGGGGAGGGAACTCAATGACTTCTCCTTTCAGAGCAATGCCGCAGGTTTTTGCGGGTATTTTGTTGGCCTTCTTGGGTCCCGAGCCAGCAGCCTTTGGCACTGGTTTGGAGAAACATTTGGCAGCCCGATCTCCTTCCTTTCCACAATTGAAGCAGGTGAAGGGCTTCGATTTGGATTTGAGTTCTGCTCTCCCCTCAGCCATCTTTGGTGCTTCTTAACGGTAAAAGGAGGATGACTGGTCTCCTGCATGCCCTCCTCGGGCCAGCTCGATCTCCACATCCTCAGCTACTATATACCAACTCTGCAAGTCTTCAGGGACCCCCCGGCCTCTATAGTCCTAGTATATCTCTTCATTCAGCCCATCTTTGAAGCTCTCCAGTAGAGCCACTTCTGACCACCCTGTCATGTAGGGTGCCAGCTCGCGAAATTCTTGGGTATACTCTGCCACAGATCTCCAGCCCTGCTGGATGCCCTTCATTCTGAGTCTCGCCTTCCGTTCAGCTAGGTGGTCTTCAAACCGCCTCCTAAGAGCCCCCATGAACTGGTTGTAATTCCTCAGCAAAGGGGAGTTATTATTGTGGAGGACCACCATCCAGTCAGCTGCTACTCCCTCTAAGGCGTTCGTGACGCATCTCACTAAGCGGCATCTGATAAGTAGTCCTCCCCCCAGTCCTGCATGTGGTTCCACACTTGGGTCAAAAAATACCCCAAGGTCTTCGGATTCCCATCATATTTCCCGGATGGGGGGGGATTTTTGGTTTTTTACACCTGCGGGGGGGGGGGGCTGCAAGGCTGGGGGTCCCTGGCCTGCTGCATCCCTCACTTGAGCTGCAGAAGCCTGAGATATTCTTTCCTCAGCTTCTTCTTCCTCTCCCCCACAGGCTGTCTCTTCTGGCTCCCCCTTGGGGCCGTCTCCTCCCTTCTTCACAGGGAACCCATAAGACTCACGGCTTTCACGGCTTTCCTCAACATCACGGAGAAGTTGCAATGCTTGTGCCAACATGAGGCTTTCCTTTTGCTCTTGCAGCCACACTGCCTCTTTCTTACGGGGTCTGGAGCTGGTTACTCCCTGGGGGGGTCCCCCCCCAGTCCAGCAGTCTTCCTACTCCTTTCGACCATCTGGCTTCCTCAGGCTCCTCTCTCAGCTGGAGCTTTTCCAACCATTCAGCAGCCTCTTTCTCTGCTTGAAGAGAAGTTATCGTAGAACCCGATGCCCCCATCTGGTCTTCTTCACTCTCTTGGTCTGACATAATTTGGATTTCAGTCCCCTCGGTTTTTATCCGGGATGACTGGAGTGAGTTTCAGCTTAGTGTCAGGTGTGCTTCCTTCAAAGTCCAGGAAAGAATAAGCCAAACTCCATTATTTATAGAGAAATGTACTTTTACTAGAAAATGAAGTGAACGCAACCCAGGGAAAGCTGAAACTAAGCAAGAGGCGTGGAAATTGCATCTAGAAAGCATCCCCCTCCCACTGTCCATCGTCAATCATCCAATCCAAAGGTCTCCCAGAGGTCAGGTGGAAGGACGTCTGGCATTGTCATCCATCAGGAACGCAATGACGGTTGGTCTGATAGCCCCTTCAGAGATTCGGTTTCGTTTCTTTGAAAACTCCTCCCACACGCTTCCCTCCCATGCCCCCTAACTCTCCCCCTCCCATTTCTTATGGCAGCCAAAGCAGTAAAGGTGGAGGCTGACAGGGGGATTGTGGCAGAAAATGCAGTTCATCTCCTACAGTGCTTTCAGTAGATATGTTATTGGAGTAGCCTCGTCCCAACTTCGAAGGATTTGTAAACATTCTCAAATGCAGCAGCTAGAGAAGCAAAGATCAACCCAGTGAAGCAGCCAATTGTTAGCTTTCTTTTATCTACTTCCTTGAGGGTATGCAGGTGCATGCATGAAACAGAGAGACGTGTATGGATACAGTACTTCAAATGCTTTAAGTTGAAACCCATATAATGCTATTAGAGATCCTTACAAAGTGTTGCAGTTTCATTTTTGGTTATCATTACATAGCAAAAGGATACCTTATGTTAGTAGTCACCATTGATGGGCATGTTCCAAGCATCTGCAACTTAGAAATGTACTAATTTGCCTCCTTGTTTCTATTGATCATTCACCCCTTGATAAGAATGCTCCTAAATTCACAGGCCAACATACAGAAAACCATTTAAGCATTATAGAATGCTTGTCTGCATGGAAATTCTTTGATTTTAGTCAAAGAAAGTCTTATTCTAGGAAAAAATATTATGAGCAGGTGGATATGAAAAGATCAATTTTGTTTTCTATAGATATTATTGTAAAATGGCTTGTATGGAGGTGTTGGCTGCTGGGGGTTCGCAGGGATTCGGGAGAACCTCTAGCTAAGATTCTGTGCAGTTCAGAGAACTCCCAAATCCACTGCTGGCTGGCCCCTCCCACCCCTCCCGTCCCCTCCCAGGAGTCCCCGTGCAGCCTGTTTTGGATGCAGGTAAGTTCAGGGTGTGCACGGAGGCTCGGGGAGAGCGAAAAACAGGCCTACTGGAAGTTCGGGAAGTCCGGAAATGAGCCTGTTTCTGGCTTCCAGAGGGCCTCTGGAGCCTGGGGAGGTTGTTTTCACCCTCCCAGAGGCTCGAGGAAAGCCTCCGGAGCCCGGGGAGGGCAAAAATGCCCCCTTCCACTGTGGTGTAAGAGGCCAACTAGGCCATGCCCACCATGGCCACGTCCACCCAGCAACCGGGCAGAGAACCCCTTGCTAAAATTTTTGAAGCCCTCTGGTGTCTCCCAGATTTTTTGAACTATGGTTTCCATAATTTGTTGCCTGTAACCATGTGGGTGGGAGCCGAAGTCCAAAATATCTGAAGAGCATGAAGCTGCCTATCTCCCTGCTGAAGCAAAGAAATCATATGATAACTAAAATTGAATTGTTGTGTGAAAGCTTTTAGAGGTAGTCCTTGACTTATGACTGGTCATGTAACGTCTATTCAAAGTTACCACAGACCCCTACTCCAAAAGGTACTTACAACCAAGTTCTGAAGTTTTGGTGGCCAGCCCCACTCCTGTGGTCCCATGACTACATTCCAGGTCTTGGCAAATTGGCATTTATGAACATTTACACATGATCATGTGACTGATATACGACGTTTGCCAAAACCAGACTTTTACTTCCAGGTTTTGGTGGAAAAAAAAACACAGCGGGTTTGTTTAATGACCACAATATTCACTTAACAATCATTGCAAAAAAGGTAGTAAAACTGATGACCTGCTTTACGCCTATTATGACTTATGACCATAATGGGCGGGCTCCATTACAGTCATAAGCTGAGGACTACCTATAATACTAATCATATTTTATCAGCTGTTATTTCTGCCTTTTCTAAGAGCAGCAATCAAATCAACAGTTAAGAGGGACTTACTCATATTGCAACACATTGGTTGTTCCTTGAGTCACCCAATACTTACCGGCTTCAAATAAGCTACATTACTCTGGCGAATATCATTAAGTAGCTTGTCTCTTGGAGTGGTCTCAACCAAAGGAGGGGGCCGCCTTCTCGGAATAGGTTTTAGGGTCTTAATCACATCTTTGAGGTTGGTTTTTTCAGCTGGCTCTACATATTCCTGGATAGAAGGTTTGCGCTTTGTCCTCTTGAGCTTCACTGTCTTGAAAGCGGGAAGGTCACTACTGCTTTCCTTCTCAGGTTCTTCTCTTATAGCAGGTTCATTTCTTCGGCCAACAGGTGGGGTTTTGGGAACTGCTGTCATTGGAGGTTGCATTGAAAGAGGCATCATCGAAGCCGGTATCGGTCCTCCTAGCAATTCCCACATCCCAGGAGGCAACCCAAGTCCGTTCTCCAACATGGCAATGAATTCTTTCTGCTGCTTTAACTGTTGCAGTTTTTGCTCCTCCATCCTTTTCTGTCTCTGCTTATCAAGGTTTCTGCTGAGGAGATTAGTGACCACCATTCTGGGTCCTGGAAGTTCAAAGTGGTAGCCTATCTTAAGAAGTGTAGGGTTGGCTTTCAGGAGTCTGGCAATCTCCATTTCTGATTGATGACCCAACATACTTCTCTGATTGTGGAAACGTAGCTCCGTAAGCTTCTCGTTGTACTGTAGGCATCTCATGATGGCAACAATCCCTTTACCTGAGATGAAATTGGAATCGATATTCAGAGTGATAATACTCCTATTTTCACGCAGCATGTTGGCCAAAGCAAAAGCTACATTGTCATCTGCCCCAACATTGGCTAAACTGAATGTTTTGATGTGCTTGTTCTTCTTCATGGCATTGACAAAGTCCACTAGCATCTCCTTGGGGATGTTCTCAATGTTGTTTAAGTTGAGTTCTGTTGTTTCTGGGTCATTTCTCCGGACTCTTTCTAGACTCCCTTCTAAATTAGTTTGATTTCCTGAAGGCCGTGCACTTAATTTAATAAAACTAGTGTCTAGAGCTAATTTTTTGGGAATATTTAATTTTGAAACTTTCTTTTCATTTTCTCCTTTTTCACCCGATTCTGTGTATGATGATCCTGTAGTTTCCTGTGTGCTCTTGCCATTCTCATGAAGTTTTTTTGTTTCCAGATCTCTCTTCTCTGATTCTTCTATTTTCTCTTCTTCTTCCTCCTCCTCTTCCTCCTCCTCTTCCTCCTCTTCCTCTTCTTCATCCTCTTCTTCCTCTTCCTCCTCTTCCTCTTCCTGATCCATTTGTTTGTTCTTTTTGTAATCATTTATGTCTTCATTTGCAGCATTGTTGGCCATTGGCTTTTCACTGCTACTATTGGCAACATTTTCTTCAGAATATTCTCTGAAGGGTCTCTATAAAACAAAATGCTAAGAGCTGAAATAATTTTAAATCGTTTTGCCACATCATTTGAACGAGACTAAGAAGGTTGATGAATTTGTTTTTCTGTTATGAAGATTTACAAGAAAGGCATCATAATATACTTACATAATCAGCATTAAGATATTTATTTATTTTTCAGATTTTTGGACTGCCCATCTCAGAATAACTGAGTTGTAAGGGACCAGAGGTGTCAAACTTGCCCACCCTGGAAACAGGAAAGGACTGGCCCACGGTGCCTCTGCCAGTGAAAATGGAGCTCTGGGAGGCCGCACATGTCCCCCTGGGCTCTGTTTTCACTGGCAGAGGGCTGCAGGAGGCCATCACGGCCAAAAATGGAGCTTCAAGTGATGTTGAGCTGGCCATGCCCACCCTGGCCATACCCCCCCAGCCCCCTCCCCCAAGATCAAACACAACTGATGTGATCCTCAATGAAACTGAGTTTGACACCCCTGTCTCAGCCCAACCCACCCCACCCCCAAGCAGGAAACCCTATACCATTTTAGACAAAATCTCCCTCTGAGAGGAAATCTGGGCAGCATACAATAAAATGTTATAAAAGAACAATATCTAAAATTTAAAAATTTAGAAGGAGGCAAGGATGATTAAACACTGTTAAAATTAGTTAAAAGATGAAGGGAAAGCTGCCACGGCATCAGCCTGCCCCACAGCTGTGTGATCCCCTAGGGCAGTGTTTCTCAACCTTGGTAGCTTGAAGATGAGTGGACTTCAACTCCCAGAATCCCCCAGCCAGTACCCACATTACACCAATTCTCCGTGAGCACTGGCTCCCTATTGGTCTCCGGGCACAATTCAAGGTGTTGGTTATTACCTTTAAATCCCTACATGGCTCAGGGCCAGGTTATTTCAAGACCGCCTTCTACCGCCTTCTACCACATAGTTCCCAGCGACCGGTAAGATCCCACAGAGTTGGCCTCCTCCGGGTCCCATCAGCTAAACAATGCCGGCTGGCAGGCCTGCGGGGGACGGCCTTCTCTGTGGCAGCCCCAGCTCTCTGGAACCAGTTACCTCCTGAGGTCTGGACCATCCCCACCCTATTGGTCTTCCGAAAAGCGGTGAAGACCTGTCTATTCCGGCAGGCCTGGGGCCGTTGATCTCACTGTTGCGATCGTGTGAGGTCTAGCCATGAAAGGTGTGAATGGGTTTTAATGTTTTAATGTTTAAATATTTTTATAATGGTTTTTTAAAAAATGCATTGTAAGCCGCCCTGAGTCTTCGGAGAAAGGCGGCATATAAATTGAATTAATTAAATTAAATTAATTAAATTCAGTGCCTTTATGTGTAACCTGCAGCCCTAAATTATGTCATTTCCTTAGCCAACTTTTTTCCTTTCTAGCAATAGTACATTAACAAAACCAGATTTCAGAGGCCTGTGTGCTAACTTTCTTGACAACAAAATGCCGATTTGCTATTATTGCGGGCTGCACAATTGTCCTTCCTGTATTAAAAAATGAGTAGTAACAGAGGTGGGGGGTTTTTGTACACATTAGTTTCAACCTAGTTTTTGTAAACGAGGACTGACTTAAAACTAGTAATAATCAGGCATCTAAAGAAGATTTTTAAAAAAAATAATAATAATGAGCTAGAGTAGCAGTTGCACCAAATAATCATTCTGGTAATTTCTGGACCAGTCTACAATACTGAATGTTCTTTAGAGCATACTTTATGGTAAACCATCGGGCCAAATAACACTTAGCAATAGTACTTAGACTTATATACCCCTTCATAGTGCTTTACAACCCTCTCTAAGTGGTTTACAATATTAGCATATTGCCCCCAACAATCTGGGTCCTCACTTTACCGACCTTGGAAAGATGGAAGACTGAGTCAACCTTGAGCCGCTCAGAATCGAACTCCTGGAATGAGCAGTGAGTTGGCCTGCAGTACTGCATTCTAACCACTGTGCAAATATGTATAGTTGGAAGTGATACATATTTATACTATGCGGAATAAAAACCCGAGCCTGGTTATAATCCTGCTTATATGCCTTTTTGTGCTTGCCCCCTTTTGAAATATGCATACCATTTGGAAACATCCCTGATATAATTTTTCAGTCTTGTTCTCTGCTCTTCCACCAATCTCTTTTCCTTTGCCATCTGCTCAATGGAGGGATCATCACTCAGAACCAGGGCCGGATTTTCCTATAAGCTAACTAGGCTTCAGCCTAGGGCCTCAAGATCAAGAGGGGCCTACATTCAAATTGTTAGCAAAATTAAAATTACACTTTCACTATAGGTGAAAGGGCCTCATAAGTGGAATAGCCTAGGGCCTCTTTTCATCTAAATCCGGCCCTGCTCAGAACCTCTGCACCCCCAAGCATCATTTGCTAAGACTAGTTTAGAAGAGAGAAATAATACAAAACATGACTCTCTTATTATAGAATTCGTACATTTGATTATGCTTTAATTTGAGAATTACCTCATAAGAAAAGGGAGCATCAAGTGAACTTATTCCCATCACAAAGTCAAGTCTGTTCAAATATGAGAGAATGTATCTCATGTACAATTTATTCTTAATTCAAGTGCTTTTCTCAGTGGTTACATAAACTCATTTTTTTAAGCACTGTGCATAGACAGTAAGTATAGTCAAGGCTATGGTTTTCCCAGTTGCAATGTATGGCTGTGAAAGTTGGACCATAAGAAAGGCTGAGCACCAAAGAATTGAGGCCTTTGAACTATAGTACTGGAGAAGACTCCTGCAAGTCCCTTGGACTGCAAGGCGATCAAACAGGTCAGTCCCAGAGGAGATCAACCCTGACTGCTCTTTAGAAGGCCAGATCCTGAAGATGAAACTCAAATACTTTGGCCACCTAATGAGAAGGAAGGACTCACTGGAGAAGAGCCTAATGCTGGGAAAGATTGAGGGCAAAAGAAGAACGGGACAACAGAGAATGAGGTGGCTGGATGGAGTCACTGAAGCAGTCGGCGTGAGTTTAAATGGACTTCAGAGGATGATAGAGAACAGGAAGGCCTGGAGGAACGTTGTCCATGGGGTCACGACTTCGCAACTAACAACAGCAAAATAGACAGTAAATTTACTGATAAACTGATATATGCAATGCCCTTTTAGAGGCTAAATACTATTGCAGAACACACTTACTGAATACCTCTGGAATATCAGTTAATGTCTTCCAGAGAATGGCATGAGATTGGCCTCTTGGCAGTCTAGTTATTGAGTACCTCAAGAGCCTCACCGAGATGATCTTGTCTCTGATGCTATTCAAGATATGCAGGAAACTGCTTGGTATGGATTCTAGGAGTTATAAAGTGGGGTATAAAATAACAGCAGTGGGTGACAACTCCCAGCTTCATTCTTCTCTAACATCAGCATCATGGGAGGCCGCAAGCTGCCTAATCTGGTTCTGGATTGTATGAGGATCAAAAACTCACGTTGCATTATGAGAATTTGGATTCAGTGCATTCAGAAACTGAGTGAGTTCAGGAACTTCAAAAACTTCCTGCTTTATATTAACATGAGGATATTTTTCCTACGAAGAAGAGAATTTTCAGTTTGGGGTGTTGGCTTATTGTTGTTGTTGTGCTAACAGCACCTACAACCACTCTTAGCAGCCAGACTCCTTCTCAGTCTGGAATTATTTGTAAATCAAGATTGGATGATGGTATTGAATTCTATGTGGGATTATCCTGAAGTACAAAAATTATTAACTATGGCAGAATTTGTTATGTGCATATTACATCTTGTTAACAACTGTGTTAAAAGTTGCCAATCTGAAGGAAAAAACATAGTCCAATTGCCTTTTGAAAAAACACCTTTGAGACAATACTTATCAAAGTAGATTTCATCAGGACCAGGTGAAAGATTCTAATTCTATGTATCTGTTTGGTAATTCTAGTATCAGCCTTTTACTGGGAATCTGTGAAATCTTTCTATATTGTACATACTATGGGTATTCATCCTTTTTCTGGCTGAGAATCACTCACTAACCTTTGATATCTGCACTGATTGCCTGCCTCCCAAAATTGATCAAGTCAAAATCAAGTTAAATTAAAATAATTACATAATCTTAATAAAATTTCTGTTAAATCTGCTAAACAAATTATGATGAAAGTATGGTGATCCTATTAACAGGATTATCCACTTTTAATATGATTAAATATACATGAATTATCAGACTTCACTTTAGCACCCAACTGCTTCTGTACTGATATCTGGTGTTTCATTGACACTAAATCATTAGACAATAGTTAAAACATATCTAACAATTAGAAACAACCTAGGAAGTGCAACAGCTTGTATATCATTTTCTCTAAGGATCTTAGTCGATGTTTCCAAACCATGGCAACTTATAGATACATGGTCTTCAATTCCTAGAATTCCCTATTCAATTTGATCATTGCTAAGAATTCTGGGAGTTGTAGCACTTAGAAAATTCACGGGAGATGAAGTCAGACATATCAGAAGACACCAGAAGAAGGTCCAGATAGTATGACTTAGGCAGGTTCACTTGGCTCTTTGTGGAGGATGGGCTTTATTAGGTGAAGATGATCCTTATGGACTTTTTTCCAGATCTTTGTGATTTTGTCTGATAAAAATCTTGTGAAATATTCTTCTCCATATAGGAAACAGTTTAGTTTGCATAATTTAATTAATCTAATAACTGTTCATTATGGTGGTTCAATGGTTAGAATGCAGTATTGCAGGCAAACTCTGCCCACACCCTGGAGTTCGATCCTGACCGGCTCAAGGTTGACTCAGTCTTCCATCCTTCCGAGGTTGGTAAAATGAGGATTCAGATGGGGGCAATATGCTGACTTGTAAACTGCCCAGAGAATGCTGAAAAGCACTATGGTATATAAATCTAAGTAATATTGCTATTGTTATTCCTATTTTTATTGAACAAATTTATTCAGCTGCCCAGAAGGAACTCAGACAGGTAAATAGGAATATAAATGTAATAAAATTAGTTTTTAAAAAAGAGCATTTCGGAATGTTCATTATTAATATGATATGTTAGTTGGATTGAGATTTCAAGATTATTTGATAGTAATAGCTATTTATATTTTAATATCAGGTAACAGTAAATGGTGGAATATCATGTATTTTAGACTATTTTTTATTTAACCAGACTGGAGATGTAAATTTTATCCTAGGGATCCATAAAATTATCTAATCCATAAAATCACAGAGCATGGAA
This sequence comes from Pituophis catenifer annectens, assembly GCF_029215685.1. Lineage (NCBI taxonomy): Eukaryota > Metazoa > Chordata > Lepidosauria > Squamata > Colubridae > Pituophis > Pituophis catenifer. Next base: position 54,813,514 of record NW_027256882.1, read on the forward strand.
AGGCTTGTAGGTTCAACCTGCTGTGTAGTGCAGGAATAATAAAATATATTATTAGCATGCTTTAGTTTACTACATGCAAAAAAATATTCTAAAGCCTATTTTAAAGTACGTACATCTGCTTAAATTCAAGACCTATTTATTGGAAGTGTGGATAAGAGCAGCATGTTAGCAGATGCTCATCAAACCCTGTGATAAAATATGGAATAGCACCTGTACGCAGAATATTTATATTTCCTGTTCCTTACCTCCGAAGGTAATAGCGTGACTGGTATCCTTTCATCATCATGCATTCGTCTGGAGGCCTTCTCCCAATACAGGTAATCAACAAGAGATCTGTGATCAAAGTTTCCTGTCGGAGGTTTCTCCGTCTGATCCTTCTGTATCATTCCAACAGGCACTTTGGGGTCTGGAGCCATGACTTCCATTTCACACTGTAGTTCTCTCAGTTCCTCAGGAGATAAGTTTGCTAAGATTTCATCCTCATCTATCTCTCCCGAACAGAAGTCCTCTTGGTCAGAGTTTTGGCTGAGCTCAGACATGTTCTTTATTGATTAAAAAAATAACCACGGGGCAGATACTTGGAGGGAAAAAACAAACAAACGTCCGAAGTAGAAAAAAGGATGGTAATTCTTTCTTTGAAAAATCTTCAGTGTTCCTTGGTGTTTGTGGGGTGTATATTTTCTCTCCCTCCGTCAGAGAGAATAACACAGCTCTGTCTTAGATGATGCTTCAGGAAGAGTGAGGGAGGATTGAAACATATGGTACATCTAAATTAAGCATGGCTTAGGCAGAGCAAGAAAATTTATGGAGGTGCTGCCATATTCTGTTTTGAGTAGCTTATGTCAGCTGTATAAGCCCTTTTGACATTTTGGTACAGCTGCTTGGGGTATTGCCACAATCATATTCTAGAGGATTCCTGCAGTTATACCATTTTCAATGGCTCATGATATATACTAAAGTTTTAGAATATGAGAAAATGAAGGGTTGTGCGTGAATTGTATTTAAATCTGTTGGGAACTCTTAAGATTTGTCTGGGTGACCTTATGAACTAATAGTTTTCACCCTTGATCCAGAGCTTTACAACTGTTTCAAAACGATTGATTTATGAAGATCAGATTAAATGACATTAGCAAATATCTTGTTGTTATTGACACCAGAACTAAGGGATGTCCTTGGAAATATGCAGTCACTAACAAATCAAATGGCCAAGGCAGCAGCAGCCACAGCACTGTTAATTGCAAAAGAAAATGAAAATAGTATTAGAATGTTATAGTGTACATTGTTCGATGTTTTTGAAGAATTGCTTGGATCCCATAACAAATTATAAAGGTATTAGATCTGGTGTGAAAGGATCTGTACAATCATTAGTTGGCAGCAAAGAAATACAGACAATTCTTTCTGCTGTCATTTGGTGGTGACCTGGATTGCCATATCCAGTGACTTTACAAATGATCTATGTAGAGAAACCAATGGGCAACTATTTACTGTATTTTGTTCAAAAACCTGAACATTGTTAATTATTTAATTGGAATTGGATTGAATTCCAATCAAATAAATAAGGATTGAAAGGAACACGGTGGCTCAATGGTAAAACGCTGAGCTTGTCGATCGAAAGGTTGGCAGTTCAGCGGTTCGAATCCCTAGTTTCGCGTGTAACGGGGTGAGCTCCCGTTACTTGTCCCAGCTTCTGCAGTTCGAAAGCACGTAAAAAATGCAAGTAGAAAAATAGGGACCACCTTTGATGGGAAGGTAACAGCATTCCGTGCGCCTTTGGCATTTAGTCATGCCAGTCACATGACCACGGAGACGTCTTCGGACAGCGCTGCCTCTTCGGCTTAGAAACAGAGATGAGTAGCGTCCCCTAGAATTGGGAACAACTAGCACATATGCGCAAAGGGAAACTTTACCTTTACCTTTAAGGATTGAAAATATACTTATGCATTAAAATGCCAGTATTGCATAACAGGGATTAAAATCCAGGAGCATAAAAACAAATAGAGTTGTAAATTGAAATATTTTCTCCATGAAAATTCTGATTTGTTCAACTCCCACTCCACCCCCAAATATGACATTACTTATATGAATGCACATGTACTTATTAAAAAATGCACATGCACTGTTGGAAGGCTGCTTTTAAAGAACAGATGGACCTTCCAGTACAAGTCATGGAGATGTGTGTTATATTTGTCACTTGTACTGTATAGTAGAAACAAGAACTTGTGAATCTCTGTTTCATCATTGCTCTGGTGACTCAGTCACAGCTTATTTCATCTCATAACTTATTTTTTCTGGGAGGCCTTTGACTTCATCCTTTTGTGTTCCTCCCAAGTGAATTATACATCATATAAATGTATTTGATGTACTGTATTAACCCATCTCTACTTCACCCTTAACGTGTAGAAATTAAGAACTGAAGATGAAATCTCATTTCCTCTTTCACTTTTGATTCTACACACAATCTGAGGAAGAGTCATTCACCACTTGGTGGTGGGGATCAGGGGTGGGTTCTACTTACCTTTACTACCAGTTCGCAACGGGATCGCGTGCACGCGCTTGCAAGCTTCTGCGCATGCGCAGATAGCTTCTGATGACATCAGGGTCAGCGGCAGAGCCTCCTGCCAGTTTTACTACCGGTTCTATAGAAGGAGGTAGATATCAACTCTCAATTCTCAACAACCCCAGGCTGCATAATAGTAATAATAAAGAATATTAGGACTTCCACAGGGCAAAATGTGGAGGGCAACAGGCTTCCTTGCTGTCAACCTTGTGAGGTAATCCAGAGAAGGATAGAATGAACATCCAGATGAACTGATCCTACTTTATTGCAAGGTTACATTAAGAGAATCTTCCAAGACTCTGTATTTCTCCCTTCCCCTCTTTAGAAGGGATCCCACCCCTCTAGTTTTCCAGTAGTCTCTATGGATGCTCCAACACTGGAGGTCTTTAAGAAGAGATTGACAACCATTTGCCTGAAATGGTATAGGGTTTCCTGCCTGAGCAGAGGGTTGGACTAGAAGACCTCCAAGGTTCCTTCCAACTCTCTGTTATTCTGTATTTCTTCTGAAATGCTTCTCATGCTTTCCCCTCATCTGCAGACTGAGTCAGACCATTATCAGACCATTGCCCTGGCCGTAGGGCTCCCTCCTGTCATTCCTACATACCATCCCACCTGCCAAGATGATCGGTAAGTAAAACCTTCGGGAACCCCCAGAAGCTATTGATGGAGCCAATTCCACTGTAATCGCTACCACATTAACAAAATGCAATGGTTATTCAGTAAAAATCAAACCACAGTAATTGTTAATAAACTCAGTGAGCAACTTGGTTCCCATCCTAACTTATCTGCACGTCTAACAGGCATTGACAGAGTTCCTACCGGTAGATGTGTTACATCTGATCTCATGGCCACATACCAGTTGAACATATTTCTCTCCACAACAAATAAGAACTACCTTAGCAACCAACCTTGGACTTGCTTGGTCTCTTGATTCTCCCAGAAAGAAAACTGAGCCATTTGTTTGGTACTTGGTATCTATTTCACTGAAACAGTTCTTGATTCAACTGAAAGATTAAGTTGAAAGAAAGCAAATATGCAATTTATATCGATTGCACAGTACCCACGGTTATACATTATGCTCACATATTTTATTTTCTTGAACAGAAAAAAAATAGTCTAGGGATGAGAACTTGCAGAACCAGATTTTGATAACGTAAGAGGACAATCTTCAGCATAGATACAGTGCTCGGTTATGTAGCAACTATTATCTTTCTATTAAAATCGTACTGTGCAGAGCAGTTGTTTTTTAGCCCTGAATGCAAAGACACACACACATAAATACACATGAATATAATTAGGGTTCAGTTATATGAATGTCCATATGAGATAAGGGGTAGTTCTAAAAATTTTTACTACCGGTTTCGTGGGTGTGGCTTATTTTGTGGGCGTGGTTTGATGGTCATGTGACAATTCTTTAGGATTTAGCAGAGGTACTGGTCTACCAGGCTTTTAACTGCTTGCAGAGCTGTACAGGTCTACCCATTTGTTTTTGGAGGCATCGGTCTACTCATTTGTTTTTGGAGGCATCGGTCTACCCATTTGTTTTTCCAGCGCACTGGTCTACCACTATACTACCTTTTAACACTGATCAGCTGTAGGGCGGCCCTTTGAAGCCCCGCGGCAAGAGTTTAAACAGTTTTTTTCCTTCTAGCCGATCAGCTGAGACTCGTGGCAGCGAATAGATTGGGGACGGGGCTAAATAAAAGGTAAGAATAATGCGGGGGGAGGGCGGGAGGGCCCAGCTCCCAAACAAAGAAAACCGGTTCGGTGATGTCATATTGTCACCACTACCTCCGAACCGGGCCGAACCGGGAGGAACCCACCACTGTATGAGATGTAATTTGGTTGTTTTATAATGCTTTCCAAACAGAAATGAAGAACTGGACATACCAGACCATCTTCAATTACACTGGAATTGTTTAAAGACCAACAGAGTATATTGTGATGGGGAGAGAATGTAGATAGTCCTTGACTTACATTTAGTGACCGTTCAAAGTTACAACAACATTGAAAAAAGCGACTTCTGATCATTTTTCAGACTTGTGACCATTGCAGTATCCCTATCGTCACATGATCAAAATTTGGACGCTTGGAAACTGGTTCGTACTTATGACTGTTGCAGTGTCCCAAAGTCATGTGATCCCTTTTTGTAACCTTCTGACAAGCAAAGTCAATGGGGAAGCCAGATTCACTTAACAATCGTGTGACTACCATAACTGCAGTGATTCACTTAATAACAGGCAAGAAATGTCATAAAATGGAGGCAAAAGTCATTTGACAACTGTCTGGCTTAGAAGTAGAAAGTTTTGGGCTCAATTTGTCTGAAATGGTATAGGGCAGTAATGGTTAACCTTTTTGGTGCCGAGTGCCCAAAGCACACATGTGTGTGTACAAATGCACACTCACATGCCAGAGCCCCCAAAATGCAATGCAAGCGACCCCCAAGCATGTGCCCCACCTTCCCGTGTCCCGTTTTGGCTTCCAGGTTGGTGCTGGAGGCTTTCCAGGCCCAAAACGGGGTGCGGGGAGCCTCGTGCCCCAATTTGGGCCTGGAAAACTTCCCACACCAACCTGGAAGCCAAAACGGGGCACATAGGTGCCGCGCGAAGTTCCCCTGTGCCCCGATATTGGCCTGGAAAGCCTCCTGCACCAACTTACATCCCCCCACGCATATCCCCCCATGCACCCCACCCAGTGATGGGATTCAGCCAGTTCGCACCACTTCGGGAGAACCGGTTGTTAACTTTCTGAGCAGTTTGGCAAACTGGTTGTTGGAAGAAATCATTGGGGCAGAGAACCGGTTGTTAAATTACTTGAATCCCACCACTGACCCAACCCCCCACGCATGCACAGCAGAGACCCAAAGACCAGCTGGCCGGTGGGAGGCGCACACGCATGCGCGGTGCAGCTGGGCTGGGGCAACAGCTGGTGTGCCCACAGAGAGGGCTCTGCATGCCACCTGTGGCACACATTTATTTTATTTTATTTTATTTTAATTTGATTTATATGCCGCCCTTCTCCGGAGACTCAGGGCGGCTTACAGTGCGTTAAGCAATAGCCTTCATCCTTTTGTATATTTATACAAAGTCAGTTTATTGCCCCCACAAACTGGGTCCTCATTTAACCTACCTTAGAAAGGATGGAAGGCTGAGTCAACCTTGAGCCTTGGAGAGATTCGAACCAGCAGTAAATTGCAGGCAGCTGTGTTAATAACAGGGTGCTTTAAACCACTGTAGTACCAAGGCTCTTGTACCATAGGTTCGCCATAGTTCGGGTATAGGGCTTCCTGCTTGAGGAGGGGGTTGGACTAGAAGACCTCCAAGGTCCCTTCCAACTCAGCTATTCTATTCTATTCTATTCTATTCTATTCTATTCTATTCTATTCTATTCTATTCTATTCTATTCTATTCTATTATTCTATTCTAGTTATAAGTTGTGGACTACCTCTAATGAAAACTTGCCTCGGATGTCAAAGTGAGCTTAGTTACTGTTTAAACAGGGATCTTTCCTGCCAGTTCTGGGAAAGCTAACAGGGGCATATAGGAATCTTTTTTTTTTAAATTTGATTTATATGCCGCCCTTCTCCAGAGACTCAGGGCGGCTTACAATGCGTTAAGCAATAGCCTTCATACTTTTGTATATTTATACAAAGTCAGCTTATTGCTCCCACAATCTGGGTCCTCATTTCACCTACCTTTGAAAGGATGGAAGGCTGAGTCAACCTTGAGCCTGGTGAGATTTGAACTTGCAGTAATTTGAACTATGGATTTTTTTTTTTGATTTGCAGAGTTTGGTTCTTATCAGAAAATTGAGGAGTTTAACCGCAGGCAAAACTTGATACTATGGCAAATTTGGCCATTGTTAAAAGTGTTTCTTTTTAAAGTGTAATCATAATGCAAACTCTGCTGCTTTCCGATATGATTTAATAAAAGTAGCTACTTTCATCTTTGCTCTTCCTTGCCTGTAGATGCTTCTCTTGCTTAAATAGCCAGGTTCTAATAGCCACTAAGCTTTTAAAGCAATGTTTCTCAATCGTGGCAACTTTAAGACATGATCACTTCAACTCCCAGAATTCCCTAGCCAGCATGCTTTGAGAAACCCTGCTTTAAAAATTAACAAGCAGGGCAGTGGTGAAATCCAAATTTTTTTACTACTGATTCTGTGGGCGTGGCTTGGTGGGCGTGGCAGGGGAAGGATACTGAAAAATCCCCATTCCCTCCCCACTCATGGACGGATATTGCAAAATCTCCACTCCCACCCCACTCAGGAGCCAGCCAGAGGTGGTATTTGCCGGTTCTCTGAACTACTCAAAATTTCCGCTATCGGTTCTCCAGAACCTGTCAGAACCCGTTGGATTTCACCCCTGCTGCAGGGTGGTCCTTCATGCTCTCTGACCTTGGTTGTTTTTCTTGCAGATATTTCATTACCCAATCTAGCTAACATCATCAGTGCTAGTCACTGCAATTTAACATGCATATCTTAAATTAAGCCAAGAATGTAGCTGTAAGCAGTGTAGATCTTTTCCTATAATGCTGCCCTTTTTTTTTTTAACATATTTTGTACTACACATCACACAAGCTTCTAAACTCTCTTTATGGGCAGCCCTATCTAAAAATTGCAACAATTTAAATGAAATACTGTATAAGGAGGGAACAGATATTAGATGCCAAATTGAAAAGCTGATACACTGTGCACAACTGTTCAAGCACATTTCCTGCCCATTAGCTTTACTTGAAAATTCAAGGCCCCAAGTAAGATCAAGGAATACTTTTTGAAGTTGGAAACCTGATCTTTTGGAAAAAATGAGCTCTCTTTCAAGACAAGTTGAATCTGAGTAGTCAAGTTGGACTTTCAACTAATCAGTTTTTAATTTTCATTTAATCCAGTGTGTTATCTAATTTAGACACTATCCAGTGGTGTGGACTTCTTCCTTAGCATTAAATGAATGATGAGACTCCATTCCTGATGAGTTTATTCATTTATTTTTTATTCTTATTTTATTTTATGTATGTTATGATTTTTATAATGTTTACTACTATTTCATATCTGTATTTTCTCTTTTTGTAGTTTTGGTTCGATTTATTCTCATGCACTGCCCAGAGTCGCCTCTGGTAAAATGGGCAGCTATGTTAACTCAATAAATAAATAAAATAACACCGGTGCCTCTTAAACTCCAAAACTCTGCACAATCTCTTCCAGCAGTTTCATATTGGTTTCAAATCATAAAGGTAAAGGTAAAGGTTCCCCTTGTGCATATGTGCTAACCATTCCCGACTCTAGGGGGCGGTGCTCATCTCCGTTTCAAAACCAAAGAGCCAGCACTGTCCAAAGATGTCTCCGTGATCATGTGGCTGGCATGACTAAATGCCAAAGGCGCACATAACGCTGTTACCTTCCCATCAAAAGTGGTCCCTATTTTTCTACTTGCATTTTTTACATGCTTTCAAATTGCTAGGTTGGCAGAAGCTGGGACAAGTAACGGGAGCTCACCCCATTACACGGCACTAGGGATTCGAACCGCTGAACAGCCAACTTTTCGATCGACAAGCTCAGTACTTTAGCCATTGAGCGATCGCGTCCCTATCTTAAATCATACAGAGGACAAAATATAACCCAAAGGGACATACATAAGCACAATCCACAACAATCCACACACCCCCATTATATCTTATCCCTCTCATTTACTTTTGGGGGAGGGAGAATTAAACATATATTTTAAAAAATGAAATTTGGATCTGTGGTGTGGAATCAAACGCAGGATGCAAAGCAAATAATCAAGGCTTACTACAGTGTTTATTAAACATTACTTACTGGTGCCTGTCCTCCAAAGAGTATTAAGAGAGGCCCTCACTCAACTCAGCATTCATATTTATACTCAGAAAATACATCTCAGAAAAGGCAAGAGAGACCAACGCATAAGCCACAGATGATGTAAGCCTACATGTTCATAGGTAAAGGATCTCAATTTACTATAGATAATGGTGCTCAAGTTACTTCCTGTAACTTCATTTACTTCATTTTTTTCCTACAGAAACCAAAAGGGAGGAATAAAGCAATAAAACAATTTAAATAGGGAGGAAAACATCTCCCATTAATCAAGAGGAGGGCGAAGTTCGGGAGTGCCAGACACTAAAAAAAAAACATTTCTCATAGCAAATCTATGGGATTATTCTAATGAGATAACCTTATATCTCTATATATCAACTTGATTTAATTGATTCCGCATATCTAAGAACTTTTTTCCCCCACAGTGGTCCTCCATTATATTAGTTACTGTCATGCCCCAGCGTATAACTTTTATATACTGTTGTTGCTCTCTATCCCCATCTAGTGGCCAGAGGGACAAATATGCCCCAACATACAATCTTTATATACTGTTGTTGCTCTCTAGCCCCATCTAGTGGCCAGAGGGACAAATATGCCCCAACATACAATCTTTATATACTGCTGTTGCTTTCTAGCCCCATCTAGTGGCCAGATAAACAAATACCAAGTATATTGTTTGAAGCTGACTCCACCCATCAGCCCGCATTCTCAAAACAAGTGCACACTGGGAAGCCAGACTCCATTTCCTTTAGCATTTGGAGAAGGCAGAAGCACAAAGAAGAATCCATCTTAATCTGTAGCACATGGTCATCCAAGGACAAACCCGCATCCCACATACAGAGCATCTCTGGTGAGATTTAAATTGCTTGTATCTATTAACTGTCATGTTCAGCAGTAACTCAATACTGTCTATCTTGTATTTGGTTCTCATTGTATGTATCCCTATTTTCACCAGTTTCACCTTATCCTGTTCTTTCAATAAAGCGTTCAGATCTACCCACATGGTCTGTTTTATTGTGGAATAAGTGGGTTTATCTGCATGTCGAACTGCACACAGACTAATGTGTAGTGAGGACAGAACAGTTACTAAAAGAAAATAACCCTGAACCATTGTCACAAAAACTAGCATTGTGATTTTGTAGCATATCATTTTGCCAGTTTTGGGAAAGAAAAAAAAAGACGATCTTTTAAAAAACGAACAAGGAGAGCAAGAAAACTGGCAGATGCCAAAGAAGTGTCTGCACCCACATTAACCCTTGTAGTATTCATACATAAATCACTTGCAGGATTGGACAGCAGCACTTCCAAGCTGGCGGGCAGGAACATATTGTTGCTGCCAGTTGATCCTAAAGCCCAGCATCTCTTTATTTAGCTACTAACCTTGGTGGATTTAAGAAGATTGAGCCAAGAGAGGCTTTAGTACATCTTTTAGGGCAGTTTGGTTAAGAGGAATATTGCATGCAAGATTCTTGTTTGGAGGATCAAGAAACTAAAATAACAGCAGCACCAGTTCCATGAAAGACATGCTCGTGTTAGACTTCTTTTTAAAATGAGAGTTCTGTTTATTGTCAACCACAATAAATTGGTGGATAATCTTTGTTCCTGAGTTCTTAAAGCTGGGCAGCAGTTTGCAAATTCCATTCCAGAACATCTCATTCAATCAATGGGATGAATATCTTAGCAAATCTAAGTAGAAGAGAATATATTAATAAACCCACTAATTCACTGTTACGTGTGTATGTGAGTGAGTGGGACAGCACACCACATCTACAACAGGTGAGTAACTTCCACACTGTCACCATTTTCCTTTCCACCCCTCCCCAAATTCTTAGATCCAGTTCCCAGTGATCCATGGCCATTGCCAGCAGTCACTAGATGTGGCTTGTGATCTTTCTCGCTGGCCAATGAGAAAGTGCCAAAACCGACATCTTGGCCCTGCGTCCTCATCCCCATGACGTGCTGTGCTTGTTTTTACAACGTGGCCCAAAATAGTAAACTCTGTCCCTGGGTGACTGGCTGCCCCTGAGGCCAGTGTGAGGACACCCAGAGGTAACATGGGATCAGGGAGACCAAAGGAGTCCATTTTGGTCTCTTTGAAACCGGAGCATCTCCAAGCCCTAAAGAACCTGGCTCTCAAAATTTGAAATGTGGGGCAATTAAATTGGAAACAAATAATCTTGAATGCAAGGGTGGGTATGATGCCACTTTGGAAGTGGCACCAAAGCTTATGTGGAAGGTGCCTGACATTTCCTGGTGCTTTTGTCATTGTAGACATTTTGGGGCAAAAATGGCAGGGCCGTAATCAAAATCTGAGCCACATATATGGGATTGACTAAAAGTGAACTTTCTCAATCCTCAACTGTCTCCCACCTCCACCCAATATTTACTACTGCGGAAGTAAATTCCCATTTGATAGCTGCTCCTGTCTTCCATCTCTAAATCAAAAGGATGGAAAGGGACATTACTAAGAGATTTTCACAACAGTCCAAGATCATCAAAAGTGACAAACCATGGGTTAAAATTATAGCTGGGGCTTTTATATCTTAAATCACAATTTATCCATGATTTAGTTTGTACATTACATGTAGAATGTCATTTAAATCAACTATTCCTATGATGGTGTCTTATTGTCTAAATTCATATATGGAGTCCTACTTAATATTAGCTAATTCATAAATCTGTTATTGATACATTATTCTAATATCCAGTTCAATTCCACCAGTACATAATGGTAATAACAATGCTAATCCATCCTTTCCTTCCTTACTACTGTCCTCCAAAAATCAATTTGTAGCCAGGCATTTCATGTTATTTATGTATATAACAAGTACACACAACCTTACACTTTGTGAAATTTCTAGGAGAATTCCACAACTGAGGAATACACAGCGGGTCCTGTCAGCCCAATTATTCCAGCTGGTGGGGTCCAGAAGGAGGGCCTTCTCAGCTGTTGCTCCTGCCCTTTGGAACATCTTGTCCCCCAATGTGAGGTTGGCCCCAAACCTTTTCATAAGGGCCTAAAGACTAGTGGTGGGTTGCTACTGGTTCACCCAGGTTTGGGGGAATTGGTTGCGGCAGTGGTGGGAGGCTCTTCCCACCTGCCTGGACGCTTCTGCGTATGTCCAGAAGTGTTGCGTGCACGCAAGCAAATCACTAGCAAACTAAATTGAAACCCACTACTGGTAAAGACGTAGCTGTGCCAGTCAGCTTGGGTCCCAGTGGGGAAAACAGCACAATGGAGGTGATTGATTGAGTAATAACAGATCCCACCTCTCCCCTCACTCTGCCCCAACCATCCCCATGTGTCCTTGGTTTTAATGTCTTTTTATGTTTTAACTGTATATATAACTGTAAACTGCCCAGAGTTACCCTATGGTAAGATGAGCAGCCAATAAATTATATAAATAAATAAACAAATAAATAAGCAAATCAAACTCTGCCTACAAACTGAACCATCAAATAGACAACTAAGGATGCTTTTTAAATGGTACAGTTAAGAATTTATCTAAGAATCTTAATTTCTGCTTCGACATCCTGCAACACTGTTATTTTACATTGTGCACTCATAAGTATAACGCCATTCTCCCTTGTCTTTTAAATCTCAGTATAGTAATCTCATCTGTAAATGGATTCCTGATCTTATAAATCAACTGTGGTGTCGCTAGTTGGCATCTTATTCTCTCAAACCATACCGTTTGGGTCACTGAAGCCATCCATTTACCCTTGCAAACCTCCTGCTGATTTCTTTCCTGTAAATAACACACTTAGCTGTCTTCTTATGTTTCCCTGATCTGCAAACATTCCATCTTTAGGGCATGAGCTTTTCTGATCGGCTGTTTTAAGGTCATGGTCTTTGTTGTAAGAGAAATAATCAAGAAATAAGCAATAGCATATAGCACTATCTTTAAGGGGCAGCCCCTTTAATTTGGCATTTTCACTTTTTTTTACTGGTGGTAGAGCTACATTCATAGGGATGTGGTGGCTCAGTGGCTAAGACGCTGAGCTTGTCGATTGAAAGGTCAGCAGTTCAGCCGTTCAAATCCCTAGTGCCGCATAATGGGGTGAACTCCCGTTACTTCTCCCAACTTCTGCCAACCTAGCAGTTTGAAAGCACATAAAAATGCAAATAGAAAAAATAGGGAAAAATAGGTAATAGCGTTCCGTGCACCTTTGGCGTTTAGTCATGCCGGCCACATGACCACAGAGACGTCTTCAGATAGCGCTGGCTTTTCGGCTTTGAAACGGAGATGAGCACCGCCCCCTAGAGTCAGGAACGACTAGCACATATGTGCGAGGGGAACCTTTACCTTTACCTAGAGCTATATGCAATGAAGATCTGTCATCTAAGATGAGACTTAATACTGACACTGATGTCAGAAACTTTTTTTTTTGTTTAAAATAGCAGGTGATGCAAACTAGAACCTGAACAGTTATAATGCCTTGTGTAACTGAAAGTCCTAAGGATTATCAAAATAGTTTAGTGTAGTTTGCACCCTTACAAAAAGATGTCATGAAACTGAAAAGAGTTAAATGACACCTTTTTGTGTAGCCTGCCTGAACTTGCTATGTAACTCTTTTGATCTTTCCCAGGGCTCTGTGCAACACCTATATCTATTACATTACATTATTTCCTTTTAGCATAAATAACATTATGAAAGTATAGGAGATAATTAAGAAATAGTAAGGCAAATAAATAGGAAACAAGAGATACCTCCCCTCCCAAAGAAATAAAGCTAAATCTAATTTTCTATACGTAGTTGTTTTCACAATTGTTCTCTTTTATGCAACTTTTCTCATCCATGGTCCCTTTCATTTCATCACTAAGGAACTTGTTTCTTAAGTGTCTTTGGCATAAATCTATGCACTTCTGTGATACCCTGTAATTTATTTTTTTATCTACTCTGTTCCAAGTAACTTTTGCATCTTCTTTCCTTATACTTACTGCTTAGTTGGGAGAGTAAGGTGTCTTTTCCTATGAGACTCATATTTTCTCTTCCTGCAGTCAACATTCTGCTTTTTCTTCTTTCTTTCTCTTCCACATTCAGTTTTCCAAACAACCGACTCTTGCAAAAATTGATCTCTCACACATTCAGGATTTCTAATCAGTCTCTTATACTTCATTAATTCTCTCAACCTTCCACCACAATCAAATCATATTTTTCAACTCGTTCCTTATCCAAGTTCATGCATTAATTATAGTTAAACCACATATTCAAAAGAAACAAACCTTTTTCTAAGCACTTATTTACCAGTTTTCTGCTTTATACTTTGAATGGTCCAATCACTTTTTCCTCTAATTTAGCTCATTGACTGCAGTTCGGGGGAAAATATATACAGCATATATAATCTGGAGTATTTTATATCACACACTTTTAATAGTGTAGGTGAAGGAGAAAGCAGATAAAGGGGGATTAATTTTATCCCAAGAAAACAGAATGTCTATCTTTTAATTGTTGGCTCCTTAATGAGGAAACTGTATATTTTGTTTTGTTTTTGCTTTTGTATTTTTAATTGTGGCTCATTGTAATTTTACCTGAATTTTTACTTACATTTAGTTATATTCTTCTAACCGAAGAAGCAAAGCAAGAAAATGTTTATTTTAACTGGGTCTTTATTGCACCATTTTCAGTTTCTTGGACCAGGACTAGCAAGTAAACATATATGCTTATAATTTACATATACTTTATTATATATACAAAGCAAAGATATCTGCAGGATTTCCCCAAAAGTTTGATGACTTACAATCTTTTTAAAAAGCATTAATTTTAATGGGATGGAGAAAAGATATCCAGCTTAGAATTCTAAGATACAACTAGAATCTTAACACTGCAGCCAAATCAACCAACCAACCAGAAAACATAAAAAGACTTTCAAATGATACAAATAATCCCAGGGTTGTCATGCATTCTGAAGCAGTTATACTGTTATCAATTTGAGTAGGATTAGTGCATCTTCATGTTTACAAAAGTATATATTTGAATATATCACAGATCAAGGATATGAAAGCCACACTTTCCAAAAAGAAGATCTGATGCAAGACGCAAGGAGGAAGTTAACATATACCCGTTTCCGATGCAAATGCTTATCTGGGCAAGTATACAAACCCCAGGAGGTGGCTCATAAGACATTGTCTTCTAAAGTTCTAGTCTTTCATTCCACATCTGAAGTAAAAGGAAGAAGCACCCCACATAGCCACTGGGGCCTCCTCCTGGGTCACCACTTAAATCCTAAGTAGCAGGGTCATCAAAACATGCCTGAAGTGCCTTAAATGAGGAGCGGATTCTATTTTTAAGATAACTGATGGGACAAGTGCTGACTTCAAATACTTATCAGAGCAAACTGTCCCACTGGTCTCACATTTTATCTGATAACCACTCTGCCAGAATTCATCTCCTTTCCTGCTCTTTTTACATGGGCCCTGTAGTAATGCCAGGAACACACTGAACCAAATGAACCCATGAAATGTAAACCTTTCCACATTCTTTGTAAAGAGGCCTGAGGGAATCTAGTGCTGAAGCACAGGCAAGGTATTATAGTATTATATCACCTTGTTACCTGATAAACATGATGGCGAACCTATGGTACACATTCCACAGGTGGCACACAGTGCACTCTCTGTGGGTACGGGAGCCGTTGCCCCAGTTCAGCTCCGCCATGAGGCCCATGTACCTCCTGCCAGCTAGCTGGTTGTCGGGTCTCTGCTGCGTATGAGCGGGGAGCGTGCTGGGGGCCACGCATACATGCCCTTAGGAGAATCACAAACAGAACAGGATGGCCAACACTAATTATTTGCCCTCAGCATCTAATTAACAGAGGCACATCATTGTTTCTTCACAAAGTGTTTCTATTCTTTGCAGTTATAGCTCATTGCTGATGGATCTATTGCTAACCTTTAAAAAAAGCTGGTGTCTAGCACCATATCTTGAGGCAAAAAAATATTCATGTTCTTTCTCTCCTGCCTTTAACTGGCTTGACTGTTCATTTTTATTTATTTATGACATATAATCTTTCATCTCATACAAGTAAGGGTGGCCTGAAAGATTAAGCACCCCCCACCCCCAATATAACACAAGGCTCTGTATTTTTGGCCACAGGCTAATAATACAATTGTTGTGAGTTACTTCTCTTATTTGCACAAATTTCTATGTCTTTGTGCAAAGGAACAGTGTGAAGAAAATTTCATTGGCACGTAAATTGAAATTTGTGTTCTGTTAATATGAAGATCGAAACAGGGTAGCCTTCTGTTAGAGAATCTGGGAAGAAGAGAATCTGGGTTTATACTTTGCACTAAGCCATATCTGATCTGTTTGAGTCTGGTCTAACATGGGCTTATGAAACATCTGCAAAATCCAACCAAGTTCAGAGAGCACTAAAGACCCCACAGATGTTCTCTTTGTCTGATCTTAGGCCCATGATTGAGAACAAATTTAAGTTTCAACTTCGAAGAGTCGCTCCCGTTATGACCATAGCAAGCAGTGGCACAATCAGGTGGAAGGCAGCAAAGCCAGAGGTTTAACAATGGTCTTCCTTAAGATGCTTTGCAGACCCTACATCAAGATACCCCCATTCAGCAGCATCCTCCAATAGTAAAGCAGTGCAGAGGCTTTAGAAGAAGAAAAAGTAGACAGCAATTTAAATCAGAAATGAAGAATGGCCCTCAAGTGAATGAAGCCCACCATTCTTTGGCCCAATTAATTTGTGCATTTGACAGAAATTAATAAATAGCAATGGAGAGGACATGGAGAAAGCACACTGAGCACTAGTACATGCAATAAGGATCTAGGTCTCTTAAGGATTTAGAAGCTGAACATCAGCCAACAGCGTGATGCAGCTGCAAAAGATGTAATCCTTGATTTATGACCACAATTTGGGACCAGAATTTCCATTGCTAAGCAAGATGGTTGTTAAGTGAGTCACCCTTTTGCCACAGTTAAGTGAATCCGGCTTCCCTCTTTAACTTTGCTTGTTGGAAACCACTTGGGAAGGGTGCAGATGGTGATCTCATGACCCTGGGACATTGCAACCATCATAAATACATGCCAGTTGCCAAGCACCCAAATTTTGATCATATAAGCATGGGGATGCTGCAACAGTCATAAATGTAAAAGACCAGTTGTAACTCACTTTTTTCAATGCCTTTATAACTTTGAACATTTTCTAAAGGAATGGCTGTAAATTATGGATTATCTGTAAATGCAGCCCTAGGCTGTAGCAATAGAAGTATACAGTAGGGTCAGTATGAGGAGAACTCATTGTTCCTCTCTGTTTTGTGCAGTCCAAATCACATCTAATATATTGTGCCCTGTTTCAGAAAGAACACTGAGAAATTGGAGGACAGCCACGATGAAAGGCAAGTCCAAGGAGGAAAACCAAAGAGGAAGAGTGTTTAGAGGACTGGATATGTTTAGCCTGGAGAAGAGAAAAGGATAGGGATCTATTATGTTTCTGAAACTTTCCCATGTGGATTCTTCTAGAAGACGGGACAAAAATAAATCAATTTAAAATAGGGGTCCCCAACCTCTGGTGTGGGGACCGGTACCGGACTGCAGCATGCCAGCAAACGGGCCATGCAAAAAAGCAAATCCCCATCCGTGGGATGCAGGCAGTACATGAAACCACGCCCCCTCTAGTGCATGGAACTAGTCCTTGGTGCCCAAAAGGGTGGGGGCTGCTGATTTAAAGTACAAGAAGTAGATTGGAGGACAAAAATGCCTAAAAATAAAAGTTGTCCAGTAAATACATCAGACTGTCTTTAAAGATGGTGGACTTTTTTTTGCTGGAGGTGTTGAAACAGAGGTTAGATGGCAGTGGATTACTGTGCTAGGCAAGAAGTTGGACTAGATGACCTCCAAACTGAGTTTCAGCCTTTAAACTGTATGATTTGAACATTGTAAGAAGTTAATTTTTAAGCCTCTGCGGAACCTTTAATGAAGAGAAGGACTAGGGGAGACATGATAGCAGTGTTCCAATATCTCAGGGGTTGCCACAAAGAAGAGGGAGACAGCCTATTCTCCAAAGCACCTGAGGGCAGGATAAGAAGCTATGGGTGGAAACTAATCAAGGAGAGAAGCAACTTAAATAAATAAATAAATAAATAAATAAATAAATAAATAAATAAATAAATAAATAAATTTCTATACCGCCCTTCTCCCGAAGGACTCAGGGCGGTGTACAGCCTATTAAAAAACACAAAGACAAACATCAGTTAAAAATAATTAAAATTATTACATAATTTGGCTGAAATTTAAAACCCCAAAAATTTAAAACCCAATTTAAAAATCATTAAATTGATAGCCCGGCTTGAACTAAGGAGAAATTTCCTGACAGTTAGAACAATTAATCAGTGGAACAACTTGCCTGCAGAAGTTGTGAATGCTCCAACACTGGAAGTTTTTAAGAAGATGTTGGATAACCATTTGTCAGAAGTGGTGTAGGGCTTCCTGCCTAGGCAGGGGGTTGGACTAGAAGACCTCCAAGGTCCCTTCCAACTCTGTTATTCTATTCTACTTTTCCTCATTTTCATCGAAAGACCACTTAGCTTGTAGTGAAGCTAATAGGACACTAGAGGTCCTCACAGCCCCAGATGAGAAAAGGTGCTAAACAGATTCTTTGGTTTAGGGAAGGTATTATTACCTAGTTTTTCTACAGCTGATCAAGATTCCACTTGTCATAGATTCCACTTTGGAACAAGGAGTCTCATTGTAATGGCCCCTGATCATGTTCACTTCTTTGTCCATTGAATTGGGTAGTTTTGACATTAGTAAAGGAGAAAGAATCTTTGGCTCAGCTGGAGGGATTCAACTATTATCCTTCCCCAAGGCCTGGGAGATCAGGTAAATTATTCAATGACATTCTGAATGGCCATAAGGTGGGATCAGAGGTGGTATTCAGCTAGTTCGGACTGGTTCACCTGAACAGGTAGCAGAAATTGTGGTTGGCCCCGCCCACCTGCCCTGGCTCTATGCCATCCTATTTAGACGCGTTTTTGAGGCCGGGTGCATGCATGAAAAGCACATGTGCCAGCAAAGCACATGCATGGAAGGCCAGGCACATGCGTGGATGGGGGTGCGCTCACATTTGTGAACCGGTAATGGGATCCATATAAATCAGTTGCTACAGCAGAGAAATTTTGCTTGCTAGGTCCTGAGATGACACCTAAAAGAGAAACCTAAAGGCAGTCAGTCTACCTGATCTCAACTGATGGGCTGAAGCCATCAGAGATACGCGTTCCTTCAAATAGCTAGGCCCTATCTTTGTATTATACTGTTAATGTAGTAGAAACGAAAACTTTAAACGTTAAACTTTAGAGACATTTATGACCCTAATTCAATTTTGTCACAAGCACTAAACCTTAGCTTATTTCAAAAAGTAGGTTTTGGTCTTCTTAGACCTTGGATACAGAGGCCATCAGAAAAATATCAAGGCTACATGCTAGATTGACAGAGTCTGTTAGGCATTTGGAACAAATGGTGGAAAATAATTAGACTGACTTGTCAACAGTCTGATTCTAGTTACCCCAACTCTGTCTGGACTTTCCAGGAGATGCAGTTAAGAGCAACAGCTCACCCATGATTAGGCCTTGGCTGACTTGAAGCTTTGTCTCAACAGCAATACACTAGTAGGACTGTCCATCATGGAGGTCAGCAGGGTTCAGTATCATCATGACAATTTCGTGTTCTGATTAGGTGTGTGTAATGGGGACCCCAGCTCAGGCATATGTTTTATAAATTATTATTCATTGTGTTGCATATATCTCTGTTATACCGTGTGATTTGAAATTGTTTTCTTCTCTAAATACACTTTGAAACTTCTGGTGTACTGTGGCCTGGTATGATTTGTAGGTGGCATTAGCTTGGTAGCTGAAGATTTGCAAGTATGTGCAATAACTACATGAATGCAGTCCAGCAACATTTTGGGGGAGGCCAGCTATTTACCACTGGATTCTGCTAGTCATTCTGAATTCCCTCAAGAAAACGTTCATTAGCTATTGCATTGGATAGCAAAACTGGTTATACTGCTTTCTATTCAGTAAGATTCACCTCAATGTTTCAGATCTAAGGATTTCTGTCTACAATATATTAGCTCTCATAATCCTGTGGCCAATTGCAAAATGAGCATTAGGAATTTGCTCTTAGTCAACAGAAACTTGGGAAGGCTCATGGCTGCCTTTGAAGAGACTCCCCCCACCCCCGTCATTTTAGCCCCTTTTCCATTATATCAGAAGCCATAGTGGTGCAGTGGTGAGAATGCAGTAGTGCAGGCTAACTCACTGCTTACTGCCAGGATTTCGATTCTCACCAGCTCAAGGTTGACTCAGCCTTCCATCCTTCCGAGGTGGGTAAAACGAGGACCCAAATTGTTGGCGGCAATATGCTGAGCACTATGGAGAGCGTTATATAAGTCTAAGTGCTATTTCTATATCCATTGTCTAAATGTAGAAAGAGCCTGGTTGGATAAAGGCAATACCCTACGAAGAAGACCAAGATCCTGTATTATACACCGATCAACCAGACATTTCTTTCATGTCTCCACTATAGCAGGTATTTTAACTTATTCTAGCCATGATTCAGAAAATGGTATCCTGTCATCAACATCGATGGCTATTGTATGATTTGCCCTCTCCCTCAATATGCATTCCAGTCTGCTTTTAAAAACCATCTAAATTGTCAGCTATCATCACACCTGATAGCGGCAAATGTCATGTCTTTGTATACAGACCTTGAATTTTCCAATTCTTGCTCAGCTCGTTTCATTCTCCTTCACTGTCACTGTTTGGAAAGAAAAAAAAACCCTCCATCTGTCGACATGTACATTGTGTCTCTCTTGCCTTTGATCTCCCCTCTCAATACCCATCTTTTCCGCAATCTTCCTCTTGAATCTTTGCAGCATTACTCAAATTTAAGGGTGGCAACCGTATATGTTTAGCTCTTTATTCACTTGCTGCTTTTTCTCTCCTGGATTTCAAATATGGCAAAGCTGTGGGGGAGGAAAGCTTAATTCTCATCCCCCCTTTGCCTTGAAAAAGTTCTGGTAGGAATTGCCACAAGGCAAGATTCAGGGGACAGCACCTAAGACGCCTCCTTGCACTGCATGTGGTGACGTCCTTGCTTAACAAGTAACAGAGTTGGAAGGGACCTTGGAGGTCATCTAGTCCAACCCCCTGCTCACGCAGGAGACCTGTACTAGGGATTCGAACTGCCGACCTTTCTGATCGACAAGCTCAGTGTCTTAGCCACTGAGCCACCTAGTCAGGCACGTCAGGTGGAGATACTATTTTGGGGGGCATTTTCTCCAATGCATCTGCTTTGATCTAGCCTGCTTGGCCTGAACTATGGGCAGCTGCTAATAAGGGGCCAGTGTCCTGCCATATACAGAAGTGTACAGAAGGTGGGGTTTTCCCCCCTCCTTCTGCTCCTAAATCATGTTTGAAGCACGCCAATCAAGCAGCTTATCTGGGCTTCCTCAGTTTGTTGTTTGCAATGGAAGGTTATTTAGGTCAGCCACTGACAGGTTTAACTTTCCTTCTTAAGTCAAGGTGAGGTGAGGAAACTTAAGACTCTCTTGTATGCTTAGGTGGGTGCCACTCCTGATACCTTGCCTTTTACTAACAGAGAGGAAAAATGGGTACTGAGACTGAAGTATTCTCCGAATTCAAGCAGTTTTTAATGGAGTTAAATGATCCTCTGGGTCTGATCTAGAACCAGTCTGGAAAATAATTTCACACGTTGCCCTTCTAGGAACTTGATGTTTTATTTAAGGCTCTGCAATTATGGCAGAAATCTGTGAGAGCCCACAATTTTGAAATTGTAACTGCACATTAGTGGCCAAAATTGTGGAAACCTTTTGGGAAAAGTGTATTTTTGAGGTTTGATGGCTAATAACACCACTTTTTTTGGGAGTTTCAAGATAATCATATTCCACTGCTGGAATGGCCTGGGAATAGCCCAGACCTTAACCTAATTGAAAATCTATGGAGCCGACTAAAGAAACTTGTTAGTCAGAAGCGACCCAGCAATAAAACCCAGTTAATAGAAGCCATCATTCAATCTTGGTTTCACATTATAATAGCTGCAGAACTAAAAGACTTGGTTCACTCCATGGGAAGATATTGTAAGGCTGTAATTCAAGTTAAAGGTTACCCAATTACGTATTAACTGACATGGTGATAATTTTTGTATGTCTCATTTTTTTTCTAGGAGTTTTTTTCTTCTTTATACTGTAACTGCTATTCTAATAGCAAATCCTTCATAAAGGTTATTGCATTTCATTTTTGATTAAATTATCTTTCCATTGATATATAATTTTATGGTACTACTAAAAAAAAAAAAGTGGTGCTAGTTTTAGAAAATATGTTTTTCCCAAAATTATTTTCACAGGTTTCCACAATATTGGCCACTACTGTATTCACTGGTTTCCCCAAAACTGAGAGTTCTGGCATGTGCAATGTTGTGTGTTCAGACAGTTTATACGGGTCCCATGCAATTGTTTCTATGTTCCTGCATATGGCTTTTCTTATTCTCCATGGCAACCTTTGATACAGCTGTTCCACCCATTGGATGCTTTAATTTCAAAAGAATATATGAGACAGAGCAAAGAAGAGATATAGAGAGTAAGAATTTTCCTGTGGAGTTTTTCAAAGCTTACCTTGTTAAGACATTAGTTATACTAGCAGCTTTGTTCAGACAATGGTGGATACACTGAAAACAACATTACGGAAAAGATAGTCCAAATTCCACAAATTTGCTGCTACTTTTCCTCTGAGAATTTTGTTTGTTTGTTTTGTTTTGTTTATTTAATTTGTATACTGCCCTACTCCCGAAGGACTCAGGGTGGTGAACAGCCACAGGATAAAAACACATAAATACAAAATTTAAAACTGGATAAAAACCGAATTAAACAATTTGGCCGAAGACAGATTTAAAACACCCCAATAAATTAAGAACGAATTAAAATTTGCGTTTTAAAAAGGGAAAAAATTAGGCCAGGCCAGCCTGATGGAATAAAAAGGTCTTGAGAGCATGGCGGAAGGTGCGTAGATCCGGGATTTTCTATGTCAGGAGTGTCAAACTCAAGAGCCCATGGGCCAAATCCGGTCCGCGGGATGTTTAGATCTGGCCCACGGGGCTGGCCTGGAAACATCAAAGAACTGGCCCACGGTGGCTCTGCCAGTGAAAATGGGGCACCGGGGGGGGGGCTGTGCACTGTCCCCCCCGAGCTCCGTTTTCACTGGCAGAGGGCTATCAAAACAAATTAAAAACAAAAGGAGAAATGTTTTCCCTTTTGAATTTGAGCATGCAAGAAAGGACAGGAAAGGAGAAAGAAAAAGAAGGAAAGAAGGGAAGAGAGGAAGGAAAAAGAAGGAAAGAAGGGAAGAAGAAAAGAGAAGGAAGAGGGAAGGAAAAAGAAAAGGAAGGAAAGGAAGGAAGGATTATAATGAGACTGAGGGAGGGTCTCAGGGAAGTCTTGCCTTAGCATTTGGCCACCACAGGTACCGACATGAATGACGGTGAGCTGGCCACGCCCACCATGACCACTCCGACCCCCGGCCATGGCCCCTCAGCCTCCGAGGTCAAACACACCCTTCATGTAGCCCTCAGTGAAATCGAATTTGACACCCCTGTTCTATGGCAATTGCAAATTGTGAGATCTCATATGAGAGTATTGAAAATCTGTAAGAAGCAGTCATCTTGCAAATTTGCCTCAGTTTTGTTATTTATGTTTATTTAATGCTCCAATGCCCTTAGAGAGAAGGAAAGCCTTAAACAAACAAAAAGAAAGTAAGAAAATATTTAGTAGCATAAAGTTTATTTACCTATACAAAATCATAGGTCTCTGAAAAGTCTGTAGCAGTAAAAGAATAAGCAAAAAAGATTTTGTTTTTAAAAGGCTATATAAATATGCACAAAGAAATAAATTATTTGTGTTTTACATTTTCAATGTTTATTCCAAACTTAAAACTTTTAATAATACAAATGACTAAGGACCAGCTTAACAAATTCAGCTTCTCTCTGCGAGTGTATGCCTGTGTGTGTACATAAATATACACAGACTTACGTATATATTCATGTGAGCATATATAGAATTCTTTGTACATGCTTTGGAGTATCGGTAAAAAGATTATTTTTTTGCCAGAAACTATTGTATTCACAATATGAATAAGGAGTGATGCACCCTATTTTTAAAAGTCCCAAACAGCACCATTTTAGAGAATCCTGAAGCACAGTGTAACCGAGAAAGAAACATAATTGTTTATAGGCTGCAAAAGTCTGATAGATGATGCTTAGTTTAGTCCGACAGATAGACATGAGGTAGGCTGATCTTTCCTGGCGAAAACCTGTTAACTGATTTTTATCTCTCTCTTTTGCACCAAAACCAAAAATTATTGATTTTATTGGAAATAGTCATTTAATCACTCTGTGGTTCCAGAAGTGAAATCCAGCAGGTTCTGGAGAACCGGTAGCGGAAATTTTGAGTAGTATGGCGAACTGGCAAATGCCACCTCTGGCTGGCCCCAGAGTAGGGTGGAAATGGAGATTTTGCAATATCCTTCCCTCAGGAGTGGGAAGGGAATGGGGATTTTGAAGTATCCTTCCCCTGCCACGCCCACCAAGCCACACCATACCCACCAAGCCACTTTTTACAATTTATAATGTATGCACACATTTCTACTCATAGATCAGATAAGTTGATTTCACAGAGGGATGGAAACAAAACATGTATCCAGCTCCTGGATTTACCAAACAGGCATTTTAGATTGTCTGCTCTTCATTCAACTCAATTTCCAACCTGGGCTGCTTTCTTGGTTCGCCCTGTTCCCAATCACTGGCGATCCTAGCCAATGGATTCTCCTCATCGATCAGACTTCTTTGTGCGTTTGTTCTGCACACATCTTGTACTTTTCCATTTTAATGCCTATCGATTTCAAGGCACCTACATGGTGTAATTAAATGTATTTGCATTCACTATTAAACAAAGAGTAATACTGGCCCAGATAGCCCTAATTCAGAGGTCTTCAAACTTGGCAGCTTTAAGACTTGTGGACTTCAACTCCCAGAGAATTCTGGGAGTTGAAGTCCACAAGTCTTAAAGCTGCCAAGTTTGAAGACCTCTGCCCTAATTGGTCAACTGCAAAGTTTCTGTTTTCAAAATCATTGAATATTATGAGACTTCTGGACAGAGGAGCCCTTGGTGCTTGTATTCAAGGGTTATTGTGCTGCTCTTCTGCCTTTTTTTTTTTTATGTAAGGATTTTGTTTGTTTGTTTTTTCTGGAAAGAAGAAACACAGAAGAAAAGGGGGTGGGGGAAAATCTGGGAGTGCTGCTAATGGAAGACAGTGTAGCTCTTGTAAACAATTCTGTGAAAGCACCTCAAATGTGTCCCAGTGCATTCCATATTAAACCTTGACAATTACAAAGCAACATGGGGAAGGATGGGAAGAGAACATGCAAAATTGCATTTAAAAAAAAAAAAGTCAGGAAAACAATTATGCTTTTATTACCTTTATGTGCAACTGCTTCTCTGCTCCACCCCCACCCCATGTTTAAACTTATGGAAATATATCCAAGATGGCATACCTTTAAAAGACCTTTATCCTTATTCGGAATACTGTTAAAAAAAAACAAAAACCACACACACACACACACACACACACACACACACACACACACACACACACAACCAAGCATCCTTCAAGTAGCATTGCAATAGAAAGCCACTCCTCCACTCGGTTCATTATACTCGTGGCATCCTTCAACAGAATCTTCTTGATCGGCAGACGTGACTCTCTCGGCGTTGCCTGCTTCTTTCTCTCCAAAAATTGTGCTGCTCAAAAAATAACATTAATCCCAACAAAGAATCTTCTTTTCACATTTTGGGATGTTCTGCAATGTCCATGAAAAACTCCCCATTTTCTTTTTCTTAAAAAAAAAAAAAAAGTGCTTTCAAAAATACTTTTAACTCAAAAGTAGCATCTGGAGGTTAGGAGCTTTAAAAGCAGACAACTAGGAGTCCTTTTTTTGCTGAGGAGATTCGGATTCATACTGTTGTGCTAGCGCAGGTGAGATTCTTCCGGTTTCTCTCACTGAATGCTTCTTGTCCTCCCAGCACAAATCTCCTTGACGGAGCTGCTGCACCAGGAACCTTGTTTTCGTAGGGAAAACATGTAAGGTGCAAGGCACGTGGGGCATTTGAAGGAGGAGAGGGCAGGTTCATACTAAAGTCCCAGGTTTTGAATCCTCGTGCCAGAAGAGCCTCTGTTCGTTCTCTTGCAGGCCGTCTTGCAAAGGGTTCCTACTGCTGTTGCCCAACTGGTTAGTTTCAGGATATATCCTGGAAAAGAAACATAACCATCAGTGGCTAGCTAAGTGCTCCTCTAGAGTTCACCCAGAAGCAGGGGTGAAATCCAGCAGGTTCTGGAGAACCTGTAGCGGAATTTTTGAGTAGTTTGGAGAACCGGCAAATACCACCTCTGGCTGGCCCCCGAGTGGGGTGGGAATGGAGATTTTGCAATATCCTTTCCCCAGGAGTGGGGTGGGAATGGAGATTTTGCAATATCCTTCCCCTGCCACACCCATCAAGCCACACCACACCATGCCCATCAAGCCACGCCCACAGAACTGGTAGAAAAAAAAATTAGATTTCACCACTGCCCAGAAGGCCTGGTCTTTCTAAGCAGACCTCCCAATCAGTGGTGGGTTTCAAAATTTTTTTTACTACTGGTTCTGTGGCCGTGGCTTAGTGGGCATGGCAGGGGAAGGATACTATAAAATCTCCATTCCCATCCCACTCCAGGGGGAAGGATACTGTAAAATCTCCATTCCCTCCCCAATCCAGGGGAAGGTTACTGCAAAATCTCCATTTCTTCCTGATCAGCTGGGACTTGGGAGGCAGAGAATAGATGGGGGTGGGGCCAGTCAGAACTTTTACTACTGGTTCTCCAAACTACTCAAAATTTCCGCTACCGGTTCTCCAGAACTGGTCAGAACCTGCTGAAACCCACCTCTGCTCCCAATGTTTTCAAGGGATGTTCCGAAGCCAATTTTAAAAGAAGGCAGCCTGCATTATGCTATTTCCTGACATAAATTTATGGAAGTCCCAAACCCCAGGAAGTTCAGTGTCTATGGAGATTCTCAATCGTCCAGGTCATGGTTGTCACAAAGGTGCTTTTCCAAAATATAATTGGGCTTCCTTGGTTTTTTTTTTTTCCTTTGAAAACGTTTTGCTGCTCATCCAAGAAGTTTCTTCAATTCAAAACTGAAGAAGCTTCCTGGATGAGAAGCAAAACGTTTTCAAAGAAAAAAAAAATGGGGGGAAAGTCCAGTTGACTTTTGGAAAAGCACCTTTGGCCCAGGAAGTTCATTCAAACATTATGAAGGCAGGGTGTTGGAAAGACACAGATGGATACAGTCCAACAGTCACACAGTCAACAGCAGTTTAGATAACAATCTGTTATACAGGCAGACCTCGATTTATGACCATTCATTTAGTGACCATTTGAAGTTACAATGAAAAAAAAAAGATTACTTCTAACCAATCCTCACACTTACGACCATTGCAGCATCCCCACAGTCACAAGCTTGTGATCCAGGCACTTGGAAACTGGGCTCACATTTATAGCTGCTGCAACCTCCCACAGTCAAATGTTTGTGAATTGCAAATTTGCCAGCTGGTTTCTGGTTTTTGTCAGCTGGTTTCTGACAAAACGAAGTCAGTGGGAAACCAGCAAGAAAAGTCGCAAACTGCAATCACATGATGACAAACCACAGCAAAAAAAAAAAAAAAGGTAATAAAATTGGATGCCTCACTTAACAACTGCACCCCTTAACAATGAATTTATCCAGTCCCAATTGTGGTCATAAGTTGAGGACTACTTGGGTATGTATTTGTTTTAAGTCACTGCCATGAACATGTAGCAATATGTAAATGATAACTAAACACCCATTTTAAAAAAAAAATACACAGAAATGTATTTCTATCTCATCGCACCCTGAACATTTAGGACTGGTTTATACATAGAATTTGGGTATATGTGTGTATTATCTATTCCTTCTGACAGGAGTGGTGAAGCATTCATTATGAAGCAAGCCTCAGTTTACAAAATGGCCTTGTTGCAATAAAACAGATAAGAGTGTCCTCATTTAGGAACCATAATTGGGATCCTCAACTCAGCAGTGAAGCAGTGAACTGTGTTTATGATCTTATTTTGGCTTTCCTTCGCTTTACAGACCTGTGAAGGTTGTAAATGCAGGGACTGGTTGCAAGTTACTTCTTTATTACTATCATAACTGCTGAAAGGTTGCTAGATGAGGCAGTTGCTAAATGAGGACTATAATAATAGTTTAGAGCAAGGGTGAAGAAGGAGTACCCCAGTTCCTACTTGCAACCCCCCCCCCCCAAAGTAACAGAGTATGCTGCTGGAATTTGGCAAAAATGTGCTAAATAGGCCTCGGCAATTCTCCTAAAATATGACATTAATTAAATAATAAAAAGAACTCACAATTTTTGTTTGGTTATGTATTTTCCCCACCTTTAACGGTTTTTATTATTATTTATTTTTTTTAAAGAAAATCATCGGGGACAGGTCAGTTTTAAAAGCCTTTAAAAGCTTTAAAATGAAGCAAATGCCACTATATGCTTAATTAATTTTGCTTCATTTTAAAGCAAAAGCACTATATCACAAGTTCACTTCACGTTAAGTCTGCTCAGCGATAAGCAAGGGTATCAGCAATCCTCTAGCTCAAACCACCCACCCACTGATCACAAGTACTTGGATCCTCTTACTTCAAGGTATTTAAACATCAAGTCATTCCTGCAGATGTTAAGACAGAGAAACGCTTTGTTCTAAGGGAGAAAAGAATTTAAGACAACAGAAGCAGAAATGAGAAGGGGAGAGGGAGCGGGAACAGGCACAAAACAGGGATTAGGGATACAAGCAAACAGAAACCTCAGGATTGGGAGAAAAAAAAGCAATTGGCAGCATCGGAGGGAAGCTTTAAGCTACTTGCTGTTGGCAGAAGTGCCATGAAAGCCAAGGAGAAAATACAAGGGGGAAAAACAGTAATTAGAAACAAGGCATGAGGGTTATGGGTGGCTCAAAGTGGTATCCTTGGAGAAGTCAAATGCATTTTGTTTAAAATACATAAACTTGCATTTTACAGCTTGGTGTCCTCCAGCTATTGAGCCACAACTCTCATCCTCACCAAATTCAAGTAAACAGGCTGAAGGAGGCTGCCCTACCTAATTTTATGTGTATTTTCAGAAGCCCAATTGGAGAAGGATGAGACAAACAGAATACACAAGGAAGGCCCAAATGTGAGGGTGCCTTTGTCTTTATTTATTGATTCATCGTGTGAGATGTAAATGCCTTATTCCCTAATGTGTAAATAATGTATATATGGGACATCGGGGGTTAACTTATTCTTTGGTTCCTAATGTATTCATAATTCACCACTCCCATTCTTGGCTCCACCCCTTGTATATATAAGGAGCCACCTTCACCATTTTCCTTGCTTCTATCTGTGAATATTCAGTGAATATAGAATGCCTGTTATAATTAAAGAGAAATATATTTAAACCTCTAACTCTTATTATCATTATTGAGTCTGATCCTGAAAATATTGCAACAAGCTGGTAGCAGAGGATGGTTAATTGACTCAATAAATACTTAAAGATGTCTAAGAAAGATAGGCCCAACACCAGGGCCTACAGCAAAGAAATAGAAACTGAACAAGAAATAATCAACGAATCCACAAACGCGATTTCGAGAGAATCCGAAGAATACACCACTGAAGAAGAAGAACTAATAAATGAAAATAATGACCAGGAGGAAATCGAAATAGAAAATAACGAACTCAGGTCAGAGATATTAAAACTATTAAAAAGCCAGAAGAATGATGAAAGCCTCATCGCGAATCTCCAAGAAATGCTGAAAAACAGCGGAGCAGCGAGAGAGAAAAACATTGCTAAAGAGAAACCCAAAGACCAAAAAAACTGTGAGTGATATGACTACAGAGAAAGTCGTTATGAAAAAGAAAAGATGTGATCCCGCGCGAAATTTTGAATGGCAGCCATCTTGGTTCCAACAAGCCTCCAAAGTGAGCGAAGCAGAGCCAATCAAAATGCTCAGTTCAAAATTTCTGGCGCGAAAAACGTTATCAGACAACGAAAGCGAAAAGGAAGATTCAAACTCTTCAGAAGAACCAGAATCAGAAAGCGAAGACGACTTAACGAAATCCCAAGTAAAGTCAGCAATGAAGACGCTTTTTGCTGCATTTGGGCCAAAATTAAAAATTTCCAAAGCGACAACGAAGAAGCTAGAGAACAAGCCGATACCTCAAGACCTGCACGCTCCCATCCTGACTTCGAGAGCGACGACGCCCGAGCCCAGAGAGCCATGTCGATTCCGCCCTACACCGCAGACCGGATCAAGTACCAACGCACACAAAAGAAAGAAAAGAGCAGTCGCCGCCATCAAAACTCCTAAAACCGAGCCAGAAACCGACTCGTCTGAAGAGGAGCGGAGCGAGCGAGATGCAATGGAGAGAACCTTCCACGACGACGCCAAAGAAGAAATGAGCAACGCGCATGTGCGAAACTACGTAGACGGTCCGGAAAGAATTGAACTGGCCAGAGAACCGCGCAGACTCGTTGCGAGCATCCCCATGCCGTTTTGCAATTTCCTGCACTTGCGAGACCACGGACTACCTCAGGTTGTAAGTAATGGACAAAATAATGTGGGAAACTTACCCAGTGACTTCCCAAAACTTAGAGTTGATGGCATTAATTTGCAAGAATGGTATCAACAGCTTCAGGTTGTCTTTATGAAAGAAAATTTACTATTCTTTATCACTAGTCCTCCAAGAAGACCTTGGACTTTAAAAATAGATTGTTTACATCATAGAGCATTTTTCTTAATAATATCTAGCGTGTCTCCTGCAATGTATCATAGCATCAAACCAAACCTAACTGTTTCAGAAATAATTCAATGCATGTTTAATCTGTTTCACAGCGATAGTGTAGCTACCACTACAAGAATGTCTAAGGATTTCTTTTCTTCCAGAGTAAAACCAGGGGTTTCCATAAGTGAGCATTTGATATCTCTAAACAAAATAAGAGCTGAGCTGCATTTGAGGGGGGAAGTGATTTCAGACCAAACAATGAAAAGTGTTATTATCAATTCACTTGATTCATCATGGGATAGTTTTATGTCACACTTAGACACCATCAATCTAGGATATTTATCCATAGAAAGTCTATCTAACAAATTGATAGCAGAAGACAATTCAAGAAAAAATCGTTCCAGCAATCACACAGAACACAAATCTTTTAGGAAGGTAGCTTTCCAGGAAAAATACAATGAAGCTTTTAAATGCCATAATTGTGGGTCCAGGGAACACAATAGAAGAGACTGTCCCAAAATCTCAAAGGAGAGACATAGGTCAGAGTATAGGAGCAAATACAATTATAGACAGTCTTCCACAGATAGACATAAATATAGAAGCCCACCAAATTACAGAGATAGTAGAGGGGGTAGAGAAAATTCAAAAGAGAGAAAATCTGGTTCACTGAATGGACTAAATAAACAAGACAGCACTAAAACACAACAAAATGAGAACAATAATTGGCTTATTGATTCTGGGGCAACCAACCACACCACTAATAACAAAAATATATTGTCTTCATTTACAGAAGATAAATTTGTAATAAAGGTAGCTAATCAAGAAAAGGTTCAAGTATTAGGCAGAGGAAATGTGACCTTGCCTGGCCTAGGAAAAATAGAGGGGGTATTGTTAATTCCAGAAATACCTCATAACATACTAAGTGCCATAAAACTAAGCAGAGATTCTGACATCAATATAGTTTTCTCAAAGGGGAAAGCAACTTTAGAGAAGGACAAAACAAATGTAGGCACTGTGATGATTAAAGGAGGCCTACCCTATCTAATAACAAAAGAAAGATGGTTACATAACATTG
The DNA here is from genome assembly GCF_029215685.1 of Pituophis catenifer annectens. Classification (NCBI taxonomy): domain Eukaryota; kingdom Metazoa; phylum Chordata; class Lepidosauria; order Squamata; family Colubridae; genus Pituophis; species Pituophis catenifer. Next base: position 54,844,868 of record NW_027256882.1, read on the forward strand.
ATTCAAATATGGAAGATTGTATTGAGGCAGATGATGAAAATGTTAGTAACAGTGACAATGATGAATGTAAAATATCTCATGATCACGCAAATACACACAATGAGAAGAAACCAAGAATAGGTAAACCAATTCATGATGAGTGTGCTCACATCTTGCATAGGAAGTTAGGACATGCAAGTTTTCCTGTAGTACAAAAAATGACTGAACACGCAGAAGGTGTCAAAATAAAAAATTGTGAAAATTATTTGGAATGCTCAGTATGTAAATCCACTAAACTAAAAACTAGTCCCAGACCAAAAAAATCCAACAGATCAACTAACAAAATTTTTGACTTAGTACATATGGACCTAGTTGGTCCATTAACTCCATCAATCACTTATAGAAAACGTTACTTCCTAACAATAGTAGACGATTACAGTCGCTATGGTTTTGTTTACACATTAAAACACAAGGATGAAACCTTTCAGAAATTTAAGGAATTCTACAAACGCATAGAAACACAACATAATATCAGAATAAAACAAATTATGACAGATAGGGGATGTGAATTCATGTCTAAAGAATTCTCCCAATGGTTAAAGGATAGAGGAATGCTACATTTCACGTCTAGTCCATTTTCTGCGTTCCAAAACGGGATTGCAGAGAGAAAGAATTCCACACTACAAACCATGATTAGGTGCACATTAGAGGATGCTGGTTTAGGCAAACAATTTTGGTCAGAGGCCTTACATTATTCAAATTACACTCAAAATAGAACCTGGTCCAGTATTGTGAATAAAACACCATATGAGGTGATGTATAATAGGAAACCCAAATTAGCACACATGCACATATTTGGAGTCACTGCAGACGTACACATACCTAAGCAGTTGAGAAGAAAGGGAGAAAACGTATCCAGAAGATTAAGATTTATGGGATATGAAACTGGCACCAAAGGGTACAGATTCATTGATAATAATAACAAATTTATAGTCTCCAGAACAGCTGTGTTCCATGAACAGGCCAATTGGTCTAAATTACATCTTAATGAAATATTTCCAAATAAATGCAAAGATACAAAACCTTGTGAGGAAGGGACAATAGAAAATCAAAATATCAACAAAAATAAAAACAAAACCAAAACTTGGACAAATAGTCAACACAAAATAAAGACAGACACATTAACAAAAAAGGAAGCAAGATATTTGCATGATAACCATAGCAAACCCGAAAGAGCTATTAGAAACAATAGAAATCAAGTACCAAATAAATACAGAGATTACATAATGCATATGGATGGTGAACAAATGACACCTAATACATATGAGGAAGTATTAAAACTCCCTCGTGAAGAAAAGGAAAAATGGGAACTAGCTATGAAAAAAGAGATGGAAAGTTTGCAAGGATTAAATGTGTTTACACCTGCGATTGCACCTAAAGATAAAACGATTATAGGTACCAGGTGGATTTATAAAATTAAGAATCTAGAAGGAGGCAATACTCTATACAAAGCTAGATTGGTTGCACAAGGTTATGCACAAAAATATCCGGAGGACTACACTGACACATACTCCCCCACAGTGAGAACAGAGAGTGTTAAAACAGCTCTAGTAGTGGCATCTGCACTCAATCTTGATGTATTTCAATATGACATACAGACTGCGTATTTACACGCAAAACTAGATAAGGAAATATATGTAAGAGCACCACACAGTCAATACACTAATAAGAATGAAATTTGGCTATTGAACAAGAGTCTATACGGATTAAAGCAATCTGGCAAAAGATGGTACGATTGCTTGGTAAAAGTACTTAAGACCATGGATTTCAACGCTACCACTGCTGATAACTGTTTCTTTGTAAAAAAGAGTGATGATCATATTGAATTTGTATTAATTTATGTAGATGATATTTTATATATAGGAAAACACAAGGAGAGAAGAGAAACCTTTGTAAATAAGCTAAACGAACATTTCTCGTTGAAATCTCTAGGTAAGGTAAACAAATACCTTGGTGTACAAATTAACAAAACTAGAAGGGGATTCAAACTTACTCAGAAAGATAAAATCATTGAACTTCTGAACAAATGCAATTTAAACAATGCCAAACCCTGTGACACTCCTATGCAAACTGATTTCCTTAGAAACACTGATGAATCTTCCCCTGAATTCAAGGATAATACATTTTATAGATCAGTCATAGGTTCACTTCTTTATATATCTAATTGGACCAGGCCAGATATTGCATTACCACTCAACTTATTGTCAAGATATGTTAGCAAACCAACAATGTATCATTGGGAAGCAGTCAAAAGAATTCTAAGATATCTGAAAAGTACATTAGACTTTTGCTTAGTATTAGAACCTAGTAATGGTAAAGAACCAAAACTTACATGTTACGCAGATGCGGATTGGGCTGGAGATATATCATGCAGAAAGAGCACTTCTGGTTATATTTTTCTATTAAATGACTGTCCAGTTTACTGGTACACTGGTAAACAAGAACTGGTAGCCACTTCGACCACAGAAGCGGAATATGTTTGTTTGTCCAAAGCTGCAAATAACCTTGTATGGTTTAATGATTTGATTTCAGATGTTTGGAAAAAACCTGCTTTGCCTTTTGTTATGCATGAAGATAATAAAGCAGCCATTGAAATATCCAGATCCGATGCCATTGGACAAAGGTCCAGGCATATAGATATAAAATTTAAGCATGTGAGACAATTGTCTCAAGATGGATTTATCAAAGCAGTGCATTGTGATACCTCTGAACAATTAGCTGACATATTGACGAAGCCTTTACCTTCTAAACAGCACAAATATTTAACATCAAAATTATATGTCTTATATTGTCCTGAATCTGAATGTAATTGGTGTTGTATAGCGAACCGGCATTTAGAGGGGGATTTGTGAGATGTAAATGCCTTATTCCCTAATGTGTAAATAATGTATATATGGGACATCGGGGGTTAACTTATTCTTTGGTTCCTAATGTATTCATAATTCACCACTCCCATTCTTGGCTCCACCCCTTGTATATATAAGGAGCCACCTTCACCATTTTCCTTGCTTCTATCTGTGAATATTCAGTGAATATAGAATGCCTGTTATAATTAAAGAGAAATATATTTAAACCTCTAACTCTTATTATCATTATTGAGTCTGATCCTGAAAATATTGCAACACATCGAATCTGAATAGCTAGCTGCCCATCTCACAAAAAGCAACTCTGTGTACAACAATCAAATATTTTTATACTTTCATTTATTTATTTGACAGGATTTAGAAGTCTCCCCAATCCCACAGGATTATGGCATATAACACAGGATTATGGCATGTAACATCAAACAAAAGGAAAACGAAAGAACATAGGATAAACAGTGAAATCCAGAGCAGTACAAAACAAAAAACAAAAACACTCAACTCTGAGGAAAGGTAAAACCCCAAATAATACCTAAGATAGGTGTCCAAGGAAGTCATCTGGCACCAAAAGGGTGATAAAATAAAGCAGTTTCAATCTGTTTATGGAACAGCAGAAAGGTGCGGGTTGCACATATTTCTAGGAGGAAGTTATTCCATACTTTGGGAATTATGACAGGGAAAGTCTGCTGTTTTACCCATTTCCTGCAAACGTCAGGAAGAGAGAGAACTTTCAGCAGGTCCTCTCTTCATGACTGGACTCTATGGGCATATTTTTGTTCTGGGAAGTTGTCAGATGCATCCCGGTGTTATGATAAATTGAGCTTTAAAAGTAATTTACCAGCTCTTTGAATTGGGCCTGGATTGTACTACCTTTGCGCATAACATGATACATAGGTTGAACCGGTCTAATGTAAAGGGCAGACTTCAGGAAATCAGGTCCTGGAATGGGACAATTACATTATATATAGCCTTATGTTTGTGCTACTTTATCCCCATGCTGGCTCACTGTTGGCTTCATGTGGTGTGAGATGCAACACCCGATTATTCCTATACAGATGTGGTCTTTGACCCTCTCCCACCCCAAGTCCCCCATCCCAGTTTATGGTTTTGCAACCATAGTGCGCTACAATTTACAAAGCAACATTTTCAGCAATACGGAGCAAACTGTAGGGGTCGCTGTCCAACATGTAGGTCTTTCTACGTTTTGCGAAAGCTGCAGGGCTCACCTGCTCTGCAGTGGGTGGTTCCCATACACATTCCCGTAACAGCTGGCAAAAGAGGACTGAGATAGCGTATCATAATCAGGAAGTCCTAACAAGACCTGATTCCGCCAGTTCACGGAGGAATTTGTTGAGGATGCTAAAATTGAAGAGAGAAGAGATAAGGAGAAAAGAATGTCAACAATGAATCCTTCCTTGATTTGGATAAGAACTGCTTAGATAAAAATTTGTCTGGGTTCAAAGAAACACTGCACGAAACATCCCAGATGAAAGGAAAATGCCAATTTGATTAGGAGAACACTCCTTTTAATGCCATGCCATTCCCTTCCCCTACTTGAAATCTAACACATGGGGCTTGGATACTGATACATTTACAAAAACTTCATTGGGGAAGCTTATCTTAAAGTATTTATAAATTTTATTCCATCTTTGCTGATATAAGGTGAACTTTTGCAAATTAATGCTGAGCTCACTGGCTTTCAGCAAAAGATCTAAGATGAAATAAAAAATGATCATCTCCCTGGTGATGTACTGATTAGGATGCTGGATTTTCAAAGACTGCTTTAAATCTCCATTTAGCATTAAATGTGCTAAATGTGCTCTGGGGCCATTGCTCTTTATCTAACATTTGGAACTTATCACCAGCAACAGCAGACACATTTGCTAGACTTACAACCTGTCCTTCCTATAGGAGCTCATTATATTCCCTTTCTCAATGTTATCCTCTCCTACCATGTGGGTTGGTTTGGGAGAGAGATTGAATGTGAATTTTTATCTGCGTTTTCTTAATTCTAATCCAACACCTTATATACCATCTAGGCTCTGCCACATTTTAAGATTTTCTGAAGTTTGTGTATTATTATTATTATTTACTTCATTCATTAAACATGAAACTCAGTCAACTGAACATTCAAAAATGCATCACAAATACCACTGACTGGTGCTAATGGTTGATACGGGTTGCTGCCAGCATCCTAGGTATCAACCAAGTATCTTCTTAAGATGTACAATGTTCCAAGTAGCACAGTTTTTTGCAGTTCTGCTGGTGTTATTGCAGGAAGCTGCAATTTGTTGATGTATCTTTATAAAATTCTTGGACACAGTACCATTTATTATTATTTTATTTTATTTTATTTTATTTTATTTTATTTTATTATTTTATTTATTATATTATATTATATTATATTATATTATATTATATTATATTATTATTTTATTATTTTATTTTATTTTATTTTATTATTTTCAAAAGTCCAGAATGGTATGATAGACACCTGTACAGACCCCATATATTTGGGATAACATTTTAACAATGAGAGGCTGCTGATACTTCACCTCTTTTTCAATAGCAATCAATTACATTGAAAAAGTTGCGGAATAAGAAGAAGCTGCAGAATAAATTCCACAACTATTATAAACTATGTTATGGACACAAACATTGGATGCTTTTTAAAGGTATGTCCTGTGATTAAAACAGGTTCCTTCCAGGCCCTCATCACTATGGGAGACAGGATGTGGGACTCAATGAGCCATTTGTATGAACCAGTAAGGCTTGTCTCAAATTTCTTAACCTCCTGCACACTCTGTTGACACCCGGTTGTATTACAAACTAGTATGATCATTCTTTTAAAACCAGCGTAACAGGACTCTCATCGATTACTTGGCTAAAATCCACAACACTTGGTTGAGAGTTTTCCCGATTCCTTTTGTAAAGGATACAGTACCATGACTAAGCTGACCTAATGAAGAGGTACACTTAAACAGTAAGCTGCACATTAAAAGTTGCGTGTAAATAATGAATAAAATAGTGGGTAAGTGCTGACCTTTAAATTTACACATGAGTAATTCTCTCACTCAAGCTATAATTTATAACAGGTATAGCCAAGATCCACATTCTCTGACATTTTGGACTATTGCTATGAGCACTGGTCATGCAATGGTAGGTGTTTCTGGAAATTGCAGTCTAAGACATCTGAAGGATAGCCAGGTTGCCTGTCCCGGACAGGCATTTACTATTTAATACTATTCAGTGCATCTAACCAGATGCTTTTGGGATGTTTTAGAACTACAGTCCCCAAATTATCAGCCAGATGATGGCTATCATTGCTGGGAATCCAAAGTGTTCCATTCCCAATGCAGCAGGAGAGGACTAGGATGGTAAAACTGGCCTTTCTTTTTTTTTATTCTATTTGCCACTTATTTTAAAATATGAATATCCCTTTTTTTAGACACTAGTAAAATAAATAACAACGTAAGAATCAGTTGAAAACTCTTTTAGCTTCCAGGCAAGTTTTAGAACTGTACAACCTAGACTCCCTTGTACAAATTCAGCCGTGACACTGAATACAATATACAGTGAGTACACTATTCTACGACACTGGGTAAAATAACTTTTTAAATGTTGACCACTATTCCGTTAATAACAGTTAAGCCTTTTGTGTTGCATTCAGCCCATTGTATAACTACTCATATTCCAGGTTCCCAAATCACTCACGTTTTTAACCTCCAACAATTGGAGAATTCTCTTTTCTATACCTCACCTTGCTCTTTGCAATGATTAACCAGATAAGAGCGCCAGCACCCCCTCCAGTGATTGTTGGAGACACTTGCAATCTAATTAAAACATTTCCCGCTATCAGCTGACAAGGAGCCTCTGTGGGAGGAGGATTTCCCACTTATGAAAAGAAGAGCTTTGCTCATGCAAATGAATGGATGACATTTCAGTCAGTAGAAAAACCTCCTGCAGGCAGAGCGTTGTGGCCTGTTGGCTGCTGGCCCCTCCAGCAGCCGAATCAGATGAGGAGGAGGCGTGGGAGTCAGGACCAGCACCAAGGCAACCTGAGAGCTCCGAGGGGGAAGAGGGAATGGAGCTGTCAGAGAGAGAGAGACAGAGGCAGAGCCTGGGCCGTCTGTCGGTCCTCAGATGGAGAGTCAACAGCCCCCAGGTCTGGAGGTGGCTGATGAGGAAGAGGAGGAACAGCTGGGTCCAGTGCCTGATGCGCTTATGCGCAAAAGGCAGAGGAGAGGAGAGCAGTGGAAATCCGTGGGCCGATCCTTGGGAAGGAAGAGCCTGCTGCTAGCGAAGCCCCACCCTAGCTCTGGGGATAAAAGGCAGGGGGCGGAGATGAATAGATATGGCAGACAAGTATTCATCTCTCTGCCGGACAGACTTGTTAACCTGCAGTGAGAGAGAAATTTTTTTCCGGAGCGGCTGGTGCTCCTAATAAAAGAATCATTGAATTCACTTCAGAGGGTTTGTCGTGTTTGGGGAGCTGGGTCAGAACACTGAGGGCATTATTCATGCATTGGACTGAAGCAATCAAGATCTCTGAGGAACATCAACACAAAACAGAGCAGTTACAAAAAAAACAAACAAACATGACAAGCGGTATAGTTACCTAAAGAGAAAGAAGATGAATGACTGCTTTGACAACTTAGCATCTGTAGTCCAGCACAGCCTAGGCTTCTCTGGGACTCTCGATCAGCATCAAGGCCCGCCTGCAAGCCAAGAACCTGCTCTTTTTGTCCAGAGGCACGCTGGTACCAGCCACGGAGATGTTCCGCAACTAAGGCCTTGTGGATATTTTTAGTGATGTGCTCTGTTTTCATAGATGGCTTCCGGGGCAAGCGCAGCGTGGCGTACGGATTGTGGGGCACTCTCTCCATTTCGTCTTCGTGGAAAGATCTGAATTCCCGATACCGACGTTCGTACCCGTAGGGCGCCGAGGAACGATAGGAAGGGTTGACTGTGTATTGGCCCTCTGTGCCGTTCTCATAGACATAGCCACTGTTGTAATATATGTCGCCCTCTTTAGAAGGGGCATAACCAGAAATGTAGCAACTGGTTGGCATCTGTCCTTGCTTTTTTGCATAGACCCCATTGCAGTTGTCCTTCTGGGCTAGGTTAGGCATACTTCCTGAGTTGGAAGCAGAAATGTTCGGTTTCTTGGACCGTCTCCTGTTTCTAGTGCGGTTGTCAAGGGTTTGGGTGCTATAACAGGGCTTCGAATTTGGGGTCATGCAGTAATACTCTGCACTGGATTGGCTGGTGTAGGAGGATCCGTCATCGAGGATTTCTGTGCTGCTACTTCTTTGGGATTTTGAAAGGGTGAACATTGGCTTTTCACTGGCGGTTTCCGATAAGAAGGTAGTTTGAGTCTCCAAACAGTGCTGAGGGGATGTATCGGGTCTGAAAAAAAAGAAGCAGGTTTTTGTTACAAGGAAAGCAGACAGTCAGTTCCAATAACATCATAGAGCAGGGGTGTCAAACTCAAGGCCTGGGGGTCAGATCTGGCCTGCGTGGTGCTTAGATCTCGCCCGCGGGCCCACCCCAGAAACAGTGAGGGACTGGCCCGCACTGCCTCTGCCAGTGAAAGCAGAGCTCTGTTTTCGCTGGTAGAGGGTTGCAAGAGCCCATCGCAGCTAGAAACTCGGGAGCTTGTTTTTACTAGCAGAGTGCTCGGGCCACCATAGGTGCCCCCGACCAGAGGTGGGTTTTAGCAGGTTCTGACCAGTTCTGGAGAACTGGTAGTGGAAATTTTGAGTAGTTTGGAGAACCGATAGTAAAAATTCTGACTGGCCCTGCCCCCATCTATTCTCTGCCTCCCAAGTTCCAGGTGATCAGGAGGAAATGGGGATTTTGCAGTATCCTTTCCCTGGAGTGGGGTGGGAATGGTGATTTTACAGTATCCTTCCCCTGCCATGCCCACCAAGCCATGCCCACTAAGCCATGCCACACCCACCAAGCCACACCCACAGGACCTATAGTAAAAAAAATTGAAAACCCACCAATGCCCCCGACATGAGTGATGTTGAACTGGCCATGCCCATGCTGGCCACACTCACCCCGTATCCCCGAGGTCAAACAAAACCCTCATCTGGCCCTCAATGAAATCGGGTTTGACACCCCTGTCTTAGAGCAACAGATTCAAAGAAAGTATGGTAAATTTCAAACAAAGTAGGCAAAGTAAAAGATAAGTAAATACATAACATCAATTCAACAACCTACAGGTAGTGGCATCACCATTTTGAGATTGTTTTCAAGAAAAATCCTAAAAGGGCAGATTTTAACAAGGAGGATTTTAGATATATGAAGCTGAAAAGGGCCCTACTTCATGCTATATTATGCAGCAGAATTTTATGCTATAGTTCAATAAACTCCCTTTTTTACGTTCCTGTAATTCAGGGTAGAGTCAGAATGACTGGATGGAGCTGAGCGTTTACTGGCTGGTGTTCTTCCTGACCCCACGCAGAATTCGCAGCAAATATTTTATCTTTGCGCCCTAGGAGAGAAACATCTGCCGCTATCTAGGATTAAACTCTCAACCTTCTGAGTGGGAAGCGAGCATCTTCACCGCTAGGCTACCATGTCGTTCCTTAGTCTATACTTTAATAAAATTATAGAATTACAAGCAAGTTGGTATTTCACTGCTGATGAATAAATCCTACATACCTGAAATAATTTGTAAGTGAACAGTAAATCACCTGTACAATCAGCACAGTAACATTCAACTAAATAGGTAAAATATTATCTTGCGTGAATATTTAAAATGAATGCATCTATGGTGGCAATGGTAAACCCTTCAAACTTAGGTATGACACTATTACTTCTCCTAAAGCAACATAATTCAGAAGTGGGCACTCTCTGTTAAACCCCAAATGCCCATTCTTTGGTCCTCAAAACTTCAAGAGATAAACTTATGTGTGTGTGTGTGATTTCCAAAGGAAAACAACGTTACTCGGAGTAAAACAAATTTACTCTGAAGTTCATATATAAAATGCTAAACCCCTCAACTCATTAAAACCCAAAATCTCTTCCTCCCAAACCTGCCACATCCATTTGTGTAAAACCATAATTGCCTTGTCCTTTGCACTTCCTGGCCCACCCATTTTTTAGCTGACTCAATTTCTAGCTTTGAAGACTATAAGCCCATTTAGTTCTTCTGTACCTAAAAATAATTAAGATATAAAACTTCCTGTTCCAAGAATTCAGATTCAAAGATGTTTATGCATCAAAATCACCTCAATTGCAGGAATTCAACTGAGAACTATAGTGGACACACCTAGAGGTTTTGGCCATGTTATGCCTTTTGCATACGAATGGGAAATAGTTTAACTCAAGTGAGGAGGAAAAAAAAATAGCATGGGAGTGACTTACTGCAAGTGACTGCTACTGTAGGCATTGCGTGTGAGGACTGGTGTTGTGGGCATACTTCTTCCTCCATGGTGTTGCCTCTCGGCTGTCCGGTATGGACTGCTGTGAGTTGACAGAGAATCTCTATGATTAGAAACAAAGGGATCTAGTGAATAGCATCATCCCAGTATCTTCAAACCAAGGCAGAGAGTACCAGCATGGATACTATTTTCCTATAGGCTGACAATGCACAAACAGCGCATAGAATAGCGAGTGCTAACAGATTTCATGCAGAAGAGCATCATACTGCAAACTACTTTGCAAAAGAGTTGTTACTATGTAGGGAGAGGCTTAAAAAGATAGGACAGGCAATGAAACAGGGCAGAGGGAGAAATGAGCAAAGTTAATATAGTGTTCATGGCACACATTCATTATGAGCTATTCATATATTATTCTTATGTGTTAATAGTTGAAAACAAGAAAAATTAGAAAGCTTCACCTAATGAGACTCCTTAGCAGTGAGCGGGGTGGCATATAAATTTAATAAATAAAATAAATGAAGATTCAGATAAAGCCCTGGCTCTATTCATATGGCATCATGCATGTATAAGTTGTTCCCAGTTTTCTGGTTTTGGCACTTTAGCAAGGAACTGCTTAAAATGACTCCCTGACCAGAAGGCGTTGGAAAGGAAAATCTCTTTGAGTCTGAGTGGTTTAGGTTTTAGTCCTGCCATTTTTTTCTGTAAAGCTAGCTCCTGGTGCCAAGCAGTTGAGATGTTGGAGGCCACTGTAAAATCTGATTCATTATGAGACAACAAATCACTGTTAATTCTCAGAAACCAAATAGCTCGCTCTTCTCCGGGACAATCTGTTCCAGAAGTACCTATACATTTACATTCAGTTCGTAGGTGAAAGCTCAGACAGTAGAAATCACAATGAAAACAGAATGCAAGCTCTTTGATACCCTATGATATCCTATAACTATCATTAAGTGATATCATTGAAGAACGTATCTTTTCTTTTATGTACACCGAGAACGTATGTACCAAGACAAATTCTTTGTGTGTCCGATCACACTTGGACAATAAAAAATTCTATTCTATTCTATTTTGTTACAAGGCATTTCATATGTATATTTTAGTAGAAAAAGTGATCAATCAATCAATCGATCAATCAATCATAGGAATAGTTTCAAAAAAGCCCTTGTCACTTTAAAGTAGCAGGCAACGCATGATTTTTTTTTAAAAAAAGAACAAAGAAATAAAGCTGTTGTAGCTTGAATATTATCAACAGTCCCATACCTGGAGTGTCTCTGTTCTAAGAGTTGTTCATTCATGGAAGACTTCCGGAGATGGATCCTTTCCACTCCAAGAGTTTTGGGTGGTGGGGAGGCTGGCAGAGAAATTATTCTTTGGACTGCCACAGTAAGGGAAGTATTGCCTGTTTAAAAAGAATTAATTGGAAGAAACAAATTGATTTTGTGTTACCTAATTCTTACCTAATTCTTTATATATCTATTGAAAAGAAATATTCCATTTCTTCCTTTATGAACCCGAGTGACTTTCACAAAACCATGGAATCCCGAGATGAAGAAGCAAATTAGACTATTGAGACCTTAATACTGTTCAGTGATGAATCCAAATTTGATCATTTCACAAAGATGGCTGCACACGATCTGAATTAATACATCCAACCAAGGAAAGCCAACTAGGGACTCAGTCCTCTTGTAATTAAACACCCTTATTCCATGCACAAAACTGTGGGATGACAACTGGTTTTCCCCTAGACCTAAAGAATTTTGAGGATGCATCATGCTAAGGCTGTGTTTTGATTGGACAATTTTTGAAAAAAAAAATTATACAAATAAAACTGGAATGATTTTGACCTGAACATCCTAACTTTAGTTCAGCTAGGACTTCAAAGAAGTCCAAATGGATAGATTCCATTCAAAAACTGGAGGAGGAGGATCAAAGCTTTAAGCCACCATGATAGTTTTTTTAAATTAGCCATTCCTTACTTGCCTTACTGTTAACTATTGTTTGAAATTTTTAACTGATCACATAAATCTTCTTTTTTTTTTCTTTTCCCAGTTAGGCATCTTGGAATGTACTATGTACAGTGATTAAAAATAGTAAAATACCTTTAAATGCTGCTGGCTAATAAATCGGTCAGTGGTTGACCACTTGTGGAAAACTCAGGCCATTTTTATCATTTCCAGAGTAAAAATTTATGCACAGAAATTGAGAATTCGAAATTTTTCTCTGCTTCAAAACATGACCATATATGATTCCATCCAATACTGGTAGGCTCACAGCTTTGCTCTGGAGACTAACCAATTGGAAAGCGTTGCCTCATCAAAATGAAAGAATTTGACATTTGTTGCACATTTTTTTTATGTGATAATAAGTAGGACAGTGGATTTTTTTTTTTTGTTGATTTTTTTTTTAGGACTAATGACTAGCCAAGGGAGTGTAGCTAACCCAGCCCAGTATTAGCTGGCAGGAAATAAGAAACCCAGGTATCATTATGGCAGCACTGAAAGATTAAAAAGGATAATAATTGCTTGTTTATATGAGTTAAATGTTTGTCAAGATTAGGAGATTGTAGCAGCGTACAGTCTTTCTTCTTTAACCCATTAGCACTTGCATTTCTTTTTTTATATATATATAAAAGCCAATGGCCCAAAGGTTTTTAGAATAAAAATAAATAAAGCAGGTGGTAAAGAATTAAATTAAATTAAAATGTCTTGCCCATCTGTGTGGGTAGGAGCAGTCCAGGGGTGAAATGCTCCCAGTTTGGACCGTATTGCCTGATCCGGTAGCAATGGCGGCGGGTGGTTTGAAGAACCGGTAGCAAAAATCCCTGTCCTCCCCCATGCGATCATCAGAGGCTTTTTTTTTTTTTTTAAACTTTTAAAAGCATTTTTTCAGCCGAAGAGGTTGTAGAAAAAATGCTTTTAAAAGAAAAAAAAAGCCTCTGATGATCAAGCAACTCAGCTGGGATCATCAGAGCCTTTTAAAAGCAATTTTTAAACAACCTCTTCGTCTGAAGAGGTTGTAGAAAAAATGCTTTCAAAAGGTAGAAAAAAAAGCCCCTGACGATCACAGCTGAGCAGCACAATTGTCAGGGGCTTTTTTTTTTTTACTTTTAAAAGCAATGCTTTTAAAAGTAAAAAAAACATTCCTCGCTGCAGCTGATCTACCCCCCTCGTGCACTGTTCTACTTACCGCATGCCTCCTTTTGACGTGCACTGTGTGCACGCACCTCGCATTTGGTGCATGATGCGCACTGCGCATGCGCAGCCAGCAAACTGGTAGTAAACCGGTTCAGATTTCATCACTGGGGCAGTCTATATCACTAAAAGAATCCCTAAGACCACCCTCACACAGACAGGCAAGACACCAGAATATAAGCATGACAGCAAACCTCCCTCCTTACTAGCACTGATGATGTTACCTGGTTAGGGTAATGAAACGTCTGCAAGAAAACAAGATCAGAGAGCACCAAGGACCCCTCATTTCAACCCTGAGCTACAAATATTCTCCTTCATTGCCTTTCGATCTATTTACTACAGTTAAACAATAAAGCTTAAAGTTGCTTTATTCACCGGCATGTTCATTTTCCCTGGCTCCAAAAGAACTGATCGCCTAGGAACCTGATCATTGCCCCCTCAGACTTTGGCAAAGCACCCTGCCACGCTGTTGAAAATCATCTGCTTGGACCATGTGTTTGCTCTTCCAAACACATGGATGCAGATATGACTGCAGGACACCCAGACATGGGAAACATCCCTTCCATGAACATCCTTAAAGCCCAACTGCTTGACAGGCTTCTTTGCTGACAGGAATGTGCATTAAGTAGCCTGGCCTTTTTAAAGATGCCAGCTGTTACAGAAACCACGTTTCCTCTCTTTACCTCCACTCACTCAGAGAAGGCAAGCAATACAGAATGTTAACATTTCCCACGTGAATTTTGTTTTCAGATGTTAAAAGTATGGGAATACACACCGTCTTCAAAAGATGTTGTGTCAGACAAAGAGCTGCTCTCAGACGGGATAATTTCATCTGTGGAGAAGCAAAAAAAAGAAAAAGGAAACTCATGAGTGACAAAGCTGCAGTTTGGAACCGTAGATACATTATACATTAAAGCATACAATCATTAAGAATACATGTAATCACTCAGGGATCACATACCGTATTTTTTGGAGTATAAGATGCACTTTTTTCCCTCCTAAAAGAGGCTGAAAATTTGTGTCTTATATTCCAAATATAGCTTTTTCAAAGCTTTTTTCCAGCCCTAACGAGCTGCTAGCGAGTGAAGCGATCTTTGCCTGCTCCCTCCGACTCTCAGCTGTGAAGCTTTTTTTCGGCCCTAACGAGGCACTAGCAAGTGAAGCGATCTCCGTGGTTTGCCTGCTTTTCTCATTCCTTCTCTCTCCAAAGATCAGTTGTGCTTTAGAAGCTGTTTTTAATCCCCAAGCAGGGGATAAAAACCAGCAAACTAATGTGCTGAAGCTAATCAGACTAAGGACGCTAGACAGATGAATACCTGGTAGGCAGAATTTTTTCCCCCCATTTTCCTCTACTAAGGAAACTAAGCTGCATCTTATACTCCGCTGCATCCTATACGCCGAAAAATACGGTTGCTATGATAGGTTGCTATGAACGAGTATAAAATGAATAATTAAGAACAAATATCAGTAAAGTGGAGCCTGCTTTTTCATGAACTGGAATGTTAGCTCCAAGCAAATCATTGCTAAGACGCTCAGAGAACAGACTAAGTCACTGATATATTGAAGCCAAACAAGTCAGCTGCTGTTCATTTTTAAGATTCTTTTTACATATTACAATAGTGGCTATTGAAGATACAAGGGCTACATACAGTAGTCCCACAACATTTGCTGCACTTTGCACAAATGTTAAAACACTCCGGTGCACTGGAATCCTAATATCATAAGCACTTACTTAGGACAACTGACACTGACAAGAGTGTGGGATATATTTAATTTATTCCCAGAATATACTGAAATCAAACCTGCAAAAGTCTCTCTGCAATTGTGTCTTTAATGAACTGTTTAAAAAAAAAAAAATCTCATGACCAAAATTAGGGAATCATACTGGATCATTGGAGAGCATCTGGCTGCCTCTCCCTGATCTACACAGTTTTGTTGTTGTTCAGTCACTTAAGTCATGTCCAACTCTTGCAATCCCATGGACCATAACACGCCAGGCTCTCCTGTCCTCCCGCCTTGCGGAATTTGCTAAAATTCATGTTCATTCTCTCAATGACACTATCTCACCCTCTCATCCTCTGCCATCCCTGTCTCTCTTTTGCCTTCAACCTTTCCAAGCTAAGTTTTATAGTTATAGTTTTGCTTTTATGATTCTCTTTGACTGGAAAAAGGCCAGGAAAGATTATTTCCTTTTGTCCTTGTATGTCAATGTATGTCAAGAAAGGGAAACGCTAGAACTACTGAATGTAGCTAATCAATGCATGACTTTTTCTTAAGGTCATAAATTGGTAAGATGGTGCCAACTCTGCTCTAAACTGAAGCTCTTAATGCTAGAGCAAACGGTGAGGTATAAACTGCAGTTTGAAAATCAAAGTAAATGCCAGGCTGTCATCAGAAATAATGCAGATGACAAGAGAAAAAATGCACCAAGAGTTGTGTAGTTCCCAGTTCACTTGCACATAAGTTGCTGAAATGTCCAGCAAGCTTTCTACTCAAGGAATTGACTCCTTGTGGAATAGGCTGGTTGAATCATTAAATGCTGCTCCAGTTGTCAAAGCTCTAATCAGTTTCTCAGCTTTCATTCTAAGCCACTGGCAACACTCATCGTTTTTCCAGCTTCTTCAAAGAATCCATTTTTGGCATTCAAATCATTTTCCTCTATGAAAATGGTTATGTATAACTCTAATCTGCTTAGCTTTCTATTTGATAAGGTAAGTGAAACAGAACTTCATATACTTCTCCCTGTACCAGTTGGTTTCTCAACAATCAAGGCATTTAGGGTGTTCTCCTACACACATTTCAAGATTTTTCAAAATGCAGACATCAGCTCTGGGCCAAATCATTCATACCTATCTTATACCTTCCCTCCTACTTGTCTGCCCAGCAAGGAGCTGTTTACAACTAGGTGAAGTGAATGCCTTATCTGAACTCCCCAAAGTAAAACACCTGAATGCCTGGGGCAGTCAGAATTAAATCATTACAAACACACTGGCTTCTCACACAATAATAAGAAGTTAATAGAAAATTAATAAAAGAGAACCGAAAAACAGAATAACAAAGTTGAAAGGGACCTCGGAGGTCTTCTAATCCAACCCCCTGCTTAGGGGGTTGAATAAAGTGAAGTGCTCTTGAATAAGCTAAAATCTCTAAAGTGATTTTAGAATTCAAAAAGACAAGCACTTTCCACGTAACACCAATATTGTTGATAAGAAAGAAAAAGTCTGGATAGACCATAGTTTTTCAACCTGGCAATAAAAATATATAAAATCTAATAAGATTGCCTATGGCAGAGGTGTCAATCTCAAGGCCCACAGGCCTCATACTTAGATCTGACCTGCGAGGCACCTTGGAAACAGCGAAGGACTGGCCTGCGGTGTCTCTGCCAGCCTTCCCAGGCTTTGTTTTCGCTGCTAGAGGGCTTCAGGACGTTGAGCTGGCCACGCCTACCCTAGCCATGCCCATTCGGCCCCCCCGAGGTCAAACACAACCCTGATGCGGCTCTCAATGAAATTGAGTTTCTCAATGAAATTGAATTTCATTGGAAACTCTTCTATGGAGATTCTCAGTCACCCAGGTCATAGTTGTCCCAAAGGTTCTTTTTCAAGAGGCAACTGGACTTTCTTGTTTTTCTATGAAGATGTTTCGCTTCTCATCCAAGAAGCTTCTTCAGCTCTGACTGGATGGTGGGGAATGGAAAGATTTAAATCTGCTTAGCTTTCTATTTAATAAGGTAAGTGAAACAGAACTTCATATACTTTTAAAATCTTTTTAAAAGATTTAAATCTTTCCATTCCCTATCATCCAGTCAGAGCTGAAGAAGCTTCTTGGATGAGAAGCGAAACGTCTTCAAAGAAAAACAAGAAAGTCCAGTTGCCTCTTGAAAATATAAGTAAGATTGCTTAGGATTTGACTGGTGAATTAATCTTTTGCTTATTAAAAGCTCTCTTCAGATGAAGGTATGCTGAGAGATTACTAAAGCTGCCTATGTAAAAAAAATAAGGGGCAAGTTGCTACCCACTGATAGAGAGTCCTCTATCTAGCGGTGATGGCTCATTTACGTAAAAAATAAAGAAAGTGATGAAAAGTGAAAGGGAGTAGTTATAAGAACAAGTGGGTAAAACAAGTACAAATACTGGACTTTAACCAGGGGTGAAATCCAGCAGGTTCTGACAGGTTCTGGAGAACCGGTAGCGGAAATTTTGAGTAGTTTGGAGAACTGGCAAATGCCACCTCTGCTGGCCCCAGAGTGGGGTGGGAATGGAGATTTTGCAATATCCTCCCCCCAGGAGTGGGGAGGGAATGGGGACTCTGCAGTATCCTTCCCCTGGAGTGGGGTGGGAATGGAGATTTTGGAGTATCCTTCTGCCATGCCCACCAAGCCACACCACGCCTACCAAGCCACGCCCACAGAACTGGTAGCAAAAAAATTTGGATTTCACCACTGACTTTAACAATATGTCAAAGTTTCCCCAAAGGCCAAGTTTGGGACATAAACAAGAGACCATAGACAGCTGATCCAAAGTTTGCAATTTTCTCACCTTCTTGGATTTACAAAATATAGAGCCAGTTCATTAAATTCCTTGTGCAATTTGTTCAAGCCCATCTTCCCTTACGCTATCTGTTCAGTAACTATAACTGGACCCACACAAGGTGAAGTGGAGTCTCCTTCAAGTGACTTGCCCTCTGCTGTGATGTACTCTCACCACAGTCATTCTATGGAACAGGTGAAAAGCAAGGAAGTGGTTTTAATACTTGTGAGGCTCTGATCCTTTCTCATTTTAAAGACTTTTGCAAGTGCCTGCTTTGTGGAACGTTGAAATTCTGAAAGCCAAGACTTTTGGCTGCTTTTTTTTTTTGGACTGCCTTGTGAATCAGCAAAAGTGATATAACGGGCTGGGTCCAAGGGTGTGAACTCTCTCCTCATATACTGTAACCTCACTTTAGAGAAATGAATTCTCAGCTTCTGGATCCATTTATTCCTCTTCCTCCCTGGTTGAGAATTCCAAGAGAATTCCAAACACCTGGAGAATTCCAGTTTGGAGCACATTGCTCTGATACAGGTAGCTCTCTCATTTACCGACTGCCCCATTCAGCAACCTAAATTATAGTAGCACTGAAAAGGTACGTTATGACCAGTCCTTGAATTTGTGGCCATCACAGCATTCTGCATTCGTGTGATTGCCATTTGTGATCCTTTGGAAAGCAAAGTCAATGGGGAAGCCAGCAGGAAGTCACAAGTCCCAATCATGTGACAGCTAGCTTAACAACCACGGTGATTCACATAATGACTGCAGCAGAACTGACACTGTAAGTCCATGTGGGCACGTGATGTTCCACTTCATGACTGCATCACTTAGCAATGAATTTGCCAGTCCCAATTGCTGTCGGTAAATTGAGGACCATTTCTGCGTCATGATTTGTTGTTTTACCTTTTTATGCTATGCAGGCTTCATTCTTATTGTCTTGCTGAGCACAAAATCTGACTCACTGACTCAGCTGCCTTTTTATCTCCTTCCCTCTCCTCCTCTCCCAGCCAACACTTGTTAGGAGGCGGACAGGTGGGGGAAGACCATGCTCTAATGATCAGCTTGATTTGTTATGGATTGCACGGTCGCCAACAAACACACCAAACAACCACATTCTGTTCAAATCGGCATCTGATTCTTGACAGAACATGGTGCCACACTAGTTTTGCCTGGAAGAATGCCACCAGCCCTTCCAGCCAAATTAAAATGCTTTAATTTGCTTTTCCCCCTCCAACGTGTCGGCACTTGTCGGAATAAAATGCTCCATCTGTGTTCTGTCTCAACCACATCTTACAAGAAAACATGACAATCAGATTACAGGTAAGCTCCTACATTTGCTGAAGTCAGGCTTACAGTCCAACTGTTTTTTCCCCCCTGAGGAGCCTAGATCTTTCATTTCTGTTACATAAATATGCTAGAAAAAATAACATTGAAAAACACAGAGGTGCATACAGACAGACAAAGAGTGTTGGCAGCACAAATTAAAGGCGGGGTATTTTTTTTTTTTTTTTTTAATACCTGATAAAACCAGGCTTGACTTCTGCGCAGGTTTCTTCCCACATTTAATTCTATATTCATTGATGGAATTTTCAGTCTCCTGGAGCTTTTTCACAGCCTCTGCGTACTCTTGTTTTCTTTTCTTTTTCACGTTTTTGCACAGGTCCGGCTCACCCGCAAGCTTCTTTGCCGCTTCCACCATCTTTTGCTGGATGAGAAAGTTGCTTTCCAGATTTTGCAGGGTTGGGTCCTACAGAGAGTTAAATCAATCAGGATTTGCCATTGAAGAAATGACATCAATTTAAGCTCTACCTTTAAGAACCAAACAACAAAAAAACCATCACAGATTTCTTTTTTCCCCCCCATACATGTAACAAAGAATAGCTGGTCTTTTCACCAGCTTTAAAGTCTTTTTAATTCTGCCATAGCCCATCATTAAGAAGCCAACTTTTTACATCACATTTTATTAGGGTTAAAGCCAGGGGTGAAATTCAGCAGGATCTGGAGAACCGGTAGTGGAAATTTTGAGTAGTTCGGAGAATCAGCAAATACCACCTCTGGCGGGCCCTGGAGTGGGATGGGAATGGAGATTTTGCAATATCCTTTCCCCAGGAGTGGGGAGGGAATGGGGATTTTGCAGTATCCTTCCCCTGCCACGCCCACCAAGCCACACCCACAGAACGGGTAGTAAAAAAAATTGAATTCCACCACTGGTTAAAGCCCAATATCTTTCCAGGAGCAGCTATGGATTTGCACAACTGTCATTCTGTGAAGAAAAAGCTGCCCAGCTTTCCTGCAGTATGCTGCATTTACTAAAGTGATAGCACTGAGATAATGCCCATACATCTTATTTATCCATGTTGGTAAAGAATCGGACAGACTCCAGCTGATTGTATTGTCAGTGTTTTGACAAATATGTTACCAAATTTCAGTGGCGTAACCAAGAATGTCTGCAGAATATCAAGATGGTATATACGATTTCCATAATCCAAGCTCTGCCTCTTTTTTATCTGTGATGCATATTCACAATGTATAAAACAAGTGAGGGAGATTCAATTGCACACACCGGGGGGGGGGGGGGGGTCACCATTTTTAATCCCCTAGATGCCCCTAAACTACAGGTGGCTTTGGGGAGGGAAGAAGGGGGTTGGGCTTAAAAAAAACAGGAAAAGAAAAGTTAGACAGTGTTTTTAGGCCACAACTGCAGAATAGCAATAGCACTTAGACTTATATACCATTTCACAGTGCTCTTACAGCCCTCTCTAAGCGGCTCACAGAGTCAGCCTATTGCCCACAAGAATCTGGGTCCTCATTTTACCCACCTCAGAAGGATGGAAGGCTGAGTCAACCTTGAGCCTGGTGAGATTCAAACTGCCAAACTGCAGTCAGCCGGCAGTCAGCAGAAGTACTGCATTCTAATCACTGTACCACCACAGCTCTGTAGAAGAATGCCATCTAAGGCAAGGAACCTTACAAATACTGAAGGTTGTTTAGAGAACACATGAAGAAATTCATTACAGGTAGTCCTCGATTTACAACAGTTCATTTAGTGACCGTCTGAAGTTACAATGGGTCTGAGAAAGGCGATTTATGACAATTTTTCACACTCACGACGCCTCCTGGCGCTTTCAGATGTTTGGCAACTGACTCATATTTATGATGTTTGCAGTATCCTGGGATCATGCGATCACCTTTTGATAAGCAAAATCAGTAAGGAAACCAGATTCACTGAGCTGCTAACTTAACAACTGCAAGTGATTCATTTAACAACTGCGGCATGAAAGGTTGTAAAATGGGGGCACAACTCGCTTAACAATTGTCTCGCTTAGCAACAGATATTTTGGGCTCAATTGTGATTGTAAGTCGAGGATTAAGGCCACAATTAAGCATATGCATAACATCTTGCTCCAATTAATTCTAGCTTTCTATAGATCTCTTCCCAGTAGAGATACATCTCTTTAGATAACGTAAATCCGCATTTAAATTAGCACCATTAATCTGAAGTGAGAATAAGAAAGTATGCCAACTGCCCTTTCAGCTGAAAAAGTATGGACTTTACTTCCATTCCTATACTGGGCAGAAAAAGATGTGAACAAAACAAGCTCATTTGGTGGGGCGAAACTCATGCTTCCTTCCTGGAAGCCTGCTTTTCAAGTGACAAAGAACCACACAACCTGCTCTACCTCCACCCTTAACTTTGCCCAGCCTGGGTGTTGAACCCATTTTTCTTCCTGTTCATCTGACAGTTTAATGCAATCTTTCTTAAGTCTCCAATCAATAGGGCAAAGGCTCTGAATCTGTGAGAATCTTAAACATTGCAATGATGATTAGTGGCTTTATCCCAGTGCTTTATTCCTCTACAGTTACCAAGAGGTGAATAAAAGCTTCAGGTTATAACCATTTTATATTCTCTGAATATCTATGTGCTTGAAGCACTGTTATAGCAATAGCAAAAACACTTAAGACTTGTATACCGCTTCACAGTGCTTTTACAGCGCCCTCTCTAAGCGGTTTACAGAGTCAGCATATTGCCCCCAACAATCTGGGTCCTCATTTTACCCACCTTGGAAGGATGGAAGGTGGAGTCTTATGTTTGAAACTAGAGCTCTGTTTTACAGCATGTTTTCCATTCTTTTTAATCAATTTATTTATTTTACATCTAAAGAACCTTTAAAAAATAGGAAGGGAGCAACCTGCATTATGTCGGCAAACACCTTGTGGCTTCCAGATATCAGCTTGAGGGTCCAGAAAATAGAAGAACATAAGATATCTATCTCCTTGCAGTTTGCCTCATCTCTAAATTTTGCAATACAGGTAGTCCTCAACTTTACGACCACAAATGAGCCCAAAATTTCCACTGCTAAGCAAGTCGGTTGTTAAGTGAGTTTTGCCCCATTATACCACCTTTCCTGCCACAGTTGTTAAGTGAATCACTGCAACTGTTAAATGTCCAACTTCTGAGTACATGCCCATGGGGATGCTGCAATGGTTGAAAGTGTGAAAAACGTTCATAAATCCCTTTTTTTCAGTCCTGCTTTTGACCATTTTTGAAGGGTCGCTAAATGAACGATTTTAAGTCGAGGACTACTTGTACAGTCTATGACACAAAATGTAAAACAGGTTTCTATTTTACCAAAAGAGTGCTCCCCAAAACAGAGTTGCACATCAGATTTTATAAAGATATTGCACATAGATTTGAACATGAAAAATTAAATTCCAAATATCAGGTTACAAGAATTGTTGCATAAGAGCTCCCTGTAATTTGCTTCCTACACTAACTTGCATTTGATACCAGAAAAGACTGGCTTCCAACACAACGGCCTGCATAGTTTCAGAAGTAAACAACAAGAATCAAAATCTCCTAAAACATATACAGCTCTACGCCGGAAGGAAATATTCCATTTCCTATACGGAATTTATGTTCACTTTATGGAGTAACACTTTCCACCGCTTCAAAGAAGACTTATTTTCCAATAATATGTAATTCAGAAAATCTGCTAAAAGGGACTTCTCTGCATTCTATGTTTCACTGAATCCCAACAATCCATATTCCAGGCAACCCAAATTAGTAGTTAAATTTTTTATTAAGACCAGCTTTTAAAACAATCGTTCAAGGACTGAAACCTACCCATTGACAATTAATCTCTATTTCAAGCAGTCCTTAACAAAGCGGATTCGGGGCCGTTACCCAACACAAAAAATTGAGTTATATAACAAGCAAGGTATTTAAAAGAGATCCCACTTAAAAGCTTTTTGGGCGACCTGATTTTTCCAGTGAATCCTCAAAAGTCAAGTCTTTACTCAGGAGCTGGGGTAGGATGAGGTATTCATCCAAGATGGCTGACGCACCAGATTTTTGTTTTATATTTTCATCATTTTCTGGTTTTTACCATTGTTGTGAGTCACCCAGATTTATGTTAAGCATAAATCTTATAAAATCATAAATAAACAAACAAATAAAGATATGACCTACCTCCTCATTGGGTAGCAGATTGTCATCCAATCTGAATGTCGTACCTACACGCCTTCTGACTTGAGGAGGCTTCTCTCCAGTGTTCAGAGGATATTCCTTTGGCATTTTTCCAGTGAGCTCCTACAGAATATGAGAAGAGCACCCTTAGCAACCCGAGAAAGAGTGAATGAATACTCTATGCTTGACTGGAGCGAAAACAAGAAGTCTCACCGCTTCCCGCAGACAGATCTTCTTCAACTCTTCAACTTTCTGCAAGAGTTTCTCCTGCAAAAGTTTTTCTTTCTTTCTCAGTTCTAAGATTTTCTCTTTCTTCTGCTCTTCGCTGACTTCTGAATCTTGAGATCCTGTAAAAGCAATATAGACATGTAGTCTCAAAAGGGTTTGAGGCGAGATCCAATATTTGTGGATATAAACAAAACAAAACAAAACAAAAATTGAGGGGAGGAAAAGTACAAATGAATCCCTGTGAGGAGTAGCCATAGAATGATAACTGTTTGCAGACTGGTGGGAAAACAGTGTTTGGAAGAATATAAATGCAATAAATGTATTGCAACTCAACTTGTAAATTTGTTAGCTTAGCTTTAAACAGAATGTGTCTTCGCATCTTTCCTTAAATTAACCATGACTTTTCAGCAGCACAATGAAATTCAATAAACGTCCCCTAGTTTCAGCTCAGACAAACATGCATACATGTGCTTTCTTTAGATGTGTGCAAATTGATTAAACTCATTAGATTATGAGGTAAATTCAAGAATGCTGTAAGAAGTAAACGTCAGTTACTGCTTGATTTTTATCTGCAATACTTTATAATTATATTAAGACTTCCTTTTCAAACATCTTTTTTACATATGCTGAGCAGATCCAGAAAAACTAGGTGGTTGTAGGTTCCTCAATGGATTAAACAAGGTTTGGAATGGGTGTATTCACCTGAAGATTAAAGTTGTCCTTCTTACAGAATCCGAAAAGGCTTATTGGGAGGAAGTATGATTAACGTGCTAAGGTGGAGATCTTGGAAAAGCTCATTCAAATTCTCACTTGACCATGGAGTTCAGTGGAAGACTAGATCAACAGTTTTCTCTTACCATATTTTTCGGAGTATAAGACGCACCTTTCCCCCCCAAAAAAGAGGGTGAAAATCTGGGTGCGTCTTATATTTCGAATGTAGCCCTGGCCAGCTTCTCAAATGGAGGTTTCAGAGGCTGAAAAAAGCATCAGAAGCGAAGCTTCAGAAAAGAAGCCCCCACACAGAGTTTCAGAAAAAAAGCCCCCAAATAGAGCTTCTGAGGCTTTTTTTCTGAAGCTCTGTTTCGGAGGCTCTCAGGGGTAGGAAAAAAAGTTTAAGTTTCAGAGGCAGAGGCAGAAAAAAAAGCAAGGCACAGAGCTCACAACCAAGGAACCTGTTGCTAAAATTCACCTCAGGGAACAGCTGATTATGGGATATTCCGGGAGGCTGATCCACCTGCCAATCAGCTTTTTTCTTATTTTCCTCCCCAAAACTAAGGTGTGTCTTATACTCTGAAAAATACGGTAGTTTACCATAAGCCATAAGACTAAAATAAGGAGTAAGCCTAAAGTACATTATTTTGAGCAATCTAGGGGGAAGTTGGGTTATAAAGGTAAAAAAAATCAGCTAGTTTTGTTTTCTTAAATTAGCCTTTCCAAAGAGGCTGACTCCAGATATGTTAATAAGTGCCTCTGGCCATAATGGCTAGGAATTTTGGGAAATGTAGTTTCAATTAATTAAATATATTAAAATACAATATAAGGTTGGGGACCTTTATACTACTGTCCTGGAAGGCTAGATTTTCAGTTCAATACACTGAACCACAAATCCCTGAATGTGGGACAGGTAAATTGGCTGCTATATCAACATACAGAGCAAAATTATAGGAGATTTCTGATTCCAGAGAGTTTAAGGCCATCTGGGTGGAGCAGACAAAAGATATATGAATGTCATAATGCCACCCCGAAAGTTGTCCTGAATAAACCTGCATAGGAAGAGCAGGGTTGAATGTAAACCAGATCAAACGGACTGTAAAACTATTTTTCTTCCTTGCAACTGGTAACTTCTTGCATGAGTACCCAAGAATGGGGTGGCTAGAACTAGCTATTCGCATATTATAATTGGTCCTTTCCGCCTTTCTGAAACTATCACATTTGCACAAAACTTGTCCTGAGACTGCTGCTTCAAAAGTAAAAAATGCAGGATAAGCAGGAGAGATCGATAACCCCGGAGAGACTGGTTCCATTCATTTTGATTTTATTTCCTAGCAGTTTTATTTGCTCAGGAGTTCCTCTCCAGATCTATGGACTTATCTCTGTCTCTCCATCCAACTACTACAAAGGAATAACACCCCCCCTCCCCGCAATATCTAACAAAATCCAACATAAGAAGCCTGTCACATTAGCCTAAGGCCGGGGGGGAAAACGACCCAGAAAAACCCAGAGGACAGAAAAAAGTTTACTTCTGTGAATGTATTTCCATTCATGTTTCTTAGAGTGCCGAGCTTTGATTAGTGAGTTGTTTTTTTTTCCTATTATAGGTAGTCCTTGACTTACAAGCATTCATTTAATGGCTGTTCAAAGTTACGGTAGCGGTTTAAAAAGTGACATGATTTGTTTTTCACACAACCATAGCAGCATCCCTCTCATCAAAATTTGGGTGCTTGGGAAGTGTCATATATTTATGACCGTTGCACTGTCATGTGGTCACCATTGGCAACCTTCCCAACAGGCTTCTGACAAGCAAAGTCAATGGGAGAAGCCAGATTCGCTTAATGACTGCACGATTCGCTTAGCAACTGTGGCAAAAAGGTTGTAAAATGGAGCAAAACTCACTTAACAACTGACTTGCTTAGCAACAGAAATTTTGGGGCTTGGTTGTGATTGAGGACCTGTATGTGTTGGATAATTATCTACCTTTCTGTGCTGGAGGAGAATGAAGATAATTTCCCCTGAAAGTTTCTCCCTGATATTTTGGAAATCTGAACTACCACCACCAGCAAGTAAGTTGAAGGAAAAATTTTGTTTTCACTTTTACCATCATATCCTTTATGAAAACTCATTATGATACTCAAAACTGATTGGGAGATTTTTTTCCCCCTGAACCTCTGCTTAAAGCTTGTCACGGACTATCAAGGGTTTTTTGTTGGGATTTGTCATGTTCAATAATACATTTATCTGGGGTCTCATATTAATAGCTTTTCTTTTATGTGGGGAACTATGGCCCTTTTATGACTTGTGGACTTCAACTCCATTCTGAGCCATGCTGGCTTAGGAATTCTGGGAGTTGAAGTCCACAAGTCATAAAAGGGCCATAGTTCCCCACCTCCAATTTAGAGTGTATCCACCAGCATACTCTATGGTACAAGCAAGACTCAGGGATGCAGATGTTTCAAAGGGGGCAAGACTTCCTACCTGAAGAGATTAAGCTACCATTGCTGGCCATAATAAGTTGATTCTTCGCTTCCAAAACTGTTAGCTTTGAAACTTTTGGCATTCCCGTATCTGTCAGGTCCATTGCGATATCATCCAAGCTTCTGGCTGAGGGAATTTTTGCCTGAAAGAATTTCGAAACAAACAAACTAAAACAATGCACTACCATGTATCACCAGGTTAACTGTAATAAAAAAAAAGGTACCAGAACACATTTCATACTGTTTCCCAAACCTATATACAGTATATATTGTTTTGAGATTTAATTTGTTTTCTGGGTATTAATGATTAAAAACATAAGCCAATGCTTAATTAGCCATTAGAAATGTTCAAAATGTATATAGGAAAAAGAAATGAAAAATGAAATTCATAAATTAAACATTGAATGTGTTTTTTGGAACATTTCTCTAGCTGTGGCTGGAAGTAGAATGAAATAGATTAAATAATCGCGCTACTGCTCATATATAATACTAAAAATTGGACTGTATTAACTCTAGCTTTTCAACACACGCTTCCATACTCCCAATGAATTTTAAAATATTTACAAATGATAAAAGGATAAATTCTGCTCGTTATTCAGAATCACTACCTTTTTACAAGGTAGGCTACAAAATATCGTGGGCTAATTTGCAAGAATAGAAACCTTCAGTTAATAACCACTCATTTAACAACCATTTAAAGTTGTGATAGTGCTGAACAAGTGGCATTTGTCACCAATACTCAATATTCTGGCCGTTGCAGCATCTCCATGGTCACATGATTGCAATTTAAGAGCTTGGCAAACAACTCACACTTATATGTGCATTTGTTAAAATAATAAAGATGGGATACAAGATTCAAACAAATAACACATGCAGTGTCCAATGGTCACATGAGCGACATTTGCGACTTTTCCCTCCCAGCTTCCAACAAGCAAAGTCAATGGGGAAGCCACTGCAAATTGCTCCTGCTGCATCTTCTCCCGAGGAGCCCACTAAGTATGAGATCCCTGCAATCGTACGCGTCCATCTGCAGCACCCCCTGGCCACACTCTATAGTGCCTGCCCACTCGAGTCATACCTCATTGGAATACACCTTCCCCCCCACACTCCGTAGCACTCATCTGTCCAATGGCCCGCTTGCAAGACATCTGGGACTTGCAACTTTGTGGTGGCTTCCCAACTGACAATGCTTGTTGGAAGCTGGCCAAGAAGTCATAAGTTGCAATCATGTTAGGTTCTTGCTTAACAACCCACGATCTTCTTTTAACGACAGCAACAGGGACTAAGTCACTAAGCAATATGTTAAGGTGACATTGCTTAGCGATGGACATTCTAATCCCAAATGCTGTTATATAAACCAAGGACTATCTCTATATAATCACTCTCAGAGACTTCTACAATTACATTAAATATCACTGAAGATCACTTACTTTGCTTTGTTTCCTGTCCAAGTAAAACTGATGTTGACTGATTGCCATCACCCAGATGGATTTGATTAGAGAAGTGTTCGCATACCAGGTTTGTACTACTAGACCACTCTGTCCAAAAGTCCGTCTTGATACTGAAATTCTAAGCATTTTTTATAACTTAAAGTGAATATTGCTTTTTGAAAGAGAAAGACAGAGAGAGAGAGATTTGTCATGTGAAATCAACCCCTTAGATTAACCTTTGCAGTCTGTCCTGTAGAGGTTAAATAAGCAAAGAAGCAATTAACCAACCAACTAGGCGCCGAAATAGTTAACACTTCAATTTTTAAATGTTTATGTTGTACCTAGCTTAGTTCTCACTAAGATAGCAAACCCGTGCCTGGCTGTACCACTTAGATTATATAAGAGGCAGCAGCAACTGCTAGAAAGACTGAACATTCATTCCCAAGAGGAGGAGGGAAGAACTATCGGGGTGAAACCTTTCCTCAGAAGAGATCTTAGACAAAGCAGAATTTACACAGGACCATCCCCAAAGCCCCACTTTCCCACATGGTAGAAAAGAGGTTTCTTTATACCCAGACTTTTCTTTCACTAGAAAACTGAGTCACAAACCCGAAGTCATTTCTTTCAGAATTATACAAATCGGTTTTGAACTAAAAAACTAAAAAGTTTTGTGGCAAATGTTAGTGAAAAACAACAGATGGAAATGTACATGTTTCTGAAGGAAGAGCTGGGGTGGAGGACAATTTCCATTGCTGTTTTCAGAAGTCGGCATTGGAAAAATTCTCAGCCAATATTGACATGAGGAACAAAGCTGCTGGGGCTGTTCTTAAGGGCTTTTCAGCTCCCTTCCCTGTCTTAGTTCAGTGCACAGAGGATGGATGAAATACAAACCTCTTTTGGATGAAGTATGTAGTAATTATATTGTATTCTAGCTTATTGTTGTATCAACAGAATTAGTCTCTTACAGTTTACTCAGTGACTTCTGAATATAGGCTAACTTGAAGCAATCTTGTGCTTTCAAAAGGTTTACCATTTGTTATGAGTTGGAAGAGATGTTTTAAAAACAAAAACACCAAAATATGTACTACACTTTAAAGGGTGGTCTAGGATTCATTTTAAATGTTTCCAGAATATTTGATCTGCTTGAACTGCTTCTGCCCACTAAGAATTATGCATCTGCTTATATCAGCCTTCTGCAAAGCGATGCATCAGGATTACAACTCCCCAGAATGAATGCTGTAGGAATCCTAGAAGCTGAATGTTATAGACCTAAACATTCTAGAAATAAATAAACTAGAATTTATTTATGTGGATAATTTGTACCACTTTTTCCCAACACTTAATCTATAACATTCTCTCAATAGTTTTTTTTTTTTAGTTTCCACCAACTTTTTTTTTGTTATAAATATATCCATGGCTCTACTGATTGGAATACTAATGGAAAAAAGGGCTACAATGCTAATCCTCTGGTTATATTAGAAATAAATGCTGCATGGAGCTATTTCATATAACTTAGATATACCTGGGAAGCAATGATGTTGAGTTCATTTCTTCCAGGTTAGCATAACAGGGAGAGCCATAATATTATAAAATATTTTGCTCCCTTGGGATGGATGAGCTAAAAATGAACCACATTACAGCTTAGCAACATGTGTGAATATGGAATACGCATAGACTCCACAGAATTAGCAACTCATCCAGTAGGAAGTTATAATAAGTGCCTGGTTGCTTACCTGTGAGGATCATGAACTTCTACAGCAAACTTCTTTTCACGAAAATAGAGATTCTCCAGCTGCTTCCACTGAAATAACTAGAAGAAATAAAAGAAAATATAAATATCTCAGAACTCATAATTTATTTTTTCTCTACATTGTTAATAATTCCACAGAACGGTAACCTCACAGAATTCCAAGCTACATCTTAGAATTATGCAAAACAAATCCTATTCTTTGAAGTATTTCTAAAATTAAAATGCCTACAGTCACATACTTTCTATATTTCTACCTTTACATAGCGCCACAATCACAAAGATATTATAGAGCATTTTGCATTTGCAAATAAAATTAACATGCATAATGAAATATGAGACGTTCTTCTTGCTGTGATGTTTGAAATGACCTAATTGAGACCATATCCAGGGACACGGTGGCTCAGTGGCTAAGACGCTGACCTTGTCAATCAAAAGGTTGGCAGTTCAACGGTTCGAATCCCTAGTGCCGCTTAATGGGGTGAGCTCCCATTACTTGTCCCAGCTTCTGCCAAACTAGCAGTTCGAAAGCACATAAAAAAAATACAAGTAGAAAAATAGGGACCATCTTTGGTGGGAAAGTAACAGCATTCCGTGCGCCTTTAGCGTTTAGCCATGCCGGCCACATGACCACGGAGATGTCTTCGGACAGCGCTGGCTCTTTGGCTTTGAAACGGAGATGAGCATCACCCCCTAGAATCGGAAATGACTAGCATATGTGCGAGGGGAACCTTTATCTTTACCTTTAATTGAGATCATCACTGACGGAGATTTCGTGTAATTTTTGTCTTGGAATAGCATGCCATTAGGTAGGACAACTAAACTGAACCTTGCTATAACTTCTCTATATAGAATATGAAAACACATAATTCCATACAAAATACATGTAACTAACAGGGTCTGTATAGGTTGCCTAAAGCTGCAGTTTTAATAATTTCAAAGCATTTCCAGGCTTGTGGACTGCCTCTGGAGCACATGGATCTATCATCTGTTTATACACACACACACACACACATACACATTCATCATAGTGTTTTTAGGACTGGGAGTATCCAACAAGTTGTAGGAAAACAGAGACCAACTGAACAGAGGGAGAAGTGGTCAGATCCTGTAGGAAGTCTGAGGACAGATATTATGCAGTGAACTATGGAGCCGTTAGGTGGAAGATTGTCTATATTTGTTATAAAAGCTTAACTAGATATAATTCCCACTAAACTGAATAGTGTTTAGTTTGGAGTAGACAATTACAGGATTGCCCTGTCTTTTTAATGTTTGTTATGGCCTCCTGGGTAAACGGTGATTCCGTTCCAACTCTGACACATTCCCTGGTATAAAAAGCAAAGATTTGTGGAGAAGGAGGGAGGGCATCTCAACAATCATGAAAAGAACGACCAATTCCCCCCTCCCCCACTGCTCCTGCAAACCATGTCTCACATATGCATATAATAACAATTCTCCTTCCATGAACCCTCATAGCTTTCTTTGTCTTAAGTGGCAACGAAGAGTCGTCATTTAACAACTGTCTTTTTTACACGGTGTGACAAGTGTTATTTCTCTGTCTGAGATGATGGTGAACGCAATGAAAGATCTACACAAGTTTGCTAAAGTGAAAAATCAAAGTGTGATGAGGGGAATGGAGGACAAAGGAAAATCATTATGCATCTCCTGTGTTAATAAATAACAAAATAATAGCCTTTCCGATAATAGTTTAATATCACTCATGCACCATTGATTGATGAGAGAAAGAGAGGGGGTGGAAAACCCAAGGCCAACCAATCATCTTCCATGGTTGAGGTTGGACTTCAACCTAGGTCTCCTAGTCCCAATCCAACTGATTCACAACTATACATACCGGCTGTCAGGGGTAACATCTCCTCTTAGGAAGATTAACATCTCCTCTTGGGAAGGGTGGCTTGACACAGCCTTTTGGGATGCCTTCTCAATTTTTTGATACAGTCCTAGAGCCCTGAGATTTTATGATGGCTTCTCATCCAAGTCCTCATCAGGCCAGGTTTTGTTTGGCATCAGAGCTTAGTCAAGATTGATCAGACACTACTTGAA
This sequence comes from Pituophis catenifer annectens, assembly GCF_029215685.1. NCBI lineage: Eukaryota > Metazoa > Chordata > Lepidosauria > Squamata > Colubridae > Pituophis > Pituophis catenifer. The sequence goes on from NW_027256882.1 coordinate 54,877,003, forward strand.
AAACCCTTTGAGTAGTGTTGAATGTGTGATATGGAAGAGCATATGAGAACACAAAAAAATATACTATCTAGATTAGTGTTCTTCAACCGCAACAAACAGAAGATGGACTTCAGCTCTTGGAATTCCCCAGCCAGTTATTCCCCAGTCCAACATCTTCAAGCTCCTAAGGAAGATAAACTCTGATCTGGAACCTAAGAAGAGACAGGCCACCAAGTGGAATGCATACTTCAGTTCCTTATGCAGCTTTTTAAGGGATATATTCTCTACATAAACTTCCATTTGATTCAGAAACCCTGGGAGACACTTATTATTATGTGTACACCCTAAAACATTATTTTCTTCCTGAATAGTCCACTCGTGCTCTTTTAAACTCATGCCATAAATTGACACTGCTATACCCTAGAATGGAATATATTTTGTTTGGAGGTGGATATTTCCCAGCACATAGGGAATAATTGTGAATGCATTATGGAGAAAACACCTCCAACCTGCTTTTCTACATGAACGTTTCAGAGAAAGGCGCAAGAAGAATTTATAAAGTTGGGGGAAAAACACACAAGCCTAACTTTATCCATCTTATTCTGACTACAAAGCTAGCAATGCTGTTCTTTTACAGTGGTTGGCACTTGGTACTGGCAGCAGCAATGATGCCTCAAGGGTAACCCCGAAGTGTTGAAAGTAGCTGGGAACAGGAAGTAAGAACTATGCAACAAGGAAAGGATGGAGTTTAGAAGGAATGATGCAAGAGTGTAGAAGGAATTAATATTAGCATAGAAGAGGTGAAATGGGATGAGAAATGTCTATGGAGAAATGTCTATGGAATCATCCAAGTCATGGTTGTCCCGAAGGTGCTTGAAAAAGCACCGTTGGGACAATGGGATGAGAAGGTTGCACATGCTTATCCATAAAACTAGTGAAGGTTATCCATACAACTAGTGAAAAATTAATAAAACCTAGTGACTATCTTGAACTGAATGAGAACATCTGGATCAACATTACAGGCGGTCTGTGACTTATAACAGTTTAACTTAGTGACCAGTTACAAGGCACACACACAAAAAAAAGATTTATGACCATTATTCACACTTATGACTGTGGCAACATCCCATGGTCAAATTTAGACACCTGGCAACTGACTCATATTTATGACGGTTGCAATGTCCTGGGGTTATGGGATTCCCCTTTTGTGACTTTCTGACAAGCAAAGTCAATGGGAAAGCCAGATTCACTTAACAACCGTGTTACTAACTTAACAACTGCAGTGATTCACTTAACAACTATGGCAAGGAAGGTCATAAAATGGGGCAAAACTCATTTAACAACTGTCGTGCTTGGCAACAGAAATGTTGGGCTCAATTGGGGTTGTAAGTCAAGGAACTACCTGTATCTAGGACAATGGTGGTGAATCTACAAACTACAACTCCCAACAATTTCATGGCTGAGCATGCTGATTACAGCTTGTGGGACAGGAAGTTTAGCATCCTCCTTAATCTAGACTTTGTGACAGTAAATATCCAAGGTTGATGCCAGACAATTTGCCTGGAGCATTTTACAAGCCTCAAGTTTATACTCTATCAGTGAAATATGCTCCTTCATTATTTTTCAAATCTTCCTTAAAAGGTGCCTTTTGCTGTTAGGTCACCAATTCAGAACTCTAATATATAATCAATCTACAGCTGTCCCCTTACTGTATTTCTTGGATCTTGCAACAGGAAAGGAGTCTGCTTTCTAAAGTTCTCCTTAATAAGCACCTGTGCAAAACAAAGCTAACAAGTTTTCACACACGTCTCTGAAGTGTATGAAAGATAATGAAGTAGGGCACTTTAGTTCCAAAACCTTTTGTTGCTATTGTTGATGTAGGAGATGAAAAGATACCTAAACAGCTGGTTTGGCAAGTAAGCTTTTTTAAACTTCAGCCCAAGGTAAATCAAAGTAAAGACAATTTATCTGGAACTGCATGGTTCCAGGTTTCAGAATCTCCAACGGTTTTAAAAATGATTATGTTTAAGTCAGTCTCTCAACAGCCAAATCTTGTGGTTATAGGGAAATGAATTTCTTCTCCATGCGCTCCCAAAAAATAGTGCTTGGGGATGTTACACAGTGTCTGCCTTTTCATTAATAAATGGCTGTTATTTGAGAGCAATTCTCATAGCGTTCAATCTAACTTACTCTCATATATATATGTAAAGGAGTGCTACAGTCGAAGTACAACGCTGGTTGTATCTTGTGAGGAAGCCCTTTGATCAGAGTTGAAATGGCTTCTGAGTAAATGTTCAAATTATTCATTTCAGTTGATAATGAACTTAACGGATACATAGCCAGGAAATTGGCTTACAAAAATCTCATCAAGATATTTCAGCTTTTATGTATTTAACACCAAAATATAATATTTTGAACAGCCATATCTCAGCAAGACTGCTAAAAGTAAACTGCAGTCAACAACAGTATAAAGCAATCGTAGATTTCATAAACATGAAAGATTAAATTTCAGAGCTAAATGCACTTGTGTGAGAAATAACAACTAATCCTTTGTCTGTGTTAATGGATGAGCCAAGCACCATTATTTTTACAAGCCTTTCATCTTCAAAAATATTTCCAGCTCCAAGTTGTACTTTGCAATTGTTCTGTTTAAAAAAGCTGTGAACAACACTTGATTTTGCTTGACAAAACACTCAGCTTTGGTTTGCTGGAATGTTTCGACAGTCCTTGTTTACATACCCAATTTTTTTTTTTACTCCATAACAAGAATATAAACATCCTCAAACTAGGATAAATAACTCACAGGACTTTTGAGACATTTTATTTGTTTGAAAAATGATTGCAAGGCAGAAATTAGAATTTTCTCTATCCAACCAACATATGAATAAGAAAATTTGGTTCTGATCTTAAACATATTACAAATTGGCTGATTTCACTCAATCTACATCCACTTGGGATCACCAACACTTTTCACCTCCTTTCTCCCTAAAACAGAACATTGGTGCATTTTAACATTGCACACAATACTTCACACTCCGCAGCGGGAAATGAAAACAGCTCGAGAAGGAAGTTCCTTTGTGCTTACCTGGATCTTTGCAGAGGCTGAATGAATCTTTATGCTATAGGTTCCAAAAAGTGTAATAGGAGGTTTTTATTTTAAAAATGAGGGCTCAGATAATCCTCCTTCCCTCCAAGCCTTTCTTCTCAGGAACGAGGTAACATCTTGCCTCAAAGCCTCAGACACTTAGGTGTAACTCTAGTTTCACCGACACGGACTCTCTCTGCTGACACATTGCTGACATCATGAGTTTTTATTGCTGGGGCTACCTCCTTATTCCACCCTCCTTTTCTCCTCCTCCACAGAGAGCACAAGAGAGAAAGAAAAGCAAGCAAACCTGATGGGTGTCTCACAGAAGGCCAGGAGCGGAGAGAGTGAAAATGTTTTTAATGCAGCCCAGGCAAGGACTTCCCACTTCAGAAGGCAAGGAGAAAGACCATGCCTCTACACTCCCCTTAGTTTTACTCACCCTCTCCAAAGGCAACAGGTTTGACAAGAAAAGCTTCTGACATTCCCGGGGCCCTTCCCTTCGGCTCAGTTGAACACGGAGAGCAAAGAGTGCATGAAACAGGACTCCCTGAAAGTGTAGCCTCTTTTCTTTGTCGTCTTATCTTTCTGACTAATGATGACTCCTAGGGCACTCTCCCTTTTCATCACTTCCTTAGGAATAATTTATGAGCCAGCAGGACATGCCTGTGATCTCTCTACGGATCTGAAGCTTGTGGGAAGGCCAGCAGGGGCAACAAGAGTTTATGAAAATGAACAATGTTTGTTCGCTAGAAGGCTGCAAAGCCTTCAGGAGCCCCATGCATAAAGTGGATGTGACAAGTTCCTTACGCTTTCCCAATGGAAACAGTTTTGCGACTAGCTTAAGCAGATCCTCATGTACCAAACTGGCAGTCCTTGACTTACAACCCATTCAGTTTTAGTGACCGTTCAAAGTTGCAACGGCACTGAAAAAAAAGTGACTTATGAACATTTTTCACACTTACAACAGTTGCAGCGTGCCCTGGTCAGGTGATCAAAATTCAGACGCTTTGCATTTTGTATTTATGACAGTTTCAGTGTTCTGGTGCCACATGATCACCTTTTGAGAAGCAAAAGTCAATGGAGAAGCCAGATTCACTTAACAACCATGTGGTGGTGCAGTGGTTAGAATGCAGTACTACAGGCTACTTCTGCTGACTGCCGTTTGCCTGAAGTTTGGTAGTTTGATTCTGACCAGCTCAAGGTTGATTCAGCCTTCCATTCTTCCGAGGTCAGTAAAATGATAACCCAGATTGTTCAGGGCAATATACTGACTCTATAAACCGTTTAGAGAAGGCTGTAAAAGCACTGTTAAGCGGTATATAAGTGCTATTGCTATTGCTACTAACTTAACAACTGCAGAGATTCACTTACTGTAACAACTATGGTAAGAAAAGTCATAAAATGGGGCAAAACTCAGCAACAGAAATTTCAGGGTCAATTATGTTGTAAGATGAGGACTGCTTTATCCAAGAACTTCTAGTGATTGAGTAAGCACTGCAGATGGCTTCGCCCTCAAGCACCTTGGAATCCTATCCTGAATCATATCCAGGCTAATAGGAATAGCTGGTGTGATTAATAGCACTACCTGTTGATTTTCCAAATATCAGTCCCATGGGATTCTGCCAAGCTTACTAGAGGCTATATAGCTAAAATGTAAGATTTAAAAAAAATAAATCCATTTAATTCATGAGAGAGATCTTGCACTTCCCTCAAATGTACTACTAAACAAACATTCTAATCTGGAAAGCAAACGTGAAATAAAGTCCATGAAATAAATATGAGATACTAAATCTAATTCTAGGGACCAGTTTTCTGAGAATATTTTTCTTAAATTCAGTTTGGTGATCTTCAAGCAACATTAATTAATGTATATATAGATATATAGATATATAGATACAATGGTTTTAATTAAATAATATAACATAAGATTAATAATCATAATAAAAAAGGGAAAAGGGGACCCTGCAGAACAGTTCTAGATACTGAAATCGTATTCCTCTTTCTGCCTTCTCAAAATTAAAGCACCCTCATCACTGAAATATTTACAGACATATCTGTACACCTAGATACATAGAACCGTTTTTTTTTGTCCAACCTCATGTTTAAAAAACCCCAATATTTATTGGTATCTTGACAGTTTCTAAATATTGGACAGAGGTGAGTTTCAGCAGGTTCTGACCAGCTCTGGAGAACTGGTAGCAGAAATTTTGAGTAGTTCAGAGAACCGGTAGTAAAAATTCTGACTGGCCCCACCCCCATCTATTCTCTGCCTCCCAAGTCCCAGCTGATCGGGAGGAAGTAGGGATTTTGAAGTATCCTTCCCCTGGATTGGGGATGGAATGGAGATTTTACAGTCTCCTTCCCCTGCCACACTCACTAAGACATGCCACACCCACCAAGCCACACCCATAGAACTGGTAGTAAAATATTTTGAAACCCACCACTGATATTGGGGATATGACTATGAATACCATATGCATGTTGAATGTAGAGACTGATCTAGAGCAGGGGTGTCAAACCCGTGGCCCATGGGCCAGATGCATCATATGCTGGCTAACACCGGCCCCCCACCCCATTTTAGTGAAGGGGAAAAAAGTTGTGATATGACTTTTTTCATACTCGCTTTTTTTCAAACTCGCGGTGAAAGACCGCGAGTTTGACACCCCTGATCTAGAGTAATACTGTATTACCGCACCTGTTGTTGTTATCCCCAAATGGAACAAAGATAGGAAAAGACCAAATTGTATGAGTTACTGTTCTAACATACAAATTGCATCCACAAGTATTGTAAACAATGGTTAGGATATTGTAATAGACTGTAGGAATAATCTTGAGGAACAGAGGAAGCAACCAAAACAGCAGTCAATCAAAAGAAATGTGAGTTGGAGACAGAAATGTAATTTGAGAAAGCATGATCCTAGGTCTCTTGAAAGTAAAAAAAGAAAAGGTTTTCCATAAAGCTTCAGATCATCCAATAGAGGTGCATATGAGATTTTACTAACATTTTTTGCTGTTTGGTAGCCAATATTTGTTTTCTTAATTTTTAATTATTTTAATTTCTTAATTTTTAAAATAATAATACAATTAATTACTATTTCTTTCATTATGTGGTTCCTATTTTAGTGTGGCTTTACTAACTTTATATATATATATTTCTGTCTTAATGTTCTTTACATAGTTCTTTATTGACATATATTAAAAGGCAAGTATATCATATCGTAAGTAAATAAAATAGTTTATCAAATGAAAAACTCTATCCTTTTGCGTACTGTTAGCAGAACAGCTGAACAAAGCTAGTGAATCTGACAACATTAAGCATTCCGACTTTAAGTTTAAGTTTACTTTATTGTCATTGCACCTCGTACAACGAAATTAAATGCCATCTTCAGTGTATATTATACATATAAAAACACACATCCTTCACATTCTATACAATTGAATTGAAAACGCCTGATATTGCATTATACAGTAGAATTCAACATAGTTACTGCCCTGGGATAGAAGCTGTTTTTCAGACTATTTGTCCTTGTTTTTATTGGAAGCACACTAAGCCAAATTGCCACAATAGTTCACGAAACTGTCTGTCCATAGAAGAGATTTCGATGAAACTTCCTAAAAAATAAAAATGCCAGTACCTAATCAACTCTTTTTTTTTTTAATGCAAAGGAGCAAATTACTTGCCTGCAATCAATTGCAAGGACAATATACATTTGATTTTTTGATTACATGCCATCAAGTCATTTTTTTAAACTTCTCGTGACCACATAGGTATATTTTCTCCATGGAACATGCATTTAGTTAATTAATTAGTTAATTAGTCCCCCCCAGAACGAATGTGTTTACATAGTATAATATTTCACTATTCCAATGTACACTGTTTCACCACTCTAGAAATACTCTCTTGCAGAATTGAGTCTAGCAGTATGGAATGAGGGAGCAAGGTAAAATCAATTCAACCTCTTTTGATGTTTTTGAACATTCCACTACAAGACTGCCACTAGTAGGAAATAGAAATAGTATTAGGTTAAATCTTCTATTTTTCCCAGGTGTATTACATTTCTCTTCCAGGTAAAGTTTATGTGAACAGTTTTTAAAATGGGATCTCCTTTACACCTTTTGAAACGTTGAGCACCGAATACTATTATTGGCCTTAACAGGTAGAATGAGAAACAAACATGAAACTAAATACCTATTAATTAATCCAAAGGACTCAAAATGTTGGTTTGAAGCAACATTTTTAATTATTTTAAAAGAAGAGAATAAGGCAGCCTTATCATTGGAAATTTGGTAACTTTGTCCCATAAAAGACTTCATATTACATCTAATCTGAATTAGCAATACTGGTATCATCTTGGAACTTTCCTAGTATTGACATTATTAAACCTTTGCGTTTTTAAAATTTGTCTAGTTTCTTTTACTGTTGTTTATTTACTGGATATCAGATAGTAAAAGTGCACTATTGATTAAACAAAAACTATTTTGAAACTATTTTAAACACAACAAAAATCTACATACCCATTACAATAGCTTCTTCTTCTCCGGAGAAAGGCGGCATATAAATTGAACTAATAAATAAATATAAGTTTTGCTTTTCTTCAGGCATGGAAAGAAGAAAAAATTATCCTAAAAGTTTTCAGATAAAAAGGCAAACGGGTGAACATGTTCCCTTTAAATGAAACTCTTAATCTCTATAACCTCTATATTAATTAGGTGGCCATCAAAATGTTGAATGAGTAGCTTCAGAATAATTATAATCCATATGTACATATTTCAATCCATATGTACACAATCCATATGTACACATGAAAGTAACACCCTCTTCCTCCTCTCATACATAACAATTTTCTCTTTTGCCAGCGGAGCCTTAACTCTGGACACTGCTAGGGGAAGCCTTAGCTCAGACACTGCGATCAGCAAGAAACTGCAATAGTATTATTTACTACCCAGCAAGCTCATGGTGATACATAATAGACAACCCCAGATTGCTATTATTGTGCAGGGTCATGAAGAATGATACTCAAAAGCCAACAAAGTGGCAGAGATACTTTATCTTAAAGCTGTAACAAGATGTGCGTGCAGCTGAACATACATTTGCTGTGTACCTAAACAATGGCTTTAGTCAAGCTATTTATCATTCCTTCTAAGAGAGAAAGAGAGGGAGGGAGGGAGGGAGGGAGGGAGGGAGGGAGGGAGGGAGAGAGAGAGAGAGAGAGAGAGAGAGAGAGAGAAAGAGAGAAGAAGGCACGTTGGACCTACACTTATTATTTGGGTAACTGTCAAGCACAAAAGACCAGGACCACACCTGAAGTTCCAATTAAATAGGCTCATGCCTATGCATAGGAATCTACTCAACTAACTGTTAGCACTATTTTGGTCTTAGATAAGGGTTAATGGGATTCAAGAGAGGTTGGACTTAATTTGTTTGTGGGAACATAGAGACTCTAGGCTGATTCCTCTTTTGACTCCGCCCCAAGATTCTGCTACTCCTTCTTTTACATTAACAACCATTCAAGGCCCAAACACTAAAACTAACACAGTTCTGTCTCTATTGCAAGAAGTATAGCCATCCTGGTTCATGAGCCTCCATTATTCTGCAATTTGATACTGCATATAGAGGTAATCCTCATTTAGTGACAGGCTTATACAGTGATCACTCACTGTTATAACTAATGAAAACGTAACTGTATGACCAATCCTTGCATTTATGACCTTTGCAGACCTGTAAAGCAAGGTAAACTGAAGAAAGATCATAAGCACAGTTGCAGATTCACTGATTGATGGCTTCACTTAACAACTAACTGCTGCTTCCAATTGTGGTCATTAAGCAAGGACTACCTGATTGATTTCAATGAGGAGCTATAGTTGTGTTATGCAACTAGGAATCCAATATCAAGACAGACAAGCTAGCCAGCACCACTTGCTTCCCTTTTGGCCTGAGAAGCAAATCATCTCGATAAACAAATCCCTTTTAGACTGTTCAAATGGCTCCTAAATATGAAATCATCACTGTCTTAGGAGCACTTAGGCCAGGAAACTGTTCTGATTGGGTACAAGTTCTGCAATGCCCACCTTTTCAGAGCCAGCCAGCACACTACCTGGAGCAAGACATACCGTATTTTTCGGAGTATAAGACGCACCTTTTTCTCCTCAAAGGGGGTGAAAATTTAGATGCGTCTTATACACCAAATGTAGCCCCGCCCATCCACTGCCCACCCCCCCCCCCCTTGGCCTCTGCCTCCCAGCAGTTTACCTCCTTGGAGCAAGCAGCAAGAAGAAACAGCTCTTTTCAGCTTCAGCACAGCCTAATTAGCACAAGTTGATTAGATCGGCCTCCCAACTCTCAGCTGTTTTATGCAGGCCTCTGCTGCTTGCTGCAAGGAGGTAAATTGCTGGGAGCAGATTTTTTTTTCTTGTGCTAATCAAGCTATGCTGAAAACGAAAATGAAAGTAAAGCAGGCTATTTGCTGTTTGCTGCAACGAGGCAAAATTGCTGGGAGGCAGAGGCAGATTTCTTTTTCTTGTTTTCCTCACCAACAAAGGTAAGTGCGTCTTATAGTCCAGAGCGTCTTATATGCCGAAAAATACGGTAGGTATCATTCCTTGTACTTTTGAGCGAATCACAGAGCCACTTTGGTTGAGTGCTTAGGTACCTTGCTAGAAACCTTATGGTGAGTTCTGACCCTGCTTTATTCATGAAGGCCAGCCAAGTGGCTTTAAGCCAGTTACTCTTTCTCTCAGCCCAACCCAACTCATCCGATTCTTTTTATGGAGGAAATAGGAGGAGGAATGAGTATACTAATACTTCCCTGTTGTAAGCACTGAAGTGCTTCTGTAGTGAAAGGATTTGCCCAGGGGATGCCCAATTGGGGGCTCCTTTCGTGCCCTTGTGAAGTTGCCCACTGAAGTGGTACCTATTTATCTACTCATGGTTGCCTGCTTTTGAACTGCTGGATTGGCAGAAGCTGGAGCATGTGATGGGAACTCTTCCTGTCCCGCAGCAATGGGTCTCAAATGTGAGCCTGCTGAATGTCAGCTCGGTGTCCTAATCTCATGTGCCACCACGCTCTGGAGGAAAGAATATTGTGTGTGTTTTTGCTGCCTTATCTATAAAAAAAAATAAAGGCAGGAAATAAATAAATCCTCACCTCTACCCCAGACATCTAGTAGTAATAACAACAAAATTAAGTAAGAGTCCCTGTTGGCTTAAAGTAAAAGCCAAGAATCTAGAGCAGAGAAAGCTAACCTCTGCCTCTTGGCGTAACACAGGTGTTGAGGTTGGTCACTTATTACCTTGTCATCTCTTGTTCAGATTACTGTAATTCACTTGACAAGAGGGATGCCCTTGAAAGACCACCACACAATTTCCACTATTGCAAAGTGTAGCAAGCTGTTTGTTTGCAGGACAGTCTTCTTACTGCCACATAATACATTTGCAATGAGATCTGCACTGGTTGTAAGTGCACTTCCAAAGGGAATTCAAACTATTGGTTATGATATAGAAAACCTTACATGGCTCAGATTTTGGTATCTATAAGATACCAGATTTTTTCCCTGATAAATTCTGCCTACTCAGTTTGAGGGAACAGGGTATGTTCTTCTGTATGTTGAGGACCCCACCAATCATGAGATGTAACAGGATGGGGCATGAAATGGCATTCCCTGGGAGGTTAACCCACAACTTCCCCTCCCCAGGCGGCATTAACTCGTTTTCTACTTTTCATTTTATTATTGTTGTAAACTATCTTCTGTGTTGGAGATTAGATAATAATTTAAAAAGTAATATAACCAATATTAAGACTTGACATTGACCAAAGTCAATCTATAAAATGAACACTTCAGGGCTGCAGAACCAGGTAATAGGTCAAAGCTTAAAGACTAAGTAATGATTGTCTGGCTTCAAACTGTTCCATTGGAAAATAAGCTTTTAAATTAGGAACCACCTGTGAGCAAAAGTAGATTCAAATGATCAAGAAAAGAAATGTATATTTACATCAGTTTTAGGATCATAATCATTAATAAATTTCAACTATATAAAACTCATGTTTCTTGTCTTTGGCTTAATTTTTTCCTTTCCTATAATGAAATATAATATGCACATATCCACATACCCCCAAAAAGGAGGAAAAGTTTTTATAAGAAGAGTGCTTTGACTACTTTTCCAATGAAGTCCATTTATGCAAAAATGTTGACGTGCAACAGTTTTCAGAAATCAAAAACAAGGACACTACCTATTATAAAAAGCAAAATGCTTGTTTAACGCATGAGAACTGCATTTTCAGAAAGCTGAGGCCACGATGAAGTAAATACAACAGCAGAGAGCAAGTTAATTATTTAACAGCCTCCAGATTTCTAAGCCTAAGGCATTAGGAAATACATCTGCGAAAGATTCTCTGAAATGAATAATCGCAAGAATTTGAACAAAAATGACACCCAGGAAATTATATGTACTAATTAATGTGATCTTTAGAAAAAAAGGAGAATAATATACTTAAACAAACAACCTCTTCTTCAGAATTGTGCATTTCCAAAGCTTTCACAAATTGCTCTTCAAAGTAAAAATGATAGTAACTATCACTCTGGAAATAGACAGTTCCACAAAGAGGCCCAGACAATTGGCCTGACTAATTATTTCCAACAGGCTCTTCAGATCAGATCATCTGTCAGGGGAGATCTGTTTATGGTGTTGAAATCCCACCATGACCGTGAAGCAAATGGATGATTTTATTTATTTAAATAGTGTTTATGGCTGCCTATCTCACAAAAGTGACTGTAGCCAGTGTAAAATAATCTATTCCAACCATCCACTTACCTGTCATTTTCTTTCTCTGCTGAAATTGAAGGATCTGAAATGCTCAGCTAGCAACAGTCATGCCAGTTGGAAATTCTAGAAGTTGCAATATCAATATATAAGGGGAACATCAGATTGACTTATCCTGTTCTCACCTGCTCCTTCAACCTCCAGGATAATGACCAGGCTGTCTAGGAATTATGAGAATTGTCCAATATTTCTGGAGGCTACCAAGTTGTAGAAGGATGGGTTAGTGTCCAATACCTGAGTGTTAGCAAACATTTAATCTTGATCTAATGCCATGACTGTTTCTAGTTTGTTGACTGCCCAAAGCATGCACGCACACACACTTTCATTCTTTCATTCATTCAATTTCTACAGCCACTCATCTTAGTCAATGATTCTGGATCAGGGGTGGGATCCAGCTGGTTTGGACCAATTCGGGCGAACCGGATGCTATTTTTACATCTGGTTTGCCGAACCAGAAGTTGCAAGGACTGGCTGCCTTCGCTCACTCTTCCCAGGAGTGTCCATGCGGCCCGTTTTGGATGCCAGGTAAGTGCAGGACTCATGAGGAGGCTCTGGGAGGGCGAAAAATGGACCTCCCAGAAGTCTGGAAATGAGTCCGTTTCCAGCCTCCGAAGGGCCTCTGGAGCCCGGGGGGAAGCTCTTTTCGCCTCCCAGAGGCTTGAGGAAAGCCTCCGGAGCCTGGGGAGGGCGAAAAACAGGCCTCCCAGAAGTTCCGGAAGTCTGGAAACGGGCCTGTTTCTGGCCTCTGGAGCCCGGGGGAGGCCGTTTTCACCCTCCCAGAGGCTCAAAGAAAGCCTCTGAAGCCTGGGGAGGGTAAAAACACCCCCCCTATGGTGCAGGAGGCTGAGTAGGTGACGCCCAGCATGGCCACACCCACCCAGCAACTGGGCAGAGAACCAGTTGCTAAATTTTTTGAATCCCACCCCTGTTCTGGATGACTTATAAAAATATTGTATTACAGTTAAATGTACTAAAATATATTAAAACAATAAAAACAGTAAAAACATTCACATTAAATATACATAGGAGCAAGATACTAGGCCAGTTAGCAATACAACCAAGAAATAGGGCCCTTGACACATTCAGCGTCCCAATCTTGGGAACATAGCCAGGTTTTTAGGCTATGACCCTTACGAAAGGCTCAGATGGATTCTGTGACTTTTCACTCCTTAATATACTGTAAATGTTGCAAGCTGGATTGTAACCACAATTTTCCTATTAAAAATAATTTCTTCTTAAGAAGAGTGTCCGTGTTTAAAATGGGTTATATCAAATTGCACAGGTTGCCTCATTCTCCAGAGATAAGACAAAAACGCAGCACCTCTCAAACAATTTGAAAAAGCTTTAAAAAGACAGGCATCTATAGTACACTATCAAGAGAAACGCCAATATATGTTGACAAAGCTCTTCTGCGGGTTTGATAAAGCTGAATTAGCAACTGCACTTTACAGCTCATAGAAAATCATAGAAAAACAGCCCCTCCCTCTATCTCCTCTGCTGGAAGGGAAGTACCGCAGAACTGGAGGAAAAAGATAGTCTCTGACTTTCGAGCAAACAAAACTGGTCTTATTCACCTGAAAGTGTAAAACGCAGATTGAGTGGAAGAAACTGGAAATTATGGGTGATGCCAGAGTCCAGTTCAGATATACACGTCAGAGGATGACTCAGAATATTCTTGAGGCAAAAATAAAACTGGCTTCCTCAACGGAAAGAACGAGCAATTTTTTTCTTTCTTACTGTCAAACCCTTCTCCAGACAAGAAAGAACCAATATTTCAAAATATTCTAAATACTTTCCAAAGATGCACTGTGCTATACTATAGGATTGGACGGAACCTAAATCACCGATTTTGCACCAATTGTTACAGCATTCCTTTACTTTGCCCAGAGGTACTTGATTGTATATAAGTACGAGAAACAAAAACAAACACATAAATGAATATAAATTATTATTTATGAAACTGGCTGGATCTCGGTGACTTTCAGATGTACGTAAGAAAAAACAGGACGAAATCAAGTTGATTAAATTATTATTACGAACACAAGTTGTAAATTTATATAATTTTGAAAAGTGGTACCACTCTGGGGTTAAAACTCAAGAGACCTATCAGTCAATATCCACAGCAATTCCCAAGAGGCAACCTCTGAGAAATAAACAGTTGGTGCCAGTGGTGAAATCCTCTGCAGATTGCCACTGGTTCGCTGCCCGCGCAGTGCATGCCAAACACGTGCTATGTGAGTGCATGTGCAATACGCGCCAAAAGCACGCTATGCATGCACATGCAGTGCACACCAAAAGCATGCTGCATGCGCATGCACAATGCATGCCAAAAGCACGCTTCGCGTGGAAAAAGAAGGCTTAACAAGGTAAGTAGAACAGCAAGGGAGGGGGAAACAGCTGCGCCGCATGATTTAGCTGAAAACCGCGTGGCACAGCTGATTGTCGGAAATATCGGTTTGGACAAACTGATAATTTTCTTTTACTACCAATTCGCCCAAACAGGTAGATTTTATCACTACCGGTTCACCCCAACTGGTGCGAACCGGTAGCATTTCACCCCTGGTTGGTGCTCAATCCAAAGTAACCTTAGTAGGTTATACTATATATAGACGGAGGAGTTCAACAGGGAATATATGGTGGGTCTTCCATTCTTATTTTCTTATCAAAACTTTGAGACAAACTAGGTTAATATATGCATTTCCTGATGGTGTTTGGGGAATTTTTCAGTGATCTGGAAGATACTTCTTCTGGGCATCTTGCTGACCACTGAAATACAGAGGCAACTAGGATTACTCCTCAACAGCCTCTCCCTGCCTTTCTCAGCAAACCAAGACACTGCCCAGGAAGTGTTGTGGCTACTCAGTTGACTCAATAGGGCAAATGTAGATTGAAAGAGGCCTGTTGAGTCATTCGTGTGGCTGGTCAAGTATCTCTCACCTGCCACACCTTACAGTGAAGTTTTCTTGCCAAGTGGCAGATTCAGAAAGCTGCCGGTGGACTTGGCAATATTAAGTTACGTCCCTAGAAGGAGAGATGGCCTAATATTTTTGCTGCCAACAACAAAGGGAACACAAAGATATTGAGCAATGTAGACAGGGGAGGGGAAGAGTGTGTGTGTGTGTGTGTGTGTGTGTACCTGCATGAGGAGGTTTTGTGTGTCATACCTAGCTGTGCACACGTACCTATTGGCCTCTAAAGTCTATAGCCCAGGACATTTGCTGCCTTCAGAGCCCCTGACAAATTATCCAGCTTTTGCCTAGAATAGCAGATGCTAAGAATAACATTCCTCCCATCTACCCACATTCCTGAAACTTAAGTGATTTTGGACAGTGAAAGAAAATCTGAAGCTATTTTAGTTTCAGTAATGCACTCTGGTGATAGTTTGGAAAGGTTTGTGTGTTCAAAAAAAAAAGTAAACTATATTCTAGGGTTAAGTGGCAAATCTCCTTTTCAAGAGAGAGCAAAAATCAAAAACTTTAAATAGTTACAGAGAGGTATGATAATAATAGTGTGCGTCAAGACTTTCCAAGGCTTTTCCCTATCTCTGATTTACAGCACAGACATATATATTATTACTTATAATTAAGTGTTAGCAAATGGATACAGGATTCCTGAGTCAGTGATCATTTGGGAAAAATTTAGATCTTTATATACAGTAAATAACCCAACTACCTGAAATAAAACATCACATGGCTATATTTATTGAAGATAGAAACTCCTGGTGTAAAGAGACTTGTATAATGAATTTTAATGTGCTGGGTTGGGGTGGAGCAGGCAACATTTAGCTCATTTCCCCTTCTTGCCACAAACATTGCTATTTGCAGTAGCAAAGCAGCAACAATATCATCATCACATTTTGAAAACCAACGTTGGAAGCATAAAATACTAATCTTTTAAGAAATGCCCATATTCTGTTCACTGCAGAATGTTTTCAGATTTTTCAATTAGCTTTTAATTTGCTTTATTGTCTAACATCACCAAGAACCTTGTACTTTGAATATTTATATACAGTGACGGTATTCAAAATTTTCAACCTTCGTTATAATCAACTGTATTTAAGAATCTTATCTCTTTTTTCAAAATATTTCCTATCTAATGGATAGATTAGCTACTGAAAAAGTTTAGATGCCACCATAATAGTTACGACACAGAGCCTTGGGCTGTCTTCTCTTCTTTCAGAGCTTCAATTGAAAAAAGGGAAATAGAAATGTATACTTTAATTAACCACAGCTTGGTGTTACATCATGCCGAAGGTGAATGCATTCATAACTCAATTTTTCTTGGTCACAGTTTCCTTATGAGCAGGATTTGGAGAACACTTGTATTAACTTGCCTTGATTGATTACATGCTATGAAATCAGTGTCAACTCTAAACAACTAATAGATTTTCTCCACATAGATAGATTTGCCCCAATCTGGTCCCACAGGTCTTCTAATGTGCACACACTGTTGTAACTAAATCTATCTATCTTGCTGATAGTCATTTTCTGTAAAGCCATGGAGATGGTCTTAAGGAAATATTCAGAAGCTGTTACAGAAACATTCCTGCCCTGGCAGGAATGGCAGAAACATTCCTTAAGAAAGAAAATAAGTGTTAGGAAGACAGGCTGGCTCCTCCCTGACTAATGGGCTATAAGAGGGAGGGAAGATAAAATGAAAGCAGACTTGTGAAATTCTGTTACTGTAGCCCAGGGGTGTCAAACTTGCGGCCCGTGGGCCAGATACATCACACACTGGCCACGCCCACCCCGTTTAGCGAAGGGGGAAAAGGCGTGATACGTCACGTGACAACATGCCACGAGTTTGACACCCGTGCTATAGCCTATCTCAATAAAATATAATTTACCTTCATATGTAGTTAGTTTCTTGATGTGGTCTACCTTATGGGGCTCATATTCTCTTCTCTTTCCTTCTAAACTTTTCAATAGAGCTAGAACTTTGTGGAATGTTTTATAGGACAGTATGATCATTTGAGCCTGGGCATTTGTGCCATGAATGAGAATTCTAGATTCATTTGTTCAATGATCTATTGGTTTGTCTGATCCATGGTATTCCCAAGGTCTTCTCCAACACGGAGTTTCAAAAGTGACACTACTCTTTCAATCCTGCATCTTCAAAATCCAACTTTTCCTTCAACAGACTGTCACAGGGCAAATATTATCTGTGAGATTCTGATCTTAGTAAATACAGACATGTTCTTTTCCAAGTGCTATTCTACTAAGTCCAATATTCGACTATGCTTTGCTACTAAGCGTATTTCCCGACTTCTGGTTCCTCTACTCTTGATGCTTGATCCTAAAAGACAGGAGCTATCTATCACTTCAATGTCTTCATTGCCCATTCTAAGGCTGGTTGCTGAATCTGTTTTTACTGATTTTATTGATCTTTATATTTAATTCCAGTCTCATTTGTTACATGCCTCCTTGACTTCCATTACTTCCATTGCAGATCATTTGCATTTTCAGATAGCAAAATAATATCAGCGTTGTGCAGGTTACTGAATTACTTCTTCCAATTTTAAAATAACGCTCATCTCCTTGCAGTCCAGCCTCTCTCAATATATTTCCAAGATATACTGTAGGTTGAATAAAGTCTTGTTTCACTCTGTCAATCTGTTTTGCCATGTCTCATCTGCTCTGTGGCTTTTTGGCTTCATGTCCCATGGATAGATTTTCATGAGGACAATCCAGAGATTCCTATTTACTCAAGACTGATTTGCTTTACCAGATTGTAATTGTTCTGGCATAAATAACTATGACATTATTGGTACTCTTCATTTAATAGAATAACATTGGTACTCTTCATTTAATAGAATAACAGAGTTGGAAGGAACCCTGCAGATCTTCTAGTCCCTGCACAAGCAGGAGATCCTGTATCATTCCAGGCAAGTGGCTGTCCAGTCTCTTCTTAAAAAACTCCAGCGATTGAGCACCCACAGCTTCTGAAGGCAAGCTGTTCCACTGGTTAATTGTTCACACTGTTAGGAAATTTCTCCTTAGTTCTAGGTTGCTTCTCTCCTTGATTATTTTCCATCCCTTGGTTCTTTGGGGCAGCCACTCAAATATTGGAACTCTGCTATCATGTCATTCCTGGTCCTTCTTTTCACTAGACTAGACAAAATGAATACTTGCTTATTATCATTTCAGTTGCCAAAAAATTAGCTATGTGATTATTTTTATTTAAAGTAACTAATTGTACTGGAATGTTATCCATATCTGCTCAGACATCCCACTAATCTTAGTAAGATTTACTTCCAGTAACTGGTGGATAAATATACATTTATTTTTGGTTTTTTCTAAGTTTGGAAAAGTCAATAAGTTTAGTTACAAATGTTCTATGTCCATGATGGCAAACCTATGGCACGTTTCCCGACTTCTGGTCCCACCGAAGTCTCTGGCCTCCGGAGGGCCTCCAGGAGGGTGGGGAAGGCCATTTTTGCCCTCCCCAGGCTCCTAGAAAGGCTCCCCAGGCTCCTGGGGAGAGCAAAAAACGGGCCTTCCGGTCCTACCGGAAGTCGGCAAACAGGCTGTTTCTGGCTTCTGGAGGGCTTCCGGGGGGCTGAGGGTGGGGAAGGAAGTTTTCACCCTCCCCAGGCTCCTAGAAAGGCTCTGGAGCCTGAGGAGAGCGAAAAATGGGCCTACTGTGCCAGAGTCCCTTGAGAGTTGGGCAGCATAGAAATGCAAATAAATAAATAAATAAATAAATAAATAAATAAATAAATAAATAACATGTCAAAAGCGGGGGTCACATGGGGGGGTTGTGTGTGCATGCACAGGGAGGTGGGGCACATAGAATTATGGGTGGGGGCGACTCCCTGCGCTCCCCCCACTTTTGGCACGTGATGGCAAAAAGGTTAGCCATCACTGTTTTATGTTATAGTTCCCTGGAATCTGCAGAAGATAAAGTATGGACAACTTTAGTTCCTACATCAGAATTTAATTGACAGCAATGCTACTGTGTGTGTGTGTGTGTGTGTGTGTGTGTGTGTGTGTGTGGGAGAGGGAGAGGGAGAGAGAGAGAGGGAGGGAGGGAGAGAGAGAGAGAATGAATACCTTGGTCTCCTAGTCCCAATCCAACTGATTCACTGAGAGATCGATGGATTATTTAATGTGGACTTTTATTTTTGTGAGCTGCTCAGAATATGTGTGAGTGGGGTGACCATATAAATTTGTTTAACAAATATATAAAATGTTAGCCTTTCATTGTCCTTTCTGTAGGAAAAGAGAACTGATAGCAAGCCACGATCATAGAAGGAAGAAACAGAATATATGGTGGAAGAGAAAAAGTAGCAGAGCAGGCAATTAAATTTGCCTTTTGAAAAGTTTCTGAAATAAAAGCAGTCGAGTTGTACCCTTTTTCCCTACCTTGGTCTAGAAGAGAGTTATTCTCAGGTTGTACATAAAAACTAAAAATTGTTTAATCTCTTCTCTGACAGCAGTTTAAAAGAATGCAGAATCGATTAAGGGCCAGTGATAAAGAGAACATACTGAGTTACCCAGCTGGAATATAGCCAGAGAAAGAAGTAGCCAACACTTTTTAAGCTAATTGGAGAAACTGTCTGAAATACCTCAAGGAAAACTGCTGTAACATCAGCACTGCCTTCTAAATGTATGAAGGGAAAGTGAGTTTGGACATATTGCAGCTCTAAATCCTGCAAAATATTATCTCAGTACAGGTAAACCTCAATTTAAAACCACAATTGAAACCAGAAGTTCCATTGCTAAAGTTAATTGTTAAGTTAATTTTGTCCCATTTTACGACCTTTCCTGTCACAGTTGTTCAGTGAATCACTGCATTTGTTAAGCTAGTAACATTTGTTAAGTGAGCCTGGCTTCCCCACTGACTTTATTAAATGGTCATGAAAGGTGATCACATGACACAGGACACTGTAACCGTCATAAATACAAGCCAGTTGCCAAGCGTCTAAATTTTGGTCATGTGACTATGGGGATCCTACAAAGGTCGAAAGTGTGAGAAACTGTAATCTTTTCAGTGCCATTGTAACTTCAGTCACTGAATGAATGGTTGTAAATTGTAAATTACCTGTATATACTATGGCAGGGATATCAAACTCATTTTTTTTTTTTTGCTTTAATTTATATGCTGCCCTTCTCCAGAGACTCAGGGCGGCTTACAACGCGTTAAGCAATAGCCTTCATACTTTTGTATATTTATACAAAGTCAGCTTATTGCCCCACAATCTGGGTCCTCATTTTATCTACCTTTGAAAGGATGGAAGGCTGAGTCAACCTTGAGCCTGGTTAGATTTGAACTTGCAGTAATTGCAAGCAGCAGTTAATAACAGCGCTTTAGTCCACTGTACTACAGGCTCTGTACTACAGGCTGATTTCATCAGGGGTGGGCATGGGCAGCTCGACATCACTCGTGTGGGGGTGCCTGTGGTGGCCCGAGCACTCTGCCAGTGAAAACGGGCTTCCGAGCTCCGTTTTCAGCTGTGATGGCCTCCTGCAACCCTCTGCCAGTGAAAATGGCGCTCAGGAGGGCTGCCCACGGCCCTTGTGAGCTCCATTTTTGCAGGCAGAGGCACTGCGGGCCAGTCCTTCGCTGTTTCCAGGGTGGTCCTGTGGGCCAGATCTAAGCATCCCACAGGCCAGATCCAGCCCCCGGGCCTTGAGTTTTACACCCCTGTACTATGATTCATTATAATGCCAGTTACTAAGTTTTGTAAGAACAACTGACTAGAGATGTGAAAATGTATGGATTTAGAATGTTCTCTTTCAGATAGAAAGAGAATTAATCAACATTCAATGTTTTGCCTTTAGCACTCATATACAGTACCTTTATCCATGGAGACCAGTTTTACAAGGATGGTGTGTGTACCCGAGACATTTTTTTCCCATAAATTACAACTGACCAGCGATTGCAGAAAACACTTTTACTTTATGTCCCAAGGAGAGCTACTAAATCCCACTTGCTATGCACATTTGACCGGAGTGTATACAGCTCACCCTTGCCAAACATACATACCCATTTCTCCCAGCAACCAGAATTAGCATAACCACTTACTTTTAACAGTGAAAGAAAGCAAACATAGAACCACCCTTTGTGTCAAGAAACCGTATATACTCTCGTCACTTCCATTACCTCCTACTTTAAAAGGAGCCATTGTTTCTTAGAATTGAAGCCAATAACACTGGCTTCTCTCACTTCCTTCCGCATTGAACACGCTTTAGGAGCTGTGCGAAGGCATATTGTGTTGTCAAAAGAACTGCAGCATATTTGTTTTGGGGTGGAATGCAACCCCTGTCACTCACAGCACCAAGACCCATCCACTTGTTCCACAAAATGACCCCTTATCTGTTCCAACATTCCCTACCCACAATAACCAGCCAGAAGCCTCTAGGAAGCAAGATAAGTATATTTATGTTGCCATTCTTCCACAGGAACCGGTAACTGGGAAACATGATGTCTACGGTCCTGTAAATAAGATATGACTATTGTAACCAGTACCCTTTTTTACAGTTGCATCATCTACGAGTTGCCCAATTGTCCTGTAAATGGTGAGTTTATTGAAAACAAAATGAAGATGAGAAAATGGCAATACAATAGCTTTAAAATATGGCAGTACACATTTTAAAATGTATTTTTCTCCTTTAAATGTTATATTTAACTGTGTTGTGTTCAATAATAATGTAACACTGAGTGTGCAAAATTCAAAACAGTAGGATCTTTCAGATAAATTGGGCCATTTCAAGATCTTACAGAAGAAACTAGGAAGAGGAAAGAAATATAAGGAATCCATTTGGGTCAAAATGGAAAATCTTTCCCTCAATAGGGTGGAGGCTTCAAACACAACCTGTACTCCCATTTTTTAATGCTGCTCTTTCATTAGTCTCCAGAAAGACTTAAGACCACTTCAAAGGTTCACCAGGGAGATCACTCTTAACAATCCACCTATGGGTAAGGATTTAGGAGTTGGAACATTTACATCCCAATGACTCTTTGCTTACTCACCAAAGGAGCTTGTCAGTAGTGGGTTTGAAACCCCGTTGCTACCGGTTCGCTCATGGGCGCTCGCATGAGCTTCTGTGCATGTGCAGAAGCTTCCGCGCACGCGCAGAGACATCCAGGCAGGTGGGTGGAGCCTCCTGCCGCCGCAGCTACCGGTTCGCCCAATCTGCGGCAAACCGGTTGCAACCCACCACTGGAGCTTGTCCAGATTAGGTGAGAAATGAAATTTCTCTGGAGGACAAATACAGGGTACCCCTAACCAACTTACTCAGATTGAAGAAGCTACTTGGATAATTTATTTATTTATTTTATTTATTTAATTTAATTTATATACCGCCCTTCTCCCGAAGGACTCAGGGCGGTGAACAGCCATAATAAAACAGTGTACAAAATAGAATTTAAAAGCAGATTAAAATAATTAAATCATAGGCCGAATTTAAAACTCTCATTTAAAACCAATTTTAAAACCCCATTAAAACCAAATTAAAACCATTTATCCCATCAGAGCGGCTTGCTGGAATAACAGGGTCTTCACTGCACGACGGAAGGTGCGCAGGTTGGGGATCCTTCGTATGTCCGGGGGCAATTCATTCCAGAGGGCAGGGGCCCCCACAGAGAAGGCTCTCCCCCTGGGGGTCGCCAGTCTACATTGTTTGGCTGAGGGCACCCTGAGGAGGCCATCTCTGTGTGAGAGTACTGGTCGGTGGGAGGCAATCGGTGGCAGAATGCGGTCTTGTAGATAGCTAGGTCCTAAGCCATAAGTAGCAAAATCTTTCGAACCAACAAGGAAAGAAGTTCAGTTGCTATGATTCAGCTTCCAGATAATGCTACCTGGATGACTGAGAATCTTCATCGACAAACCTACTTCAATTGCATATGTTAAGATGTTAGTTTCTTGGACAAGTGCCAGGGCAAGAAATAATAACACATTATCCATTCATTAAAAACCACAATGCCATTTGATCCTGCAAAAACATTACATGCTGCACTGGTAGTTATGGTCAAGACTGTCTGACAGCTGCCTGATGTATTCAAACAATGATCCAAATTTTTTTACTGAGCATATTTTTTAATTCTTTTGCTTGCATGTATACTCCAAACTCCAGAGCCTTGCAGACTGTTTTGTTCAATGTGGTCTTTCTGATAACCAACCACATTTCTTAAAGAATGATGTAAACCCTTCCAGTGAATTTATTTCTCATATATTCTGGAAAACACTCTCTCATGATCTCTTATTGTATTGTAATAAGATAAAGGTAAAGGTTCCTCTCGCACATATGTGCTAGTCATTCCCAACTCTAGGGGGTGGTACTCATCTCCGTTTCAAAGCCAAAGAGCCAACGCTGTTCCGAAGACCTTGCTGTGTTTATGTGGCCAGCATGACTAAACGCCAAAGGCGCATGGAACGCTGTTACCTTCCCACCAAAGGTGGTCTCTATTTTTCTACTTGCATTCTTTACATGCTTTTGAACTGCTAGGTTGGCAGAAGTTGGGACAAGTTAATGGGAGCTCACCCAGTTACGCGGCACTAGGGACTTGAACCGCTGAACTACCAAGAGCCTTGGTAGTACAGTGGTCTAAGGCACCCTGTTATTAAGCTGGTTATTAAGACCAGCTGCCTGCAATTACTGCAGGTTTGAATCTCGCCAAGGCTCAAGGTTGACTCAGCCTTCCATCCTTTCTAAGGTAGGTAAATTGAGGACCCAGTTGTGGGGGCAATAAGCTGACTTTGTATAAATATACAAAAGGATGAAGGCTATTGCTGAGCACATTGTAAGCCGCCCTGAATCTCCGGAGAAGGGCAGCATATAAATCAAATTAAAAAAAAAAAAAAACTGTCGACCTTTCAATCGACAAGCTCAGCGTCTTAGCCACTGAGCCATCGCATCCCTTATTGTAATAATAGTCAAACATTATTCCTTAACCTCTAATTTGAATATAAAATTCTGGATCTAGGAAATTTATTCTTTTGAGTTTGGTGTGACTTTGCAAACAGTTCTGAGTTTACTCTCTGCTGAGCTTTTGTAAGCCATGTTTGTCTCAAACAGTACATCCATGTAGCTTCAGTTTCACGTACTGAGAATACTTATGGGGGCAACTGGGGAGGTCCAATGATCATTAATAGCGTGTCCTTTCTTAAACCCAGAGAAACAACTGTTGCCCATCGATGGTTTATTTTGATCATCCCCAGAAATAATATTAGCTGTCTCAACTGATTGGCTTTGTAATATATCAACAAACATAAGCTTGGTGGTATTGTCAAATCTCCCTTATTTATATCTTTATTCACACTGCATTTATATAGTCTGTAATTCCCCCTCCCCCACTTTTGTGAATAAATGTACTGAGAATGCCATGACAAACTGACATGATGTTCAGGGCAAAATGATAAATAAAATTAGAAAAAGAAAACTTAAATTTAGGAAGCAGGGGCATGTCAGATTCATTTTCATCCTAAAAATAACTAGTGGTTTATAGTTGGTCTAAATTTGGATAATTAGTTTTTAATGTGGACATTAGCCCAAATTTATCCAGTCTTTGCTTAATTTCAGAAATAACGTTAATGAATCCAAAAGCATCATCATCATCAACAACACACCAATCAGGGTCACATTTTGATGGAGTGCATTTGATAATCTCTGCTTAGAACCTCTGAAGAGAAGAATGTTCTTAGAATTTTTCTTAGAATCCATTGACTTCACCTTCACTGTGGATGAAGTATACCCCGTATACAATGACTTTAATAGTTTTAATCAGAAAATTCTAAATGTGAAAGTTGGAAAGGAGCAGGAAACACAATTCAACCTCCTGACTTCCCAGATAGCAGCAGGATACCATATTAATTTCTCAAGAAGGGAAAGAACAGAAATATTTGGCTTTGTTTGGGGAGAATTAACGTGAATCAAGGCAGGAGGAGGCATGCTGCTTCTATTCCCACATTATTCTCCCTCAAACTGCTCAAAAATGCCTTATCTGTTACAGTGCCTATCCTGTAGAATACCATTCTTTGTGAGATTCAGATGGCTCCAACCTTATTAGTATTTTAAAACTTAGCTATTCTCACAGGCCTTGAGCTGACATCTAAAGTTTGCTAGGTGCATGGTTTATATCTGTAGGATGAATGTTGCTGGGGGGCTCCACTGCATTAAAGGTCCCATGCTACCTATTTTTGCTGGGTTTTATTGCTTTGGTTTTAATCTATTCTTAGCTTTCCTGTGTCGTGGAAGAAAGATGGTCAGATCTATACATTGTATGTAAATTTGTATAAATAAATCTAACAATTCTGGCGGTGCAGTTTCTATCCATTGTCTGGTGTGTACTGTATGCAGTGATGGGGAATCAAGAGCTAGAAGTGAAGCAATTACAGGACAAGAAAGTGTGCAAGATGATTCTCATATATTATGTTACTCTGTTAGAAGAGGCTGCACACCAATCTCCTAAGAAACTTGAACATCAGGATGACATTTTAACAGGATTGAAATCATTTTTCTCATTCACTCACCTATCTGGGGAAAAAAAAAGGAGCTGGTAACTCCCAACCCCCATATTTTACAGGAACTTTTCTGTCTGCTTTATGTAAATGTTAACAAGGACAGGAGACAAAACAGATTCAGAAGATCTGATCTATCTACTTCTCCACACATTGGGGTTCTTGAAGATGTAACTATTTTCTAGAAAGCTAACTAGATGTATCACTCCATTATAGGCGTCACTTATGTTCCAAGGAGAGCAAATTGTGCAATCAAAAGAAAACATGTACAAGCTGTTAAACCTAAAATATTCTGAGGACAAGAGGAACATCAAAATAAGCAGCTTCCAGCTTGGATTTCAACATAAAGCAGAAAGGCTGGGAAGAAAAAAAAAACATAAGGTGTGTTTCCCCTATGTTTCCACAATAACTATATGTGTTTGAGTTTTCTCTATACAGCTAGCATTGAGTTTATTCCCAAGGACTTCAGAACTCATTCCAGATGTTTATTCTTTGTTCAAGAAATAATGATGAGGCAACTTCTATGTATAGATACCCCATCTCAGTTGTCTAACAAGCTTTGTGTGGAACAGAACAAGTACCTCTTGTCCCCTGCACTCTCATGTAGAAAATGCAGCAGTTGGGATTGTGTTTCATATGCAGGCACAAAATGTTGTTTTGAAAAAGTGCTTAGCATTTCAGAGAAGAGCAGGAATTTGTGAGGAGGGAAAGAAGCATAAATAAGGCATCGCAGTTGGGATTTCCTGATTTGGCAGGAACAATCACAATAGTTACCTTGCAACCTAATCTTCTGTCCAAGCAAAAGTTGGAACAATTTAACTTAGAAAACATGTTCCTAATCTATTTCATAGAATTTAATATAAAATGATGCATGTTGTAAAGGAAGTGCATCGGGGTGAAATCCAGCAGGTTCTGACAGGTTCTGGAAAACCGGTAGCGGAAATTTTGAGCAATTCGGAGAACAGGCAAATGCCACCTCTGGCTGGCCCCAGAGTGGGAGGAGGGGAATGGTGATTTTGCAATATCCTTCCCCCAGGAGTGGGGAGGTAATGGGGATTTTGTAATATCCTTCTCCTGGAGTGGGGGGGAATGGAGATTTTGCAGTATCCTTCCCCTGCCATGCCCACAATGCCACGCCACGCCCGCCACACCCACAGAACCAGTAGTAAAATAAACTGGATTTCACCACGGAAGTGCATTGAAAACATTTTTCCTCCCTGTCATATGATACTTGAACCAAGAGTCGATCAGTGAAGTGGTCTGGCAGTAGAAGGATAGACCTCTTCACACAACACTTCATTGAACTATGGAACCCATTGCTATGATTTCATGATGAATTAGCCAAATTCATGAACTCATGATGGCTATATGGACTCTTCCTGTCTCTTTACAGAATATTTTTTAATATCAGTTGCAGGGATGGGGTGGGGAGAAATGGTGGTGGGTTACTACTTCAGATCCTGCTGGGAGGCAACTCATGCCTCTGACCAATAACATGGGCAGTTCATGGAACATACACACAATTAAAATATAACGCAAAACAAAAAAAAATGTGCTTCATTCATTCTAAAAACAATTTTTCATGGCTCCAATTATTTCAACAGACTAGAACAGTTTCTCCATTCTGATGTTCTTCAGATGTTTACTGAACTATAATTGTCATATTCCCAGTTTGGCCACCTTGGTGGGAACTGTAGTCCAATGTACCTGGAGAAAGTCAGATTGTGGGAAACTGCTCTAGAATTAAGCAATACTTTTCTTTTGCTGAATAACAAGGGAAGGGGGGGGAGAAAAGGCACAATATGGTCTCTTTTCACTTATATATTACAAAGACATATGCACATATATGCAGATGGACTTACTTTTCTTGGTTTGACTTTATCTTGTAAATCGTACTGGCCAATTCCTTTATAACTGATCCCAAGCCACCACGGGATGCCTTGCTTATCCTATGGCAGAGAAGAACAGAAGTTCTAAGGCTTTAGCAAGAGTCAAAAAACTTCAGAGTTGATATAAAGTTTCTTTACTTCATCCTGCAACAAGTATAAGCAGGTTGCAGAGATGAAGGCAGCCTTTTGTTAGCACACCTGCGGCTGACAGAGGAGGTTTATTGTTTGAAGGGGTCTGCTATTCCTTTCCCAGCTGGAAGATGCTATGCAAACAGCCACAGAGCAGAAGGGAAGAGAAGCTGCTGTATTCTTTGAAACCATGGCTAGAGGTGGGGCAGACATGGAAGAAAATCTGTGGGAGGTGAGCAACAACAGTAAAAGAAGACTCGATGAGGGACAAGTCCAAAATAAGGCAGAACTGTTGAGAGAAAGGATTGGGCTGTGTACACACTTTGCAGAGTTCCATATGTATTTACTCAGACGTACACTTTATTCATCTTAAAGTCCATAAATTACTTTAAATGCACATGTGAAAAAGTGGAAGGTTAGAGCAAATAGTTATTGTTTATTTGAAGAAAAAATTCAGGCTGACATATTTTCTTGGTGAGGGCACCAGATTTCATCTTCCACAGAGGTCTTTCCAATAAAGGAGAATATTTGTAGTTCAAAGTTGAAATGAGGGGTCCTTGGTGCTCTCTGAGCTGGGTTGTTTTCTTGCAGACATTTCATTACCAAACTAGGTAACATAATCAGTGCTAGTAAGGAGTTGGGTTTGCTCTCAATTTATATTCTAGTGGCTTACTCCGTCAATGTTGGTGAGAATGGTTTTGGAGGAGCTCTTTTTCAAGCAACAAAACAGTAAATCATAGTACTGTACAATAAAGCAGGGGTCCCCAACCTGTGGGCTGCAGCCCATTGGCCACTGGCTAGCGGGGTGTGCACATACACCCCACTTGTGCTCAAGTCACTGTGAGGCCGCTACCATTGCCCATTCACACACCTCCCCCCCCCCAAACTGCCAACCTAGAAAGGCTGGGGAACTCTGCAATAAGGCATTATTTCCATAACTTTTTAAAGCAACTTTGTAAAGTATGTTAAAAGAGCTAGTGAGATATCCTGGTGCTGGACCAGGAGTAAGGAGATACGGGTTCTGGTGCTTCCTTAAGCATGGAGGAGAGTTGGGTGACTTTGGGCCAGTTACTTTCTTTCATCCCTAGATTAAAAAGTTGAAAAACATCCTGGAAAGTGGCCAGCGATAATACCACTACTGCAGGTTGCCAAGAAAAATGCACAGACCTGTCCATGAAGTCATCAAAAGTACAACAAAAAGAAGGGGAGGAGTGCGGTAAATTACTGTATTATTAAATTGTTTGTGGCTAAAATTAACCAAGTAGCTCTATCTCAAAACCAGCAAAAATAAATTAAAGGAGAACTAAGGAAGCACAATTTATGTGTGGAATTGACTCCATTTTTTCCCCCTAAAACTAGAAAAGTGATTTTTGCTCGTTTTATTTTAGAAGGAAATTTTGGAAAGCCATTCTAATCTGCTAAAAATAAGATGCTGCTATTGTAATCCTCCCGGGGGACAGAGTGGCTTTAGGTCTAATAGCTCCAATGCCATCCCCAGAAGGCCCCATTTGAAAGGACTGACAGTTGTGCTGGGAAATTGCCAACAGTAATTTCAATAATGGAAGGCTTTTGCTCCTCCATATCACAATTTCTTCAATACCAGTAGATACCAACAAATTAGCACATCCATCAGGCCCAAAAAGCAATAGCCCTTAGACTTATATACCGCTTCACAGTGCTTTACAGCCCTCTCTAAGTGGTTTACAGAGTCAGCATATTGCCCCCAACAATCTGGGTCCTCATTTCCCCGACCTTGGAAGGATGGAAGGCTGAGTCAACGTTGAGTCTGGTGAGATTGGAACTGCCAAATTGCAGTCAGCCAGCAGTCAGCAGAAGTAGCCTGCAGTACTGCATTCTAACCACTGCGCCACCACAGCTCTTAATCCACTCTATTCTTGAATATTTGTTACCCACACTGTCAACATGAGCATTCCATGAAAATGAAAAGGTTTTACAATTTTACTGAGGCTATAAAATGTGGAGAACATGGGGAAAAAAACTATTCAAGAATGGGATCTCTAAATTCCCTATCAAAATGGGGATTTGTGAAACACAAGGCATTTTTGAAAAGTTTGAAAAAGTGCTCATTCGCTACACAGGGTCAATCTGCATGTAGAGAAAAACATGAGTATGCCCAGATGATATCTATGCCTCTGGCGGAATGTCTGAATAGGAATGTTACTGTTCATATACATATTCAGCAAACTCATTACAGTTTGAGTGCAGTTTCAGATGGCATGGATCTATTTGCTTTGTTATTAATATAACTGTACGTCTCTTTGAATGCTAGCCCCATTAATGTAATGTAAGTACTAGCTTTTGGAGGTTTTATTCACAGAGATGCAAAATGCAATTTAGTCTAATCAACTAACATTGTAGCTCTGAATGGGGTTAAAGAAAAAGCACCTCTTGAATAAATTATAGGAACTTAAATACTGTCTGCTAGGCAACAGACAGAACATTCTAAATGAAAAATTAACATGTTAAATCTTGCAATACGTTAACAATGCCCTTCCTGCTCTATTTTTGTTATTTCTTAAAAACAAAGAAAGACACTCCATGTTCATGTAGTCTTTCATTATTTCCTGCGACTGGCAATTCTCCAGGACCTTAAGCCAAAGTCCTTGCCATCTCCTGATCCGTCAGATGAATGATTATTGAAAACCATCACCTAAGTGTAAGATCTGCATTCATGCAAACTCTAAGTGCTTAAGGTGGATCCAGGGAAGCCAAATCACAAACAGCTGTATGAGTAAAGCCCTTGTTTCTGAAGAGAATGAAGGATGAAGAGGATCTAAAACATTCTCATGATCTGAGAAAGGGAAAAAGAGCTGAGCTGAAAAGGTAATAAGTCCTTAAATGGGGCACTGTGACATAAGGGCATCTCCTTACTTGTTCAAATGAGCTGCTTTTATTAAAAGAAAAAAAAATGCATACAACAGACAGTTTACTCAGTTTTGTTTTCCAGTACTCACTAACCTTCACTCCATAATAATGGATTCCATAAGTAGGCAGAGCTTCAACCAACTTCATGTACCTGCATGGACAGATATATAGCTTCTTCAGTAATATCTTCTACTAATACACATTACCTGAGTGATGTCTTTGGATTCATTCATTCATTCATTCATTCATTCATTCATTCATTCATTTTATCTATCAAATTTTGAAACTGCCCAACTGCTTCACAGAGGGACTCTGGGAAGAATTTTAGGTTTCACATCAAAATGTTTTAGATGCTTTAATTATATAAAGCATCAATCAACATTAATAGTCTGTGTACAAACAAGTTCAAGCACAGCAACAAACTAGTTAACATTTCAAAGGAGATTATTAAACTAGAACCAGGCTTTTTTATATATATATATATTTATATATATATAAAACCCCCTTCTGCCCTCAATCCCCCTGAAGCTCTCAGGGTTGCCAGGTACTTCCCTGAAAGTATTCCCTTGTTATAACAACTGAATTCCATCAAGAACTTGGCTTCAATTCTAGCAATTGAGCTCTCTGCAATACTAGTCTAGAATGTTTTCCAAGTTTAGCTCTTGGGAGTGTTCGGTTCTTCTAAATCAGCTTCATTGTAAATGTAGCTTGGCTACTTTGAGTGAATGTCAGCCTTCCCAAGTAAACCAGACAGGAAAACAAGAGTAGATGAGTTAAATCTACTTTATTGTAAGGCTACATAAATCTTGCAAGTCCAACAGTACAAAACTTCTCACCTCCAATTTTAAGTGTTTGATCAATTAGGGCATGTCCTGTCTAAGTTTCTTCTTCTAACTGTTAATCTATGGGGGGGCTCCTGCCTCTTTATCTGATTGTTTCCTATATAGCATCTCTTCCCCCGCCTTTTCCCAAGTTCATTCCCTTATTCCAATACAGTGCATGACATAAATCTGAACAATAAAACTCCCATAGGCCTGATTCGCTAAGCATCCACTCATAGGATACATTTGCTTTTACAGCTTTTGCTGCTGGATTGGTTTCTATCTCTAGGTTGAAAGGCATTGTTCAGTGGATAAATATGCTATCAATCCCAAGTGAGAGGACAGCAGGGACACGGAGGAAGAAGAGCAATGTGTTGAAAGATAATGAGGCAGTCTGAAATGTTTCAGAGATAGGACCAAAAGAAGCTTTGGAACTACATGGATGACTGTACTCAGAAAGTGTCAGCCTCAATCACAATAGTTGTCAATAGTTCAGAAAAGGGCTGAAATCTGTTTTGTGCTATAACCAGGGGTGGGCTTCAAAAATTTTAGCAAGGGGTTCTTTGCCCAGTTGCTGGGTGGGCGTGGCCATGGTGGGTGTGGCCTAGTCGGCCTGCACCATGACGGGGCAGCGTTTTTGGCCTCCCCAGGCTCTGGAGGCTTTCTTTGAGCCACCGGGAGGGCAAAAACGGTCTTCCTGAACTTCCGGTAGGCCAGTTTTTCACCCTCCCCGAGCCTCTGTGCACGCCCTGCACTTACCTGCATCCAAAACTGGCCACGTGGGGATTCCTGGGAGGGGCGGGGTAGGCGGGGCCAACCAAGAGTGGGATTTGGGGGTTCTCAGAACTGCACAGAATCTTAGCTAGAGGTTCTCCCGAAGCCCTGCGAACCTCCAGCAGCCCACCCCTGGCTGTAACCTCTCACATTAATAGATGTTTGCCTTATGAGGTAAACCGGATAGGAAACATAACCAGCTGAGCCAATTCTGCTTTTTTGGGAGGGGGGGTAAGGTTACATTAACAGAATCCTGCAAGTCTGACAGGTCTTCTCCTCCCTCCTCTCTACAGTCTAAAAATTAGAGAGGGTTTCTTCTGCACCTTTTGCCTGCCCCGCATTCCTGCTGAGGGGGCTAAGCGGCCTTTTATCAGTTAATCCTTGGTAGCGTCTCATTGCCTTGTCTTCCAACAGACCATTAAAAGAGCTGAATAAAACACTTACTGAACAATCGCTTGTCCTCTAGTCAGCCCCTTGTTCTTAATGTAATGTTCGATGACTCTGTCCTCACTGAGGAAAAAAAGCAAAAAGAGTTTATTAACAGAGGAAGAAGGGTTTTAGATCCTATGTTGCTCCAAATGCGTCCAGGCCAGACAAAGCATTCCACAGAATCTCTCTGTAAAGCATATCCCCTATACGTTCTGTCTATCCACAAAATGAATGCTCCGAGTTTAGGATGGCACAGAATGGAATTACAGGTTAAGCCTCTTCTAGAGAAAATAACTCTATAGCCTGGATGTGCGCCATTTCATAAAACATAACTGTGGAGAAAGGGAGCTGCAGTGGCTATAAAGTTAGCAGAGCTATATCAGGTTGTAAAACACTCTCTCTCTCTCTCTCTCTCTCTCTCTCTTACACACACACACACACACACACACACACACACAGTCTCTGCCCAACGCCTTTCAGATATGCTGGCCTACAATTTTGATTACTCCTACCCAGCAAGATTAATGACTAGTTTTTTCTGACACACACATACACTGAGACACACACCTTCCTTCCTTCCTTTCCTAAATACAGTTTAAATGATTTGCAGACAGGGCAAAAGCAAAACCTTTTATTTTCTTGTATGATTTGAGGCATATGGCAGTAATCTCATAATGACAGTGAAATTATTTACCACAAAATTATCCTGTGATAAAGAGGTTACTGTGGTGGTATGGGACTAAGGCAATCCCAGATTCAAATCTGCAATCCACATTAAATTTGCTGTCTCTCTGTCTGTTCCATCTAAAAAAGTGGAAATCTCCTGTCCTAAATGTGAAATGCGTTGTTTCAACAATTTTGGAAGATTTCACGCTTGTGTCCTTAAAACTGAGCTATGTTAAGCTTGAAGTACTTCCAAAATGATTGAGATAAGGTGGTGAAGATATGAACATGGTCATGAGTTTTGAAACATTTTCCATATTGCTCTGTGAATGAATATGGTTCAACAATGATGACTAATATGTCTCTCTTTTCCTCTTTTTCCTCTCCTCATCCCACGGTAAAAAAAAGGGTATGTTATCTTATTTGATTACATTTGTTTCTTGAGCATCAAAAATGAGGTCAGCCTGAATACTTCTTGAATGAGTAGAAACTAGACAAATACAGTATGTACTCATGAATAACTGAGAATTTTAGATACCAAAATATATTCCAGAAATTGGGTTCGCATTATCCATGGATGGATTTATCCATAAGAATATACAGTAATGCTTCTTAATGTATATCCAAATATATTCACTTATAAGACCATCCCTGAATAAGCTGATCCTTGAATTTTCAAACAAAACACCATGAAAAATGGTTAAGCTGTGGATTACTCCTGGATAAGCCAATTATGAAAATTAAAGCACACGGAAATTTCAAGGATCGACTTACAGTATCTGTAGGTGGTGCAATTTTCATAGTATTTTAAAAATTAGAAATTTGAGGGTTGGCTCATCCACGAATACGTTTATTCACAAATATATATAATATTCAGTATAATCAAATTTGTCACCAAGGATTTATAAATATAGAAATGAATGTAAAGAACTTCCACAAGGCAACTGGTGACACTAATATTAGCAACCATAACACTAGAATTCAATTCATTTGCTCATCTTCCAGTATTATTAATGATTTGCTATCGATGCACTTATGCATTCTACATGGACCAAATGGGCAAGCGTCTATAAAATTTAACTTAAATAAATCTTGACAAAAGAATTCACAATATTCTAGAAACAAAGGAAGAAAGGAGAGTTTATAACTCTCCAAAGATGTATTTTACAGACTAAGTTGGCTATTCTGGAAGAAACTTCCAAGACAGATTACAACATAAAACAGCTGAGCTTCAAGAGATTCAGTTCTCTTTTAATCCAAGCAAAGTTGGAATGAATGAATGAATTAATTAATTAATTAATTAATTAATTAATGAATACAGGTAAGTACACATACATATAATATTATAGACCAAACTTTCTGAACCTTGGCAACTTTCTGTTGTGTGAACTTCAACTCCCAGAATTCCTCAGCCAAGCATGGGGAATAACACTGCTATAAACTGTTAATCAATTTGCAAAATGTATTTACCTTCAAATGAGATAAATTTACATCTCTTCCCGCGTTCTCCACATTCTTGAAATTAGGATTTTGACTGACTAAGGTAAAGGTAAAGGTTCTCCTCGCACATATATGTTAGTCATTCCCGACTCTAGGGGGCAGTGCTCATCTCCGTTTCAAAGCCGAAGAGCCAGTAACTGTTCCGAAGATGTCTCAGTGGTCATGTGGCCAGCATTACTAAACGCCTAAGGCACACAGAACACTGTTACCTTCCCACCAAAGGTGGTCCCTATTTTTCTACTTGAATTTTTTACATGCTTTCAAACTGCTAGGTTGGCAGAAGCTGGGACAAGTAATGGGAACTCACCCCATTACGTGGCACTAGGGATTCGAACCGCTGAACTGCTGACCTTTCGATCGACAAGCTCAGTGTCTTAGCCACTGAGCCACCGTGTCCCCTTTTTTGACTATGAATCCTCAAGTCAGTGCTGATTCCTAAATATGTCTTTTAAAAGGAAATAATCTCTATAGCGGTGATTGCTTTATAGAGGCATTATACTAGGAGGCAACAATAGAGAGGACTTACTTCTACTTTTATGCCTTGGCTGTGGCTTTCCCAGCATCAATTGTTGTGAAACAAAGTATGTTGGGCCCAATGGACTTACAGTTTTTTGCATCAAAAACTCTTACACTATTTTCCCAAGATGACTATAGGAACTCATTGTTCGTATTAGTAATCACAAGTTATAGTTTAAGCATGACCTGTGATTTGAGTAACTGTATTGCAGAAAGTAATGCCACATATATTGCAGAAAGTAATGCCACATGGATATTAAATGTACCTCTTCCAAGGAAAAATAGAAACCTGGCAAGTATTACGACTCCTTTATTATGCCACAATGAAAAATATGCAGGTCTGATTATATGGAACAAGCAAGATTTTGTTTCTTTGTCAACAAGATAATCTCTAAATATTTGTATTATATCCCTGGGCTCTAAGTAACTGGTCCTACTTTTGGGGTTCCCAAGAAATTCACCTTTATGAATTTTTCTATGATCTATCATTGTTACAAAAAAAGCTAATGACTTACCAAAAACATACCAAGGCTGTTCCACTGTATGGTTAGGCTTCTAAAATCCTTGCATAACCATGCCCAGGATTACAACCCAAAGGGCTAAGCTATCATAAACTATAATAGCCACAGACTATTCTTTGCATTATTCTTCATTAAATTCATGTAGAAGCTTGATTATGTAAAGAAAATTTTACAATAACAACTTGACAATGATGGACTTTTAATGATAAGACAGCAGCATATTTTTTATTACAAAACTTTGCCACAAGGAAGCCTGGAAACAGCTCTATAATTAATAACTAGCTTTTCCTGACACTGTGCTCTCCAGGTGTATCCACCATGCTGACCTGAAATTCTGGAAGTTGCAGACTCAACTTTCTGGAGGACATCAGTTACGGAAGTTCAGGGTAATCACTAGAAACCAAAGTGCCATTTGCAAATGTTCTTACAGTATCGGAAAATGGTCTCAGTGGCTCAAAACATCTCAGTTTTACTCACCTGCAATCCTAGTCATGTTTTTAAGATGTTTAGTTTTATTCAGTATTCAATAAGATACTCCTGATTAGCTGTTATCAAAGATTGCAAACTGAGACTCTTTTAGGAAGGGTGGCTAGCAGACGTACATTTCTTTCTTATTTATGTACAGGTAGTCCTCAACTTGCAACCATTTGTTTAGTGACTGAAAAAAATGAGTTATCATCGTTTTTCATGCTTATAACCATTGAAGCTTCCCCATGATCACATGATCAAAATTCGGATGTTTGGCAAACTGGCTGGTATTTATGACGGTTGCAGTATCCCGGGGTCATGTGATCACCTTTTGCAACCTTCTAATAAGCAAAGTCAATGGAGAAGCCAAATTCACTTTACAACCATATCGCTAACTTAATAACTGAAGTAATTCACTGAAGTAAACAACTGTGGCCAGAAAGGCCATAAAAGGGGACAAAACTCACCCTACTTAGCAATCTCTTGCTTAACAATGGAAATTTTGGACTCAATTGTGATTATAAGTCGAGGTCTACCTGGAGTTGGATATTGTATGTTTTTTTATTAATAAAAATGGATATTGTTCTCTTAAGCAAGTAAATTTATTTTTAAATCTCGAAGTTGGACTCTAATATACTCATAGCCTCCTAAACTTTGGTAGCATTTATTTCCGGAGTTTGGATCAAATACAATTTTATTTGTCTGATAGATTTTTCAAGCAATCAGAATAGCAAGAAAAGTTCAAGAGTGCCATAATAATACCAGGGTGTTAAAATGTGTTCAGGAGACAGTGTATTTTATTTTATAAAGCAGAAGGATACTAAAATGCTTATGAAATATTTCTGGGAGAAAGCAAGGCCTCACTTTCCACATAGCTTCTATGTTTTTAATATTCTTTCAATTTAAAAAAGAAATAAATAGGGAGATGTTATGTCACAAGGTGTTTATCCTGCAGTATTATCTGTATTTAGAAAAATGCCTTTGGGTTCCATGTAAGCTTTGTAAGCATTAAAAATGATGCTTGGTTTGGAAATTTGCCCACCTGCCCAGAAAAAAAGACAAAGGTAAACTGGAATAGAGCTGAAAATCTTGGGAGGAGAGTTAATTAACGAATTAGAGGGGTTGGTAGGAGCAACCACACCAGTTTTTCTTCTGAAAAACTGTTGTTTTTTGTGACTTGTAACACAAGCTTTACAACAGCCATTTTGCATTCAAAGCTTTTCCCACTAGGTGACCTTGGATATTACTGCCAATAGTTCACAAATTAATAAGGAAGGAGGATACAAAGAAAAGACCAGGATCCTAATATGATGCACCCAGGGGTTAAATGCTACCGGTTCGCACTAGTTCGGGTGAACCGGTAGTAATAAAAGCTAACAGTTCGGATGAATCAATAGTAAAAAAATCATTTGAACCGGTATTCCAAACGATCAGCTTTGCTGCGTGATTTTGTGCAAAATTCTGCTTTCTAGCGAATCCAAATTGCGCGACACAGCTGTTCCCCCACCTCACTGTTCTACTTACCTTCAAGAAGCTCCTTTTTCCGCGCTGCGCAATAGCGCCTGTGGTGTGCATGCACTCGCAGCGATCCAGTGGCAGACCCTGGAGGATTTCACCACTGGATGCACCTGTAAATTTAACAATTAGGTCTTACCAATAGGCAAGTGAAGGATGCTCCTGCAAAGTCTTGGTAGGAAATGCAGGCAAGTTTTTCAGAGCTTTTCTTGCATTTTCATCACTTTAAAAAGACAAAAAGAATGACAAAAAGAAGTGTTATTATCTTGGAATCAAAATGATGATCGTTTCCATTAACCCAAAGTCCCCAATTTTAATTATTGTATAGTTCATGGAGTATTTCAGCTACCACAGCAGTCTAATCCTGTAGAATTTCTTGCATTACTGTTCTACACAAAATATCTTCATTTACATTACCATTTTGATTAAGAACATAGTGCTACTAAGGAGATCTAGTTGTTGAGAAATAGAGAAAGCTGAAGTAACTTTTACTGGCTGTGATTGCTTCCAGGATGTTTTTTTTTTTTTTTTGTTATAGGATACATGTTGGTTTGATAAAAGAACCCGCAAAATCTTTTAACATGAAAAAATGGATGCTAAAATTGTAAAAGCAATCCCGATTCTAAAAAGTTAAGAAGAAATACAGAAGAGGGAAAACAGCTTCAAACTGTAACTTGCTTCAAGATGCAGGAATTGGGTGAAAGTCCATCTAATTATTTTGTGAAGGCAAAAAGCATGTGTGGTTGCTGGCACAAAACAAACAAAAGCAGGCAACATTTTTGGTTTGCATGCAGGCTTAAATAGCCCAGTCGGGTTCTGCAGGATTTTGGAATGCTTTAATAGGGATCTGCAAGAACCAACATGAATTGTTGGTATCTAGGATTCACTGGGCTGACTGAGTCACTACCAGATGTTTGGTTTCCTGATGGTGCAGGTTGATAGGTGACTTCTTAAACAAGTTGCCTTATTCTTCAAAACTAGGCCACATCCTTAAATAATTTAGCACTGGAGGGATTATACATCATTGATAAAACCTACATTTAATTTTTCTGTAATTTCTGCCCTGGAATTATGAATACTGAAGTAGAAGCTATTGAGATGCATGTCTCCATTTAAGTTGCTTTACAACTTAAGCTTTACAAGGTTGAAACACAGGGAGTCAAGATATGAAATAATAACTACAATAAATAAAACTATTTCTTAGGTGAACAGCAGAACAGCAGCATGCAGTGGTTTTCTCCTTTATGAATTAAGGATATTCTATCAAAAGACACTTCTCACTGAGGTAACACAAGCATCTTTATAATAACTGGGCAAACTTCAGAGCCATCAGGTCTGAAATATTTTTCATTTGGAGGAGTAAAATGATTTTAATGGAAGAGGTTGATCGCTTGGGCCTTATAGAATTTAAAAATCTTTTAAACTAGAGGGAGAAAAAAGCATTTTATTTTGGGTTTCCGACTGCTAAGGGGGGGGGGAGGGAGAAGGCCGGACAGTAGCCTCCTTAAGCTGGGGTGGGCTTCAAAAATTTTAGCAAAGGGCTCTCTGCCCGGTTGCTGGGTGGTCATGACCATGGTGGGCGTGGTCTAGTTGGCCTCCTGCACCATGGGGGTGTGTTTTTGCCCTCCCTGAGCTCCGGAGGCTTTCCAGGCTCTCTGAAGGCTGGAATCGGGCCAGTTTCCGGCCTTCCTGAACTTCTGGTAGGCCCCTTTTTCGCCTTCCCCGAGCCCCAGCGCACACCTTGCACTTATCTGCATTAAAAATGGCCCTCGTGGGGACTCCTGGGAAGGGCAGGGTGAGTGGGGCCAGCCAGGAGTGGGATTTGGGGGTTCTCCAAACTGCACAGAATCTTAGCTAGAGTTCTCCCAAACCCCTCCGAACCCCCAGCAGCCCACCCCTGTCCTTAAGTATTAGCAAATGTTTAAACTCAGTTCACCCCTTAATTCCCTGCAAAATATATATATATATATATTGTCCTGGTTTCTGTTTTTGTTTTGAAAGTTTGGTGGCGCAGCAGACTAAAGTGCTATTAAGTAACACCAGCTGCCTGCAATTACTGCAAGTTCAAATCTCACCAGGCTGAAGGTTGACTCAGCCTTCCATCCTTTTGAGGTAGGTAAAATGAGGACCCGGATTGTGGGGGCAATAAGATGACTTTGTATAAAAAAGAACTCCGCTGGGGGGGGGGGGGGCGAAAGCCCTGCTAAGCAGGTATATACAAAAGTATGAAAGCTATTGCATAACGCATTGTAAACCGCCCTGAGTCTCTGGAGAAAGGGCGGCATATAAATCGAACCAATAAATAAATTTAAAAATTCTGTATGTTAAACTTTGCATTCAAAAGCACATTTTACTACCAGGAAAAAGCTACTCTCTCTTCTCAAACATAATTCTGTTAGTCCAAGGAAAATAACTGTTATGATCTCCAGATAAATTGGATTACACCTTTTATTTTCCTCAACCAGTATGATCTCTGGATGTGGATTACGGGAGTTGTAATAAAACATAATTTCCCCTCTGCTAGTTATATACACAATAAATGCATATGTGAGTCAATAGGCAAATTCATTAGTATAACATGTTTCCTTCAGCTGTTCATCTGTATTCCAGGAAGCAATGAAAGGATTTAATTTCAATTATAATTTCAATAAAACAACATTTCTCAATGCCCAACTGCATGTTATTTTAAAGAT
The DNA here is from genome assembly GCF_029215685.1 of Pituophis catenifer annectens. Taxonomy (NCBI): domain Eukaryota; kingdom Metazoa; phylum Chordata; class Lepidosauria; order Squamata; family Colubridae; genus Pituophis; species Pituophis catenifer. The sequence goes on from NW_027256882.1 coordinate 54,917,154, forward strand.
GCTAACAGCATGGGGTGGAGGAAAGAAGGCTCCTTACTATAATTCTTAGATGAGCATTTATATGAATCTTTTATGTATTTGCAAAAAATGTTATCCATTAAGATATGTGAATAGGTTTTTGCAAACAAAAACTTAACTATAAGAGATCTCAGAAACTATCGTGACTGCAGTAGCAGGCAGTGGATTAAAACTCCCATATTCATTATAGGGATCTTACCCAAATTGGATCTCCCGCCCCTGCTCTATAGTAAAAAAGGCAGAAAATGCATAGTTGTCAACTACAGCTTTAAATAGCATGTAATTTGGCCCATGTGTCAAACTAAACATTAATTACATAGCATTCAGTTCATCACCCCCTTAATTCATTTACCCTACAATAGATTTGCAGAAACCTGATCCAGAATCAATTTAAACCATGCAAGTTGGGGGAAACTTGCTATTTCTAAAATCTATCTCACCCCCTCCCCCACTCACCTGTCCAAAAGAAAGGGGGGGAAGGAGGGAGGGGGAGAGAGAGAGAGAGAGAGAGAGAGAGAGAGAGAGAGAGAGAGAGGAAGAATAGATAATGGTGACTCAAAAGAAAAAAAAACTAAATAAACTTAAGGAATCACTCAGAGGGTTATAATATTGGCTATAATACTTATCAGATGTTCATAATAATGTTGCTGTATCCAGTAACAATTCTGTAAATGGACCAACGTTAAAGATCAAGCCTGTTTCCTTGTAACGTTCAATGAATTATTTGATTTCAGTCAGCTACCAATATTTAAACATCCACCTTACATTTAATATCTTACTTTCATAGTGAAGGAAAGAAGAAAATGGCAGTATTGTGAATGAATATGAGCAGAGCTAGCTGTAAATTAAGGGAGGGGAAGAATAACACAACTGAAAGTTGAGAAGAATGTGAAGTTTCCTAACTGAGGATGCGTAAAGACACCCAAAGAATGTCAGATGTCTATCTTGTCTTCAATGGATTAATTAGCCCTGTAAAATGCAATGCTCATGAAGTTCCTTAGTCAACCCTAAACTTTTTTTTTCTCATGAGTCAGCACTGAAATTGTAATTTGACATTTGCAATGCCGTCACCTGTCCCATTTTGCCCTGTGAATTGCCCTGGAAAAAAAGGCATGGAAGATGAGTCGCCTGTAAGACTGTGACTATAAAAATAAACTGCCATTATGGAAATTTCTTCAATTAATGAAATTCAGGGCTGGAGATTATGGATTTAGTAAACTGGAAAAAAAAAAAGAATCTGAAGCTCAACAAAGCTTCAATCCCTTGTCTTTTAAGGCTTAGCCGCTTTAACCTTCCGTGAACCCAGCATGACCCAGATGAGAGAGCTCACTGTTGTTATGACCATGCTACCACCAGGCAAAGAACAATCTAACAAAACAAGATAACTAAAAGCTTCAGTAAAAAAAAAAAAAAAAAAACCTGAATGATTTTACTACAGATAAAGATTTTTAAAAATCCAGTCAATGTGACTTGAGGGATGACTGACTGATGCAATGTAAAAATGGAATTCTGGACTTTATTTGAATGATTTTCAGGATTGGCGATGCCACTCTCAGTTCTTATCCATTACTGCTTTTATTTCAGCAGTCACTGCATTTGGCTCCATCTGAATTCAGATGAACACCTGCAGCTCATAATATATGGCCAATTAAGACCCAGTTCATGGAGGCTGGAATCAGACGGAGAGCCATGTTTGGCCCCATGACAGGATACTGAACGGAAAAGGTAAACAAAAGAAGAATTATTTTTTTTTTAATCTTGTTTTCTATTTTGAACCACTAACTCAGCTTAGAACAGCAATCTAATCAGGTCCTACAAATGTTGAGTGAACAGGATAGCATTCAAATAACTATTTTTAGAAGTCACCCATACGTGGATTTCCCCCAGGGGTACTCTGAACTTAAAATCTTTGTCTTTGGGTCTGCATTTAATGATCAGGACTAGAACAATCAACTGCACTTGGTCCCTTATTTGGCAAATGTGACCCTTATCATGAAACATGTACAATGAACCCAAATGAGAGCATAATCTTAACAGAAAGTTGGGAAGAACTAAGATAGTTGTGCATATTGTATTTTAGCCAACAAAGCTGTTTTATTTGCATTTGGATTATTTTTCTAGAAACTTTCATGTTTACTTAATATAGATAAAAATGTTATTTTTTGAGTATGATTTAATAACTTGACATAAGTGTTCTAATTAGAAACACTTGACGGTGGTTGCCCTGTAGTTTACTTAGCTGTCCAGTATGTCAAATAAACGCTTGTGTTTGTTTAGATAATAATAGCTGAATAATCAGAATGTCCTTGTCAAGAAGAAAAACTAGAGTAAAAACTAAAGCCATGGACATCAAAGGTTATTAATCAGCAAATTATGTTGAAGATGATATTAAAGTTCAGAGGAAATTATACAATCAATCACATTCATCCAAAAGCTCATAATTATAATTATAATTAGAATCTATTAATTCTAACATGTATATTAAGCTCTTGGCTCAGTTCATTTCTACATGAAAGAGTCACACCACTTTGGAAAATTATAAGAACAGACAAAAGGTTATTCTGAGTAAGATCCAGGGAAAAAAAGGAAGGGCATAATTAATTATAACAATTTTGCTCATAAACCTGTGATATAATCCCCTGAAATGTTTTAGATGCCTGATTAACAGTGGCCCATTAGCTAAAGAAACACTAAACAAACCACAAAATATTCCACTGAGAGTTCAGATTAAAGTGATCTCATAAGATTAATGCATTTTTTTTTTCCAATTTTGGATCCCTACCTTGTTGAACTCAACCTTTCATCTCTTATGATTATTGAGGAAATTTAATTTAATTGTTTTAATTTTGTTTTACTAAGCTTTAAAAACTTTACAGTTAGATTTTTTTTTTTAAAAAAAAATATCATAATACTTCAGTAGCTGCACATAATGTGACAAAGTCTGTTATGAAATGTGGCTGGGGAACTTGAAAATAAATGTTGAACCAAGTGACTTGTTTGTCTGCTTTCAGATCTGATGGTTTGAACAGAAGAGTAAAATCTGAAATGGTTTTCTGCACTGAATTGCCTATCACAGTGATGGTGAACCTTTTCGGGACCGAGTGCCGAAAAGGTTGCGCAGAAACATCATGTGCATGCGTGCTCATTGGGGCCACACTCCAGAAAAGCTGAACATCTGGGTTTTAGTGTGCATGCGCGCCCGACAATCACCTGGCCGATGTGCATGCACAGGACAGTTTTTGGCATTGCCGTGCACGTGAAGGGATCACGCTCTGGAAAAGCCGAACTTCCGGATTCTGGCACACATGCCCACCTGACAATCAACTGGCCGCCGCGCATGCGCACACCAGTTTTGGCACTGCCATGTGTGTGAAGGATAGCTGGTCATCATGCGTGCATTCGTGCCAGAAACCTGGAAGATAAACAGGCAAGGCCACGCATGCCGGGCAACATGGCTTTGTGTGCCACTATGGGCAGGTGTGCCATAGGTTCACCATCATGGGCCTATCACATCCTAAGAATCTATAGGAAAGCCTTGCAAAAAGCATACATTGTATGAAACCATATGCAGTTAGGGCTCATATGATGCTGTGAACTGTAATTTATAATTGTAATAATATTGTGGAATCCCAATCACTTGTGGTATGTTCAACAACTGGTGTTGTGTGAACAAATTTATTATCCTCAACAAAACATTTTAAGATCACTTGCAATTTTCATTGACGTAGCAAACCCAGCTGAAGCTTCCTTACATCAACCTAATAATCAAAGCCAGCAATCCCAGAAGAAAAAAAAACTTCCCACAATTATTGGGACTTGGACAGCATATACATTTAACAACAACAAACAAGCTATCAACCTCTTATCTTTCCCTGTCAAAAACCAGTTGAGCAAGAAGAACGAGGGAATAGCAGTTCAGAGAAACCTGATAGCCTTTTTGATGGATTTCTCATCCTGCAATATATAATTGTATCATACTTTGTGAATGTCAGCAACAATTCTCATCAGATCACAAAGACACCGAACCTATGTGATTCTGTGTCCAAAGTAGTTCAGGTGTTTTAAGGGTTGCGGTGGCTCATGTGGCAAGACGCTGGGCCTGCGCACCACTGAGGTCGGTGGCTCGATTCCTGTGAGCGAATAAACTGCGTAGTTGACTTTGAGTTGAATACAACTTGCTTCCAAATAAAGTCCTTATGCTGCTACACTCTTATGAATTTTTCTGAATCAGCAACTCACAAATTCACCTCTAGCAGACAGGATGGATAATAAATCACCTATATAACCTTTATGGGCAGGCTGGAGGAATATATATATATATATATATATATATATATATATATATATATATATATATATATATATATATATATATTTATTTATTTCTTTTGATTCATAGGTATAAATGTGCGATATTTTTGCAATCAGGGTTTTTTCCTATGTTATAATTATATATATATATATATATTCATTCTCAGGTTTTCGCGGGTGTTTGTATGTAGGTCTTTGGTTATTCGGGTCTTCTCCCACGTAAAATTGGAAGTATCTTGGCGACGTTTCGACGAAGTCTCATTCGTCATCTTCAGGCTGGTGTTCTCGGCTTCGTGCTTCCAGGAGCAATGTGAGATCACAGCTGTCTCTTCCTTTTAACTGCTAGTGGGGGTGTGAGCTGATTGGGTGGGAACTTGGCTGTGTTCTGATTGGGTGGAGGTGTGTTCTGATTGGTTAGGGGCTTGGCTGTGCTCTGATTGGATGGGGGGTTGGTTGTGCTCTGATTGGCTGGGGGTGTGTTCTGTTTGGGTGGGGGCTTGGTTGTGCTCATCTTAGTTTGAGTTGCAGGGGGATTTGAGCTGGTGAGCTGCGTTGTTGTTGTTTGGCTTCGTGTTTGTGGCCGTGCGAGCTCTTCATGGTGGGTGTCAGTCTGCTTCATGTATGGATTGGAGGGGTTTAAAGTGGCTAATGATGCAGCTGCGGTCTGGCTTCTGGTCCTTGGTCCTGGCTCATTATCAGTGTGGGTTTGAGTCTGCTTTCTGCGTGGATGTGTGGTGGTGACATCCTGTGTGGCTCTCGTGAGTGTGGGTCTGGTGTCATTCGTCGTGTTAGGGACTCGTTTGTCAATAAGGGTGGGTTTCCAAATGGCTGGTAGGCGGGAGGTATCATCTCGTTTGTTCATGCTGTGTGGGCGTTTTTCTATCTCGATGGCTTCTCTGATTATTCTGTTGTTAAAGTGTTCAGTTTTGGCGATAGTTCTGGTCTTTTTAAAATCAATATCATGTCCTGTGGCTTTAAGGTGTTGGACCAGGGAAGAAGTTGGTTCCTCTTTTCTGACTGAGTTCTTGTGTTCTTCTATGCGTGCACTTATTCGTCTGTTGGTTTGTCCGATGTATGTGGTGGGGCAGGCGGTGCATGGGATTTCATATACTTCTTGATTTTCTAACTCAATTTTGTCTTTGGGGTTCCTTAGGATGGTGGATATTTTTCGGTTTGTGCAGAATGCTGTCTTGATGTTATGTTTGTGGAGGATTTTGCATATTCTGTCTGTGGTGCCTTTTATGTATGGGAGGAGGGCTTTGCCGTTTTCTTGTTCTCTGTCTTGGATTTTAGTGGGGGTTTCTTTTTGGATTAGGTTGCTGATCTTATTCCTTTGGAATCCATTGGATGTTAGTACGTTAGTGAGAGTGTGTAGTTCGGTTTTTAGGTGTTGTTCGTCAGCTAAGCGTTTTGTTCTGGAAATGAGTGTCTTGGCTACAGAGTTGATCTGGGCAGGGTTGTGATGTGAGAGTGCGTGCAGATAGCGGTTTGTGTGTGTTTTCTTCTGGTAGATAGTGTGTCCTAGGGAGCCATTGGATTTTCTGTAGACTAAGACATCCAGGAAGGGAAGTTGGTTGTTCGCTTCTGCTTCCATGGTGAACTGTATTTTGGGGTGTAGGCTGTTGAGGTGTGTGAGGAAGTTGTCCAGTTTTTCTTTCCCATGTGGCCAGATTATGAAGGTGTCATCTACATATCTGAGCCAGAGTTTGGGTTTGTGATCAGAAATTTCTAGAGCTTGGGTTGCAAAGTATTCCATATAGAGGTTAGCAATGACAGGTGAGAGGGGTGATCCCATGGGTGCTCCTTCTATTTGTTTGTATTTCTGTCCATTATAGATGAAGTATGTGTTGGATAGGCAGTGGTTGGTCAGATCTAAGATGTGCTTGGGGGGGTTATATTTGTTTTGGATAACTGTCAAGGCTTCTTTGATTGGTACTTGGGTGAAGAGGGATATGACATCGAAACGTCGCCAAGACACTTCCAATTTTACGTGGGAGAAGACCCGAATAACCAAAGACCTACATATATATGATTTATATTGCTGCCTATTCGCCCATGGCGACTCAAGGCGGCTTACAGAATACAAAAAAACACATTTAAAAAAACAGTAAAACTCATTAAAAAAATCAAATAAATTAATGTAATAAAATAAATATCATTTCAGACAAGTGGCTGTTCAGTCTCTTAAGAGCCTCCACAACTTCTGAAGGCAAGCTGTTCCACTGGTTAACTGTTATCACTGTTAGGAAATTTCTCCTTAGTTCTAGGTTGCTTCTCTCCTCGATTAGTTTCGATCCATTGTTTCTTGTCTTGCCTTCTGGTACTTTGGAAAATAGGTTGATCCCCTCTGCTTTGTGGCAGCCTCTCAAATATTGGAATCCTGCTCTCATGTCACCTTACTCCTTGAAGAAAACTATGTCTATGAATCTAGTCCTATCAAGAGAACCATGCAAGAGGAGGATGATGATTTTATCCTGCCTTTTTATATGTAAGTCAAGGTGGTAAACATACCTAGGTACATTTACTATTATTATTTATTATAGCCTACATACTACTAAAACTCTCATGTCTGCCTGTTTGTAACCTTCAATTAAGGCAAAACAGTGCTTCATACAGCAACAATTGATGTTACCTAGTTTGTAATTTGATACCCCAAATGGGCTAACTTATAAAATGTGTCCAAAATCCAGAACCCATGACTCCCATGGGACTCAAATTTGCCAAAGTTGTGTCTGCTTCAGTACTGCCATGCTATTGTCATTTCCAAAGTTTCTTGTCAGCTTCCTACAAGGAAATTCAGTGGGAGAAAGCTGGGAAGGAATTGGAAGCTATTCCTGTTCCCATTGCTTTTCATGCTCACCTGTGGTCATTCTACTGATCTGTTTATATAACAAAATATCTTGGAAATAATGACCCAACAGGTCACAGGTTGTCTAATATCATTACAGTTTTATTTATCATAGTAAATGGTTCATCGCACAGTCAGACAGGAATTCAGACTGAAAATGGCATTTTTATCCTCCTATTGAGTTCTTCCCAGTTCTGAGATAGGCAAATATTGATGTTTTGTGGTATTGGAAGTATCATTGCAGGATGTAAGTTTCCGGAATAAAGCTTCCTTTTGCAATTGACTGTTGGTGAATTTGTCAATGCTGATGGAATAGTAAATATTATTGTATTTATTGCATTATTATTTATTGGGTTTTTTTCAGCTTCCTAATAGGACGCGGTGGCTCAGTGGCTAAGACACTGAGTTTGTCGATTGAAAGGTTGGCAGTTCAGCTGTTTGAATCCCTAGTGCCGCGTAACGGGGTGAGCTCCCATTACTTGTCCCAGCTTCTGCCAAGCTAGCAGTTCGAAAACATGTAAAAATGCAAGTAGAAAAATAGGGACCACCTTTGAGGGGAAGGTAACAGCATTCCGTGAGCCTTTGGCGTTTAGTTATGCTGGCCACATGACCATGGAGACGTCTTCGGCTTTGAAACAGAGATGAGCACCGCTCCCTAGAGTCGGGAACGACTAGCACATATGTGCGAGGGGGACCTTTACCTTTAATGTAGATGACAATTATGGCATTTTCCTTGTGCTCTCCATCCAAGTACAAACTAAGCCCAACTCTCCTTGGCTTTCAAACATAAGGAAGCCTTGTCTGAATGTTGCTGTCAGGTACTGCTGATAATTTTTATTTGTTCATTCATTGTAGGATGAAGATGGAAAGTACAATGAATAAAGAACAAATAAAATACTTTTAGTAATATATGCTATCCTTCTCTGCCATTTGTATCCCAAGCACTAGACACAATTTAAATATTTGAACTTTGCAGCCCACATTATATTGTTAATTTCTATTTAAGTCCTAAAGCTGTATTTTAGATGAATAAATCTACTTTGCTCGATGAAAGATTGTATATTTCCAAGGTCGGTAAAATGAGGACTCAGTTTGTTGGGGGCAATATGCTGACTCTGTAAACTGCTTAAAGAGGGCTATAAGGCACTGTGAAGCGGTATATAAGTCTAAGTGTTATTGCTATTATGGAGCCATTCTTGCTTGAATTTGGTTAAACGTTTTTTTGTGGATACATACTGTCAAATTTGCCATTGCAGCATATTTTTCAAGTCTGATAGCAATGTTGTGCTCTGTTTATTCTTGCTATCAACATATATCTCAGTAAATTGTGATGAATTTCACAAGTGAACTGTTGTAAGTTGAGGACTATCTGTACAATCTTAGATTGGTGAATGTAAATCTATCTTCTTCCTTTGAATTGTGTAGAATTATAAACTTTCTTCTGTTTTTTATATGAATCTGTCCATTATTCTTTGGTAATCCTGCAGGTTTGTCTGAAATTACAATTCTTGCCATTTGGAACAGAAAGTTTATTTGAGGTAATAACTCCAAAATATTGCCCACACTTAATCCAATGTGTATGCCTTCTCATATTGTAGACTATTGAGATTTCTAAAGAACTTGATATTATTATCCTTGGCTTCACACTTCAGGTTAAACCATTAACTTTTAAAAACACAACTGGTTGATAAGCAACAATAGTTGGGATAAACGCAAAGTACTTTGTTGATGTCAATTAGAGAATATCTCTTTCCTGTAATCAATGCACGTTTTTCACTTTCCTTTGATTTTCCCCAACTGTTTACTCACCTCACAATGCACTATTTGTTTAGCTAAGTAAATTTAGCTAAAGACTGCAGCAATTGTTTTGTACCGAGATCATGAAAAAGTATTTCTCCCAACCAAACTTCTATGCACGTAAGACGTGGTTTTGCAGACATTTGCATAATGTTGAACTGCCACTTTTACAATAAGAAATGTCATTTTCTGTACTGACCATTTTTTATAAATAGTTACAAATATTAGAGAAACATGATACAAATAACAGAAAAACTGCTTTATAAAATGTGTGAAGTTTCCTGTGTAGTAGAATTCAAAAGATTGAGATGATGGAGTTGAATGACAGTGACACAGTCAAATGATTATGATTTGCATCGTACCAAGCCAGAATGTGTTCTGTTAATGTTGAGCATAAGAGTGCAATAGTTTCTTCAAATGAATCACTTTTTAAATGGTAGCTCAGAGCTAAGTGTGAGCCCACCAAATGAGTTCCTGGGATGTTTAGAACTGAAATAATGTCTCCCTCTATATATTACTAAAACTCTCATTGCTGTGACCTTTATGTGAAATGGTACATCATAGGGCAACAATTTTTAAATTAAGGTACCTCACATAGGCTAAATTATAGAATGTGTCCAAAATCCAGGAGCCATGATTCCCAAGAGAGTGAAATTTGGGGATGTTGCGGCTGCTTCAGTGTTACTGGCTGCTGGTGTCACGCGATCTTCATTTTCAAAGTTCTGTAACAGTTTCCAAGCCACTCTTGCAATCCTTTGCTCCTTTTCCACCCCCCCCAAACAGCAGCCACTTAGCTGCCTGCTAGAAAGAGAAAGGGAAGAAAGAACCTTATGCACCCACCCCATGCAACCCCCTTGCCTATTCCCTAGACTTGTGGTGTCCCCAGTGTTCCCCATCTGTGCCACCCCCATACGTCTTTCCTAATCCACCCAGCACCATATCCTCCATGACCTGCACCAATCTTGCATGTGTTCCCTGACCCACGAGGCACCTCTTGCAACCCCCATTCATTTTTCTTAACCTATGCTATCCACCCACCCACCTGACCTACATGGCACCTCTTAGACATCCCAGAACCTCCATGCACCCTTCTTGAGCCATGATGCCCCACTTGGCCTTCCCAATCCACACAGCACCTCCCCCTCCAGGTACCCTTTCCAACCTACACTGCCCACCACTGCACACCCTCCCCAACTCACATGGCTTCTCTTATGCACACCCCTGTACCATTCTTGACCTGCAGCCCTGCACTCTCTTGCTCCTTCCCCTGCCTAGCAGGAGCTTGCTTCCCTGTCTGTTGGCATTTGAACTTGCAACTTCTTGCTGGCTTCCCCAGTGACTTTTTCACTGCATGCTTCCAACAAGCAAATTAAATGGGGAAGCCAGCAAAAAGTTGAAACTTGCTCCCACTCCCATTGCTTTTTGCCCACCTGTGGCCATTCTGTTTCCCTCTTTAGATTAAAAAAAACCTGAAATGACCCAGCAGGGCATGGGCTGTCTAGTTCTTAGATAATTCTCTGATCAGCTAAGCTGAATATGTAGATTAAGAGCAGGTGGCATCTGTAGCCAAAGAGGCCTTTAAACAGGTCCTACAGGAGCACCAACTGTGTCCCTTCTGAAATTGGGGAGCCCTTCAGACAATCACTCATGTCCTTGTCACCTCAAGGCTCGATACTCTACATGGGACTGCCCTTGAAGATCACCAGGCAGCTTTAATTGGTTCAGAATGCAGAGGAATCAGCAGTGGGCAGCTTGTCTTGGCATGCCCACATGATACCCAGTTTCATGAACTGTACTGGTTACCAGTGTGCGTCTGCAAACAATTCAAGGTGTTGTAGATGGCATGGAACTTGATTATCTGAGGAACTGCCTATATCTCATGGTTTCTGCTTGACCAGTTTGAGCCAAGAGAATGTGCTCTAGTTGCCTTCAACTAAACAATGACACTTGTTTAATGTGCTCTAGTTGCCTTCAATTAAACAATGACACTTCAAGACACTTTCTTTGTCATAGCACTTGCATTCTGGAATGCAGTTCCCCCTGATATCTGGAGGGCTCACACCTTGTGGCATTCTGGTTGGCCATAAAGATCTTCAAAGTCATCCATTCAAAGGTTCACCCAGCTCTAATATATGGTGAAGGAAATAAAACATACATCCGCTAACTTACACCCATAGTTTCTGTGGATTCATTGATTTGATTTTGATGGCACCTGACTCCAATTGATTTTGGCAGCTCACAATATAAAAAACAAAATGTATTTCTTTCTTTCTTTGAAATATTTGAATAGTCATCCATGATATGTACTGCAATCCTGAGCAACTCAGAAGTAATTATAGAACATTAAAAACAACAAAACATGATAGTCGAAAAGTGCCTCCAAATACAACACATCTCCATACATCCAGGAAAAAAAAAAATAGAGCTTCACACTAATAAGTACAATAAAAGGAATAACAAGATGCTAATCCAGACAGCTAACATGAGAACATATGCCAGGTTAAACACATCCAAAAAGGGTGCATGGAGGTTCTGGGATGTGTAAGTTCAGGTAGCCTACAGACT